>NC_059473.1:14223740-14943740 GCF_018139145.2 Gymnogyps californianus
CTGTATCAAACATGTTCTGCTAGTCCAGCCCTCTGCTATAAAAATTAATCCAAAATGAAAATTTTGACTTGTGTGCTTTCTATAGAAGATACTTACACAAATTTAAAAAACACAACTTTTCAATTCATTCCCCAGTTGCTTAGCTGTGTTGTCCTACGATGTGCATCAACACTGACTGCTTATACTGCTGCATGGCAAAGGTGGGTTGTACAACCAGGACATCACAGTGAATAAAACTGCTCATGTCTATCTGAACCATGGCAGAAGGTTGCATCTAGAGGAAATAAGAGTTAAATCCCTAAAGACTCTCTGCATCCTGTAATATCAAATTTGTTATGGAAGGTCTTGGGATTCAGCCAGAAATGCACTTTTTCATGGGGGGGCAGAAATCACAAAAAGAAAACTAGACTTGTTTCTCAGAAGAGTACCCTCTGTATCTTAAAGCACTTATTAACTACAGCTGAACTAACAGATACCCTCCATAAGCCATCTCTTCTTAAGCAGATCTTCAGGCCTTCCATGACTGAGAAACACGTGGCTTGAACTACTGCCCACTACTTGCCTACTCAAACCCACTTGGATAGAACCCTGGTGCTGATAACAAAGTATATAACACATCAGCATAACCATATAAAAAACTATGCTTCCTTGCCACTGAAATTATACAATAGCACAAGTCCTGCGAAGATCCCATGGAGAAAAAGGGATCTTGTGGGCTGTGGGAGGGTGCAGAACATATGCTTGAAAAACAAGGACAGTGGTCTTGGATGAGGCAATGGGATTGCTTTACATATTAAGGGAAGGAAAAACTGCTTCCTATATATCAGTCGTCTGGACAAAGGTCAGATTGGTCCAAGACAACACTGCCCGCAAGCTACTTGTATTTCCCAATTTTCTTCTCCAACGAGGCAAAAATGCGGTGCAAATGTTCTGCAGGAAGACCACTGATATGGAAGAGAACACCAGTTCTTTCTTTTACCTCCATTTTTTAAATGTTTCTAAACAGATTTTATATTTATCCATTTTCCTGCTGCTGGGCTAGCTTGCCTGCATGCAACCACAAAGTGAAGCCACTGCAAAAATCTCAGAGGAGACAGGTTAAAAAGTAAAGCACCCTAAAGCAAGCTCTTTTAATAGTAGATGGCAGAGATGGCCTATACCCAGAACTGCTGCTAGCATCACACGGCCAACACAAAGAAAAAGGCTCTTTGCAAGAACAAGGCCAACAAATAATCAGTCCACCTCAGATCAGTCTAAAGTTTTCTCTCAGGTATGCTATGAGAACTCTGAAAAGTCACCCCCATCTCATCAAGGGTCACAACAGTGATCTCTGATTTGTCCTGTATTCATTTCCCAATGAATTCTAATGTTTGAGCACCTTCTTGAAAGCTGTTGAGTATCAAACTCATGTTTTCACGAAGCTATTCTATAACTTATCAGTGATACCTGTCAGCTCAGAGGCCACAATCGTATATGTGAAATTAGAACTGCTCTCCCCCCACCCAAACACACATCATGAGCATCACCTTTTATCTACACAGAATTTCACCTGCCAGTTTATAGCCCCCCCTATGTTCTATAGCTGGCCTTTACCTTTACCACAGCACACCCTGTCCCATCGCTGCTATTTAGACCAGTCTCTGACCTGCACACATGTGCTGTATTACTCTTCCCAATGCATGCTGACTACCTGTGGCAGCAAGGGATGCCTCATGAATAAATGCATCCCTTTATTGGTTTAAATTTATCACCTATTTCACTGAATATCTTGTTTCTATGTAACCAAAGAGAACAGAGGCTCTCTCATTTGCTTCTGAAGACTTTATAGTATTTTACAGACTTTTATAAAATTCCTTTTATTCATCTTCTTGCTCAGGTTATAATCACAATCTTTTCGATCCCTCTTCATGTAAGTTTGTCATTGTTGTCTTCTGAATACTGTTTAGATCTGCAATACCTTCTTTGAAACTGGATGGGTGGTATCTTATGCATCATCAACTGTTACCTCATCTAGATTTGTATAAAGGCACTATAAAAGGTTTTGTAGCTTTCATCATCCTATTCCATATGGACCATAACAATTGCATCACTGGCTCGATGCATCTCATCTGGTAACCTGCCTCCAGTCCTAAGGAAGGTGCTTCTCAGGTAGGGTACATGTAGTTGGGCAGATGCAGTCCCCTTGTGTTCTGTTTAATCTGGCATGTGCAATACTAATTTTTAAAAGGTATAATGTTGGTTCAGACCCCACACACCAGAACGAATACTTGAAACTCTCCTAAAGAACAGAATCAGTAGAAATGTGGCTAGCTGGGATGTAATTAGGAAAAATCTACACAGCTTTTCTAAGGGAAAGTAGCGTATCACCAACAGCGTTCTCTGCAGCATTTGTGCATATAGACAGGGGCAACCCACTCCATATAGTACATCTGAATTTTCAAAAACATCAGCCCCTAAGAAAGTCCACACTTCAAGAAACTACACTGCAAAAGACAATGTTTCTCTCGCATTTGAGTGGTGGCCATTACAGTTGTCCTTTAAAGAGGCAACAAACTCTTAAAGACCTGCACACAACAAGAACTTTATGATACAACCTGGTCAAAGTTGTGTTTTCAGTTTCCCCTCTCTTGTCATATCATTAGACAAAGTTTTGAGGTCAGCCAAATTCAGAACCTGATTTCCTTTAGACCAAAGTTTAACTGTGAGATTCTCGATGTTTAACAAAAACTTTGGCATGAAAAGCATGAAAATTTTGATTTAATTTTTTCCTCTATTTATGGTATTTATAAGCAGCACAGTAAACAGACAACAGAGCTGTAGCAGTTGTGACAGCAGTTAGCAAAACAAGGTTGTGAAGGGGCCTAGAAACTTTGCTCAGGACAGCGTGGGCCTGACTGAGGCTGAAATGATGGTGGTGATGGGCCACAGGGCCTGGTCTCCAGCATGGGCTGATGCAACTATCTTTAGCACATTGGAGACCTCAACCCAGCAAAAGCCCCAAAGGAAGCATGTGGCCATCCACACTGGGCTGCAGAGAGCACCTGGTGCCTCTGCAGTGGCCTCATTTCTAAGAGAAGTACTCTGGTTGAGGTGTGGAGTTGCCAGGTGAAGGAGCTGTGGTGAGGTGGGAAGGGAGATGAGCAAACTGTGTAGCATCAGGGAGGGTGAACAAGAGATCAACAGAATCTTTACAGAGCCTCTGAAAGTGAAGATCATGAACGCTGCAATGCAAGGAAAAATGGGACAACTAGCAGTCATGCTCAAAGGAGCAACAGATGGAGACTCCCAAGAGGAGGGAAGCTGGCAGCAGAGGCTCCTGCTCCACATGCAGATCTGCAGTTGCAGAATAGATTTAGTAACCTGGCAACCGGTAAGGAGGAACAAGACCTGTCAGGGGAACCAGCTGAGCCTGAACCAAATGTCCATACCAAGAACCAAAGGTGAGTGATGGTCACTGAAGACTCCTTCCTGCAGGAAATGGAAGCTCCATCTACTGGCCTGACTTCATGTCTCAAGAGCTTTGTGGCCTGTTGGAGGCCTGGATATGGGATGATAAGGACAGATTGCCAAGGTTTGTGTGGCCCTCTGACTATTAACTCGTGTTGCTCATTTATGGGAGCACCAAAAGCACCTGTTTTTCAAGGGGTGACCTTGAGTATACTACGAGTGACTACAGATCTGGGGGCATGGGGGCCTGGGTGCTGTCCTCCTAAATCCTGCCAGTGAGTGTGAAAGACTTAGGTAGAAGTGGATGCATCCTGCAAGTCAACACCTAGCTATCAAAGACCGGGCTTTGGCTTCTATAACCATGGGTCCCTCTTTGAGGAAAAAGGACTGTTGGTGAAAGAAGGGACCCATCTGACAGAGTGGCAAAAGCATCTTTGCAAAGGCTTTGCATATAGGCTTGCTAATCTAGTGAAGAGGGCTTAAAGCAGGTACAATGAGAGAGGATTACTGTAACCTGAAGAGAAATGGAAGAACGGAAGCTGTGAGGAGGTGCCCCGGGAGAGGATGATAGAAGCTCTCATGCCTCCCCTGGGAAAGCTGCACAACTGGTAGCCCACCTCAAGTGCCTATCCACAAACACCTACGCACGTGAAACAAACAAGAGGAGTTAGTGGTCCATGTGCTGTTGCAAAACTACAGTCTCACTGGGATTACAGAGACTTGGTGGGACAGCTCGCGTGGCTTGAGTGCTGCAATGAATGGGAAGGAGGACTGGGAAGGCAAGGAGGTGCGTTTGCACAGGAGTGGCTTGAATGTATGAAGCTCTCCTTGGAGCAGGTGATGAGACAGTCGCTACTGATGGGTAAGTGATCAGCACCAACTAACCCAGGTAACGTAATGGTAAGCATCTGCTACTGACTGCCTGATCAAGAAAAAAAGTAGATGAAGCCTTCTTTAGACAACTGAAGGAAGCCTTGCAATTGCAAGCCCTGGTACACATAGGGGGCTTGAATAACTCTTGTATCTGCCTGGAGAGGCAATATGGCAGGGTGAAGCAATCCAGGAGTTTTCTGGTGAGCATTGAGCAGAACCAGAAAAACAAGAAATCAACGTTCAGAGTCCCAAAAAAGGACAACGCTGAACAGGAGCACAGTTTCTTCTCTCCAGCATTAGATCATTCACCCAAAGTTTGGAAGTCTCAGGTTCAATAACCTCCTCTCCTACAGGAGTTCCGTCATTCTCCCCTGACAGCAGAGTACCACAAACATCGTGTATTTAAGCCACAGGCAGAATGGGAGCAGGCGTATTGCGATCTCTCTCATTGAAGCTTTATAGCTTTGCACAAAATTAAGACATTCCCTAGAAAAGGGACTTCAGGAGTCTCACAGCCCTGGAGATGGCCCTGTTTACTGTGACTAAGTAATTTTTCCACTCTCTGTTTCAGTAAATATGTAAGTATTGAGCACCAAAAGATGTTACTAAGGGTAATGGACCAGGAATACTTTGTGAATTATCACTGACAGTGCTCCCTTCAGAAATGGGAAATCCCAGGTCAAACATACCCTGCTGAATACAGATCACAGATCTTAACCAGTATTGGCCACCTTTCAAACAGGTGAAAGTGGAGCTTGGAGGGGCAGAGAGGAGCAGTAAAGAAATCAGCATCTCCTCTAGCAGTTTTGTCAAGCTGCCTGTCTTTTCCTTCATTTCCCTGTCCTCACAAGTGTTTGAAAACAAAACCCTCTGGAAAGATTAAATTTTTTTGCACTAGCAGTCTGTCCTGTTTATCATAATAGCCAGAGTCCCTGGTGCTAGCCAGGATGTTGACTCTGATCCAAATGCCAGAAATGCTGATGGTAGCCAAAGTAACAGCCTTCAGCCAGGCCCTAAGCAGTTCTCAACACACAATGGACACCAAATGGCTACGTGACTGATGCACATCTGCTCTACCTGTCTAAAGGAGTAACTATCAAAGACTGACTTCTACAGCTCTCAGAGAAATATCAAGTAATGAGACTGTTGAGAAGAGCTGAGTTCCCCTGATCGCTAACAGAGGGAAAAATTGTTGTTGACGCTTCCTTACACACCTTCTGACTCCAACCATCTTCTGTCTTTATAGTGCAATGAGTTCCTACAGACTGTTATCCAGGAGATTTTGCAACATCTGGCAAGGGGCAAGTGGTAGAGGGGTGAGACCGTTTCCGTGAAAGCAAATCTGTGCGACAACAGCTTTTTTCCAAAGAGTAGCATTTGTGCTAATATTAGCATCCCGCATAAGGTAGATCAGTTTTGTTTTCCTAGAAGCACAGAATAAATTCAGATTCAGAATAAATTTGGATTTTGTTAAGCCAAGCGGCCCATAATTTTACAAATGCTGAGCAATCAAGTTGAACTGTCATGTAACTATCCTCTGTAAAAACATACAAACCAAATACACAGTACTCATCAGAAGCTTAGCAGAGTAACAGCTCCCTAGGTAAAAGCTACTGTGGTAGCCCTTGAAAGGGGGTCTGGAAAGCCAGAGTGGTAACAGCTGAGGATGGAGGAACTAATGCTCAATGAAGATCATGGAGAGTAGAAATGATCCCACCTCAAAGTTTTAATCAATCTCTAGAAAATCAGAATGAGACCTGTTTAGTGACAGCCTATGCTATCTGCCTACTAAGGAGCTCCTTGCCTTTTCATATAAAATTTCATACTGTTTGGCATCAGTGAATTGCACATTAAAAAAATAAATACATAAAAACAGTGCCAACACAGCTTTCTAGAGGATTTTGCCCCACAGAATCACTGGCTTTTCCCTTTTTCAAAATCAAAGGCATTTTCAAAATAGAAAAGTGACAAAAAATAAGAAGGCAAAAGGTAAGTTAAAAAAACAAAACAAAACCACAGCATCCTAAAGGTCAGGCCCATTATCTGTATTACTAGCAAGTCATTCAGAGTCTTTCTGACAAGCAAGACCGAGGTTATAAATCTCAGAGGATGTGAAAACAGCAAATAACTTTTTATGGTATTATTCATAAAGTATGGCAATGCTTCTGAAACTGTAGGAAACTGCACAGAACCTACTTGAGCAGAAATGTCTGTTAATAAATTAATATGACTGAAAGCAAAATTCAGACATGCTTCCAGAAAAAGAGAAAGTGAGCTCCTTCCCTTACCTATCTTGTGTATTGTAGCTCAGAACCAAATCACAAAAAAACTAAGCTCAGGATGATCATGTTATAAATCTGGGAATTGTATTCTTCATGGATAAAGGAACTGAAAGAGAATGGAGGAAGAAGAATCTACCTTACTGGCTTGAAATAATCTCTTTGGTGAAATGAAAGATAAAGTTCTTAATTAAAAAAAGAAAAAAACCCACAAAAAAAAAATCTCATTTCACTTGTCTTCATACCGCCCTTCACCCCCATCTCCTTCCTAATCCTCAGTGCTTTATTTGGGCAGCGATCACACCATGCTTCTCCAGGCAAATGTCTCAGTCTGGTAAGTGGGACTCAACAGTGGTATCAGGCAGCAGGGACACAAAAGGATCGAACAGCCTGGTGACTATAACATAATGTTAAAAGGGATTGAAGTAAATATTTATGTATTTTTTATTGTATCATTTTTGTCAAAAAGCCTCACCACCTGAACTGTGGCATGGGAGAATAGGCACATTAGGTATATGAGACTTTACCCTATACGATCCTCCCACATCCCAAACAAACTGAGACTTTTTACCACTTTCAGCAGAGCATACTCCCACCCCTCTGGGGATCCTCCTGTCTTTTTTCAGGAAAAGATTATGTGTCATTAGTCCTTCTATGAGACCCATCTGTGGCAAGCAAGCAACCAACCACCAGAATGACCAGAATTAAGATCGACCTTCTGAGAGTCTTGCGTCCTAACAAAGCCCCACCTGACCCACACCAACCCAAGCAGGACACAGCTTGAGAGACACAGCTGAAGAATCTTTTGCTCTGAAAAAGATGTCAAGGCTGGATGTAGTGCTGTTTCCAAAAACATGGCCTGGGAGTATTCTCTAAGGATGTAGCAAAATAAAAGCAAAGTAATTTTAAATTAGTGGGAGAAAGGAAGAAAAGGGAGGATCCAAAAGAAGAGATATCTGGAAAAATGGGTTTCTTTAATTGTAAAGAAAGAACAGTGTTCAAACAATGGGACTTGAAATACAGACATAAAACATAGTTGCTTCACTGAAGCAATGAAGAAATTTTGCAGAAAACCCAAATGCCAGTTTCAATCCATAATGGGCTTGAATTCTGACTGCACAAAGAGAAAAGGAGTGGGGCTGCATTTTGAAAAGGGCAATATGGAGAAGGGTTATCCCCAAAATAACCAGCATTCACAAGGAAGACCAGTAGTACATAGTGTGTGTCTTTTTAAGAATAAGATGCAGACACAACCTTTGGAGCTGCTCCCATCTACAGCTAAAAAGAAAAGGCTTGCAATGTCCAACTGAAAAGACTTCTAAAAAAAAGAAGACAAAAATAGAAGAAAAATCCCCCAGCTGTGTTCATTTGCTAAAGATCCAAATCTGCTCACTGATCTTTGCTTTCTTCCCACCCCCCAACCATATCCTGCACTACAGAGTCTCTGAATTTAGCTCTCACATTGTCAACATTTTCCGGAACAACAATTATCTTGCAGATGGAAAAGATGTGCAGACCAAAAGGTATAAGCCTCGGATGACAAACAGAGAGTTTGTCTAAGCCCTCCCTGCTTGTGCTGTGTTCTGAAATAAATCTAGGAATGCTCTGACTGATACCTAGAGCATTTGAAGCTTAATGCATCCTTATGAGTGACCCCAGATAACACAGTGCTTGTAAAAGGACTGAAGATAACACATGTCACGTGGCATAAGCCCCCTGCCCTTACCTCCCCTCCAAGCAGGCACGCTGAAATAATCCTGCTAAGAAATCTGGACAGGGGGCAATATACACAAAACCAAAGGCAGGCAAGGGTGAGAACAGCATTACAGGTTGCAGTTCACAGTAAGCTCAGCCTCAGAGATCAGGTCAGTCTCTAACTTCTAGCGTTTTTTTCATAAAAAGCTTTAAGAACGCACTGATCTGGTTCCCCAGATCGCAGAGAACTGAACTAGACCAGTCCTCTGGGACTATAGAAGTTACACGGCCAGCACTGGGCTCACTCTCTTTGCTTGGCCATAATTTACTCTGTAAGTATTCCAAGCCTGTGGAAAACATGATTATCCTAAAGGAAAAAAAAGAAAAAAAAAGCCACACACCTTGTAAGACAAAAGCAAGCATCCCTTCTTAGATTCCCAACTCAGTTGAAGTCACCTGCTGCTTCTCACCTTGCAGAAAATGCAGTCCAATATAATGACCAAGCATAACAATCACAAACCAAACAAAATCACAAAACCTTTCCATGCCTAAGAAGTTGCAGAAGTGGAAAAAAATTACTTAAAATTTACTTACTGGCCGGACTTCACCAGTAGTGTTGGTATACTGACGGGCCAGACCAAAGTCTAACATGTAGCACTTCCTGTATGTTGAAGGTAAGCGGCCCATGGCAAAATTGGACTAGACAAAGAAAGAAAGAAAAAAATCAATTTGATACCAGCAGCTTGGGTGAGAGTGGCCATTTGTTAACAAAACTTTATCATATAGCCCCACATGCCTCTGGGTGGAAACATAAGTCAAAGAGAAGAATTTTAAGATGCATCTTAAACATCATGATTAGAGAATCACTGCCATGTTCAGAAGTTCACTTTGCAGATAAGTGACTGTGGAGTCTCAAAATAACTAAAATTCACATTAGCTTAGCTAAATTTCAGCTGCTATGAGAAAGAGCTACATTTAACACCACTAGCTCTGCAGTGAGAGCTCCATCACTTGCATAACAGGCTGGAGTTATCGTAGACAAATGCTTCTGTTTGTGGTTCAGCTGCTAGCATGCATTATTCTGCCCTAACTCCCAGAATCTCCATCCACTGTATTGCATTACCTAAATTTATCTGAACAATCAGACATCTAAAAAACACTGGGTTTGGTTCTTAGTAAATAAACTGACAACAAGCAAATGGAGCAGCTCTTTTTTAACACCCGTCTTAAAGTTATATCCTTTACCATAATGGATGGCTACTAAAGGATTTATGGCCAGTCACATTAGTGACTGATTTTCAGCTGAATCTGATCAGCCCAAACCAGCTGATTTTAAAAGCAGCAAATGATTTTGCTGGAAGGAAGATGGTCTCAGGGATAGTGCAGCAACAAGTGTTCAGGTCAAGTAGTGAAGAGCTGCAGGAAAAAGACTGGCTCCTACAGTGAGATTTGGAATTACTGTGCCTCACTGAGGCAGATGACCAACACCATGACTGTGTTTCCGACACTGGAAACTGTGCTCCAATTTTTTTGGCAATTGCTCAGAAAAGGTTAAGAGGATTATTTAGCTAAGTTAAATGCTATTTCATGTATTTATTCAAGTGATGGGTCATAGAGCAAGATATCTTTTCTGAACCCCTTTTATAGTAATAATTGGTTGGACTCCAAATGATTGCTCAAAATTAGACTGCTTTGTCATGTGATCTTGACTGGTACAAGTATGACTGACAGCTACTAACCAACCATTGAGCATGCCGATAAAAACTAGTTTGCTATGCACTTAAAGGAATGACAATACTATATTACTATTCTGTACTTACAGAAAATAAGCAATGTATCAGACAGTGGGAGTGTGCAAGGAAGCCTAAATGCCTCCACTGAGATCTGCCCATCTTCAGACTGTCTTTATTGACTCAAGCAGAACAGACAGACATACAACCAAAAGGAAAATTTCCAAAACAACGTACAGGCTTGATGTCACGATGCAGGAATCCCACAGAGTGAATGGCTTCTATTGATTCCAGAATCTGTTTGCCCAATCGCAGCGTTGTGCTCAGCGTAAAAGTCCCTCGAGGCTGACTCCTTCTGAGATCTGCAAGATTTCGGCCCTGAAAAAAATCAATAAAACACTTAAACCATCACACTAAAGCACAGGATTTCACAGCTGCAAGTTCTAACATGCATCCCCAAAAAAGCAGAAATGCTAATCAGACAGGTGGTCACCTTATGTCTGCTTTATTTCTTGTATATGATCTTCCAACACTTCATTTTAAGTGATGTATTTGCTGATAAGAAGATACCAGACTGTTATCTTGGGAAGTCAGCTGATGTACTATTTGGGAAATAGGCACGGCATGGACAGCAGTGCCTCAGACTGTATGAGACCAGCATCTCCTTACTGTTAAACCCAGACTATATAGACGCTGATTTAAGAACAACCTTTGTCTGTTCTCTGAGCCATCTAAAGATTAAAGCAGTACAAATATGATAAGCAGGTCATGAAGCCACTATCTATTACAGCTCATAGAAGCAGTTTCATCAGAAACTCCCTAGCACACAACTGTCTGGCTCAAGCTCAAGTCAGCATTGTTGTAGCAACGCCACAATGGGGAAAGTTGTCTATCAAGAGAATCATACCCAAAATCAGGAGAGGAGGATTTTTCCACTGACTTAAAATATACTTATTAAAAAAATTGGTAATTTACCTCCAGTTAATTAAATTTCTGGGGAAAAAAAAGTCTACCAGCTGTGCATGAAAATAAAGACAATTTAGCAAAAAAAAAAAGAAAAGAGGACAGACTAAACATCAGAAGAATCACAGTGTTCTTTGATCTCTGTCATGTCAGTTTTGTCTATAGCTCTTTAGATTTGTAAAGAGAAAGAAGGCGTTAAAATGAGTATATTCTATGGCAGAGTACCCCTCTAATCCACAGAACTAATGCATTTATCAACTGATCAAAAACATTAGGAATAAGAATCCACTGTTTCAGAGAACGTGTACCAAGAACAAAAGTTATAGGGACATGCTGATTATCACTATACTATAGAATCTCTTGATTCTGCTTCTGCAAAGACATACATGCTTATAATACAAGTCCAGATGTATTCAAACAAAATTCTCGACAGAAGATATATAAAAGATTCCAAACATTTGATGAGAAAACACAGATTGCTCTCCAAACCAGTGAAATGCCATTCATTCATGCACCCATTTCCAGTTCTCAAGTTATTTACAGACATTAAGGGGCCAACTGCAACTGGCTCTTTTAGCATATGACTAGTCTCTCAAATTGGTTTGATGTATGTTTCACTTCAGGGCTCTGGTCCCTTGAACAACCACAGTTGATACAGGTCAGCTAATACAGATACAGCCAAGCCACAGCAACCAGCCCAGGTTTGCTCCTTAGTATGAACAAAATAAGACTAAGCTACTTCTCTAGTGCTTATCTTTTTTAATTTCTGTGAAGTTTACTAGAGGCAGCACAGATTTGTCATCGCTATCCTGAAAGATTGGAGTTACTGAATTGACAGCAGATCTTTCTTTCCACTGTAAAGTGGTTCCTTGGACACCAACTCTCTTATCCAATGGTAACAGGGAAATGCAGATTTTTTTTCAGAGCCGCACACTGCAATGTGCCATAATTTTCCCCAGCTGGTTTGGAGACAGTCTCAGACACCTGCTCTCCAGAAACAACCCAAGGCATGTGAATATCCAATACTGCCCCCAGGAAAAGACAGAAAATGAGCATTATTTTCCAAATAAACACCATCACGCTGGCTAAGAAACAGAGCAGATGCAATGTCTTGCAAAGCTTAGAGCGGAAGCCTCAGTCCCAGTGATTGAAGAGAAAGGGAGAATTGCAGTACACAACAGTCAGAGGGACACATGATAAACCATGCCTCAGCAGATGTTGAAGTTGAAGGAGCATTTTAGCTTGAAGAGTGATGGTGCAAAACTAGCTAATGCTTTAAGTATCAAAGTCTTCATTTGCAAATAATGAAATGATTTTTAGCTCTGCCTACTCTACGAGCTCAGCTACATAGTCAAGAACAGGCTAGAAGTAAGAGATTCTGTGCAGAGTTTTTTTCCAAGGTATAGTCATCTTCATCAGGCTTGTTAAGGACAGGATTGGGGGGTTAGAAGCCTTGTTGTTCCATGAGCTCTAGATTAGCCCTTTCAAGAACCATATTCACACTCACACTGCAGCAGCCACAATAGCCAGGGTTGGTTAGAGAGCAAAAGGCTTTTTCTATCTGTGACAGCAGTTGGGATGCCAGTGGTGCGTAAAAGGCAAGCCCAAGCACCAGGAATTTACTGGTTTTATACATCCGCCTTGCAAAGTAGAACTACACTTCAAAAGAATCAGAAGTTTATTTTAAAGAAGTACTGGGGTCTGCTGGTGTCTATTTTACTTCATTCACCATTCGCTAATTAAAAATAACCTTCCAGTTTATGCAGCAGCTTACTTCTCATTACTTAGTGCTTCAACCTTCTCACTTTCCTTCAGCATGTTCTATCACAATTATACATAAAGAAACACGACATGGGCTGTAAGCTCTTCAGGGGAAGGGTAGGCTTGTACTGTATAATAATACAGTGCTTTGCACAGCAAAGCCCTGATCATACAAGCTGCAAGAGAGATAGGACTAGTTCCCTGTCAACTATTATGTCAGGTGCTGAAACAGGCCAGCTTCCAAGGCAACTGTGTCAGAAAGAAGCACCTTTAGTTTGAAAGTATTCCCCTCAAGCCAGGGACAATCTCCCTCTCCTTAAAGGCCTTTCTTCTATGTGTTTTTGACTCAGCCACCTCTTCCCACTTGTTCCCCTCCAACTCTTCCTCCTGTGACTCTGTGCTGTAAAAGAAAGCTGCTTTTGCGAAAAAGAAAGCTGTTTTCATGACAGTACCACCATATTTGGGCTCTGAAGATCTAACTATATACGTTTTGTTGGTGAAGTTTCATGCTGAACCATACAGAGGTCCCTGCAGCTCCTGCTGTTATTGTGGCTTGTGTAGACACCCATGTAAGACTTCAGCTGGCTAACTCTGATAGGAGTAGCTGGCTGTCTAGCAGTACAGTCACCATGTGCTAGCTACCCAAGTATTAACCCATATTGACTTAATATCAGCAGTGTTCAAACAGGAGAAAACACTTTCACAGCAGAAGCCAAGCTACTGCTGAGCTTGGTAGATACAGGGGAGCCAGAGACCACTCCCTTTCATAGAGAAGACTGTGCTGCTGGTGTGACACCACTGGCTCCCACCGCCCTCTGAGCTCTGATACAAGGCACGTATTTTGAATGCTGCATCACAGAGCTCAGCAGGAGATATTTCAAACAGCTGCCACTGCTGCACGAAATTGTGGGTAGCTCCTGCGAGCATTCTGAATTGAGTGCTTTCCCCAGAAAATTGACAGAAAGCCATCTTTAACAGAAAAGCAGAGCTATGAAATATCTTAGCACATCTTGACAACTGGAGCTATCCCAAGGGATATCACAGCAACACCACCCCTTCTCACTGTCTCCCATTCCACCCACTTTCTATGTACAACAAAGTCTCTACACCAGTGCTTGTCCTTATTGTCTCACTGTAAATCCTTCCCTGTGATGCCATCTCCATGGGACAGGGGGGAGAGGGGAAGCACAGAACTCACCTGAAGCTGCATGACCACATAATTAAATTTTTCATTCCTTCCACAGCCAATAAATCTGCAAACATGATCCTTCCCTGAAAAGAAACAGAAACATATAGAATGGAACATAAGATAACAACCCTGTGATCATCATTTTTAGAAAAATGGCTTCTGATCAAGGGCTTGTAACCGTAAGTGGCATCAGGCAGGGAGTTTTGCAGAACAGACTGATTTTGTTTCTACTTCCCAGTCTCGTAGCTCAGGAGAGTACTGACATCCAACAAGAAAACTGCCTGTGAAATAGCCATGAGTGGAAATCAGTGTCAGGGACCCTCGAATCCTCAAACTGACACAGGGCACAAGTGACAGTATGACAAACTGCAGTTTATACCAGAACCATGAGTATGCAACACCACCACAGCCACCACCGTCCCTGAACTAAACCATGGGTAGCACACATGACCATATGGTTTCACAGGTTCACTGGCAGCATGCTTAAGCTCATTACACCAACTTCACTCAGTAAATGCAGGCTTTTACACACCACCACTACACTTGCCTATTAGCATTGCTTACCCTGAAACAGCTAAACTAATGCTACTTCAACATGGACAAACCCTGATTTTAATAGTCAGAAACATCTGGAAAAGAAAGATGCTTATGGAAAAACTCCATTGAAACATTAAAGCAATTTCATAATAAAAGAAGGAAATAAACCTGGGCAATTTCATGTCGAGTTCTGGCATGGTGTTAGAAGTACAAACTACATCTACTCAGGCAAAATCAAAACCAACCAGCAACCCCGCAACACTCAGCTAGTCCTCTAGGTTCATTCTCTGTGGTACAAAAGTGCTGCTGCAACAACTACATTTCATCATGGGACACCAGGCAGGACCCATCTCCCCCGCGCTCCCCCCCCTCCCCCCCCCCAAAAAAAAAAAAGCAGAGGGAGCAGAGGCTGTGATTTCAGATCCTGACCTGTAATGGAATTGTGATGGTGTGCTCTCTGTTTTAGCAAAAGCGGAAGTATGATGCATGTGTTCCTCTAATAGCAGACTACTGATAACAGAGTAAAGGTTGATGCACACCACAATGGTGAACATTTGGTTCCTGGTGGAGTTTCTAAGCAGGAAAGAGGGTGAGTATCATTGCATAGCTTTGCCCTGTATTTCTTTGTAGAACTTCAGCAATGGTGATTTTAATTAGTTTTTAAACCAAAGCTTATTGTTTTATACTTCCCAGTTTTAAAATAAAAAAAAGGAGGGACATGAACATATACAGTAATCAGTAATTGCACTGCCTGTAACATCCTCGGGACCCTGCTATTGCTCTCATTGTGTGCACCATAGGCCTGGGGCATCAAAAACTTTTGAGGACAGCAAGACGTGACAGAATAGGGACCTGGAGGGCAGCAGAAGACAAAGAAGCAGCTTTCTCACTGGAGAACCAGAGCTTTGACCAGAGCAATACATACAGCTGTGGAACATGGAGCTCCAACCCAGGCTTACGGTCAGAGCATCAAGAGCCCACCCTCCAGGGCCCAGCAGCATCCCACAGCAGAACACCCCCACTCTCTCTCCTATTAACAGAGCTGCTGGCAACCAGAACTGGAGGGACAGAGGCCTTGGCTACCCCTTACTCCCTTTGGAAGAACAGGCTTAAAACAAACAAACCAACCAACCAATCCTAGTATCCATCTATATCTGGTTAGATAAGCAGGAAGGTTATGTGGCTGCACATCCTTCATGTCTCTGGCACAGACTTAAGGACATTGTCCAGTTTCAGGACTGAGTGTGCAAGACCATGCTGAAACCATCAAGGAATGTCACAAGCCACCATATTTCAGCAAAAGATATTCAAAGATCAGGAAAGTATCTGCTTCAGTATACATCAGGGCAGCCTGCACACTCTTCCTTGATCCTTCTTCTCACATACCAAGCCCATGTCCTGTGTGTGCCCATGAGTAGTGGGTGCCATTGGTTTCCTACTATCTGGAAATTCATTGCTAAGTCAGTGTTGATTTTGACACACAGGTTTTTGGTTTTCTGAGGGAACTCCTTGAGACACTGTCTGGGTGTAGTACATGTCCTGGCCTAAGCATTACCAAGAAGGGACCGCCAGCAAGCCTCAGCTGTCCTACACAGCTTCCTGCCATGGGTCCCAATACGGATGGCTATGCTGCCTGCCAACGTGAAGCCAGCCTCAAAGCCAGATTTGTGGCTACAAAGTCAACATATCTGAATAACCTCAGAAAGAACCAGTTATGTTTCTTTACGAGCTTATGATACCTGTGTGCTTCAGCAAACTGGCAATCTACACAGGTCTCAGACAGGATGGACAGGCCAGCGCAGGTCCACACTCATCTGAGACCTCAATCCCTTAAGTCCGTACAGATTCACACAGACCAGCCTGGCTTACTTATAGACACACTGTGAGTCCCGCTTTGCTTTGTTTTGCCTTTCAGAGCACCAGGAGATGGATATTGAGGCAACAGCCAAAACAATGACTGTTTCTACTGGCACTGAGAGCTACTGTGTGGTAAAAAGAGTAAATTACTCCAATTTTTACTTGCTTTACTTGCTTTTATTGTTTTAAATAATTGCAAAGCACGGATAGGCAGGACACCATGTGCTTTTTATTGCTGTAAAACTACAGACAAAACATTAAAAACCAATCCTCTGACAGGGAGAACCTGGCCACCTAAATCAATCATTTCAGTGAAACAGGAGTGGTAATATCCAATACACTTGGTTATGACTTAAGACGCATCCCTGCTAACTCAGTACTGCCTCTTCTGATTTTGAGTATATTCCTGAGACTTTTTTTTTTTTAAATCAGTTTCCTCCATAACATTATTGTTTTCTGGATCACAAAATTTTACAGAAAGAAAAAGCATTTATATTTTTAATTTATTATCTTTGAGAATTGTATGCACATTGTATTGGGTTTGCATGGCAAGGTTTTGGTAGTGGGGGGGGCTACAGGGGTGGCTTCTGCGAGAAGCTGCTAGAAGCTTCCCCTATGTCCGATAGAGCCAGTGCCAGCCAGCTCCAAGATGGACCTGCTGCTGGCCAAGACCATGCCAATCAGCGACGGTGGTAGTACCACTGTGATAACATATTTAAGAAAGGGAAAAGAAGTTATGGGAGTAGCAATTGCAGCCAGAGAGAGGAGTGAGAATATGTGAGAGGAACAACTATACAGACACCAAGGTCAGTGAAGAAGGAGGGGGAAGAGGTGCTCCAGGTGCCGGAGCAGAGAGATTCCCCTGCAGCCCATGGTGAAGACCATGGTGAGGCAGGCTGTCCCCCTGCAGCCCATGGAGGTCCACGGTGCAGCAGAGATCCACCTGCAGCCCGTGGAGGACCCCATGCCGGAGCAGGTGGATGCCCGAAGGAGGCTGTGACCCCGTGAGAAGCCCGTGCTGGAGCAGGCTCCTGGCAGGACCTGTGGCCCTGTGGAGAGAGGAGCCCACACTGAAGCAACTTTGCTGGCAGGACTTGTGATCCTGCATGGGACCCATGCTGGAGCAGTCTGTTCCTGAAGGACTGCACCCCATGGAAGGAACCCACGCTGGAGCAGTTCGTGAACAACTGTAGCCCATGGGAAGGACTCACATTGGAGAAGTTTGTGGAGGACTGTCTCCCGTGGGAGTGATCCCACGCTGGAGCAGGGGAAGAGTGTGAGGAGTCCTCCCCCTGAGGAGAAAGGAGCAGCTGAAACAACGTGTGATGAACTGACTGAAACCCTCATTCCCCATCCCCCTGCACCGCTGCGGGGAGGAGATAGAAAATTCGGGACTAAAGTTAAGCCTGGTAAGAAGGGAGGGGTGGGGAGAAGGTGGTTTTTTTAAGATTTGGTTTTATTTCTCATTATCCTACTCTGATGTGACTAGTAATAAATTAATTTTTTTTTCCCCAAGTCGAGTCCGTTTTGCCCGTGACAGTAATTGCTGAGTGATCTCCCTGTCCTTATCTCGACCCATGAGCTTTTCATTATATTTTCTCTCCTCTGTCCAGTTGAGGAGGCGGAGTGATGGAGCGGCTTTGGTGGGCACCTGGCATCCAGCCAGGGTCAACCCACCACACACGTTTATGCCAACAACATGTTTCTGCTTACTATAATTTCGGAAAATTATGAACTGACTGACAGTTCTTGATGACCCACATCCCCAAACTGACTTGATTTTATGCTGAATCCTCCTTTCCAGCATAAAATGAGCTCCTACCTGACCTGTTGGTCTTGGGAATTTAGGCTCTCCCTGGAACAGCTCTCCCACGCACTATTCTGCAACACAAGTAACACCAGGAAAAGAAGAAAAAAGGAGGGGAGGGAAGACACTGCCAATTCTTGCATGAAACAAAAGGAATATAACAGAGTGTAGAGAAAGCAGGCCACATTTAGAGGTGGTGTATGTACAGCCAGCTGGTCATATAAATGGGATAAATGCTTGCAGCATCAACCCCTCTGGGTCTCTGAGGCTTTTACTTATTTTTCAACTAAAGGAGGTACCAGGTTACAACTGTTTGCTCTCTCAGAGGAGTTCATGCCATGCTGAAGTAGCAGATGGAGGCTGACAGTCAGGCATGACTGGGATTCCTGCAGATCAGTCCTGAGGCTGACCAGAATTATGAAGCCCACAAGAACAATCATGTTAATAACCTCCTGTGCAGCCAGGACGATGCGACTGCCATACTTTCCTTTAAGGCAGAAGGAAATAGCCCTCTTTCCTTGCACATGCCCTCCTCAAGCATGAAGATCATAGCACAGAGAGCAGCAAAGCATATTTTAACACAGAAAAGTAAGAAAAAGAAAAAAAAAAAAGTTTTTTTCAAGGTGTACTTAGTATGGGGAGCCTCACAACCATTTTACTGCACTAACTGCCAGATCACACTTGCTCCTTTGCTAGACTGTTCCACTGAACAGCCACTCTGATATTACAGAAGATCACAAGCTCATACTTTAGAAAATAAGTTCTATATCTGTATTTGTTTATTACTAAAACAAAGCAGTTATCTTCCAATGAAGTAAAGGAACAGAGCAAGGGATTATACAGAGTTTTGGCCTGTTAACTACCTAACATAGGTTGGAAGAATAAGTCAGCCTGATGTTCATAAACATTGACCTGAGAAAAGTTTCAGAGAACATGTGTTTTATTTTGTTTCACATGCATTTATTTTTCGAAGCATTTAGTTAAGGCAATGTTTTAATGTTCACCCATAGAAAAATATTCTTTCTACTGCTGCCTTTAAACTAAAATGAACATAATAATCTCCCATATAATACTGGGTAAGAAATACAAATATTTCAGTTACTGAAATGGTCTTCACCATCCTTGTTCTGAAGGAACTTAAAAATTACTGTAAATAACCATGTTCTCATGTATAAAAATAACTTCAAGTATCTGGAAAACCCTTCCACCCTAGGACAGATATTCATCACCTTGTAGAGATATGATTAAAAACCCCATGTTAATACTTAAAAACTTTCATTTCATGAAAAACTTCCATTACACAGCACTTAAAAAGTTAAATGATTATCCTTTTTTGAGTGTATTTTTCCACACGGATCAATTTCAAACTGCTGGAAACGAATATTCATTCCAATCTTCTACTTTTTAAAGTTCTTAAATATTCCTAATATATTTTCAATACAGCAATGAAACTAATCAAATAAATACTAAGAAAGAAATATGTGACATTATTGTTGCAATTTGAAGTATCTTTTTTTTGGTAACAGACTCCATATTTCCTGCATTTTCACCTGCAAAAAACAAATAACCACTCTTCTCCCCAAAGGAGTTCAAGACTTTAATCTTTTAAATTTATGCTAAAATTATTTTGTGATTCATCTCCATAGATGAGCTGTCTCATTGCTAAAAGTCCACCCAAAACACTGAAGAAACTTCTACTGCATAGATTATCATAAATCTCATGGCGATTATTGTTACTCTTATAACTGTTACCCGACCAATTCTTGCATTTCCTCTGCAGTACAAGACCAACACTGACATAACAGCATGAGTCCAGCAGCAGCCACCAGGATGGTTGCAGGAAAAGGAGAACGTGACATTCAAAGAAAGTATCAGAGAACTGGGTTTGTTCAACCTTATGAAGGCAGCAGAGGGGGATCTAACTGCTGGTCGGAGCCACCTAACAAAAGAGTACCGAGAAGACAGAGCCTAACTTTTCTCAGAGGCGCACAGAGAGGCATTGGACACGAGCTGCAACATGGGAAATTCCCATTAGGTGTCATTTCTTTTTCACCACGAGGGTGGTCAAACCCTGGAACAGGGGCCTAGAGAGGCTGTGGGACCTCCATCTTTGGAGATCATTCAAAACTTCACTGGAAAAGCTCCAGAGCAACCTGATCTATTTCTTTCTGCTTGGAGCAGGAGGTTGTACTAGAGACCTCCAGAGGTCTGTTCCCCGCGAGCCTAAATTATCCTCTGGCTCTATCTGTGTCAAACACTCATTTGTCTTTAAGGCCTGTCTCTTGCATCAGCAGCGACCTCTGACCTCTCTAATCACAAATTCAGCTTAATTCCAGAATCATCAGTCAAGTTTCTTTTTATTCAGGTAATACATGAAGTATCAAAACCAATGGTATACTGCTGGCCAAAAATAACCAGCCATGGCACAGCCATCCAGCAGCTCAACCCTAAAGACAACTGCATAGGAAAAGCCCAAGTGCTTAGTGATATAACTTGCTTGAGCACTTGGCACTGCCAGGGTCTCTATTATATACACAGTTGTGGACATCTAGCTATACAATTGCTCTCACCAGCATTTGGAAAGCTGCAGCTATTTCTCATGCTCTACATTGTAGATATAATATACATTATATGTCAACATCAGTATCAAGTTTATCAGCTTATCACAGATTTTGTATTGTGGGGATATTGAATTCACTTCTGTGCAAATATTCTAAAGAAATGGAGGATCCACCAGGACTAGAAAATGAAATGAGAGTTATTTTCATCATCTTCTAACTTTACTTGGAAATGGTGTCTGTAGCTCGGCAAAGCTGACTAGCATACAGTTTTCTTTCCTTTGCAGTTAGCAAGTTTCACCTTTGGCCAGACAAACTAGCTGACTTCAGGGACTTGTCAACTCAGCTGGAGACAAGGAGTTTTGAACATGAAAGAAAACAAATTCTATGCTGGAAGTAAGACTTAAATAACTTCATTATCAACTAGGATTTAATCAACTGGGTTAACCTTGCTAGTGCTTCTGTAATGAATGAATGAACTAATGGACATAAAAAACTGATAATAGATCCCGCACAGGGCAAGGCAGAATAGCGAAGGAGCAAGAATCCAACACAGCCTCAAAAAAGTGTGTTTCAAATCCTCTTTCATCCATCCCATGTCCTTCCCCCATCCCGTGACACCATGGTTGACACAGAAAACATGTGGCCCAAATGCCAGTTCATTCAAACACCCATAGGAAGGACTCTTCCACATGGAAAAATGCAGTGCTGGGCAGAGAGGCTAGAGCTACATCAAGTGTCTGAATCTGCCACCCTGTGATAGCCTAAAAATGTGCCAAGGGTAATTTACTCTGCTTTCCAGCCTTTACAGATAGCTTGGTTACATCAACCTAGCAAAATACTGTAGAAACATATAAAAAGTAACAGAAACTGAATCACAGAGAGTTAAGGCACCACTTTAACACGAAAAACTCACATATGCAAAAAGAAAAGGCTAGGACTCTATCTGCTGTAATAAAATCTGGTACTCAAAAACTACAATGCCTGTGACCAGGCTGCATCTTGCACAACTACTCAATATGCAGAAGATCTCTGCACTGCAGAATAAAATTAATCAGAGTCCTACACAATGAGATTGGTTGCACTGAAAAGAAGGCATTTACAAAGAAAATGACACACTGAAGAGAGCTTAGGAATATCTGGCTGCCGAGTGAGGTCAAAGGCAAGTACACAGGGCCTTGTAGCCTCACACCAGAGCAAAATTGCCACCATGGATGAACAGAAAACAGTGCTCAGCACCTGAATAATCTGGCCATTTTAACTAACAATCTGACTGTTAGGCTGCTCCAAGGAGAATCCCAGCAAAGGAAACTGAATGCCGTGGCCACATCCGTATTTTGGGGAGCCTGTGGAACAGAAGGCATCCAAAGTGCACACCTCACGAGAGATCCTTTTGCACCGTCCTAGTCTCACAAGCCCTCAGAGCGCTCCCAGAGAGACCTATCAAGAAGTGGGTAAGGACAGGGAGAATACTTTTGAATTCAAAGCACCTGCTGCTGGGCCCACACAGCCCCAGCTGAGCATCCAGAGCAGACACAGTACCTGGTTTGGCATGTAAAGATGATTTCCACACCCCTCTCTGCAGCAGCCCAAAAGCCAGAGAAAATAATCCACTGGATTTAATCAGTGATACTGGTTTACTATTTCTGCAATTAAGGCTGCTGTTGGAAAGGCAGACTGACACTGAGATAGCCCAAGTCAAGCACCTCCAAAGCTGTGCAAGAGCTGTTCTAACAGGGCCGTTTGCGTTTTGATTAACCTCAAAGACCTCAGAGATGGGAAACAGAGTCCAGATAGTATTTCACAGATGCTCCTTTGCCACCTGAATGTTGCTGCACAGCAAATCCAGGGTGGGAAAAAAGTTACAGAGAGAGCAGGCAGGTTTCTGCCTGTCTGTATTCCAAAGGGTTAGAAAAGCATTGAAGATATGGAAAAACGTCTGCTCTTCTAGAAGTGACAGGACTCATCCTTCCATGTGTTCAATGACAGGAAACCATCCCATTTTTTTCTCCCCATGATACCAAAAAACAGGAGTCTGAGTCCTGGTTTATAATAGCAATGAGTTTTTAAAGCAAGCCCCCATACTGCCTTAAATCATTGCAATTACCATGTGTCAAGTGTTGTTCACAGTGTGGCTTTGGGTCATGTAAACTTTTCTAAGCAAACAGACCCAGAAGCTCCATTCCAGGTGCACACCAAATAGTCCCCAAATCCTAAAGGAGGCAATCCAAACCAGCAACTGGTCCCTCAGACAGGGGGACCAGATTAAAACTAACCCAAAGCAAAATCCCCAAAACACATGATGTTTATGTTGTAAAATCCCCAAGCCATATATGCTGGAGATGTATAGGCCTGAGTAACTGCTTCTATCCACTGGTCTGCTGGTACTATACTGCTCACTAATGTAGACATAGCTTAAGAGGGTGAAACATAGAAAACCCGGCAAAGGCCTTTCTTGCTCTCTGGATAAGCAAGTTGCTAATTCACTTAGCCATACAGATTTTATTTCCATTCGCTTTGTAACATATGTGATCAAAAGGCTTGTCTACACAGCAAAACACTTGCAGATACAACTAAACCAGAAACCTTCTCTGCTGGAGACAAGCTGTATCTGCAAGAAGTATTTTGCCAATGCAGCTTAGGTTTCGTTTCAAAATGCTTGACTGCAAAGTAGAAAAGCCCAATAGGTTAAAATTATGTGCAAATGGTACAATCATATACAATTATCTCACTTAAAGATAATCTTACAGTAGTGATTAAGGTAATAAAATGAGGGCTTGACAATAAAATAGTATTCTTCTGACAGTGAAGCTGTATTCATGCAGAAGTTCCCCATGCAGATGCGCCAAACTATCCCTGAAACAGTTTCTGAATTTGTTACAGGTAAGATTTTCGTCCCTGGTAGGGTAATTGTCTATTAGCTGTCTATAAAATAATTTTTCTTATTCTCTTTTTTCATACTATTACTTTGATTTATTATCCCTATACTTACCAACTACATATACACATTTCTTATTGCTGTACACCATGAATTTTTCATATCATTTCTATATTGCTTGTTACTTATTGCACATTTTAGAAATAAATATGTATATAAGAATCTATTACTGCAAAGGTCTACTCTCTGATGTGGTTCCTTGGACTCTCCATGACACCCAGTAGCTGGGAACAGCACAGCAGCCTTCTTCAAGGAAGGAAAATTTTCTGATCCTCCAGGTAAACTTGGTCCTGCTTACTCCTTCATTCATGGAAGGGACAGATAAGCCAGAGATAATCAAGCCCGACAGAAGTCGTGAGCAACTCCTGTAGTCAGGCCAAAAGGGTCACTCAGGCTGGTGTTGATAAACAGCAGAGGTCTTCACCTACAGCAAACACTGGGTAAACACATGGTGCGATCTCAAGTAAAAGAGAGGTCCAAGGTCATAATCTGTAGTGGCCACTGGTTCTGCAACAAGGTATGGTTGCCTGAATGCCACCACATGGTGAGGATTTGGAAAGAAAGACTTGTTTTCAAATGGTGACTCCTCATGGAAGAGGCCTGGCATCATGGAGGATCCCATCTGCTTGTGCTACAATGATGATACGCATAAAATCAGGCACCGTGGAGGGTGTGGGCCTCCTTGAGCAGCAAGGACAGTAATACACATTGTGATACTGAGGTCAACATTCCTAATGGTACCAAAAAGAGAATGCACTTTCCCTGTTCCCCAAGCAAGCTTACCAACTGAGAAAACAGCTTTGATTCAACAGTGCCAAGGCCCTGTCAAAAAAGGGGAGCAACAGGACAATGTAAGCCAAACAGCGGTTGACAAAGATGAAAAAAAAGTTATCTTGTGGTGCTCTGATTAGAATTGGCCATATAAGTAGCACCAGACAGAATGTCCTGAGCCCTGCAAGCCCAGCCTGAACAAGGAAATACTACAGCAATTTTGTGGGACCAAGAGATTTTGATTTTCACTAAAATAGTCCATGGAAGGCAAGAAAAAGACAGAAATTTTGTTGGAAACTTTTTGAGTAAATGTGCAACAACAGGCCAACTGAGAGCTTCAGCCTCATCACCTGCTTGAGCAAGAAACTCTGTAAGCTAAATTCTCAATCATGTTTCACCCAAAGCCTAAAAGGTGCTTTTAGGCACCATTGCTGGTGCTTCCCAGCCCCAAGACAGTATAAAGATTTGGAAGGTTGGTCAGAAGATGATCTACGATCCTTGCAAGTAACAATACAAGTCAGAAAGAACTTTGCCTTTGGCAAAGACATTGATAGCTAAATGGATAAAGAAAAAGCACTATACAGCTAGAAAAATCAAATCAAGTAAGAGCAGAACAGAATGACTCTACAGGGCAGTTGAGAGATACTGAAGTGGCAGTGATCTCACATAGCCAAGCACAAGTATCACAGAATCATTTGTGTTGGAAGGGACCTCTTGAGATCATCTAGTCCACCCCCCCTGTTCAAGCAGAGACAGCTAGAGCAGGTTTCCAGGGCCGCATCCAATTGGCTTTTGAATATCTCCAAGGACAGAGACTCCACAACTTCTCTGGGCAACCTGTGCCAGTGTTTGACCACCCTCACAGTAAAAAAAAAAAAGTGACCACCCTCACAGTAGAAAACTACACACAGTGTTTATTAGAAGGTATAGAGACTCTCTGGAAGAGTCATTAACTGATTAGTTCCCCAGTTGTTCTGTGTGGACTGCCAGTGCAGAACGGACATTGTGAGCGACCTGCAGCTGTGTTCCTTATGTGGCTATTCCAGAAGGTGTCCCAGAAAGTCTGACTGTTGGCAACAGCCTGCAGTCCAAACCAACCAGGAGTTACTGCACTGAGAGGTCGGGCTGCACCCAAATCAGGTCCTGAAGTAGGTCTGCAGTATGGGCTAATGGCCAGCCTTCTCTATCCCAAACTCTGTGAAGCTCTAGCAACTTCCAAGACTCTGATCACAAGCTCTGAAAAGAGCAGCAGCTCATTAGTCCTTTAATGTTGGTGTGATACCTAAACAGAAAACAATACAGCCATACTATTTAAGAGGGACTGCAATGTTCAATTCTACCAGAAAAGTACAGAGGAATTTTAGACAACACTGTTCCCTTGCTTTTCACCTGGAAAACTATGAACTGACTATATCACCTATGGTAATACCACCAACTTTCTCCAGCCACCAACTGTTTGGATAAAGTCAGCATCTCCCTTTCTGAAATGTTTCTCACCTCTTTGCAACAGCTTACAGTGAAAACATACACAATACATGAGTCCCAACTCTCTAAACCTTATTTCTTATTAACTTTATCATTTATTTCAGTAAGGCATTTGGGGGTTAACCTTGAACCCAAAAAGCTAAATTCTTCACAGAGCAGCCTGATTTGTAAAAATATGGCTGAAGTAATTTGTCATTCTTAAATGCAGGATAGCTGATGCATAGCCAATTCTGCTTCTTCTGTCTTTTCTGTCCCTTAGTATTTGCTTTGCCAAGGGACTTTCCTAATTCCACACACCACCACTCCCTCTCCCTGGTTACCAGGATCATGCTGTGTACAACTGTGGGTGTTTTTTCAAGCATTTGGTATTCTCAACTATTTTCCAGAAATAAACACTGATGGCAAAGTACGAATATTAGTCAACTCTGTGCACATTTTCTGATGCTAGTTCTGATTTGGTGACTTCAGGTCATGCTTTTCAAGCATTCCCTGCCCTGGATACAATTGACACTAGCCAGCATGATAGCATCGTCTCTTGGTATTCTACTAATCAGCCATTCTACGGAGTCACACCCTCACTCAATTCAGAGCAGTTCCAAGTGTACAACCAAATGCAAAAATCTAAATCTCTGCCTTGCTTGCCCTCGCTACATTGCTTTCAGACCTCAGCCATCTGCTCTGCTGTTCTCTGGGAGGTCTGTGTATCCAGGCCTTTCACAGATGAACAGCAAGCTTCCTCCTAATGACCTGGGTTGTTTTCTCCTTTGTTTCAATTCTCTTTACACAGATCAGCTGCATCTATTACAATACAGTGTATTCAAAAAAGGCCTTATCAGTCCTCCTCTTAGAAGAGCTGAACTGTGGAAAACTATTTGACCTTCAAAAATAATTCACTGACTTTTACCTAGAGGCGATCTGTCACAAACATTGAGTAACCCCAGTTTCACAAAACCTGCAACAGTCTCACCCTCTAATTCAATCATATCTCTGGGGATTTTGTGCAAGGGCAGAGGTATAGACACGGACATAGGGCCACAACACCATCTCTGAAGCATGAGCCTGGTGATAAGGATACTACTCACTGCTTCATGGGAAGGTGTTTCCTCAGCCCAAGTGGGAATCCTGCAAAAAGGAACATCCCTTTAAAGGCATATTATACTAGAACATGTAAACTGTACCTGTCAATAGCTGGCCTTGCCTTCACAAGGAAATCCATGCACTTCAGCAAACAGCAGTTCTCAGTTCCTCAAAGGCAGATTTGGAAACTCCTTCTTCACATCCTTCCCTAGCGATCAGTTTTTAGTAGAAGCCCCCTCACTGTTCCTTCAGCTGGGAACAACTGCAGTAAGACTGCTCCCTTACACCCTTTGGTGTTGAACTGTATCTCATCAGCATTGCAAAAGCCTTTGGGATACTGGCTGGCTTCTTTCACCCTATTCTACTAGTTCACTCCTGAGAATGACTGTGACTTTAAAGACTTTAAAGATCAGCACAGGAAGTTTTAACTTTTAGCCTTATTTATAGTTTCATCTGAGCAAACAGAAAACAGCATCCTGGCATAAGGCAAGTCTCCCTTCAGTGTAATTTCTTAAGTGGAAGCAGGGTTGGACATGAGTCAAGGAAGGCTCCCATTTTGCTGCTTCCCAGTCAGTTTGAAACCTGCTTATAAGCTTTGCCAGGTTCAACTATAGAAATCGATGGTCCCAGGGCTGAGTCCTACATCCAAACCAATATAAATCTGTGTTAGGGAAAATTAAAAAAAGGTATATCATTCAAATCAACATAATTCAAAACCACCACTCCCAAAACTAAAAGACCTAAAATCACTTCACACTTTGCCTTCAGGACAGTCATGTACATGAAAAATTAACTAATTGCCAGTTTCCCTATACTTCATGTTATCCACTTTTTGCACTCATCTACTAGTCAACCATTTTACTTGGAGACTCCGTCATGCTCACAGTGCTATAGTGACAAACATTGTCCTGGTCCTCTGGGAGGCAATCAGCTAACCTCATTTCTTAGTCAGACATTGCTTGCTCTAGTCCTTATTATCCAATTAGTATCACTAGACTGCACAGACCAGTGTACCAATAGTTCAGTTTAAGCCTCCTCATTGTTCTTATAGCCTGGTGGATAAAAATAGTCCCTGTAGTTGGAACTCACTTCAGTAGGATGCTTTGCAGAATGTAATAACTTTCTGAGCTGAATGACTTAATGTAACATCACATATAGATGGAAGCTGAAGAGAAAATTATAAAAAAAACATTTGCAACTCCGGATTCTAATTGTCAACATGCACAGTGACCTTCAGCACTTCCAAAAAGCTTTCTGCCTTACCCTGCAGTTTTTTCAGGACAGCCACTTCCATCTTGAGAACTTGCTTGGGCTGCTGGGCTGATTCCACCTTCAAGGCCACATTCTCACGGGTCAGCAGATCCATCGCCTCATAGATCTCCCCAAAGCCACCGCCACCAATCTTCTTCAACTAGAAAAGTACAAAGAGGTTTGGTACAATGTACAAGAGAGGCAACATCAAATTGGCTCTCACAGAGCCAGGCACTAGCTTCTTTACTGCATAGGGAGAACAAACTCAGCTCCCAATCTGTGCTGTGCCTGAATCCCTTCACTGCACAGCTAGGCAAAAGTCCAGCTACCCACTTGACTATGCTATGTATAAATTCTTTGCTGTAACAACAAAGAACAAGCCTAGCAAGTGATGACATGTGATACATTTAAAAGCAAACGGTAACGCCTATTACCTCAATAATATTCTTGCCAAAATTCAAGGAAAGACCCTTCAAGGAGATAGCAGAACCACTATCCAGACCATGGTAGACAAAAACTGTCATTCCCTCTCAACAAACACATCTCTGCAGTAAAACACAATCATGGTAGTTGGAACTAATGCTTTCAAGAAATAAGTTAAATGAAGTTTACATCTCATTCACAGGATTTTAAATACAGAACAAAACATCCCCTGGAATACTTTACAAGATGCTTGACCTGCTCTGCTAGTGAGGTTACTTCACTGTCACATTTCAGAGAACTGCCAACTGCATTACCTCAAAACAGTTACGTACGAGCTACAAGTACAGCTCCATTGTTTCTCATTCTCTCTTTCTCTCTTTTTTTTCTTTTTAATTTTAAAACACACCAAATGATGCTTTTTGTGTCTCTGAGCAAAATTAAGACTGTTTCACAATAGAAGGATATCACTACTTGGAAATCAAAACAATTACAATTGACATAAACTCAAAGCTAAAGATGTCTAAGTTTCAGCATATTTGATATGCACCTACTAGAGACAGATCATCTGCCTGTTCTAGAGTAGCCGCCCACTCAGAGAGCAACATGGGATCCTCTGCCTTTCCTGGAAGGTGATTCCTTGATTCTCCTTCTGCTGAGACTTGACAGCATACGCACATATAGTTATACATATGCATTATAAGACAGACTCCTAACATGTTGCAAGTGTCAATGTCTATGCCAGGAAAACTATTTTATATTTGTTTCTCTTAGATATATTTAAAGCATACTATGCTGCCCAGGAACAAATTCAGGTTTACAGCAGAGCTAGATCAGGGCTCCTTTGATCTGCTTAGCGCTTGTTCACTGAATCTAGCTGCAGCCCTTCCCTTCAGCATTTTGTGTTCCCTCTGTTCACAACTGCTCAGGAAGCCCTGAGCACTCCTCCTTTCCAATGGCAGCAATAACACTTGAAGAGAAAAAGAAGTTTAAATCAGGCAGATAGTCAAACATGTATCTTACACAATGTTTAATGGGGTTTAGATGATATTTTAGTGTCTATTGCACCACAGAAGGCCTGTCCTGTGCATCTGTCCAGTTTGCTGAACAAAGGGCTCTGCCTCTCAAGGGCAGGGTTTTTTCCTTCTTAAGGCGACCCAAACCATTTGCTTTTCCAGCTCCCAGGTCAAGAAAAACAGCTCCGCATGAAGAAGGTAGTACTTTCCGTATTAACAGCCTGACTATCTCTGAAGCTATTTCTTGATAACGTTTTGAGAGTTGCTGTCCGGAGCCATTCTTCTTCTCCTTTTACTTGTTATTTTTCCTCACAACCTTCTACTGGGCTAAACAGGCATATTCATACAGTAAACAGCCCAATAACTAGGTCACCACATATTATTCATAAATTATTACAGTGCAGCCCTACTTCTACTTGGAAATTCACACTGAGCTGGCTATTAAAAATCTTTCTATCAAAAAAATGCTACATTCAGCATAGCAACAACACGCCAACTAATGCCTCAAGATTCAGTACACAAGATCTTCTGTTGCCTGATATATTAACAACAGAGAAGGGAAAGGGAAAGGGACAGTAAAAGCTGCAGAAGGCAAAAAGTTTAGTCGGGATCTGGAAGGACTTTGAGGAAGATTAAAAAAGTCTCAGTGGGAAAATGGGAAACATATGCAAAAGTCAACAGTAATAAATATAACATAACATAGCTGCGATGGAGAAAAAACATAAGCTACCCAAACATTTTGCTGGGTTGCAAATTCAAGAAATGGATCTGGGGAGAAACATTGCGGAGCCAGCACAGACGCACACAATGATCCTTTTCCATTCACTGGCCTTAACAGGGACAGCTCCCACATCCAACACAGTTGCCAAAATGCAAAGCTACCACAGTATAAATGGAACACAGTAATATGATTGAGATAGCGGCACTATAAGGACCTGTAGGAAGGTCTAGTCACGTACAATGCACAATATTGATCACCTTGCTGCTAGAGGGTCTCACTGAGTTAGGAGCGGTTCATTTCAGGATGAAGAGAATGATCAGGAGCCTGTAAAAACTAAGGACAGACTAGGACTGCTACCTCAGAAGAAGCAAATGAATGTGTGCATCAGAGAAGCAGGTTCAGGAAGAAAAGTACAGGTATTGAGGCTGCTCACCTGGGAAAACAGCCAAATCGGAGGACTCATGTAAGTCTACAGAGCAACCAACGCAAGATGACATGAGATCAAGATCAGAGCTTCTGCTGAATCAGAAAACTGATTTTATACACACATTCCAGCCAATGGATGCACCTCACTGTCCAAGAGCCCTCAAGCTGCCTCTGCTTCCTCGCATTCCTTCTCACCCTCTTACGGAAATTATTCTCTGGCATACTTTTCCCAGCACACCAGATGGTCCTATTCATCATTACCAGCATTGCCATCCTCCTTGATTTTTCAGCAACATCCAGAGGCCATCAGCAGCCATTTCCTTTTCTTTGTTGCAGAGCAAGTTGTTATCTTGCAACTCAAGGTCTTGGCCTTGGTCAGGGACTTACCACACAGGCATTTCCTCATTACTTGGGTACTCTGTGGAAGTTCACTGTCTAAGGTGTACTCAGCACAGCCTTCTGCTGGACACAAAGGAGAGATGGGCATATACCACTCAAGAAAATAAATTAATAATGAAACCATTAAACACAAAGTCAAGAAAGAAAAGGGTATATCTAATGACAATCACCTAAGTGGTAATCCTGAGTCACCAGCCCATGCTAAGCCTCACTGCTCTGGGAACATTCTCTTCTCATCCTGTTTCCTACCTTCCACCAGTCCGTTTACTGTTAAGACTGGGGTACAGGCTGACAACACCAGCAGGATTCATTCTACCTAAATGCATGAGCATATATGTGAGCTGGGTGTCCAGGTTTCCATTACAGCCTGTGGAGTCAAGTGAACAATTCATCTGATCAAACACAGGTATCTATTTGGACTTGCACACAGTCAACTAAAATTAAGCTGCATCTCAGACATAATTTCAATCCTTTCAGCATCCCACTAACAGCCACATGATCATACAGCTCATTGCAGTGCTTCTTCCAAATTCTAAGAGGTTTCATGCCACATTAGGCCCTTGGAGTAAACCGTTACCAAAAAGCCACTCTACTTGACCCCTCAGTGTGGCAGTCTCCAACTAGGGGGTTCCAGGAATTCCCTAAACTGGACTGTCCCTCAGGACTACCGACACAAAACAGCCATGTCCTGATGGAGGAAGCCATTCCCAAAAGCACCCGGGTATGTATCAGTAGTTACACAGGACACAGATGGCTCCCTTTGAAGTCTCCTTTAAATTTTCTGAAATATTTTGGACTTATCCTGAAAAGACTCTTGCAGCACAATCCTCCAGAGCCTATTAAAGAAAATGAAACAACACACAGCCTTCCCACTAAGCAGAAATCAGTACTCACAGAGGGACAGTTCAAAAAACCAAGGCAACACACCCCCTCCAACCAAAAACAGCTTTCAATTACAAATTTAATTTTTTATTAAGCAAGCGTATAAGACACTGCTGCTCTAAACACAGTCTGCCTTCCAAGGACATTATATAAAGACTAGACCTTCCCAGGAAAATGCTCCAGGACCAAGGCATGAGTGGTTCAGTCTCAGGATCAGTGGCAAGGTCAGGAACAAGAACACATGCTCTTGAATCCAGAGTGAAGGGCCAAACCAAGAGCCAGCAACCTATGGTGAACTCAGCCAGGGTCAAGGCTGTCACCCACAGGCTTCAAATGTTGACAAGGTCAAACAGCGACTACTGTGACTGCCTTTTAGGAGCACTTGTATAGTCAAGCCTGCAACTCCTGCAGCCCAACTCAATGGACTACTCGATCCAGAAATTGCTAGCAGGCCTCATCTGACTTAGCAACAGGTGAAGAAGAGTGGACCTACATTCACCAAACTCTCAGAGTCCACTCAACTTGCTTAGGAGGACTGGAGTTATACTGTCTCAAGGGAAAACTAACTTATATAAAACAGGCATGAACTGAGAAGCCAATCAAGAAGTCAACCAGTCACATTCTAAATCATCTGAAGACCTGCCAAAGCCTACTTAAAGCAACTCTGCACAGAGTGAGATGAAAACAGGCCCCAAGACTGAAAAAACACCTTCCTTGTCCCAAGTTCCTTCTTGGAACCATAAAAGGCCTTTGTGACCAAGACAAGGAGAAGAGTCCACAAAAGTTTGTGGGGCTTCCAGCAAGGTTTCCAAAATAAACAGGAGAAGGACAAGTGTAACCAAAACTTCAGTTCAAGAACCTCAGAAACCTGGAAGAAACCAAAGTATGGATTGCACCTGACAAAAAAGCATACACGTGTACAAAAGTCACCACTTGTATTCAAAGCTCAGTGCAGGAGCTGCCAGCTCTGTCTTGCTAATAAGTCTCAGTTGTGAATCCCCCATACAAAGCGTTTAGATGAAATAAAGAGATACATCTATACAGCCTTAACATCTATACGTAGTTCAAAGCAAGTACAAGTTATGTTTGACTTTGTTCCCTACCCTGAACAAAGCAGTTCACATCATTCAGAGCATGTGTGGATCAAGTGACCCTCTGGGGTCTCAGCAAAAGTCACATAGTTCCAGTACTGTCCAAATTTCATCCAGTCAAAGCATCAAAAATATCTGCAAGTAAATAATGATGACTCAAAAGAATACTTCAAGTCCAAAAGTTTTGATAAAAAGCATAAGCACTCCCTGTCCATGCCTTTCTCCAAAAATAAGAACAAAAATATCATTGCTGTCAGATAGCCAAACTTTACTGACCTGGAGTGACAGGAAAATGAACTACCAACAGGCTAATTGCAGAGAACCAACATCTTCATTTGTCAAAACTTTGTCAGCCAGCATATAGGAGGAGAGGAGGAAAGGAATTCAAGGAATACATTACACCAATCTAAAATTAGAAATTGGCTCAATACTGGAAGTATGCCAGCACTAAGAACTACAAGGTTCAAGCAGATGCCCAGCCAGAGACAGTCACAATGGGAGGACAAATTACACAAAAAACCTTCTGGCAGCTGAACCGCAGCATCACATAAATATGCCACACACCTGCTTGAGCAGGATCCATCACTCACAGTAAAGCTTGGACTATCTGGCTTGCATGCTATGGGTTAGATTCAGAAAGGCCTATGATAAAGAAAAAAATGCTACTACTGATGTTACAGCTGTATGCTCACTTTAAGGTACACTCCCTTTTTCATCTGTCACTTGGTCCTATGCTATCCATTTCCTTGGGCCAACAGAGGTATTTTTATATTTTTTCCAGATTACTTCGAGCCCCATACAGCTTGCAGTTCTGACTGGTCCCACACCAACATCAAGCACAGCAAGGGAACAGCACAGGCGGCCTGCCTAAAGGGCGTGCACTTTTTGGGGGGGTGCACAGAAAGGGCTGTTCAATGAAGGCTCACAACACACAGCTCAGCTAGCACAAGGCCAAATACCCAGCTCTACTCAGAGCTGGGAATTAGAATTTCTCATTGCTATTCACGCCCTTTAGCAAGTTGTGTAATTTCTCAGGGCCTTCAAGTGGGGTACTGCGGTATTGAAGACTACTGTGAGCCAACTTTATAAAACATAGCATTTAGCAGTCCCCAGTCACAGATTCATGCAACAATGAAGTCTCTGAATCCCACATTTAGTGCCTCTACCAAATTTAAAATTAGTTTGAAATGTTCCCCTATGAGCACAACTGAGCATATTTTAGGCTTTATTTGGAGTTTTTGGTGGTTTTAAGAGTTCTGCTGTTTCCAAGAACAAAGTTACTTTGTTTAGACTGTGTTAAAAAAATACTCCCATCATTTACAGAAGTTTTAGCACTCCTATCTATGAAGGACAAACTCAAAGTTTGATGAACAGTAGGAATGGTACAAGCCAAAGCTAGCTAGGGTAAAGGCGAATGGAGAAGAATGAGTATTTGCAACCATGCACCTGAAGCAATGGCTTAGCATCAGGAGAGCGTCTAAATTCAGCTTCGCAAACAACATGCACCAATCTGCCCAAATTGTAGGCTCTGAGGAAATTTCCATTTGTGCAGGGAGGGTCAGATAAAAGCTGCAAGCAGTATTTTCTGAGAAGTCCATAGGCACAGAGCATGTTTCAAGTCCTATACGTCAGTTAACCTGCACACGTATCATCCTGCCAAAACAAGTATACGTGCTCCGGCCCAGAGCTGCAACAGCACAGCAAGACTTTCCTTCAGCTGTGCCAGAAAGCTTTGGGAGGGGGATAGGGGTTGTCTCCATTTTGGTATCTAATCACAGAGAAAATTGAGATTCTCCATCTGCTCTCATGAAGCATGGAGAATGAAGAACAGTTTGAATTGCTTAAATATAAATAGGCTGTTCGGGGATAGGCCAGACAGAAAAGTGAAGGCTGCGGAGAAAGCAGGAGCAAAGTGCTAGGACGAAGAGAGGCAGGCAATGGGGGAGTAACAAGAACAGCGCAAGGTGGAACTGTCCAGGGCAACAAAGAGATACAGGCACGAGGCAAGTCTAATGAAAGGATAATACGTCATCTGAAGCGGGCTTTGAAAATAACCTATCCACAGGCTGGAACTGAAGCGAGTTCAGAGTCCTCAGTCTCTTTAGTCCTCTGCTCTTCACAGCCCACTGCAAAACTCACAGGGTAGCTGTACCATAGCTAGTTAGTACAGAGAAACGACTTAGTGCTACTATTACAAATCACTTGTAGTTCAAACTAGTGAGGCTTCTGCTGTGAGTTCAATGACTCAAACACTGCTGGTAATCCCAGTTAAAAATGGACACAATGGCATACATAGAATTTAAATTTTTTTTCAGCTTTTTAAAAGCAAAGCTTTTAAAGCCAGAAAACAAAAACTCGCAGAAAACACATACAGAATTTCAAGAATTATAAAGGTACATGATCCTTTCACATGTTATATTCTAGTTTCTTTAACTGAGGTGATAATATAATGCTACTTCCCCCACCATCCCAGAGACCTCGCTTTATGACTAAAGAGAAAGCCTTATACATAAGGGGAACTGCATCCTCTGAACAAACCTGGTGGCAATGAAACACATGTCTAGAGGATGAGATTCTCCCCATGTCTCTACCACAGCATTCTTGCATGATTCTGGTCAAGATGCTGAAGTCTCTGCTCACAAGCCATCAATAATCACATGCTCATCTGCTGGATGCCTAAGGCAAGACAGCCAGGTCCAATCTATAGAAGAAGTGATGAGCATGCCTAGATGCCCATGATGTCTAGCAGAGTTGTGCTTTGGTCATAAATGTTAAGCAGTCTGTAAAAAATAATAAAAATCAAGATCTAACTAAATTTGAAACCCTATCTGTAAAAGCAAGCTAATAGTTCTCTCTTGTATCACCTGGTAAAAGCATGAATTAAAAAAAACCACCTTTATATATCTGATACAGATACTGTAACAATAAGAAACATAAAGAGCTGAGTTTAAGTGGCAAACTCATGCCATGAATTTAAATGGATAGTGAGATCTGCAGCCATACAATGAATACATAAAAGATGAAATGGCTACTAATTCAGTGTACCCCATCCAGCTTGCACAACAGATGAGACAGTTGTCCCATGAAGAACTAAAACTCTTAACATTTGATGATATAATTTTAAAGAGTATCCTAATAAATTTACACAGAAGTTGTACCAACAAGCTAATTATGGAATTTCTGACTTTTGAAGTAGCTGACATTCCAACCAATTTGCTTTTAAATTATTTTATTCTAATGCAATTTATTTATCGGCATGTCCGTAGTATTCTTTGTCACAGTAACTCGAAATCTAAGTTTCTTACTAAAAGATGACTCAGCCTGCTGCAACAGTCCAATCCTACCTAAAAATCCTTGGCAGGTTTAGTCTTCTAAAAATACCAGTCTAAAAAACGCTAGAGCAATATTAACCATCTTCTTGCAGTATCTTACTAACATGTCAAACCATACCACTCCACTGTTGCTTGCTGGAGCCCAGGATTAACTAGACAAGTTTCTATACTACTACAGGAGGAGGAGATCTGTTTGGGCCATGAAAGGAAGCACAAAGCCAGAGCTACTCACCACTTTCCAGCGATCTTTGACCACATAATTGGCCGGAAGAATGTCGACCTGTTCCCCTCCTCCACTCATGTTTGGTTCGTCCTTGATGACTGCTGCTAGGCACTGCATTTGCCAGCCAGAGAGTATTTTAGTAGCTCCCAATTTAAATGAGCCATTTATCTGGGGAGAAAAGGGGCGGGGGGAAGGAATGACAAAATTAGTACAGGTCACGGCAGAAGTACATGCTTCATTTCCACAGGTTTTGCTTATGACTAAATCAGAACTGGTCTCTTAGGAAAGAAGGCAAACTCACCTTGCAAACACCTGAGCTCACTCCATGCATAAACTTGGCAGGCGCAACCATGCTTCAAGTCAGCAGCACAAACTAAAAGGGGTGACAATTACTGGCTATACCATGCAGGAGTCCAGTGCTCTTGGGCCTGACAGCCAACAACTCAAAGAGAATCTAATGCCAAATGCTGCAAGAGCTGTTATTGTTACCAGGCAAAAAGGTCTTGCTTTAACAGAGCAGCTGCTACATACGCAGTTTTTATGGTTTTCACTGGATGACATCCAATACAAATCAGAAAGGTTTGCCAGGTATTGCATTCAATAAGCCTAAAAGCATCTGAATAGGGTAGAAGGGCCTTGACAGAGCCAGGATTACAGACACTATCACTGTTATGAACAGCCAAGCAAAGAAGATGGGGATGGTTAGAAAAGGCTTCAGCCATGTATAAATTAGTCCTCCTCATAGCATACACACAGCGCTAAAAATGATCAAGTTAAAATACAGAGAGATATCTTGTTCCTATGGTGTTTGCATTCTACCTCATGCCCCATTTTCCTGCTTTTATAGGGAGCTCCAGATAGCCTATGCTGAAATTAATTTTATTTTGAGGTTTTTTGGTTATAATTCTTCTACAAAAATGACTTTCAGATACACATTAACTCCACTTTCCTGGAAGAAAATGAATTGAAACAGGACTAATAAAAGATCTTCCTAATGCATTTCATCTCTTCCTGTAAGATATTTTTCTGGCTTTAGAAGTAGGCCGGATCTTTTATTAAGCATGGATCTTTTATTAAGCTTTCTTGGCAGTTCTATCATTCTTTCCCCAAAATATGAAATATTTTCCTTCCTAAAAATGAGTGTTACTGTAGCACTCTGACTGCAGACTTAAATAAGATTAACAACATAAATACCAAATTAGAAAAAAAGACTAGAGCTGGTCATTCAACCGTCACACTTCTTCAGGCCCAAAAAAGGGAAAAAAGTCACCAGTGAATTATGAGCTCAAGTAGAGAAAAGAGCTTATTCCCTAGCAATAAAAGGACTGAGAATGAAGGATAGGAAGTGACCAGCATGTAGTGTGCACAAGGAAGCAGCAGACAGAATTATGTTAAAAGTGCAAGACAGAGGATGATCAGACAAAACATGAACAAAAGATCTCAAAGAGATCTTCTCAAAAGATCTTCACAAAAGAAGATTTCATTCTAGATATAGAAAATAACTACATGGAAAAAAGGAGCAGCAGGCTAGTGCAGTAAGAGGGCTGCTGAGAAATGTTCATACAAGCCAACATCTGCTAAAGTACAATCAAAACGATAGAAGAGAAATACGAAGAAACTGAATATTAAAGAAATTCAGAAGAAAGGTGCTGCAAAATGCTCCGAATTCTCATAGAAAGAGTTCTGCATCTGTATGAGGTAGCAGCCCTTTCAGTTGCCAGGTATTGAAGTAAGAAACTGGAAAGCTCTCCAATGAGGAAGTACATGCTGTGTTTGGCAGTACAACATTTGTGCTTCTTCTTCCTAATGAGCAAGTCTAAGGCCGTCCCCAGGCTCCTTTATGCTCACCAGAACATCTGAACTGTCCATCGCTAAGCTACCAGTGAGCTCTGCATACCTGTGCACTCAGCCTCCCTCCATATCACCACAGACTGCACAGGAGAGAGAATCCTCACAAAAATCTCTTCTAAGGCTGGCTTTTCTTCTGTTATTTAAAGAAAAGTCATTTAATTACAGACTGTCCCAAACCCTCAGCATTACAAAAATATAAAACCCCCAGCATTAACACGCAGATACAGAGGCAGGTATCCCCTCCCTACTCTTGAAGGTCTCTTGGCATCACTTCATGCAGAAAAGTACAGCACAATGCAGGCTCTGGATTGCAGTGGATACAAAGGCAGCTAGAGATCCAGGATGTGGGATGGTTGTAGCAACAAAGACAGATAGAAAGAAGTTTAGGAGTTTTCCAGAGAAAGTCAGCCGTGCACTATTTTTCACTTTGAAGCAGAACACCTAAAAAGTATGGTACATGATGTACGCATTAGCAATGCATGCGCACAATAAGATTCCAGTCTAGTGACTAGTGGTGGAAAGTAATCCCAAGGAATAATTTTAGAGGAGAGACAGAGCACGAAAGTCTATGAGCACTCAAAGCTAAGCAAGCTAGAACTGCTTTCCCTGGTGCACTATTCCACTTTCCTTTATCAATGTTATAATACATGTGTACAAAGATAACATGTTTGTTATTTAAAGCAGTCACATAAATCTTCACTGGCTTTGAAACAGAACAAAATCCTCCTGGGCACTACCACGAATAGCAGCCATTTGGCAATATGCAATTACAGAACTAAGTTTACGGATATGCTCTGGTATAGCCAGAGTGATGCAGCCAAACGAAAAGCCAATTTTATTACAGCCTGAGACAAATTTCAAGCTGTTTTACATCACAGTAGCAGCACAAAGCAGTGTTAACATATAAAAAAATTGTTCCTGAGGCAATACTAATACTGCAGAAACATGCTCAGGCCTATGGACCGAGGGTTTACCAGAGCAACACTGAAGCACTGCCTACACCCATGGCAAGACGTAACACATGTTAACCTAGATCTCCAGAAGTGTCACAAAGAAAGGGCAAAAGAAGGGATGAAGTTACCTTTGTGCAGAAAACATAAGCACATTTAAATGACGGTTTTAACTTACGCATTATTGTAATTCCTTCTAAATCAATGAAATATAGTGTAAATATTGTTTAACTAGCATCAAAGCCTGCAGCCAGCCCCCTGCTAGAGCTGAATTTGCTAATGTAGCTACAGAAGGGAGGTGGCGAAGGATGCTTAGTGGGGGAGAGGTAAGACACTACTATCTCTTCCCCAACACAGAGCAGAGAGCATAATTTTTGCATGTTAAATGTTAAGTGGTGTTAAGGGGAACTGGAGGAGAGATGGAAGGATTATATCTCTCTTGAACTCTGGTAAAGCTGTTCCTGATTCAAAGGGTGACCAAGCATATGAACTTTGACATATCTGCATCACTTTTAGCTTTAAAATGTAGAGACTGCAGAATGTAAAGACGCATAATTTTGAAGATAGTGACTAAGAAAACAAGAACTTTTGATTGTCTTTTCCTGTAGGAAATATACAGGATGTCAAGAAACGATTGTACCCCTCCTCCCATGAAGATAGGCAAGAGAGCTGAGCAATCCTAAGATACTGTAAAACTGGCTTCCTAGAAATAGCAAGTGAAGCAGAAATGAAAGCAACTGTGAGAAAGAAACAGTGACAACAACAGGAGCAAATCCCGTCTCTTGGCCAACCTCAGCATGAAGAAGTGTGAAATCAGCTCTTGCATACTGCTATCTCTTCCAGCCCATACTGGAGAATCTTTATAGTTTTACAAATTTAGTCTTGGCCTTTAAAAAAAAGAAATCAAAAAACCCATGCTTAAACAGGCTAATAAGCCCTATCATATATTCTGACACACTGCTCTGCTAGCTATTCCTTCTATTTGGCATCAAGACAGTTCCAGTCAATAGCACTCGCAGGTAAATGGTCTCCTTATTTTTAAGGCAGCTTACAAAAATCTGATGCACTATAGCAGCAATTATTTAGCCGACATGAAAATCAAGACCCGGCAGAGAAGCATGACTGGGATAGGCAACAGTAACAAACTTAGGAGGACAGTCTGCAAGAATTTCAGTGCAAGGCCTGATGTTGCAATTAGTGTGGCAGAGTCTTACATAAAACACATCTGCCTTGTTCACACGTGTGTTCATCAGGAGACAAACTAGACCAAGCAAAAGTAACTTCATACAAGTTGTTAAGCTGAAGAAATCTTCGCTGCAGATGCTAAAAGCTTACATAGACTCAAAAAGTGACTTGACAAATTCACTAAAAATAATAATAAAAAAATCCATTAAACAGTTACATACAAATATTCCACCTTTAGCTTAGGAAGCCTTGAATTCACAAATCCCTGAAGGTGGCAAGAGCATTCTGCGGAGTCATTTTATATGCATTCCCTGCTCTTATTCTCTACCCTAGATATCCACTCTTGGCCAACTTAGGATGGGATACTGGCCTAGATGGACCTGTGATATGACTCAGTATGGCCAGAGTTGTGTTTTTATTCGTTACTTTCAAAGGAAGTAGTGCATATATAGTATCTATGTCTCCTTTATCCCTTCAAGGAGGTCGGAGACCAAAAACTAAAGAATCAATCAAAAAGTCTCATATAAACAACCCAACTACCTATCTTACAACATTCTCTTTCATGCAAGCAGCATTTTAAACAGCTTTACTGGAAAAATTATTTCCGAATTTTACAGGATCATAGCACTCTTAAAATTAAACTCATAAATATGGAGCAGTCCCTGTGGAAATTCCTAACGTATATATGGGATCTTTCCTACGTTAGCTTACTTCAGTCTCAATATACTGTGGTAGCAGTGCTCAAAATACAGCCAAACTCAAACAAACATCAAGTTGAAAACTCATCAGACACAAGGTGGTTATTAAACAGCAGAACAAAGCTATGGAGGTCTGTCTCACCATCTTACTAAAGGTCCTGGATAATCTTAAGTGTCTTAATCTCACTGTGCAGGAATTGCAATATCCCACTTTATTTCACGACACATCCTCACCTCTGGAAGCCTACAAATTAGAACAATTAGAACAAGTGAAGTTTATTTAGACTGCTGTAGCCCATGACCCTCTTTACTTGATCAAATTCCCCACCATGAACACGGGATCCACCTTATGAGCAGATCCCAATGGTGTTTCAAACTACAGCTTTTAGATGAGACAAAGGTGGACTTCTGCAAAAACAGAAGAAGTAACCCCAGCAAACTGCAGTCTACAAATCAGATCAATCTCCCTGTCCAATACTTGCATGGGAGGAACAAACAAAAAAAAGTTGTAAATAGAATTTAAGCATAACTTAGCTGTTCCCAACATGAACTTTACTGGCATTAAGCCAAAATGAAACAGATGGGGTGGGAAATAAGAGGAGAATGTAACAAGTAGGATTGAGAGTGCTTAGAAGTAAGAAAGAAAAACAGTGGAGTTTCCAAGTGCAACTGAGCAGCAGAACTGGGGCTCAGTTAATGGCAGCATTAACTGCACGCACTCAGCATCCCTCACTGTTTTACAAATGTCATCTGCTTCCAACACACAATACCAATTACAAAAATGAAATCCCTCACATTAAAACAAACAAAAAAACCCTTAAATCTTTGTATAAATAAGTTGTACCATGCACTAGCATTCTGTCATTAGGGTGGAAATGCATATGACAGTACAGGAAACAAGTTGATGAAAAAAAATACAGTGCCCTGGACTAACAGCCCCTCAGCCCTGGAATACATCATACCTCCTGCTGAACTTGAAACAGCAAACAAAAACAAGTCATACGCTGTTAGGGTAGGTCTGACAGCAGGAGCTTGAAAGGTTCTGAATTGTTCCTTGAAGACACATATCTTCCTTCATTGCCTGCCTCTGCTGTAGCAAACCCTGCTTAGAGAGCAGGCTCAACTCCTAGCAGCTGCGGCTTAAAGTCTCCTCTGTGACATATTCTTCTCATAGGCATGCAAGGGCATCAGCCTTAGAAATTCTGGATTTGCTATTCACAGCATTTCATTTCTGTAAAAAACAAAACATCTAAAGGTGAGGTTGCAAGATACTGGGACTGTTTTTCACCTTTGAAAGGTTTATGACCATTAAGGAGTGCTGTAGCTATGACTGGGAAAAACAAAAAAAAAAAACAAACCCAAAACCCCAAAACACCCGCAAAAAAAGCTGCAATCAAGACAGACAGGTCTGGATTCTCTGCCTACACGAGGCTGCACTGAACAGAACATACATAAATATGATAACAGATGCACCTTGACAGCATTATTATGGCTACCTGGTTGCACAGCCAACTGAATGTATTATTGCCTGCACAGTGACTTACAAATAACAGCATACGACTTAAGCAAAACAAACAAAACCCCCAAACACATAATTTCATACTGCCAGAGACTGTATTCACATACATTACAGAGCAGTCGGACACACCAGTGATTTCTGTGCCAATACCACCTATCTACAGGGAGAATCAGCACAGTTAATTGTGACAACAAATCACTAGGAATGCACACCAGATAAGCATGCCTGCACTACTGGCAGGTTATGTGATCCTAATCTTCTCCAACTACATCTCGGCAGCAAAGCTAAAAAAAATGGGGAGCAGGAGAGTTTGAGAGGAAACTCTATTACCTTCCACCAATCTCCCTGACACTGTTGCTCCAATTTTTGATCCAAGCAGAAAAATTAAATCCAACACCAGGAAATCCCTCTGATATCATAACCAGGTTAACCTCTACTAACTTAACAGGCAAACATTATGGTCTGCTTAGAATAAACTTTTTACTGCAGCTTAAGTATATCTACCTGCAAAGTCAATATAGATCACTACTTGCAAAGCTTGAGTAGTCTGCTGGTAGCCAAAACATATATCTGAATAAAAGCAAGAACTAAGCAGAAGTTATACTTATGGTATCAGACTCGATCTACACCTGACGCCACCAGAAACACCACACAGAGGTGTGTTTTCATCACCTGACCCTGGACCAGTTTGTTTAATTGATCCTTAGGTAATGCAAAGCGTCCCTCTTAGGCAAGTCCTCTCCCTTCTCCCTGCAAAGTGCTTTTGTGGGGAGCCTGTTACTCATCTTCCTTCAAATGTGGCCACTCCAAGTCGTTTTTCATAGCTGTGGTCAACAGTACCTTCCTCGAGTCCTTATTCTTGGAGAAGAGTATTTTACTTTGAAGAACCAACTCAGCCATACAGCAAACTGATAACATCTGTTGCTCAATGGTCTTGTATATAGCCTATTATATTAGGTTCTTAAAAGGCCCACAGCCTGAAATCAATCATTTTAAACCTCCATTCTGGGGAAAACAGTGCTCATCTTACCCATTCTAATGATTTTATGATAGACACAGTCACCATAATTATCAAGGATTAAATAAACTTGTCAAAACAGAGGTTAGGAACATAACAGTAAGCTCCTGATCAGAGATTTGGTATTTTGATTCAAATTCTGGAAGACAGGGTATTTTGCAAGGAAAAATCACGTATTTATAGATTTGCCACATAGACTTCATGTTGCCAAGCGCTTTCTGAAATTTAATAAAGATTAGCATAAGTGGGGCAACCTGATACATCATATCAGACTAAATGAGACTAGGCGGGACAAAATTTTTGCGGTTTTCAAGCCCACTGCTGATCACAGCAGAGATCGTGTTTGTAATTACACAGAAGAGATTTCCTGGGACTGACAAAAATGTTTTATCATGCCAACTGTTAGTTACTTAAATCATCTCGCTACAGCCCTTCTGTAACCATTTTTCCAAGGAACTCTGCCCCCTAGTTGGAGCATGCTCAAGGGAGCATGTTCAACCTTCCTCTGCCCCCTGCAAATCTACAGTTTCATTCTCTGATCTGCAGCCTCACTATTTTTTAGTTTGCAGACAGCTGGTGACTTGCCCGAAGGTGCTGTCCTCATGGCTGGCCTACTTTTCCTTCTACCCTTGGGAAATCCCAGTGCATTCTCAAACATATTCAACGGTTCCCTGAGCTTTTTTCTCAAAGACAAAAGTCCCCAGAGGTGTAAAACTTGGTTTAGATTGGAAGCTCAAATTTCATTGTTATTCGAAGGATCTACAGTTCTAGAGGAACTTGTTTCCTTTGTAGTTAATATCTAAAGATAATATTAACAAAGAAAACAGTAACATCAAGGCAGATAATGGCTGTGGCTTGCACCTGTTTCTCTCTATGCCTGAACATCCTAGAAAGATATATGAAAACTCTTGTATATGCAAGCATGGTCTGTTTAATTTCTTTCTGCACTGCTATGTGAGTCAGCTTCCAAGGAGGAATGGTGTTACTAAGATTATGGAGGAGTTTTACAAGCTGGTCTGGACTGCCTCTATATAAGCCATTTCCACATGTGTCAACAATGCCATCTAGTCCACAACTGTCAGTATCTGCTTGCATTCTCCCAGCCCAAGCAAATAATCGTTTCCCATCCATAAGTTTTCTTATCTGTTTAGATAAGCAGTTCTATGACTTAGGCATGTGTCTTCTCATTCTGCTACCATCAGCTCGTTGTGCTTGACAGAAAAATCCCTTGAATATTATTCTCAGGAAAAAAAAACAACAACAAAATCTTCAAAATCTGTTCTTCAGGGCAGATTCATTGTAATAAACTATATTTGCACTTTGATCCTTAATTTGCCAGTACTATGCCAGGTTACTGGATCCTGAGATTTTCCTATTACAAAACAGAGATGGTCAGAATTTGTTTCTGTAAAAAAGCATCATAACCTTATGTCACATCTGAATGTAAAAATAATGTTAATTCTATTCATAGCTGCAACAAAGTAATAGAAAACTAAATTTTGTACCTGAGCTGGCCAAAGCTCCTAACAATTTTTCAAACTGATCTCAACCTGAAATGGGTAATTGCGCATTCTGTGGTCAACTTGCCAGAGTAAGCTGGCTACTGGCGAATGCTTCTAATAATACTCCACAGACAGAACAATTACTGGTTCAAGTCCAGTTTAGGATGTTTGGAGGGGGAAAAAAATGTATGTAATTTCATCACAATCAGAAACACAGGTAGCAAGGTTAAAGAAAATCTGTTTCGCAAAAGAAGCAACCACCACACTAAAAACACCAGCTTCTGAGTTGCCTTCAAACTTGAAAATAGGCTGCAGAGACCTACACGACCAGATAGCCCTGAGTCCTAGAACCCAAATGCCTCCTGCCATTTCCCCCATATCAACTGTCACAAGAGTGAGAAAACTCTTGACTACCTGCCCTTTGCCTTTGCACCTTTTACATTTTCTTTTTTTTCCTGTTAGCTCAATGGACAAAGCCCCTTAAGCCTCATCTCTGCTTGATAAGCAACTGCTCCTGATTCTTTCTAGACGTGGAGACCGGCAGAAAGAAAAAGAGCATCTTCACAAAATGCTTCTTAATACAACCAAACTCATGCTCAGACATCTATGAATAAGTCATACAGGTCACGCATACAGAGCACAGCATTGCTACAGAAAGAAGCAGAAAAAAAGGGAGGCAATTCTGTCCTTGCCGACAACTAGGGAGAGACAGTGGAGTCCGGTAAAGGGCCAGCATCCATGCCTCATGGTCACTAAAAAAGCTAGAGCTGAAAAAAGGCTGAAAGATGCCTTCCAGCCACCTGAAAACTAAACTCTTTAAAATGCATGTATCTTATCCAAAAGGCACACTGAAAAGCAAACGGATGTAGTGTAGAAGTATCTCCCTATGATGAAAATTTAAGAAACTGAAGGGCTCTCCAATTCTAGCTCATCTTCTGCTAGAAGCTGAAGCCTGACAAATGCAAATTAGTTTTTCATGGGAGTTTTCCTTAAGGACAGGACCTAGAACAAGGGAGATGGTGGGTTCTAAATCTCTTGCTCTTTTCAGATCAAGGCCAGGCACCTTTAAAAAGGCATGCTTTAGCTACTGCAAATTTTACTAAAAAACAAAAATGACAACAAAAAAACAAAAACAAAAATCACATTTTTGGGTGCTTAGACACTAATGAATGAAAGTTGAGAATCAATGGAAGCACTGTTACACTGCATTACCTACATTCCCTCCTCCATAAAGCCTACAGACGCTGATCCTGGATCCACAGCTTCAGGTTCCTGGTTAGCCAATCTAAAAACCTACCTGCAATGAAGAGAAACAGTTCCCCTCTCTCCTGCCAGCTCTGAACTCCTGCACGCAGGATTCCACCATGGGCCAGTTCAGTGACTTGTACCAGCAGAAAAACTATTCCTCTTCCTAATAAATAAGGTTATTTCCTTGGCTTAGAGCTCCTTGAACTGATTCATTGTTGGGTCAGTCCAACGCAAGTGCCAGCACAATGGAGGAGCGGTACCTCAGATCCATTTCAGCTTCAGTCAAGCTGCGCTCCGTGTTCGTCTCCACAGCAAGAAGCCATCGGCCTTCCACGAGATCACAGGATTCAGCCACTTCTGCTTAAAAGCAGTGGAGTAACTCTGCCTGAGGCCAACTTTTTTTTTTTCAAGGAAAGCAAAATTTAAAGAAACCAGTTAGTTTCGACAACTTATTTGCAAAACCCCTAAACTAGTAAACTTTATAGTCTAATACAGCTAGGTTCTGTTTAAATAATTCAAGACGTAATTAAACCACAAAGCTCTAAGTCTCCTAACACAATGTCACCACAAAGGTGACTTCTATTCTCTGACTGAGGTATACTTCAGCAAGCAAGCAACAAGCAACTTTCTCTTCTTCATGAAATGAGGAAAACAAAACACACAATTTAATGGAGTGTCCAATCAAAAGGAACATTGTCCTGATGCCTATATGAAGGTAAAAGTATAAGACAGCTCCCCTTGTTTGACTGAGCAGAACATGTATCAAGAATGTAAGCTATACGTCAAGAAGACTATGACATTCCTAGTCCCTAACTGTAAAAGTGAAATAAAAAAAGTTATGCTAAAAGAAGAGGGAAACAACAAAACTACCTACTGACCGCTCTCGACTACCTCTAAAAAGGCTGGAAGCTGGGAAGCAGGCAGCAGTGCAGCAGAAAGGTGGGATGGCTATAGCCTGCTTCAAGCTCTGCACATACAGCTACCTACCTCTGAACAGATGTACACGCACCTCATGGTCCTCAGAAGCAACGTACTGCTTTTTCACATTAGGGATGGATGAACTACACAAATCGGGGTTTGGGGAGGGGAAGAGAAGAACTTCAGATATGTTCCTACCTTCAGACTATGCTCCTACCAAGGAGGGGAAAACACCTTGTGGCAATAGGTCTTAGGGTGACTAGCAATGATCCTGTTGGTGAAATCTCACTGGATGGCGGTATCCTATCCTCTTGCACCAGGAATACCCACCTGCTGGGCAGAGGAAAAGGAAGGCTGCAGAGGCAACTCAGATACCTGGCAGGCAGACAGCTGAATTTGTGAGGTGAAAGGACAGCGTGGCAACCTGCCAGTCAGGTGCAAGAGTGGCACACCACGTGCTGGGAGGCAGATTCTTATGAAGAACAACAAGTTGAGGTGTGGTACGATTGAGGTCTACACAACCAAGTTCCGCATGGAGAAGGTGAACAAGAAACGACTGTTCACTGCTTTTTCCAATGCGTTAAGGAAGGAGCAGCAGGCAACTCTAGCAGGTGGCATGTTTGAAACAAATGCAAAGCACAGAGGACTTGTGCAATGCCCTGCTGCAAGACACAGTGGAGGTTAGCATTTACACTGAGTCCAAAGAACTGGACAAATCCATAGAAAAAAACAAGTCAGAAAAACAAAACAAAACAAAACAACAGCCAGCGGAGGAGAACTGAATACGATGACAAAAATCTCTGACCAAAACAAAATCACTGAACTGAAAGTGACTGAGCACTGAGAGAGCACTCCAGGAAAATGGCACTGCCCACCAGCTCCAGCCTCCAGCTCCCCCCTGGGCATTCAGCATTGGTCACGGTCACAGGTAACACGCTGGGTGGTCTAATCCAGAACAGCCATTTCTGTATCACCTCAGGGAGAAGCTGGCAAGCATGGTCTGTATGGCTTTCAATGGTATAAAGGCCAAGAACGATAGCCTGGATGAAATCCCAAGTTCTGTAACTTCTGATGCAGGGTAGGGAAAAAACGGGCAGAATTTTAGAAGAAACACTCCCCCTCCCAAAGAGCAGTTTTGGGGGTGATATTTAAATGGGACCCAAAAAAACCAAACAGATGAAACAGGTCTCAGAAGTAAGATGGGGAACTAGGACGTACGGATTCAAGGGAGAACATGGAGGTAACATGTACCCCAGGAACTTGTTAACAGGGTGGCATTCTCTGGCGCTCCAGGGAAAAAGGTACACAGAAAAAGGCCAGGTCACTCAAGGGGAGGAATACTACTACATACTAAAGAAAAACAATAGACTCAAAGGAGATAGGTAAATGAATTGTATCAAGCCTAAATGGAAAAAATGCAGTAGTAAAACTACCCTATCGGACCAGAATAAAGTAGCAACAGTGATTTGCCATGGGAGAACAGACGGGCTGTGCCTTTGGGAAACAGGCAGCAATGGGGAACTTCAGTTTCCTCATGGAGATCAGGATATGTCACCAAAATGAAATTTTATACAGTAACTTTATAACTCAACAGTAACTCAACTTTGTTGAGTAAGAACAGAAAAACATCACTTTAAAAAAAAAAAAAAGTCAGTCTTTGGCCAGTGCAACTTCTGCTTGGTCCTTTAAATTGCTTGATTTTAATTCTAATTGACTTATTGTACAAACAAAAAGTCTGTTAAAAATAGAAGATGTGTGCAAAAGAATAAAACAGCACAAATTCTTCCAAGTTAAATATGATATTTTTTTCTTGATGATTTTAAAGAGATGCAGCAAATTTCTACAGATAAAAACTACATATTTTCCACACATACCTGACCAGAGGCCAGCCAGCCAGTCTGCTGGATGACACACAGACAAGAAATAGAAAGGCTGAATAGAGAAAAGATAAGAAAGAAGATGCCAAGGATTTTTGGTTGTTGTTTATTTTAAAGAGCTCTGCAGAGGATCTGGAAAATCAGTCTTACTTCCGCACCAGACATGTTCAGAAAACTGAAAATGAAAAATAAAACTAAATGGCAGGCAGGGGGAGAAGTCATGATTTATAGACCTATTAGGAAAGGCTAAGTGCTTTTAGGAAGACTCAACAAGCACACAGATAGGGCCATCTCACTAATAACAATGTCTCTGGATAGCCAAAACCTTCTGGTGTGGTATCAGACCAAAGGCCTTAAAAATTAAGATGTCCCAGGATAAAACTAAAGTTTCTCTAAAACTAATAACTGGCTAAAAGAGAGGAAAACACACAGGAATGCACAGCTAGGTTTCACAACAGAGTGCTGTTACCAGTGGACTGACACACCTTGTGTACATACAAAATTATTCAGGCTAACAAAAAGACTGAAAAACTGCAGACTGCAACACCAAGAAGGGTATAACTAGGGCAAGCATGTTGTATGTGTCCTCTTAGCCTTTCCTTAAGCATCATCTCTTGGTTACTGGTAGAAAAAGGGCTGGAGCAATACAGGGTTTTGGCCTGAGCAGTTGGGTTTATAATCCTATAATCAAAACCTTTTCACTAGACATCAGCTTCTCCTTATCCCTTTTGCAGTCTTTTCATATCTGATTGGTAGGCCACCAAAGCTTTCTACACATACAGCCTCCGGGCTGACGGTGAGCCTCCTAACATTTACTGTCGCATGGACAGCAAGGAATCCACTTCCATGTGTCACGGCTGACACTAAATCTCTTTCTTAAGGCTAGGCTGTCCCATTTCTCCAGAGAAGAGGAAATCTGCACACACAAGCATTCTCTCTGCTCCTTGTTGTGCCTATACGGCTGGAGTCAGCCCATGATCTGCAGTTTGTTCATTTCATATTGTTCATCAAATTAAAGATGACATGGCTTGACACCAAAAGGAAAGGGTTTCCAAGCACATCTTATTTGATTACATCTACAGTCCATCACGGTGTCAACATCTTTCTTCTCAACTACAAAAAAGACCCTTTCCCATGTAAACAGCTCTTGAGTAGTGAAGAAAACTTAATGGAAAACAGTGTGGAACTGGGTAAGACCAAAAGGGATTGCAAGTCTGATGAAAAAAGCTAGTGTGGCAATTTCCCCTCCCCCCCCAGTCTAATATATTGGTGTATCTGCTGGTCTCCAAAAACCAGAAAAGTTCATGTGAAAAAAACACTTGATACACTGAGTTCCAAGTCACATTGCTACGGCTAGATTATTTCCCATATTTTCTGGGATAACTGTCTTGGGTCTCAACAGTGTGATACACAGGCTGTATGTGGGCACTGTTGTGAAGAAGACCAAGAGTTGGTCCTGCATGACATGGAGGACTGTTATTGCCCAGTTTGTAGCTGGTGAGACTCTTACAGGCAAGGGAGTCTCAATTTGGGTTCAGATGCACGGTGTAAAAATCACATCATCTCCCTCACCTCCCACCTCTCCTTCCTAACGCTTCAGTAAATGTCCAACAGATTCTCCCATTCTTCCTCTGCCCTAGGGAGGGAGGCCTCATAGCTGGCCTTCCTTATTGCTCTCTCTCAAAGCAATCGTAACATTTATTCTAATTGGACGGTGTCCCACAAAGACATTTAAGGGGATTTCAGGATGTTTCAGAGGAATACCCACTTTTTGGTTATTTTTGATGGAAGAAGGGGAGGGAAGCACTAGTCGTGCCCATTCTCTATCTTATTCAGTAAACTAGCAGAGCTTAAACACCCTTTTAGCAAATGCTTCCGCAATCACTCCAGCAAATATTGGGCTGTGCCTTGCAATGTTCAAAGGAGAAGATACCAACAAAGCCAACAAACCCTTAAAAATGAGGGAACAGTTTACAAAGCCCTTGAGGACTTTATAGAGACATATTCCTCTATAAGCCCCTATTTTCTGTCTTCTGCTCTGTTTTCAAAGTGAACCAATGTTACCGGAAGGTCATTATGCAGCTCTGGCGAATGAATCTAATCTAGGACCTTCCCAGGATGGGGAGCCATTCCTGCAGAGTTTATCTGGACCCTGCACATTGATACATACATAAATAAGACCAGTTGTGTCCTGTCAGTTTTATGCCTTGAAGAGATGAGCCCACAGCAAGACCCACAAGAGAGTAGTGGGCTACCTAATAAGCTATAAAGTAATGTGGCAATCTTTCTGTGAGAGAGAGCAAGAAACAGCATGAAGGGATCCCACCATTAAACATAAAGAAGAAAGAAGGATTCGGCTCTTCCTGGATATGTCTGATCACTCGTGCTTTGGAAAACAAGTAGTACCAACTGCTTCCATCAGAGGAGAGCTCCCTGCTGCCTGTTGCAGTGTAGAGAGAGATACGCTTGCCTTTGCTACCAAACATTGGGGTTGGGATGGAGAGGGAAGGGGAAGGAAATCCACGCATGGGCCACGAGTGCCACCTCATTAGCATCAACCCTGGTGAAACAGATTTCCTAACACCAGAGACACTCCTTTCTGGAGGATCAAGAGCATTGACGGGGATCTGACTTTCTTCTTGCTAACTATTCCAAGAAAAAAAAAGGTTAGGCAGGTATCCCCAAGACTGATCCTGATAAAATTGTCCTACAAGGGAATGATAATTTCAGTACTTTTCTTTGCCAGTCAGAGAAGAGGAACTTTGCCCATTCCTGAAGGAATGAGATCACCATAAAGCATGCAAAAGCACACAGAACACAAAAGTAACAGCAGTGGACACCACATACACCATTCATGAGCATCGCATCTCAAAAGTTTCTGATCCCACATACATCAGCATGAGAATGCTTGTTATGAGCTGGATGATCACTGGCATACAAAGGAAAAAAAGCCAAAACATTAACACATAATTCCTAACCGGCCCCTCTTATACTGAGAGATAGTCTCAAAAGAAGCTGATACGTTGAAATGTGGTGAATAACTACTAGTGAGGCAGTACTGATGCACACTGCCCTTTAGTCATAGCACCTATAAGCATTAGTGTTGAGGGAGCATTAGCACACCCTATCTCACACACAACATGAGGTTAAATTTCACTCACACAAAGAAAAAGTTCTCAGGCTGAAAATCTCTGTTGTGACTCACTGAGAAGTTTGTGGCTAAAAGGTAGCATTTTCAGTGACAGTACAAGGAATATAACGAAATTCATGTGCAACGGTAAAATTAGGAGACCTTTTCTTCTATCAATTAAATTGTCTATACTTCTTCCTTGCAAGCCTAAGGAAATGCAAAAATATAGAAGAAAGATTTTAATATACAGCTGGTTTGGACTGCTCAGAAACATGGTACTGACAAGTATTGAAATCCCCACCCTGCAAAAAACACAGGGGGTCTTGAACTTGGCATGCAAGTAGTTCAGCAACACTGATGGAGTGGCAGTGTCACTCCAGCGCTTCATATAGCATACTGGTTCCTCGTTAAATACAAGATGCACTTCAAGGTCGTGGTGTTCATCTTGAAAGTTCTCAGTGGGTCTGACCCAGCTTACTGGATGCCTCCTCTCCCGCTATGCAGGGAAAGCATAATGACTACAGTCACATTCACCAACGCAAACTTGGGCACCACGAGCAATAAAGACACAATGGCAGGAGCCTTCAAGCTAAAAAGCTGCAGAAGACACGGCAACGCACACAGGAGTAAAATCTCCCACCCTGCGAAAGGTAACGAGGAGAAACTCTCAGCCTCCCGCCTCAAGCCCACGCACCAGAGTTATCCCAAAATAACACAATGAAAACCCTGCCCCTCCAAAAGCCCCTACAAAACGGGCTGGCTTTCTAGCATTCGGTTAAACAGGCACCTAGTGACACCTGGAAGGATGCTCGTCCCCTCACCCTGGGCGGCAACCCGGCCTTGCTGAAATAACCGACACCCTCCGTAGGTTCACCCGACACATCCCCGCAGGCCCCGGCCCGGCCGCCCGGCACAAGGCCGCCGGCTGCCTTCGCACCTCAGCCCCCACCGCGACACCGGGGGCCGGCCGGGCGGGCGACGGAGCCACCTGGCACCACCCGGCGGGGCCATTCCCTCCTCGGCGGCGCCTTTCAAGGCGCGGGGGGACGGGGCACCCCCGCTCAGGCCGCCCGCCCCCTGCGAGGCCACCGCCCGCCCCTCCCCCGGCGGGCACCCCCGGGCCTCGCCCTGAGCCCCGGCACCCGCCGGCCCGCAGCGGGCCCGGGCAGGAGGCGGCGGGGCGCGGGAAGGGGGAGCCGCCGCCGCCGCCACCCCGGCCCCCCCCCCCCCGCCCTGCCCCTCACCTCGGGCCGCCCCGCCTCCCCCCGCCGAGGAGGTGGCCGCGTCCGCCCCTGCACTGCAGCTGCCGGCACGCCACCCCCCCCCCCCGCCCCTCTCAGCAGATGGTTCGCCCCACCCCGGCTCGCCTTCTCATTGGCGACGCCCGCCCGTCACTCCGCTTCGGGCCCGCCCAGCCCCGCGGGCATGCTGGGAACCCGAGTCGTCCGCGCGGGACCCTTCCCCTTCCGCAGCCGGCACCGGGCGGAGGGGCGAACTACAGTTCCCACAGTGCCCCGCGCGCAGCCCCGGAGCGGAGCGGCCCGGCCCGGCCCGGCCCGCGACCCCACACCTCCCCAGCCGCCAGCGGGACGCCCCCTCCTCCGCCAATGACCTCAACGGCCGCCGCGGCCCGGCCCGGCTCACCTGGCCCCACCGCCGCCGGCGCCTCCCGCTGCGGCCGGCGTGGGCAGCGCATGCCCCGCGCTCCTCAGTGCGGCTCGCCGGGCTCGGTGCCGCCGGCCCGGCGCGCTGCGGCTGCGGCTGTGGGGCGGGCCGGCCCCGGGCGCATCCTCCCCCTCGGAGCCGCGGCGGGCGGCGGGATTCGCCCACAATGCACCGCGCGCCGCACCGACAGCATCAGCCTGACATCACCCGCGGGCCGCCCCCGCCCGGCCGGGCCCGCCCCGGGCCCGCCCCGCCGTCACCGGCAACCGGCCCCTGCTTGGGGCTGGGCGCCGCACCGCTACCGACACCGGGCACCGCACTGCCGGCACACGGGGCTGGGCACTGCAGCGCGCCGGGACACAGGATGCTGGGTACCGCACCGGCGTGGGGCTGGGCACGGCACAGCACCGCCCTGGGAGCGGGGCCGGCACCGGACTGCCCCGCCCTGGGACCGGGACGGGCACCGCCGGCACGATCACGGGCGTTGCCAGGACCGGGACTGGTGCAAGGCTCGTCTCTGCGCTTCTGGGATCAGCACTGGCATCACCAGCATGCAGCTGGGCACTGCACGGCCCGGGGACTGGGACCAGCGCTGGCACTGTCTGCATAGGGCCCAGGTGCTGCGCTTTGACTGCGACCAGCACACTGGTCCTGGGACTGTCTGACTGGGACTGTCTGACCAGGACTGTCCTACTGGGCCTGGGACTGTCACCAGCACCTTCAGCATGGAGCTGGGCACTGCGCCGTTGGGACTAAGGCCAGAGTCAGCACATCTGCTTGGGGCTGGGCATTGCGTTGTACTGGGACTGACAGCATCACCAGCGTGGGGCTGGCACTGCCCTGAGCTGGCAGTGGAGTCAGTCCCAGCAGTGCTGGCCTGGGGTTTTTTACTCCAGTGCTCTGGGGCCAGGACCAGCTCTAACACCACCAGCAAGGGACTGGTGCACTACACTGCACTGCCAGTGCCAGCACCAGCATAGTCTGGGCTAGACACCGCACTGGGACCGGGACCAGCACCACCAGCACTGGGCCGGACACTGCACTGCCAGGACCAGCACCATCCCCATCTGCACAGGGATGGGTCCTGCCCTGCCAGGTCTGGGAACAGGCCCAGCAGCGCACAGCTGGGCGCAGCACCCATGCTACCAAAACTGCACTGCACACAGAAATGGCTCACACAAGCGAGCCTCTCCCTGCACACAGCTGAGCGTGCCTGTCCCCGGGCAGTCCCCTGTTCCACCACCCTGAGGTATGTAGCTGTGCCCTTGCTCCAGGGACATGCCATTCTCCACGCTCCAGCTCATGGCTACTCATGTTGTACTCGGAGAGCAGATAAGCACGCAGCTCCTACAGATGCGCTGTGCAGTGCACACAGTTGTGCTTTCTTGTTCCCTTTCATCCCAGATGTGCACTGTAAATCGCCCATATCCCTAGCTGTACCTCGTACCTGTGCCCCAAACCGTGGATGTGCACTGTGCCCTATAGATGTTCATGCAACACACTGCAAGGGGCACTGCTCCCAGACCCTCTCCGCAGACTTGCAACACACCCGTGCCTTCTCCCTGTCCCCACCAGAGTGACCCAACCTGTTGTCAGTCCCTAGCTGGAGGTTCCCAGCTGATCTCATGTGTGGGATGTCACACCAGCTTCCACAGCGCTGTAGTGCTCCCCAATCCTTTGTGGGACGTATCTCCTAGCCAGGACTCTTCTCCCTCCCAAAGCAGTTGCTTGGGGCCAGGGTGGTAACAAGGGGGATAGTTACGAAGATTGACATCCCTGCAGACATGCCCATGCAAAGGCAGATCCACCACAACCATCGCCACCCCCAGCCACTCAGACCAGGGAGAACAGGGGTACCAGGCCCCCGTGATGTTCCTCCACTGGCTGGAGGTGGCCCTGTGCCCTTTGCATTGAGGGCTTGCTCAGTGGAAGTGTCCTGCAGAGACTCCAGGGAGTCTCCAGCCCTGCAGCAGCTCATCCTGCAGGTCCCAGGGTGTAACACAACCCTTCACAGGCAGTTGCATCCTCATGCCCAGGCCCCTGTCATTCTAGGTCTATGATTGACAGATGATTGACAGTTGCCACATGAGCTCTCTGTGCTGCAAGTCAAGTCCCCATCACTTGCAAGTCAAGTCCCCAAGCACTGACTCCTGGTGCTGGGTTTGAGAGGGCTCGAGGGAAGTAGGCAAAACAAAAGGAGAAGTTGGGGGAGCTGTCTTCCCCTGCAAAGGCCCTCTCACATGCTTCTCGGTGCCCTTCAGACCCTTTTTCAGAGGACTGGTGGAGCATCAAGCACAGACCCAGCATCAGAGTTGGATTGGAAGAGACTGTCATGGTCCTGAGTGCACTAATAAGCCTTAATGTCCCTTACCAGCCTCACTGGGGGCTCTACCCACACCCTGCCCATGGGCCCATGAGCTCCATTTCAGCTTAGTCTTCGGTCCCTGCCTGAGCAATGCTGTGCTGATCTCCAGCTCAGCCACAGCTGTACCTGTCCATGGACCCTGACCTGTGGAAGGACTTGCTGGCTTGAGCTTGAAGCTGTCTTGTCAGTATGGGCCTGCCCAGGAATCACTAGACAGTGTCTGAGCCAGGCTACCATCACTGGACCCGATCCTGGTCTGTAGATTGACTACCTGGCTTGACCTCACACCTGCCTCATCACCACAAACTTGCCTAATGACCTGAGCTCTTGATTGAACCTGGCTACCACCGCTGCATCCACCTTGCTTGGGTACCGCGATACTGGGCCCTAGCTGGGGAGAGCCTTGCCTTGCTGGCAGGGCTCACTTCAGAATTAGAACAGGGACTTGTCCAGGCCAGTTTGGAAGATCTCCAGGGATGGAAAGACCACAGCCTCTCTGGGTCCCTCCACCACTCTCCTGGGAAAGCAGTTTTTCATGCAATCACATTTATGTTGCAACTTGTGTCTCTTTGACCTTAATTGAAAGGAGAAGGCAATACCACTTGATGAGCTGAAGTGGAAGTCAAGTGAGAGCTGGAAGCTTCCTAACTTCCTCAGTTGTTTCCACCAGGCAACTGTCTGCCTATGAGTGGGCCTCTGCCACATGTGGACACTGAGCCCAGAGCATCAGTACCAAGCTGGAGGGGATGGAAGAGTTTGGTGCTGAAGCCTTCAGTCCTCCCTCACAGTAGGCAGCCCCAAGTGCCGCGCAAGAGGAAGCCAGCATGATGGGGAGGTTCATCAGCAAGGACTTTCTGGAACAAAGCACATAGCAAAACCAGTGCAGACTGTGCTGGTGCAGGAGAGGAAAGTTTAGTGTTAATCAGTATCAACAACAGCACTGAATCCCTTTGGTTTGAAATCCAGCCTTGAGCAGGAAACTCTTGAGGATAGGGCAACTGATGGCCTGGTCAGGCTAACGACAAGTGCGATGGAGAGTATGGGCACTAGCAGGGAAGGATACCCAGAAAAAGAAGTAATCTCTTTTGCTACTGACTGCCCCAGTGCGATACCATACCAGTGGTGGCAAGGAGCCTCCAGAGGAGAAGGAAGCCGACACTGCACTAGGTACCGGGCTCTGAGCAGTGCCACTGAGGCATCGGTTCTCTGATGCTGAACGTGACATGCCCTCCGTGGACTCCGGACAGACAGCCTGGGGGAGCACCAGATGCCCCCATGCCCACACCCTGTGGGGCGCTCCTGCACCATGCCGCCACCACTGTGTGTGTGGCAGCCATGCCCCATGCCATGCATTGCAGCCAGACCTCGCACAGCGGATGCCTGCGCTCTCCTGCTTCTTGGTGCAGGGCTGGGTTCTGCACCTTGGTCCCGTGCTGCACGCTGCACCCGGGCAGGCACCACACGCTGCATCTGCCTCTGTGCTCAGCGGGGCACTGGGTCTCCAACAGCCTTATCATGAATTTATATCACGCATCTTGAAACATTCGTGGGGGAGAAAGGCATTTTTGTTCATGATTTTTCTAACGCTTTAATGTGCTGTTTGTACTGTGTCCAGCAAATGCAAATCTTGCAGCCAAGTTAAGGGAAATATGTGCAATCTCGTGAGTTAAATGTTTGCAAGATGGTGCTATAATGTTAGAGATGTTTTTTAGTCTCTTTACATCTGTCTAAAAGCACTTTAGTTATCTGGATATTTCTAAGTACTGTTTTTCTCCCTTGTCACTTACTGGGCATTTATTACACATTCATAAATAGAAGTGCAGCGAATCTTTATTTTTCACACTGTTTAGACTTTTATTTCAGATATGGCTAGATGTGAGCAGATCTAGCAAAGATTCACATCCCCAATTAGCTCGAGTACTCTGCTCCTTCAAACCCCCTGTAGTTCCTGTTGCTTTGGACCCAAGGTCCATGCTGATCTGTGCCACTGAGTTAAAGTGGTACCTCAAGAAATGCATTTTAGCTTTATTTCATCCCTGCTCTAAACCTCCCTCTGAGCCTTCTCCTCTGCAGATGGAGCTGAATGGGCGCACAAACCCACTGGAACAGCCACCTGGGAACATGTCCAATTTCATCTGGAGGCCCAAATGTAGATGAAAATGATCTAAAGATTGTATTAAAATCTGGGTTAATTGTGACTTGGGAAGATTTCTAACACAGACCAGTGTGTACATGGCTCTGTAATGATGTTTTTGCCTGGCCGTGCCTTTCTTTGTGGGGCCAGATATCAGCTGTGTGTACGCCGTGTGGGAAGACCGCTGGAAAGTACGTTTAGGAGCAGAACGGTGATAACCAAGTGGCAGTCATGGATTTCACCATCTTCTTACTCTCCTTTTTAGGCCATTAAGGGAAAAATAGGGGGACGAGCAATTGGGAAACATAACTCATGTCAAATACCTGCTTTGACAGAAAAGATAGAAAGGCAAAGCAAAGCGGTCAGAGGGCATTGGTGTGCGTGCCTGTAGGGTAGCTGTGCCTGGGAGAGGGGCACAAGCAGAAATCCCCTGATATTCTCTCTCTCCCCGGTGGCACAGGACTGGTGCTCTCCAGGCTGTCACACCAGAGAGAGCAAGAGGTCGTCTGTGGGATAAATGCAAAATGAGTTACTGTGGCGTGGAGGCTGTGGCTGGGATTAGTCTGCCTGTGGAGTCCCGGCTCTAACCAGGACGGCTTCAGCTGAAGGCTGAGGCTTCAAACTGTCTCCAGCAGGCGAGAGATGGATGTGGAAAAGCCAGACAGGCTTGCTGGGATGTCAGGTGCTCTTTAACCTGGCAGGGATGAAAATTCTGTGCCCGAGTGCTTCCAGTCAAAGGTCCCCATCCTGCAAACACCTCTGCCTGTGCTCAGCTTTTGCTGGCAGTTTCAGGGCTTGCACACCACATTGAGTAAAAGTCTTGTATATGTTGGCAGGAATCGCAGATGAGGCCAATAAATAACTGCTGGTAGCAGTAAGAATAGGAGTAGAAAGATGTGGGAGGTTGGGTTTTTTGGTTTTGTTTTTAATTTTTTTTTTGCTACAGCTCTGATCAACAGATATCTGCAGCTAAACTCACCCCCTACTCAAAACAGTACTGGCTTGGTTCATCAGTGCCTGCCATGATATCAGCACAGAAGACCCTTAACATATGCCAAGGGCTGCAGCTATTCAGCAGGTGAGCCTGTTAGCTGCTAAAATCTCTTGCAGGGCAGTGAGGTTGCCTGGCTGGACCAGGAGGCCGTGCCAGGGGACTTGACTGCAGCAGGGAATGACGACTTCTGCCCTGGCAGCCACAAGCGTTTGGGAGCTGCCATAGAGAGGTGGCATTTGCAGATCGCAGTAACCGGACTTCTCCAGAGCTGGTAATGCCAGCATCACTGTTTGGACTCCATAATGCCAGGAGGGTCTTCCAAATGGAGACACAGCAAATGCAGGAAGCAATTCCATAACCTGTCTTTTATCCAGCCCCAGCCTTTCCTGGCATACTCAAGTGCCGTACTTAATAATGAGAATTGCTCTAACACCCTTTGGTTCTCAAAAGTCAACAGCCTGATGCCAGCCTTCACCGCCAGAAGGTCATAGCTAGGACAAGTAGGCATTGCAAAATCTCAGGGACTCATCTTCCCTCTCCTCAGCTCTCTTGGAGGCAAGAAAGGAGATTTGGGGTTGTGCTTGTCCTGCCCAGCAGCCCAGCTGAATGGGGTGATTGGGTGGCCTCCAGGCTGGATTATATCTGAGTTGTGTTGATGACTGCCATGGCTTTCTTTGAGGAAAAAGACAGTAAAAACTTGAGGGTGGGGGGTGGTCTGGTGAAGCAAGAGAAAAATAAAACTTGGTGGTGGAAAAGTAAAATCAGCCTTGTGTGGAAGACAACCAGAGAAGGGCACCATTCCCAGAAGATTTCAAGGTCTGCAAATGAAGCAGCTAGGTTTTCAGGCCAAAGAATTTAAATTCATGCTTAGTTTTTTTGACAACTCATTTGCTTGTTTTGTGAAAAGCATTCCTCTGAAATCCTGGGGGAGTGTGTGGTTTGCATGTAAGTAATCTTTGATAGAAAACTTCTGAGCAATCCTGAAGCAAACCAAGTGAAAGCTGAAGAGCTCTCCATACTCCTGTCTGGCACCAGGTGGCACGCGTGCTGCTGTTTGTAACTTGGGCAAACCGAGACACTGGCGTTCAAAACACGAGGAAGGAATACCGAACTGTATTAGCAGTGCGGTAATGCCAACTTTGCAAGGAAGTTAAGAGTATGTTTATTCTTGTACGTTACCTATAAAACACCACTGCAAACGTCAGAAGTGCCAGAAATCCAAATCCTGATAAAATCTGTATTATTTACCTAGATAAAGTGCCTGGTGATATTTCTAGGATAGGAAAAGTTTATAGAAAATACTACTTATCTCTACCACTGCCAGAACAAGATTCAGCTTAGCATAAAGAGTAGGTTCAAGTTTTTAATCTTCAGCATGAAATGTGCTTTGTCTGCCCAAACTCTGGGTGTGAGTTGAGCTGGCGCTTAGGTAGTTCGGCACTTCTTAAGGATGCCCAGACCTTGCCGCTCTAATATGAGTTTTCAAACTCTGTGCTGGGAGGCTGGACCAAACTGCCTAAAAGAATTAGTTTCTTCATGCCAGCAAAGAGGTCCCTGCTATGCACAGGGAAGAAGCTCTGTGTTACCTGCTGTAAAATCTCGCTGCTCATTGTTCAGGGTTTGCACTATAAAGTCAGTGTTAAATCTGGTGCTGAGATTAAGATAGAGGAAGAAGTGTCAAGATACCAAAGCCAGGAGCTCCACATTGTGGTAATGACGATGCTCGCAGGGCTGCCAAGCAAAAAGTGGATGTGTACCCACTTAGAGAGACTTACCCTGTTTCGAGCAAAGAGGGGACAGGGGTATGACACGTGGCAGTGCGCGAGGGCACAACGTGTTCGCCACCTACCCACGTGCACAAGCACTGTCTGTGCACGAGGGCTGGGCACGCCGTTTGAGGACCGTGCCACTGCTGTGCTGACTTTGTGGTCAGTGTTCCAGGCGTGTGGTTGCAGACATCAGTTGTTGATAGGACAGTGTGCGTGTGTGCTGCGTGTTGCTGTGTGTGTTGAAGTGCATGGCTGTACCTGGGCATCTGTGTGTGTGGCGATAAGGGTGTGTGTAGGGGTGCACCTCTGCCTGCATGTGTGCGCAGGTGATGTTCCCAGGTGGTGTAAGTGCAGGGTCTATCTCTGCAGGTGACTCTGGGAGTGCAGGGGGGTTGCTCCCAGGGCTGTGTGGACACAAGGGTGCATTTGGGTAGCTGTCTCCCTGGGTGGAGTGTACCTGTGTGAGTGCTATGGGTGTTCCCAAGGCTGTGAGGGTGCAGGCCTGTCTCTCCGGGTGCGGGGCGCTCCCGGGACGCTGTGGGTACAGGGGTTTCCCTGGGTGCGGGGCGATCCTGGGGCCGTGCAGGTGCAGGGCTGTCTCTTGGGGTGCTCCCGGGGCCATGCGGGTGCAGGGGCGTCTCGGGGCGCGGGGCGCCCCTGGCCGCGGGGCGCTCCCGGAGCCGCCCCGCTGGGGGCAGCCCCTTCCCGCAGGCGGTCTCTCCCGGCGGGCGAGGGCTGTTCCGCGGCCGGGGGCGGTGCCGGGGCTGGCGGGGCGCGGCCCCGACGGCGGCGCAGAGGCGGCCCGATGGCGCTGGTGGCGGCCCGAACGCGGGTGCTGCGCGCCCTCAGCCGCCCGCTCCCGCCGGGACGGGTCCCGGTCGCCGCCCGGCGCTGCTGCAGCGACGCGGGGGGCCCCGCTGCGCTGCCGCCCGGCGGGTACGGGGTCTGGCAGGAGCGGGCGGCCCGCGACCCCGCCGGTTTCTGGGCGGAGGTGGCGCGGGGGGCGCTGCGCTGGGACAGCCCCTTCCACACGGCCTGCCAGGCCGGCTCGGCCGCCGGCGCCCGCTGGTTCCTCGGCGGCCGCCTCAACGTCTCGGGTAAGGCGTCCCCGGGCCCGCGCATCCCCCGCGCCCCGCCGCCCGCCCCGGGGGCCGCCCGCCGCTCCGGGGGCCGCCCTGCCGGTGCTACCCGCGTCTGCCTTCGGGCTTTCCGGGGGGTTTCCCACTGGGGTACTTTCCGCCAGCGCCCCTCTTTGGGGGAAAAACCGAGGATTTCGGTTGGGCGGCGCTCGGAGAAAATCTGCCGGGCGTTGCGAAACGCTGGGAAGCGGGGAGAAAATCCGAAGCCGGGGATAACCCTGGCTAAGCCTCTTGCCCTGGCGCTGCTTCCCCGGCGGCCGCCCATCGCTTTTGCAGCCCCGACGTCTGGACTGCGGCATCCCCGGCGCCGTGCCGGCAGGGATGCCTTGAGCTCGGCTGTGCCGCCCTCAGCCCCGGCGGCCGGCTGCGGGCTGCTGCTGCTTGGTCCGTGGTGGGCTCCGCAGCACCGACGCAAGTATGAACCAAAGGTGGGGGACGGTGCGAACCCCAGTCTTTTACGGGGGAAGCTGCAGCTTCTTTTCTCTCTTAAACGAGGAGCTTGGTCTTTTCCTCCAACTTCACCACTTAGATGAAGGAAGAGAAACATTTGCCGTGACAGTCCTAACTACCTCTGAGTTTCTTCCTGGCGATATCTGCCTTGAAGGCTCTTCTGTGCTGTAGCAGTGCTTCATCCAGTGGGAGTAAGCCCCAGCCCCATTTAGGGTACAACTTGGTGGTGAAGTCTTTTAACAGGGATGTATGTTTCTTACCTTCATTTCCCATTCCTGGGAGAGTGCTTGAATCACTGGTTCAGTAGTGCAGGAACTGTTAACATCTCCGGCCACCTTTTTTCACAGCAAAAGAGCAAACCCTCCTCAGGTCTTCCAGAAAATATAGGGGAGTGTCTCCTCCCAGGAGATGATTCCCAGCAGTGGATCCCAAGTTGAAGGAGGTGTGTGTACAGCCCTGCTTCCAGCACCCAGCAATCAGAGGGATTTTAGCCAGACTTCTGTTTTCATTGATTCCTGTTGAAAGGAAGATCTTGGCTGAGCACAGACACTTTCAGAGATCTGTTTCGTTCCTCTGTAGAGTGGGATCTGCACCTTCTTCTGGATCCCACGTGGGTCAGGTGTCTGAAATCCAGATATTGCTGGGCCTGATTTTAGATCATGTCTTGGGTCTGGTTCTTCAGCAGGCATGAAATGCCACTTAGTTTTCTTTGCATAGGTAAAAAGAAATCGTAGACCTCTGAAACATAGATGCACAGAATTAAACAGTTTTTGCTATTGCTGGTTTTCTTCTTTTAAAGCACGATGAAGATGGTGCTCGGCCACAGCCGAGTGGCTGGTTTTCTGCTAGGAGGCTCTGGTTTTGTTGCTTGAGCTCTTGATTTGAACACTGGTTGCAGAAACATGGCAACAGTTCAGGTCCCTGATCCAGAGCATCCTGTGTGCCCATCTCCCAACACAGCTGGACCACAGGCAACTGAGTCATCTGCTGCTTTTTGCTTGGGGAGACCTTGCGGTAGGATTTGGGGGAACTGTGAGCTTCAGCACTTTTGGTTTTATTGCACTGTAACTCCTGGCCAGAAGAATAACCCGACAAACTACTGCACTTCCAGCCAGGGCACTGAGTTCTCAGGAGCATCTCTTACCGAAATGAATCGTTTCCAAGCGTTATTGAGGAGGCAAGAAAATGTATGGAGAAACCATTAGGGTATAGTATTAAGGGGAAGGTCACTAAATTCTATTTTGTAAAATGAGCAAAAGGCTCTTCTAAGCCTAAGATCAGGAAGGAAATAATAGCATTTGGCCCTGGTTCACCTGCTGGTTCTTACTGAGCAAAGAGCTGAAGCCTTCACTTGGCTCAGCTGGGGCTTGCTGCAACGGAAATTCCCTCTGAAGGCTAGTATGGCTGCTCATGAGTAAGAAATGCTGCTTGGGCAGTGAATCCCCATTAATGTGATTTACTCTAGTGTGGCATAGTATGTGAGGGTGTTGCTGCAATGAGCTTGGAGGTGGGAATTGCTAAGGGTCGCGGACCAAGCTGCAGCAGATCCAATTACCTATGGACCGACAGCAGAGGAAACCAGTGTATAACTGCTTAAAGCATTCCCCATTAGAGCTTTTGTCCTCCCATATCATATTAGGATAGCCTAAGAAATGGCTTTATCATCTCCTTTATAGTATTGCTGCAGAGATTTACATTAAAAAAGAAAAGACTTTAAACAGCTGAAGAGCGCTTTTTCATATTTTTGAGATTGACAGTTGTTCTTGTAATTAAATATGCCAAATTCTGAGGGATTTGTCTCTGTGCACCTTTAGGGGCTCATTCCCACCCTCCGTGTGGTGGTGTAAATCAGCTGTGATCACAGAACAGCCGAAGCTGACTCCTGGGCTGCAGTTTACTTAAACTTCACAAATTGTGACAGCAATAGGCAGCTTTTGTTGCACGTAAATTTATCTGGAAAAATGAAATCCTTCCCCACCAGTATTAATGTTTCCAGGAAATATGATCTGAAACTCAGCTATTTTTTTAAGTGTTTTCTCTGAATTATACAGCAGTGTGCCTGCCTGGTTTTTAATAGTTGTCTATTGAAATCAAGTAGCTGCCTTTGGAAGATTATAATGCAATAAGTAAGCGTAGTTTAGGCATGGAATGAATACTTTACAAGGTTAATCTCTAACCATCAAGCAAGTTGCTACTGAACATGCAGGCAGGTTTCTTGGGTGGATTCTCTCTAAGTTTCTTCAGGGTGGGTGCTCTTCCTAAGTCCGCTTGAGCATCTCACGTAGTTGTTCAGGTTTCCTCTACCTCAAGTTGTTGGGGGGAGAGATGCACCTTCAGAAGGTAATTTTACACCTTTAAGTTTTAGGAGGTGTAGTACACAGCTTGAGACATGTTCTTCTTTCCCAGATGTCTGGTAAGGTGTAGATGTCTGTACTCTGTGAGTTTACCTTAGATCCTAAAGTTTTAGATATTTTCAGTTAGCTGAGATTCAGCTCTTCTGTTATACCCTGGAATAAAAATGTTTCACATGAGCTTTAATTAGAAAATGCAAACAATGCAGTGCTAAAAATGCAAGCTGGGGAAGACAATCTGTCAGATTTATGTAGTGAAATGCTGCTTTGGGGAGCAAAAACATCAAAAGAGTGTCTTGTGTTTGTGCTGCTGGGAGCAGGGGAGAGATTGGGGCTGGTTTAAGCTTAGCCAGTGGAGCTAAGCTGAGCTGAATCAGCTGAGGCCTCTCGCGGGGATGCCATCTCTAAGGCAGCTGTACCAATTAAGTATAGTATTTGTAGTATTTGCGTACTACAGATATGGCAAAGGACAGCTTTACCAGTGCTATAAATGCTATCACTTCCAGTGTTATAAATGAGCGTGTGGCTAGCTAGCTAACAAATGATGTTTCGTCTTATGCTAGCATGCTGTTACACTTGACCAAGCTAAGTTTACAGAGCACCTTGCATATGATCAGGCTTTGTTTAAACCTCTGTTTTCTTACAGTAAATTGCTTGGATCAACACGTCGAAAAGTCTCCGAACAGAGTTGCTTTGATTTGGGAGAGAGATGAGCCTGGCACTGCAGTGCATGTCACGTACAGGTACGGCACCTTCTCACAATGCCTTACAATGCCTGGCAACGTGGTGGGGTGGGGAGAAGAGCTGCTGCTCTGAAATCAGACCTCTGTGAAACTCTGCATTCTTCCAAGGTACCCCAGCACACAGGACATGCAGCCGCAGTGCTGCGGCTAGGTTGTGGTGTCACGATGACATAGCTCCTGAAAAACTGAGGCATGTTCCCACCAAGAAGTGACATTCTTCCCTTGGGTTCTTCGTGGAGAGGGCTCCCTGATCTTAGACACCTGTATAATAAACATATTACAGGGTGAGAGGTACAGTGGATGTAAGTTAGTGACAGCTACTGAAAATTTCAGATTGAGATCTGGTATCATCTTCTGGTTATGGTGTTAATCAGGCCTGCCTGTAGATTCCCTCTCTCTAAGTGGGGGCTTTTGGAAGAGAAAGGCTTGTTTTTTCTCCCTGGCTTATGTTCTCACCTGCCAGTTTTCTTTTTGCCTGTTAGAAGTGTTCATGGGAAAATTTCTGTGAGCAGCTTTCGGTTTCAGCACAGCAGCAAATGTCTTGGTGCAAACATCTTGTGTTGAGGGTCAGTAGCACGATACTGAGTCCTGGCTGGAGGGGATTTGAAGCTCCCTGTGTTCCTCTTCCCCATCCTCAGTGCAGTTTAGAGCAACCTTGAGGCTGCTCTGAGTGACGCTGACTTGTAATTGCTGCTATAGATTGTAGCGTTTGTTAGAATATGGCAGTTTTCAAGCATATTTCTCTTCTCCCCGCTATGTGCCCTCATTTAGGAGACAGACCTGCCTGCAAAAATGACTTTTACATCATCTGTCTCACTAGTGAGAGTTAAAGGTTTCCCAGACTTGTATGTTCCTCAGTGCATATTTTAGGGAGCCAGATGTTTGATCTGCTGGATCAGAAAGCAGAGGAGCCATAGGAGGTCCTGGCATCTGACTCTTTTACAAAATGTTTTCTGTAGCTTGTTGACAGTTGAGATTCCTGGAGCTCCTTGAGTCTAAGTAAGCTCTGGTGGTCTGGTTCACCTCCAGAATTTATTAAAGCTCCTGAAAACGTTATTCATTGGAGTGAGGAAGCTGGTCAGCAGGGAGGAGTGGGTGTACAAATAGCTTTGAGACGTTAGTGCTCCATGCAACAGAAATAAACACTACCTGATATAAAGCTGTGGAAGAAGTGGATTGGTTTTAATCTTGGTATTGTTATTTGACAGGCTGTGTAGGCATGTTATGATATAAATGTGTTGTAACCAACTGGCTAGCTTGGCTAAATGCTTTGAGTTTCACTTTTGCCATTCTGGTGGTAGAAAAGGAGATGGAATCGAAGGTTTTTCCCAGAGTTTGGGGTGGTGTATGTACTTTTACCGCTCTCTTCATGCCCCAGGTGTGAAACTGGGAGTAGGTCAGAGGTGGGAATTGTGCTCTGATTAACCTGAGAAGGAGAGCAGCCCATCAGATAGCACAGCCTCATTAAAGGCAACTCTAGCCTCCCCCTTAGACTGTGCTACTTGAAATGTGCTGAGCTGCTCCAGACCCTCAGACCATCTTCTTGGGATCTCTGGAGATATGAGAAGACCTTTCTGAACAGCAACAGAACTGGTTTTTTTCTTGGCCATGCCAAAATGTATTTGGAAGAAAACATATTTTCAGCCTGTGGATTTGTGATTGCTGTGGCTTGAAGACAAATAACCCACATCTGAAAACTGAATCCCTCTTTGTGCAGCCTTACAAAGATACGGTAACTAGCAACCAGAAAGAAGAACATCCAAGTGAAAGACAGGTTGGCAACCTCTTATTTTCGAACTTCTCCTTCTATTTGAGAGCCATGTTCCTGTTTCTGCCTGACACTCTTGGTGAGATGTGACTGCATTTGAGTGACACAGTTTCTCAAGAGACTTTGGTCCTACGACGTCGTAAAGAGGTCACTTGGTTCTCTGCTTATCTCATTAAGTCAGGAATAGCTTTATTGAAAACAGTGATATTATATGGGTGTGTATGCAAGGAGAGAATCAAAAGTTTTGCCTTTTCTGTGATCTTTGGGCTGCATTTTTAAAGGTTTTAAATGGGGCAGTAAGGTTTTCCAAGGTGTGTTGGCACTGACCTCCCTTTGAGGCTGAGCTTAGTTGAAAATTTTTTGCAGTAGCGTCTTGTTTTAGCTAGAAGTTTTGTAAGGGAAAGCATATCAGAAAAAGAGGTGGCCCAGAAGCTGTGATGCTGGTTGAGTAATCCTCTGAGAGCCTTGTGTAGCAGGGTAGTCTCTGCATGCCAACCTCAGTGCAGGACAGCCCCAGCGTAAAGAGGGAATGAGAGGGATGCTGGTATCAGGAGGACCCAAACTCTGGTGTCTGTGACAGAGGAGATGTGCCACTTTCCTTAGGATCTGGATGTGCTGCTAGTGGGACAGCAGCCTTAAAGTCATGTGTTAGAAAGGTAAAGACTTTAATTTGGCCGCTGCCTTATGGACCAGCTTTGAGGAAGGTCCTGGAATCTCAGCTGACAGGTGTCCAGGGCTTACGTGCAGAGAAGTACAAGGTGCCAGTTTTTTGCATTATCTACTTTGCAAAGATTGCTGTTGTGAGCTGCTTTTCCTTATAGATAAGTCCCAGGTGGCACAAGGAAAGATGCGGCTGCTGGTGTGGGTGCTCTCCCTTCTCCTTTGGGGAGCTGTCAGGGGCAAGAAAACAGCTGAGCGCTGGCCCTGTTCCCATCATAGCCTGCAAAGGAAGGAGGTGGCTGTGCAGGAAAAGGGCTGGAACAGGCTTCCTCCTCCCTGAGGAAGGAGAAAGCCTCGGTCAGCAGGGCCTCCGCCATGCATTGGCAAGAAATGCAGCTACATTGGAAAGTGCTGTCCCAGCTTGCTCATCCTTGGGAGAAATAAGAGCCTCCATTTACCTCTGCTGCCCCACTAACTGCCTAGGTTGCAGTGGGCAAAGAGCTGGTGGGGCTGTGCCGTAAGTCAGCCTACATCCCTATGCATGCTTGTCAGCAAGGTGGGTTGTGTTCATGCAGCTGAGTTTAAGTACTCTGTGCTAGGAGAGGAATCCAAACATCTCCTTATTGGTGAAGATACACAAAGCCGTGGGTGAAACATTTCCGTTTTGCTTGAATGATGATTGCTGCCCTTACAAGCTCAGTTGTGATGGTGTTTTTCACTACTGAATTTTGTCCTATCTCTCCAGTTGATGCAACTCAGCCTTTTGGGGAAAAAAGTTCCCTGGCCCCCCTTGTGCTTTTTCCCCCCTCTGGGTTTCATTTTTATCAAGTAGAAATTCAGCTGAGTTTCAAATTATCTCCAGCTTTGAATGGGAAGGCAGGAGACTTGGTTTTTTACTGCTTTGTGAAAACAGGGCATGTAACCCTCCTGGGATTTGGTGGCTGCAGTCAGCAAAGTGGGGACAGATCATGCCAATCTGTTATCTGAGGTCTGGCTCTCCGGGGGCCAAACCACCATAAACTCATTGGTAGGGCAGTGGCAAAGTAGCAGTTAACCCACAGGAGTGTGCTGCTGTGAGCAGCCAGCTGAATTTATTGGCAGAAGGGTCCAACCCGGCTGGGAGTGTTTTGTCCTGCTCTGTGGATGTTGTCAGGGCCCAGGAGCTTTGAAACCTTGCAGAGGAATTCCCCAGTACGTTGCTGAGCCTGGGTTTTAAAGGGCACTATATTATCAAGTGCCTTATATAAGCAGGTGGAGTTGGTGGCTGGAGCTGTTGGGTTGCAGCCTCTGTAAGCTCAGCAACAGGGAACGTTAAAGACAGCAGCTAAAGTTATGCCAGACCTCCCCCTGTCCGACATGGGGTTATTTATTCTCTCTGGTGTTCCCTTGTTTACCACGCTCTCTACAATTTAGCCACCTGTGAGCCACTGTTTCCTAGCACTGCAAAATCCTATGGATACTGCCAAAGGGAGCTGTGCAAAGAAGTGGGCAGCAGTATATGTTAGCTAACCTGTTTTTGCAAAGGGTTGCAGGCTGGGTCTCAACAGAAGGGTTTTAATTTACAAAGGAGCTCCCTCCAGTGCAGAAAATGTTGCGGGCAGAGGGAATGTTCAAAATGCAAAATACAAAGTAGGGAAAGGAAAGCAGAAGCTGAGGGGCCAGAAATTAGGGTCCTAGGTAGCTTTTCGTAGGGTCCTTGGTAGGTGGGAGAGAAGTGGTTGGACATCTGCATTAGCCACATCACAGCTATGCCTTTAATAAGCCAACAGATGGTGGTTCCTCAGCCTGAGCTGAAATGGTTGAAATTGTATTGGAGATCCCAGTGAAGACTGCAGCTGGAAGCCATGTGGGTACTTAACAGGCTGTGTAATGCAGAAGGTGTTTCTCATTGACAGCAAACTCTTTTCCCTCTTTCCAGTGTTGGCTTCCTAAGTTGAAGTTGCAAGTAAATCTTGCCCAGGCTTTTGGCTTTCCCCATCCAAGGCAGCTCAGGGACTTTTCACTTTCTCACCTGAAAAAGGTCATGAGGGGTCTTCCTTGCCTTGGGTTCAGGGTGTCTGCAGGAAGGCTGAACAATTGTGCTCGGCTTAGCAATTGAACTTACAGCCAAAAACCCTCATGTTGAGCTTTATATTTTTCAGTTGTTCTCACTAAAATGGAAAAAATGTTGAGTTTTCCTTCTGGTGAAAAAAGGAAACGCATGTTTTCTCTAGCAAAAAGTGAGGGAAATGGAGGGTTAAACTGAGGCACTGTCACAGAAGCTGCAGTGAGGGGTGAATAGGTTTGTGCATTATCCTTGTGGCTGGAACATTGACCCAGGAAGAAGGGATGGGTGTGAAGACCAACTGTGTTCCAGGGGACATGAACCCACATCTCAAACGACAGTGCCCGCGACACTGTGATTGTAAGGTATAGAGGCAGGCTGTGCACTCTGCTGCTCCACAGTAATTCATGTAGAGCAACAGCTAGGAGGTGAAGATATGAGGGTGTTGGGCTGAGAGGTGCCTAGATCTGGGGTTTTTTGTTTCATGGTTTTTTTTTTTTTTTTAGACTAACCTGTTTGGGGCATTTGACCTGAACTTTCAAATAGTTTCAGCCTGATTCAAACTATGGAACTACGGTTCCAGGAAATAAACTGATTGCTGCAAGAAATACTCAACCCAGCTGTAGTGCTGAGACAGCAGAGAACATGGCTTGTGCTGAGCCTCCTACACAGGCACTGTCAAAGCCCATGTATGGCATTTGCAAAAGGCTGCCTGCCAAAGAAGGTCTTGATGTGATTTTTTTTGGATGTAAAAAGAACTGGCTTCCTTTGTTTAGAAAGCTGCAGGCTGTCTTGCTGTGGCAAAAGATAGCATCAGACTTCTTGGAAAAATGTTTCTGCCAGGCATCCCTAAAATGTGTCAGAGAAATGCCATGTGTTGGTGATGGGTTTTACAGGAATCGTTGTTCCAGACATTGAGTGATGGGCTTTGGAAACACAGGCACCACTGTATCTGGGGAGGGATCTGGGAGAAATATGGTCTGGTAGTTTCTGAATAGAGATGTTGTAAATATAGGGAGAGAAGTGCTGCGTCTGTTAGATTAAACAGAAGTACTGGCCTGAACAGTGATCTGCTGGCTCTGCTGGAGAGCCAGCCTTGCAGGTCTTGTGCTTAGAAGTGATGCTGTGATAGTCAAGGAGATGCCTGCATAAAGGGTGGTGAGTCTCTAGAAGAGAATAGTGTTAATGCTCAAAGTCTTGTTTATGGACAAAAAGGAAGCACACCTTATATAGAGAGAGCCAAGAGTTTATTCTTAGTATAATTGAACCCTTAACATTCTAATCTTAGTAGTCAAGATCTAATTATTACAGAAAAAGAAAGAAAGAGGTCCTGTTGGTTACCACTGACACCACTTTTGTCCAGCATCAGATCCACATTTCTTTTACTGGTCGTTCGCAGCGTGGGGCCACCGGTGCCAGCCTGCGCTCCATCTCTTGTCATCCCACGCCTGTTCTCCTTTACGCCATGTCCTGTGCCTCCACTTCTCAAGGCCTCTTATCATACCAGGCCTGTATTTCTTTATACTACCTCATTATGTTAGGGTTGTAAACCCATGATGGTAGCATAAAAAGATAAAGAAGCATAAAAAAAAATTAGCCATGGTTACCTGGTGTCCTGGTTTTGGCTGGGACAGAGTTAGCTCTCTTCTTTGTAGCTGGTACAGTGCTGTGTTTTGGATTTAGTGTGAGAATACTGTTGATAACACACTGATGCTTTAGTTGTTGCTAAGTAGCGCTTATCTTAAGCCAAGAACTTTTTGGTTTCCCATGCTCTGCCAGCAAGCAGGTGTGCAAGGAGCTGGGAGGGAGCATAGCCAGGGCAGCTGACCCGAACTAGCAAAGGGATATTCCATACCATGGAACATCATGCCCAGTATATAAATGGGGGGGAGCTGGCCGGGAGGGGCGGATCGCTGCTCTGGCCTTGGTCAGTGGGTGGTGAGCAACTGCATTGTGCATCACTGGTTTTTGGTTTTTCTTTTCTTTTTTCCCCTCTTTTTTTTTTGTTATATTCCTTTTCATTACTATTATTATATTTCATTATTATTATTGTTAGTATTATATTTTACTTTAGTTATTAAACCGTTCTTATCTCAACCCACGAGTTTTACCTTCTTTCCTCATTCTCCTCCCCATCCCACTGGGAGTGGGGTGGAGTGAGGGAGTGGCTGCGTGGTGCTTAGCTGCTGGCTGGGGTTAAACCACGACACCTGGTCAATTAGAAGAACTGCTGTTACAGCTAAACCAAGCGAAACAAGGCTGCAGGTAGGTCAAGAAGAGCTCAGACAGAGCGAGCATCACAAGCTGCATTCCCAAGACCTTGCAAACTCAGTACAAAGCCTGTGGCATGTTGCTTGCTGCTGCAGTACCATGTTACAGGGCTGCAGGGAAACAACAAGAGCAGACTGCTCTGTCCCTGAAAGGAGACAGTTTTCCAGCAGGTTGTGACATGAAACAGCTATGTGAGGGGCTTGCTCCAAAGGTGACAGAAATTGGCAGGCTGTGGGTCAGGAGAGCAAACCCAAGAGCAGCTATGCGATGGGGTGGTCATTACGAACGTGGACGGGGGTATTTATGTGCAACCCAGCCTCACCCCGCTCACATTTCCTGCTGGCACAGGGGGAGAGCTGGCTCTCCACAGAGCTCTTGTGCATGGTGTTTAAAGCCTGTCAGTGTGTCACCTACACTGTGAGCAGGCATGTCACTGGGGTAAGATGGTGCTTCCCTCTGGTTTTGGAGGTGCAGGGTTGGGATGGGTAAATTCACGTGAAATCCATGTTCAGCACCCTCACACCTGCAGTACAATGAATGGGTTGGACTTGTTCGCCTTTTCAGCTGAAAGATAACATTTTCTGGAAGCAAGTCCAGAATCTCCTCCATGTGTCATAATTTTTCACCTTCCCTGCCTATGTTCATTAATGCGCCTACCATCTCCCTGGCTTGCTTTGTTTTAAAAGCACATACTATATATACTGTTCTTTCTCCTGTGCAAAAGGCCTCGTCTTCTGGGTCCAACTGGTTGCTGCTTCCCCGTTTCTCAGCTCCACCCTGATACTTTACCCACTGGAGTGGTGTTCTGCTGCCCAGTTTGCTCTCTTATTTGCTCTCAGCTCTTACGATCTGCTTTTGCAGAAGATCTGTAGACCATTGCGCCATGAACTGACTTTGCAGTTTCTCGGCTGTCTCTGTCCAGAGGGGCTGGGCACGTCTTTTCATTGCGGCACATTTCCTTCTCCTGCAGTGGCTCTGCTGAGATCCTCTTGTTTGCCTGGCTTGCATGCAGGGAGCGGGGTGCCCTGGGACCCTCTGTGTGCCCCACGGCTTCATCCGTCTCTGGTGGTTGTCCTGCTTGCCTCTGCTGAGCGTAATGCCCTGCTCTGCACCATCTGCTTGGGCGGCTGCACTGAAATTCTTTGGAGTGCAGGCGGGCGGCAATGCTGCGAGCATTGCTTGGGATTTTGCCTTTCTCCCTCTTCTTGTGGTTTGCAGAAGCAGTCCACATCTGCTCCGAGCCTCTGGCCACCCTCTGTCCTGCACTGGCAAAGGCTGAGCCCTTTCAGGGTAGACGTTTTCACTCTAAGCTTCTGCTTCCTCTACCCTTCCTCTGTACCCCATGTTTCAGTGCAGGCAGAAGCTAAGTGAAGATGCCGCCTTTTGCACTGTCTCACCGGCTCCAGGGTGACAGTGTCTAGTTCTGTTCAGTGTCTGATGCATGTTTTCAGTAGATGTGCCTTGCTACCAACACACCTCCTGGGTGTGGATGGGAGGCAGATCCTTCCCTATGCACAGCCCGCCGGTGTTTGATGGCATTGCCTCTGTGCCAAGGGTGGGGCAGTGCTGAGCTTGAGGCCAGAATTGCTCTTGGCTCTTCTAACCTTGTGTGATGAAGGGACCACAACGCCAAGCTTGGCAGCAGTAGCAGGTGGAGAGGGTAGTGGCCATGATTTCCTCCTGCTCAGTTCAGTTAGGTCTGTCCCACCCAGTTCTGCGGGGCAGTGACCCTGCAGGGTGCTCGTTCCACCCTGAGACGTGTCTAGGTGAAGTACTGGAAATGTGTAACCTGCTGGCATGTACTAATTGCCTGCCTGTTAGATAGCAAAATGTGTGTGAAGGAGTGAGGGAGTTAAGGGAAGGATTCCCGATGCAGCATTTCTGCTAACTCCCTTTCTTGAACTGGAGGGAAAGCTTGAGTTGCTGCTACAGGAGCCAGAAAACACACCTGATGCTCAGGGATTTGTGGATTTCTTTGTTGGAGTTCTTGGCTTCACCTTCTCTTTGCCTTTGTGTCCATTCCCCCATGTGCTGCACTGCCCAGGGACCTCCAAGGCTTTCCTATCTCAGCCTTTCGGAGCACAAAGGAGAAGACAAACCAAACAGATCTGGGGCTAAAGACTTGGTCCTTATTGTCTATTAGCTTGCTCACATGCTCTCACTAAGCAAATGCTAAATTGGTGTTAATCATAAAAAAAAAAAAAAACCAAAAACCAAAAAACAAAAAAACAACCAACAGTGAGAGCTTCTGCCATCACGGTCACTGAGTCCTGAATAAGCAAGCAAACCACAGAGTTGCTCAGAAAGGACGCCGTAGCCAGAGCTCTTCTGGCGTTTCTGTTCAGGAGAAAGAGGCTGCAGCTCTGAAAGCACTTGGGTATTTTCCATTGCAGATAAGTGTTTTTTATCTTGCTTTCTCACAACTGCCTGTCTGGGGCTTGTTTCACTTCCTGTGCTCTGCAGTTGAGCAGCTTAGTTGTGTTTTGGCTCTTTAATATTTATCCCCATTGAGATTTTTCTCTAAGGCAGCATCGGATGAATTCTGGACCAGAGAATGTGACCTTTTAGGACAAGGCACAAAAACAAACGTTGGGTGGGAATTCATTATTGCAAGGAGTCGCTCAGTTCATGAACTTAGTAAAAGTAAGCAAAATAATACATCTAACAGACTGTGCACTTACGTAGATAAGCAGAAATGTGCGTGGTCATGAAGTGCTTGGGAAGAGGTGTTGAATGTTGTGCTTTAGAGTTTAGGTTGATCTCCAGCTGTAACGGACTAGGAGGAAATTCAGTCTGGGGTAAAGCCACTCCATATCTGCTTTCTGCAGGGTTGCGGTCTCTCTGTGGTGGCAGCTGTTGCCAGCTCCTGCCAGAGAGCAGGCACTGAGCACGTCTGGTTGCCTCTCTGAATTCCTGTGCTTCAGGAGTGGTCTATTTACTTGATGCTACAGGAATAGTCTTAAAATAAATAACAGAAAGTACTGTGGCTGGGATTTGAGGCTCATTTTCCTTATCTTCCAAAAGATGGCAGGGAAGTGGTATCCCTCCAGCCATCACTGTATCTGTCTTCATACTTTCTCTATGGCTGTGTCACTTCACTGCCCTCACAGTGCAGATGGAGTTTTATCCTAAAGAAGTAAGATGCCAAGTTATTCTCAGCCCATGGTTTTGTTATGACATTTCCAAAGTGGAGCACTTGGGCTTTGCCTATTTCCAACTTGCATTGGTTTAAAAAAAGAAACGGAACAATTTTTGATGGACCAGAAACATTTCATTTTATTTGCAGCTTAGCCACCAGCTGAAAACTGGTTTTGTTCGTTTGTTTGTTTTTTCACAGCTATGGCCAGTTCTGGGAGATAAGGATACATTGATAGATTCATGCTTTACAACTTATTATGGAATGCAGACCCCCAAAATTCATTTGTTTGTTAACAGTTTTTGGAGTCTCTGGCGGCATAGCTTACAGACCTGTATGGGTTCACAGGTGACAGGTTGAAGATGAGTGTGCTAGGGAGCAGAAGATAACTCTCCTCTGGGCCTCAGTACTCAGCGAGTTCCTGAACCCAGAGGACAATTTTAATTCCTGGTGGACTCTGCGAGTCTTCTCCTCTGAGCTGATGATTGGCACCAGTTAGGGGTGCTCTGCTGCCCCTTGTGAGGGTCACCTCCTTCCTTGGCACGAGACCACTCCTCACCTGGCACAGTTATCTGTCTTCTTCTCAAAGCCCTTCCACTGTAGGCACACAGAGCTGTTCAGTTCATGACAGCATCTTGGTCCCGGGCACGCCTGCAATTGTGTTATTCCCCGTGCAGGCATCAGAATAAGTGTACGTGCACATCCTTGCCCATGAACTGCTTTTTCGTTCCTTAGAGGAACATTTCTGCTGTTAAGTCAGCACTTCGCAGAAGCAAGCCCTGTGAAAAGAGCCTTTGGTCCTGTTCTCGGTGTTCCTGAGTTTCCCTATGCAAGAGTGGCTATGGTTTTACTCGGAGCAGTTCTGCGAGGCTGTTGTGCTCTGCAGCATGGCAGGGTGAAGTGACAGTGGAGGAATTCAGGCTGCAAGTGATCCGGCTTTGATGAGAGTCTTGTAAAATCTGCCACTCACACAAGTGTCTCGGGACTTCTCCTTTTCTTCCTTATGCATGCAAATGCATTGTTTACCCTGCAATTTAAAGAGAAGCTACTAGTTGTGAAGCACTTCCAGCAGTTCCCCAACATAAACAGTGCTGGAAGTCATTGGACAATGCTTCCATTTCATTGTGTGTTTATCCCACTTGTGTTCCCAGTAGCTTCTGACTGAGCCTCATAGGTAAAAAAGGCTTCAAGGATGGCTAAAATGGACACCGACTTCTGGAGGCAGCAGGACAGCCATTGACTTGCTGGCTGCTCTACCCATGCCAGACCTCGGCAGCTCTGGGCAGCGCCTGCGGCTCTCACTCGCTCATCCTTCCGCAGCAAGTGTGGCTCTCTGCCTGCCTTTTCTCTCCCCAATGGCAAGAGCAGTCTGGCTGTCACCACACCCCAGGCCACCCTTCTTTAAGATGCAAAAGCTGTCATGCCCTATACTGCTGAGGTGACAAGGTCCAGAGGTGATCGCGATGCCTCGCTCGGTTCAAGTTCATCCTTTTTTTGCTCCTCCGCGTAAAACAGGTTGTGCGGTCACATGACATCGTTGCTTCTGTGCCACAGGGAACTTCTGGATCTGACTTGCCGTCTTGCCAACACCCTGAAGAAATATGGGATTCAGAAAGGGGACAAGGTGGCCATCTATATGTCCGTGTCTCCCTTGTCTGTGGCAGCCATGCTGGCTTGTGCCAGGATTGGTGCCGTTCACACTGTGGTCTTCGCTGGATTCAGCGCGGAGTCTTTAGCTGGGAGGATCATGGACTGTAAGTAGATGCAGACCAGGGAACAAACCCCTCTGGACAGTGCTCCAAGACATATCCCAATTCTGTGTTTTCTTGGCAGAAAGAGAAAAGGTTCATTCTTGGCTGGTGGGACAGTTCACTCTCCTTTGCAAAGTACTGCGAAGAGTCTTCCTTAGTGGCAGATGCAGTATCCTCTGGCCTTAAAATACTTTATAAATTGCTTCGCATTCAGTCTGTGCTGGGTTACTGCCAGACAGCAGTGAAGCTGGAGGGAAAACCAGAGCTTAGGAATGGGGCCTGATTTGTTCTTTCGCAGTATAATTGCAGTGTTTCTTTGATACTCCTGCACAGTGCTAATTCTGCAGTCTCGATTGTGATACTGTGATTTATGTATAGCACTGGAAGTGTTGGCAGCCTGCCCCTGCTCTGTTAGCCGTTGTACCAACAGACAGAGCTGTTCTTAGCCCAAAGCACTTGTAGTGTGATTAGGTAAAAAGTAATGCTAAAAATACCATTAGAAGAACAAAATAGCAAGTGGCTCATGTCCTAGCAGTCACATCAGTTTCTTTATGGCTAGTGTGAGGGAATAAGTCTTACAGGAATTTTCATGCTTTTTTTTCTGTTTTAGTAGAGTTCTATAATCTATAGAGAGCAAGTACATGTTTTAGTTATCCCTCACTTTTGGCCACTTGTGTGGAGGTAATGGGCTAAAGAGCCATTTCTCTGCAGCCACAGCTCTGTAATAATGTAGTGTGGTACAATTTGAAGTGCTCTGCCAGAGTGCTGCTGTGTGCTGTGGCTTCCAGGAGGTTTCCCCTCAAGGTACGGGTGAGTTTCAGAAGGCTGCAGGTACCTCAGAGCAGGGTAACACCTCCGAGAGGCTGCTGAGTTTGGTGCTGTTCACTTCAGTTTGCAAATGGACACTTATATGCAGCCCCAGAGAGAGGATGAGAGGGGCAAAGGTGCTTGTTCACTAAGGTCGTAGGAAGTCTTGCACTGGTTTCATTGCGTGAGCTGTTAGGCTAAAGCATTAGTAGTCACTATAACACAGGTAACTGGGAGGAAACTGTTCTGCATGTCGGCTTTGCTAGGCAGGAATGGAGGCATTTAAATTGCAGTGAGTGATACTTAGGCTAGACATTGGGAAAGACTTCCTCATGTTCATGATAGGCATTGGAGTGGACTGGTGGGGAGAGGGTAGAATAGCTACCATTGGAGTGTTTTAGGAAGATTGGACTGACAGCTGTCAGAAATGGTTTAGCTGGAGTGGACCCTGCCTTGGGGTGGGGGAGATGGACTAGATAACCTATGGAGGTTCCAGCTACCCCTAATCTCTGTGGGTCTCAGGTTTTAAAGTGTTTTTGTCGGTGACACTTGACTGTTTTTGATTGATAGAAGTTCTGAGTATTTGTCACACATGTTGTCCTATACATCATCCCCAAAAGTAATGAAAGCAGGGTGCACATACTAGCCTGGAAGACAGGCTGGTATGTCTGCTAATTCTTTCCCTTTTTAGCTGGATGCAAAGCAGTTATCACCTACAACCAGGGAGTCAGGGGAGGCCGAATCATAGAGCTGAAGACGGCTGTGGATGAAGCTGTGAAGAACTGTCCAAGCATCAAACATGTCTTTGTGGCTCAGAGGACAGATAACAAAGTCCAGATGGGTGACCATGATATTCCCCTTGAGGAGGTATGTTGGTGTTGGTAAACCTTGCCTGTTTCCCCTGATGTTTCTTGAAGTATGTGATGTTTACTGTACTGGGGGAGAGAAATATGGTGCACTAATAAATGTAGGGACCAGCTAACACAGACATCTCTAAGACCCGATGCAGGGCTGTTCAGAACATGTGTGTGAGAGTCCTGCTGAATGTGTAGATTATGCACACTCTGGTATTTGGCTTTTGTCTTTGATCTGCTGTAGGCTACACTGGGAATCGGCAGCCAAGGAAGATCAGGCAGTCTCCATACTTTCCTTGCGTATGTGTGCTGAGCTAAAAGCCTATGAAGCAGCCACTGCACTGCAGCTTGGCACTCTAGTGTAGCCGCACCAGACCTGCCAGTGATGACTGGCCTTTATGCTGCCTCTGGAGCAGGTTTTCAGTGTGTGCTGCTCTTCCTGTGCTGCCGCAGTATCCCGGTGGGCTAATGGATACAGCTGTGCTGCAGTGACAGCATCTGTACGTCCCTGCAGTCACCTAGCTCTGCAGATGCCCGCTGGCACTCTGGATAACTCCTTTTAGGTCTGAGTGTTGGCTAGATCATCTCCATCTGTGCCTTTTGGACCTGAGTTCTGCAGATGAAAAGGGGACACTCCTTATGGCACCTGGATCTTCATCTTCAATGGATTGCCTGTATTTACAGTCTGCTGGGACTGTGAGTCGAAGCAGCTCAATCTGTCTGATTCATCTCAGCATGGGCAGGGGGTATGCTGCTCCATTTTAGTAGTCTTGCAACCAGTGCCGAGATTTAAGGAATGAGTGTTTCCTGAGACCCAGAATGCATTGATACCATTGCTGCTGTTGTTATACGGTGTTCAGACACTCTGTTATGGTTTGTCATATGCACTCTCAGACTGGACACTGTTCAAAGGCAGTGCAGAAATAATCAAGTTCCTGGAGAGGCTTAATATAGCCTATGGACAGTGTCATGGTTACTCCATGATGGGAGGACAGTGATGGCTTGGGAATATTTAGAACCTGTGCTTCCTGGGGAAGAAAACAGCAGTCATTTTAACATGTTTAGCTGGTACACATGGGACTGCAGCCTAATGCAGTAGTAGTTTTATCAGTTTGCCAGCAGCAGTAAACAAACTACTAATCGTAATAATGCCTGGAAATCGCCCGTCTGCAGCCAAGATAATTACTTGGGAGTCCCTGTGCTGGTCACATGAGATAGGAGCAACTACTAGGGTAAGTTAAGCAGAGAAGGCAGGTTTTATTCGGAAATTGTCTTACTCCCTCTTACTCCACAAAGCACATTCTGATTTTCCTTAGTCTGCAAACAGCCTGAGGCGCTTTGGCGATCCAAGAGCTGAGCTCAGCCCATTGTCGGCTCTAAGGTCTGAGTCGTGGTTTAGGCCCAGCCGGCAGCTAAGCACCGCGCGGCCGCTCGCGCCCGCCCCCGCCCCCCCCCCCCCCCCCCCGGTGGGATGGGGAGGAGAATCGAAAGAAAAAGGTAAAACCTCGCGGGCTGGGATAAGAACAATTTAATAGAACTACACAAGGAGAGAAGAAATAATAATAACAATAATACTAACAAAAGAGTGTGTAAAGCGAGTGTTGCGCAATGCAATTGCTCACCACCCGGAAAACTTTGCTCAGCTTCTTCCCGAGCCACGATACCGCGATAGAGCTCCACCCGCCCAGCCCCCCCAGTTATATAGTGAGCATGACGTCAGTATGGTATCGACTATCCCTTTGGCTAGTTCTGGTCAGCCATTCCGGCCGTGCTCCCTGCCAGCTTCTTGTGAAGATTAACCCTGTCCCGGCCAATCGCAGGGCAGTCTGAAACATCACAAGAATTGTATCATTAATGCTGTTAACTCTCGTTACTGCTATTTACAGCAGTTGTGCTTTCTAGCTCTTGTGCAGTGGCTTACTGGAAAATTTAAGGTCATGTTGTAATGGAGCATATGGGAACTCTTAGTTTCAAAGACCGGCAAGTCAGCCTGAGTTGGCAGTGCTGAAATGTCACAATAAATACCTGAGATGAGCAGGAGTGCTGTAACCCAGAGGCTAAGAATTAGCCTCTGACCCTATCAGCTCTTCATATTTTATTAAGCTTGTTTGTCAGACACTTTTAAACAACTGGACCTGCTGTTGGTGGTGTTCACTTGTAAATACAGTGTGTTTACAGTGGATCCTTGTAAAAAGGCAGTACGTAGAAATTCCTTCAAAGAGCTACCTAATAACCCTTGCAGGAATCATTATTCATCTAGAACAGTACAGAGCTTGAGAAAAGCAAGCCAGCTGTGCTATTTTTTACAGCCATATGTTGAGCATCTGGAACACAGTGATGATTGCAAGTTTGTACATGGATAAGAAAATGTTCAACCTCGTCCTGAAAAATCTACAATCTGGGCAAACAAGCCCTCTGCTGCTACAACGTTCAGTGACCAGAAGCATCTCTTTCAAAGCACGTTATTTCCCCTTCCTCTGCTGGACTGGGCACACAAGCGGGACCAAAAGTTTGCCCTGACCTAGTAGGACATAGCATCCTTCCCTCCCGTGGTTCTGACTGTAGGGGTGAGGAGAGGATCTCACCCACCTGGCCAAACAGTGCAGTATGAGGAGAGTGACAGAGGCAGGAGAGTAAAGCACTCTCCTTCTCATGGGTAGAAGCAATTAGAATTTGAGGATCAAATGGACAGGACAGTCATCCACTGCTGGGGCCAGGGAAGGGAGATGAATGCACAGTTTAACTGTAGCACTGCAGTTTTGAAAGGAAAAGGAAGGTCCTAAACAGTATCCAGTCAGCCTTGCTGCTGCTGTCAAGTGTGGTTCATGTTTGCAGTCATACTTTGGTTTTCTACCAGCAGCTTGCAAAGGCTTGAAATGTAAGCTATGACCTACCATTTTTTTCCTGAGATGTTATTTTATCTGGCCAATTCTCCTTGACTTCTGCGCCTAGCAGAGGTATTGTTGGAAAGGCTAGGTGCTATGTGTCCACAGGAACCTTTCCACTAGGTGAGCACGTATAACCTATGATACATCCATGGATGTTTGTGAGGGGGTTGAACAGCAATGGTGGTTCTTGTCTCTGGACACTGCTGACATGCTTGCAGATGGAGTATTGGCTGGCTCCATACAGCCAAAGTCTTTCTGTCATTACCACCTTTTTTTCCTTAGGAGATGGCCAAGGCAGCTTCTGTATGCACTCCAGAGAGCATGGACAGTGAAGACATGCTTTTCATGCTGTATACCTCGGGCAGCACTGGGAAACCCAAAGGAATCGTTCACACCCAGGCTGGATACCTGCTGTATGCTGCTCTCACGCACAAGGTAACTCGGCTGCATCCTCTGGAAAAGGTTCGCTTACCTTCTGACAGTGCTAACGAGAGGGACTTGCACTGGTGAGGGGTGCTGTATTCTGTGTTCGCTGCCCTATTGGCTTATTGGGTGTAAACAAACTGAAAAATGTCTGAGAACGTGTAATTAATCTTCAAGATTTGTTCCTGGGGAATATAATACTATGCAAACCAGAGCCTAGAGTTATGAAAAGAAGGAAACTGCAGTGCTGCTACTTTTGCATTTAAAATGTGCTAGTGTTGCAGGCCAGAATTTGTGGACATTAAAGTGATGCAGCTGAGTTGATTCTGGTAAGTATCTTAGTGGTATTGGTAATGTGGATATTACTGTAGTATTTTGCAGTGGGATGCTGGCCTTTTTTATTTCAGAGAGGATCTGGACTCTTAAAACAACCTCTTTGCATAGCACTTGTCTGAAGATCAAAAATTACATTCGTGCTCTGTGGTCGCACCTTTGCGCTGCCTTTCTATGTGATCTAGGTTAAATGTTTTAATCCCCTTTCTCATGGGGAAAAAAAAAAGTCAAGGCAGTGCTTCTTGAAGCTTCTGGTCTGAGCTCTGCATATGAAAAGGTAACAGTGAAATGTGGAGAGGACTGCGGTGAAAGATCTCCATCTGGCTTTAGTGGTGTCACCCTGTTTGTAATCACACAGAATTCAGGCAGAGGTTTTCTTTCTTTAGGCTGACACAGTTGAATTTTTAGAAGATTTGAATGTGCAAGTATCAGACTTCTCTGCATGAAGGGTATTTGTTACGTCAGCTTTTCTAAGTGACAGCGTGATGTCCAAGGCATCTCTTTCTTAGTCCAGAAGGTAGGTCCTGCACCCTGGTGCAGACATGCAGGGAGGCACTGTATGCAGCTGTGGTCCCTTTAGAGGTACTTCAGAGCCTGAGAGGGAAAGGCACTTGCAAAAGTAAGGTGAGAATTGGCTCTCCTAGGTAGAGGGATCAGCTGACCTGTGTGGCCTCTGTGGTCTTTGCACACTCATGTCTGACACTCTTGTCACACACTCATGGGGTTTTCTTTTAGTTCCGATCCACTTTCTTTCATTTAAACATAAAGCTGACTCTGCCTGTGAGTCAGGACCTCTTCACCAAACGGTAGAGGAGTTAGATTTACAGTGGGAAGCATTTTCCATAACTAAGACAAGAAAATGAGTTCTCCAAGATGTTTATCTTGAATTTGATGAGCAGGGAGAGGGTAGCATCTGCAAAGCAATACACTGATAGAGAAGCTGAGCAGCTAAGAACATTTCTCAGAAAATGTTTCATGGGCGCCTATCAGTTTCTCCAGCTTTCTTATGGAAACCTATTGATACTGGTGAGGGGTCTGAGCCTCCGAGGCCTGCAGCTTCCCTGCAGTTCAGGGTCAGCTCTCCCATGTGGACTGCCTGGAGTAGGCAACCTTAGGTATCCAGGGCTCTGGGCTTTGGTTGTAGCTTTGCTGCTCTAATCTGAGCAGCTGCTGGTACAGCCATGCTCCCTGTGTGTTTGCAAAAGCAGTCAGGAGCCTGGAAGCCCTGGTACTGGTCCCTGCGACTTGCTTCCTCGCCTTGGGCTGGCCTTTGCGCTGCTGTGTCCTATGTGCCTGCCTCCAGTTGCCCTGTGTGCTCTCCTGCTCCCACTTGGATGTCCAGTCCAGCACCTTACCTTTAAGTTCTTTGCACCTGCCAACAGAAAGTCAGCTGGCCTTACATTTATCTTTGCAGTATGTATTTGACTACCAGCAAGGCGATGTTTTTGGCTGTGTGGCTGACATTGGCTGGATCACAGGACATAGCTATGTTGTTTATGGACCACTCTGCAATGGAGCCACCTCTGTCCTGTTTGAAAGCACTCCGGTGTACCCTGACCCAGGTGAGGAAGTGGTGGGCAAAGGTTTGGCTAGACATGGCAGTGTGACAAAGGAGATTTAGAAACCTGTCCAGTGTGACCTGCCTGCTCAGGGGAGGTAAGCTCCATTTCTTTGGAACATGTGTCTACGACATTCAGTAACATCTGTGCATCCAGGGTGGAAAAAAAAAAGTTGCCATTGGTTTTGCTCTGTACTCACAGTAGTCACAGCTTTAGCTTTGGCTGTTAACCTTCCTGCTGAGCATTTGCAGTGGTATGTCAGTGCTAGACAGATAAAAAGCCTGTTTGTGATTTTGCAGGTCGTTACTGGGAAGTGGTACAAAGGTTGAAAATAAATCAGTTTTATGGAGCGCCTACGGCTATACGCTTGCTGCTGAATTATGGAGAAGAGTGGGTGAAGAAATACGACAGATCTTCCTTGAAGACCTTGGGATCAGGTAAGGGGCATGAAGTCTTCATCTGGAAAAGACAGGGGGTTCTAGCTGGTGAAATGAAGGTACCAGAGGAGCTCAGCTGACCAGATGGGATGTGGTTAAAAATAGATGATAAAGCAGGCTCCCTGTCTGGCTTTTCAGATATTTTCTCAGCAGAAGGAGAAACAAACTGAAGTTGGGGCCATTGAACCTTAGTGTGATTGCCTGTTTCCTAGCTTATTTTGCAGGATCGCATTCTTTGCTAAAAAGATTTATCCAATGGAAAATGACATCACTTTGAATTTTACTGGCATAGGTGACCCAAGCAGCATTTTCCTGCATTATTCAGGATTCTAGAGGTTCTTATACGTGACCTGCATTGATTAGTTACTTTCAGTGATATTTATTGCTCCCTTTTGGTTTTTCTGGAAAAAGTCAGTCCTCAGTTACATGAGTGCATTGCAGTCCTTTGCACATCCCAGCAAAAGTGCTGTAAGCATTCTGCTTAAAGATCATGCATTCAGCGTGTTGTGCACCAAAAGGGAGAATGAACTGCCTGCAACCCCCTGAGTCTCAGGCTGCTTCCTTTCTTATTTTGGTCTAGTGGGAGAGCCCATCAACAACGAAGCATGGCAGTGGTTCTTCCACGTGGTGGGAGAAGGGCGCTGCACCCTCGTGGACACATGGTGGCAGACAGGTAAAAGCATCCTCGGGGAGCGTGGAGGGCCCTGACTGTTGACAGGTTGCTGGTGGGTAGAGAAGGATTAATACATTTCAATTCGATCCAACGAGTCTGTTAAAAAACCACTCCTGGCATTTTGATCAGCTTTTGAAAGTCACTGGGGAGTTTCAGCACATAATAGCAATGTAACAGCATATAAAAGCAATAGCAATGTTGGTGGTTTTTTTTTTTTTTTTTTTTCTCCTCTAAATGTTCTTTGATATTTTGAATGCCAGAAGGTCTCAATTGGTTCTAGAAACGGGAGACAGGGATTGAATTTCTGGGCAAAGCTGGGAGTAGGCAGCTTGAATTGGAAACCTCATTCTTAATTATTTATCCAACTGTACTGACCTTGATATGGCCTTATCATGAACAGGCATTTATAGCACCATATAGCCACAATCTGTACTTAGGTGTGCTTTGTTTCCGTTCCTGGGAACAGTCAGAGGAGGATGGAAAACTAAGCTGTGTAGTCAAAGGGACCTAGTGCAACTGCTCTGGTGGTTTGGCAAGGAGTGAGTGGAGGCTTGCTGGCTGTGCATCAAGTGGGTAGGGGACAGTGGCTGTCACCAAGCAGGGCTGCCTGGGAGCAGCTTCTCCCAGGAGTGAAGTAGTATGCTGTAGTTGCTTTGGCCCCAGACCTTCGATGCCTCAAAAAGGAGTGTGCTTCTGTTTTCGCAACATGCTTGGCACAGCTGTGTGCATCAGTTAAGGCTTGTTTTCCGTTTACAACCTGCTGGACAGAGTGACTGGCTCTCACAGATCCCTGTCCAGTTGGAGCAGAGCTGGTCCCTGCCTCCTGCCCTCCCTGGCCAGCAGCGGAGAGAGGCCACGGCACTGCACTCCGGCTGGGGCTGTGCTGCTTGGTGGGGCTCTGTGCTTGAAGGAGTCCTGCAGCTGCTTCCCAGCTCCTTCCTCAGCACCCGGTCCTCTCTTCTGGGCACCAACATTCAAGAGTTGCTAAATATGTCCTTCTCAAGTTGTGAACCACAGTTTGCCATGGAGCTGTGGACTTAAAGGATGCAGCACAGCTGCTGGCATTTTGCCTCTGCTGAAAAAAAGCCATCCCTGCTCTTAAACTTCTAGCTGCCATTGGGCAGAATATTCATTCCCTTTCCAGTCAAGCTGCTCCTGATTTCATCGTTATTCCTGCTACCAGGCTCTCTCTTCAGGATCCCTGTGGCCCATCTCAATGTGATGAATTAGCTTCTGGCACACAACCAAGTTCCATTTAATCCAGACCAGACTTGCAGACTCTTTTTATTTTCAGATTTGAAATAAAACAACCTCAGAATTCAGAACAGCAATGTTAACTACTATCTACTTCATCTACTGATCTCTTAAACCATCTGGGTTCTCACATGCTGAGCAGAATGAAAGCTGACTGGCTAGGTGCTATATGCTTTCCTCCTCACTGCTCTGAAATAAAACACCATGGAGAAGCAGTTGATTACTGTACAGTGACTGAGTTGAGAAGAGTCTTTTTTTGCCTTAACACTTTTTGTTTGTTTGTCTTCAGTTAACTGGTGCATGCAGTGTGCATGCAGTGTCTTCTATTTCCTCCAAAGTAGAAGGTTAGATCTTAATTAAACTGTATTTCTCCTGGGTTTTTGGAGCAACAACTGTCAGGTGAGAGGTTAAAGAACATTTGCTGAACAGTCTGTAAGTACAGAGTGCTTGATCTTACCTTGAACCAGGCATAGTTTTGCAGGTAAATAGTTACCAGCTCCTGGAAGCATAATATGATGATAAGTATTCATGAAATTGATTTTGTTAGAAAGTAGAATCAATCTTTCTCCACAGTTGATGCTTCCAATAAAGAGGAAGCCAAATTAATCTTGGAAACATTATATATGCCATTTGAAGGTAAAGGGAGCATGGAAGGAGATCATAGAAACAGTTTGATGGATGCTGGTTGTGGTCCTGCAGTGTCACCTCTTGTACACAATTTCAATATAGCTTGTTAATTGTGCTGTTGTATGCAGTGTCCTCTACGGTATGTTGCTCTCCAAAGCAGCAACGTGTTGCCAGCTAATAAAGCCTGGTAGGCGTAAAGATCAGCAAATGGTGATTTAAGAATCCACTTGAAAGTCTTTGGATGAGCAAATGAGTGAGATAGCAATTATGAGAAGCAAATTAAGTACTGGTATGTGCAGATGAGAGAGATGAAAAATTCCTGTGGCTCTTACTGTTAATAGATTAGGTAGTGCTGTGCTGTGATTGACGGTAATAGAATCAAAGCTGTGTTTGAGTTTCAGGTGTAGTTCTTCACAGTGCAGAAGAGACACTAGGTATTTTTACTTTTGTCATTGGTTTTATAAAAAAAGTACAGCTGTTGTATGCAGCTGTGAACAAAAGCTGGTTTTGAAAGACATCTCTGAATAGGCCCTGGAAGCTTTTGTTGTTGGCATCATCTTACAGCGATTTAGACTGGGCTGGTGCTTCTGAGATGGATTCCCCCTGAAGTAGTCAGTCCAATCTATCTGTGGTGGTGAAGACAACGGTGGCAGAGACTACATGCTCCACCCTGCTGCCACAGGTGATTTACCCATGGCAGAGGGGAGCCTGTTTCGATGCATCACCCTCCCTGCTCAGACTTTGCTGTCCTTGCTTAAAGTCTGGGTGGATGTGCACTATGGTGACAGCATGGGCACAGGTAACGTGGAAGCACGGCTTTTATTCTGCCAGCTCTGCCTCTAAAGAGACAGACTTCATAAGGGCAGGGTAGAGCCTAGAAGCCTTGCTAGCTGTCATCTGTCAGTGGCTAAAATTGGTACTTTTAAACCAGTTTAAAATAGGTCTTTACCATGCAAATAGTTTTTAAGCACCCTTGCCACCTTGCAGCTCCCTCTGGAATGTGACTTTACTGCCTTATGTGCAGCTGGCTGCAGGATGTGTAGGACGTGGCAAAGCCCATGTTGAAACAGGTTGAAGTGCTGTACTCAGAATGAGGACTGGCTTAGGAAGAGCAACCATCAGTTTAATCGGGTTCCCTGCTCTGACGCAGATTTTTTTCTGTGCAAACAGAGAATAGCAGGTGCCTGGGGTGCTTTTTTCTTTTTCTGAAAAAATTCAAGATGACCCTTTCAAAATAAAGAGAAACATGTGAAGTGGATGAATGGATCAATGAAATGTGAAATAATGTTATGTGTAAGCCACATGTGAAACTATTTTCTGCAGGTCTGAAGTTCCTCAAAGAGACCTTTCCTCATAGCTATGTCAGGGCAGCTGGATGCAAATTCAGGGTCAAACTCAGCCTTTCCAACCCCTGATTTCAGTTTTCTCACAACCTCAGCAAAGCCGGTAGAGGAATGCACTCTCCAAGTGGCAGAACATACCTTTATTTATAGAGCTGTATTTTTAAAAGCCTAATGCTCCTTTCTTTTGTGTTTCTCTCTTGTGTTTCTGAATTAGTTTTAGAATAGAAAAGATCTGATTAAGGTTGGAATCTGATTTAATGTTCATCCCAGCAGGAATGAAAAAGGATGATTAAAAGGTTCAATTTTGAATAGAAGATAAGCTCAACCTGCCTATAAGGGGTGGGTTAATCTCATACTCTGTAATAATAGTAATTCAGACTTCTGGAGTGCTTTTCATGCTAACCTTCGACAGCTGTAAAAACAGCACCGGGAGATAAATCCCCTGATGTGCTCATACTTTCCCTGTAAAATCACTTCTGGGGTAGGAAATGGGGCTGGTGAGTACTAGCCCTGCCACCAGGCAGCCCTGTTAGTGTGAGAAGGACCCACAAGGGTGTAAAATATGCGTTAGAGCTGCCTGTATTCATTGCTGGTTGGTAGCTGGAGGAATAGGTTTATCTGTGAGCTGACTTAGGGCCAGATGTAGGGAACAGAGCATGTGGGCTGAATCAATGGGGTCTTCACTGTGCCTGATTGGTGTGCCATGGACAGGACTGTGGGAAGGCTGTTGAACACACACGTCGTGGCTGCTGCTGCAGGGTCCGCAGGCCGTCTGGTGCAAAGCCAGCCGCTGTGGAACCATGTACTGCTCTCCTCTGAGCCTTTGAAGAGCTAAGCCAGACGTCAGCGATCCTGATGCTCTGGGGCATGGCGAGCTGCTCTTCCCCTGAGGTGGCTGCTTGGCCACACTCTGTGGTTTGTCACCAGTGTACACAGGGGGCAGTGATTTTTGCAGCCAGCACTGAATGAGGCACCATGAAAACAGGGAGTAGGAGTAGCTCTTGATCCGAGTTCACTAAGGGGGGACCTGCCTGCATCTCTCTGCCTGCTGCAGTATCCCCTGTAGACAGCACAGGCCTTGGTGGTGTCATCCTGGCTTGCCAGACGTTTTTCTATGTTTAAGCCTTTCTTATATTCACAAAGAGCTCTTGGTTTATCAGGTCTGTCCTACTTTCAGACGGCTGTGCTACTTGGTGTTGCATAATTCCTTCCCAGTGGCTTTTTCTTACAAGGTGGCTTTGCTATTCTCTTCTTTAACTAAGAAGAGCTGGCATTTGCTTTCATCCAGCATTGGATGGACCCCACATATTTTGTTTTTCATTATTCTTCCAGAAACTGGTGGCATCTGCATTGCCCCACGGCCTTCAGAGGAGAAAGCTGAGATTGTTCCGGCTATGGCTATGAGACCTTTCTTTGGGATTGTGCCTGTGCTGATGGATGAGAATGTGAGTTGAGGCTGTGCTGGGTGCCCAAAAGAGCAGCTGGTGTGTGTTTCTGACTTAATCACCTTTCTAATGCCAGAGGAACAGGATCCGGAAGGATGTTTGTTCCTCCATTAAAATGGTAGAATAGATGAGCAATTTATATATTGAGCATATCTCAAATGTCCATACAGATTGCCAGCTGGGCATTGCAAGCTGTCTGCAAATCTCTAGAGGAGCGTTTGCATTTTCAGCACCACTTATGGTCTTACACTGCTTCTGATTAAGAGCTGCTGCCTCCATTTATGAGAGAAGTCAGAATTCACGCAGCTCCTGGGAACCAGGGAGCTGAACGGTTGAAGCAGTGCACGCAACATCCAGTGACATGGCAAGACTGGGGCAGCCAATGGGACTGGTGGAGTTTTCCAAGAGAAATGCAAGGCATGAGGCCCTGCAACTGTACGTGGCTGTGAGAAAACTGGTGCTGGTCTGTGAAGCTGTGCGGAGCAATCCCCATCTGCACTCCAGTGCTCTGTTAAACGGTAAAGCATGTAATCTCCTCCATATACAGTTTGGTAAGGGCATGTGGCAGTTAACAAAAGTGAAAGTAGAAGGCAGGGGTCCAGGCATTTCCCTGCTAGCCTCATCCCAGGCATCCTCTGGCTGCTTCGCACATCTTTGCTGGCACTGACCTCCGGAGAATCACAGGACTCACTTTTCTTTTAGTCTTATCTGCTGTGCTGCTGGCCTCAAGGGGTGAGGAAGGCATGATACAGACAGTGCGTAGTAGCTCCATGAGTGGATTCATTTTCTCCACCTGTGGCCCTCCACTGGCAGTCTGCAGTGAGCAACAGCGTGACTCTTGCCAGATCAATGACACAGAAGCCCTTACTATTCCTATTTTGTTCACCTGACCATCCTTCCTGTGCTTGAACCTGCAGGGAAAGGTTATAGAGGGCAATGATGTGTCCGGTGCGCTCTGCATTGCCCAGCCATGGCCTGGCATGGCAAGAACAATCTATGGAGATCACCAGCGATTTGTTGATGCCTATTTCAAAGCCTATCCAGGTAAGGAAAGTGCCAAAGGAAGGCAGTTTGCACTGCAGTGTAAGCACACTGAATATTTTCAGCAGCTCTTTGTGATATTTCTGTACCAGCCAGATCTTGGTTGCTTGAGGTTGTATGTCATGTATTGCAAGCACGCACTAATGGTCTTAGATAGTGTTGACCTTTCTAGCTGTCAAAAGGGAATGTATTTTTTAGAAAATTTTAATGCCCAAATTTTAAAGTCCAAATACCTTTTCTTTGGAGCCATTTGTGTCTCACTTGGAAATAGGCATATTGGATGGGAAAGTACCTCCTGCACCACTGAATCTCACCCCTGCCGTCACAGGCTGTGTTACATCCTTCCTTTTTAAAACATGGTCCAGTTGTATTTGGCAAGTAATTAGAAGTGGCAGGGAAACATTTTTTGTAGGAGATTGGACAAAACCACTGTCTTCACTCAGGGGAACAACTGAAAGGGATTTGAAAGCTACAAGGTAGACAAGAATTAGAGAGACAATCCTGCAAATTGTACAAAATGGGTTGGAAAATAAGAATGGGAAACTGGTAGAAGAAATTGAATGAGCCCATAGTCCCTTATTACTCATACATGTTCGCATCTGAAATCTTGTTGATATTTAGTTCATAGTTGTTTAATTGATTTGGAAGGGCAGGAGGCATGACTGAAAGTCCATGAATTGGCCAATAATGGGTCCTGGCAAGAACCACCTTCAGATTTCACAGCACTAGCTGCCTGCTGCTGATCAGAAGTGCCACAGGAACAATTCAGATGCAGATATGGCTTTGATGAAGAGCTGTAGTGGTTTAACCCCAGCCAGCAACTAAGCGCCACGCAGCCACTCGCTCATTTCTCCCCGCTCCTAGTGGGATGGGGAGGAGAATTGAAAAAAAGAAGTAAAACTCATGGGTTGAGATAAGAATGGTTTAATAACTAAAGTAAAATAAAATATTATTATTTTATTATTGTTGTTATTACTATAATTGTAATGGAAAGAAATATAACCAAAAAAAAAAAAGAGACGAGAAATAAAACCCAAGAAAAGACAAGCGATGCACAATGCAGTTGCTCACCACCCACTGACAGATGCCTGAGCAGCGATCCGCCCCTCCCGGCCAGCTCCCCCCCATTTATATTCTGGGCATGATGTTCTGTGGTATGGAATACCCCTTTGGCTAGTTCGGGTCAGCTGTCCTGGTCGTGCTCCCTCCCAGCTTCTTGCACACCTGCTTGCTGGCAGAGCATGGGAAACTGAAAAATCCTTGGCTTAAGATAAGCGCTACTTAGCAACAACTAAAGCATCAGTGTGTTATCAACATTATTCTCACACTAAATCCAAAACACAGCACTATACCAGCTACTAAGAAGAAAATTAGCTCTATCCCAGCCGAAACCATGATAAGAGCCACCACAATCTGTGTCACCAGATGTGACTCAGTGACACTGGAGTTTTCTGGAACCACTGGGTCTTTTTCAGTTTCCATCAAATGTTTTAGACCCTCCAAACACCATGTTTATCATGGGGGGTTTTTTTCAGCTAATCTGATAGCAGTGTTTCTGCCATACTAATATGCTGGAGAGGGACTTATCTGGGATCTGTATCTTTGTTAGCCAGAAGAGAAAATGGCTTTTTGTCCGTCCCAGTGTAAGTAATTAAAAAAATTGGCAGTGTTCCCGTGTACAAAATGTAATAGAACTGCTCCCTTTCAGCTGAAAAATTCTAGTTTTCCATGAGTGCTGAGGTGTAGCTAGCAGCTCACCTGAGTTTGACCAATAGCCTACGGCATGATGGCAAATGGCATTTGAAGTGGTTTTATCTTAGTGCTGTATGCACTAGGCCTGAGCACACAGTTGCTGTGCAGCTGTAGGCGTGTAAAGCCTGGGGAGATCAGAGACCCCCCCCCTTGGTTTTGTAAATCCAACAAAGCATCGCTGTGTTCTGTTGCTGGACTTGGTTTTACTACAGGGACATCAGCCACTGGTTGCTGCTGATTGCCTACAGTGATTTGCCCATCTTGGCAGAGGTCTGAGCTCCACTGTCTTGGTGCTGCTCAGGTGCTTACTAGGAGCCAGCACAGCCCAGGCAGAGCAGATGAAGGTTGGGGATGGCAGAGGGAAGTGGGAAATGGTGTGTGGCAGGTAACGCAGCTGTAAGCCCCTGCGAGGTGCCTGATCCACCCTACTCTACTCGCCATCCTAGAGCATAGTCTGTTCTGCATCAGAGCCCAAAGCAATAGGCTGGCACACTTCCTGCTGCTGACCACCCACATGTCTTTGCTGTAGGTTACTACTTCACAGGGGATGGTGCTTACAGGACCAAGAAAGGCTATTACCAGATAACGGGGCGCATGGATGATGTTATTAACATCAGCGGACACAGGCTTGGGACGGCAGAGATAGAAGATGCAATGGTAAGTTCCAAGCAGGTAGAGGTCCCTTGACAGGGCATATCTGTGGGGCAGGGTGGCCCTTTCAAGAAGCTTTATGAATTTAAACAAGCGCAGGGTCTCTTGCCTTCAGACCCCTACCCCTGCATACACACAGCCTGATGCATAATGAGTAGCAGCTGTACAATAGGAAACAGCTCCCTTATTAAGGATACAATGAATGGGCAAGTGAGAGAGGAGTCACACGGTGGGCAGTCCCTGCAGTTGAACCATCAGAGCTGTGTTTCCTCTCAGTGATGCTGTACTGTTGCAGTTGTAATTTTGGATGCTGGTGGAGTCACCATAAGGGATTGTCTCTCCTGTTTGTTCCTTCCCCTCTGCTAACACCTAACATCTCCTTCCCAGATCTGTGGTTCTTGCTCATCCAAACTAGTTGAGTATGCCTGAGAATTCAGTAGTGTTAAATATGAAGCAGCCTTGATTCATGTCAGCTGCAAAGCTAGCCTGTCATTTTGAGAGAAAATAATATTAGCTCAGGGAATTGAAAACAGAAAGTCCTCAGAGCATTTATCTTGAAAGCTTGACCTGAATATTTATTTCTATATTATGTGCCTTGCCTGCAAATGGCACTTAAATGTAACATTTGATAAACCTGAGCTGTGTTTGTATGGCATACAGGATCTTACTTTCTCCTCTGTAAGTTTTTTGTCTGTGTGGGTTTCTGATTGTAGATATAGGATCCAGTTCCTCTCCCACTCTATGTATGTGTATGCATGTGTATATGCAAATACATTTATATGCTTAGATTGCTCTGTGATGTTTTCTTTCATATTTTAATCTAATTTAAGATAGCATAATCCAGTCTTTGGCGTGGGATTCAGATATGCGATTTCTTCTGGTCTGTACACCCAAATTGTCTTCTTACTACAGAAGAATATTAAATTAAACTCTGAAGTGTGACAGAATAAATCACTGTTGTGCAGCATAATAATAAAAATATGCATTCAGGAAAACAACCCTTCCCCCCCTTCTGGGAAGATGAAGAAGCCTGATTCTTTCTGCCTTCTGGTGTGCTTTGGACACTTACAAACACCAGTCAAATGTGGACTGTGATGTTGGCAGCTTCACTTTTGCTCTGCTGGCAACAGTTCCCTGTGGCACAGAGCAACGCAGGACTGGTTTTGCTTGTGATTTGGCCATGGCCAGTCACCACTTGGGACCGTAGCCATGCACACACAAGAGCACAGACAAAGAAGGAGAAAGCAGTTTTCGAGCTGGTGCAAATTCAGCTTGGTGTGCAGTGCGCTTAGCAGTGTATGTAAGAGTACTTATTTGTGTGTTTAAAATAAGTAGGGCCAATCCAGTGAGTAAATGCTACTCCCAGAGACGTCCAGCTTTCCTGTTGTGCTTTCAGCAGGATCTGCCAACGGGAGGGTGAGATATGGCAAGGTGTTTCGTTCCTAGAGCAACTGGTGCAAACTGTGCAGGGCTTGAAGCAGTTGTTATGCTCTGTGTATTTTTGTTTCACTTTTTGTGAAGGCTGATCACCCTGAGGTCCCTGAGACAGCTGTGATTGGGTATCCACACAAGATCAAAGGAGAAGGTATGTGAAAAGCAGTGTCCTGACGTGACACCTATGTACACTTTCCTTAATTTCTAACGTGGGCTGCATGTTAGGACGTGCCTAGGGAATGGGAGGGCGGTTATCCCTAGGTTGACTGGCGTTGCAGCGCCAAGAGGCAGACAGCCGTGAAAATAACGGCATGTTCCTAAGCTGGGTGCAGGTATTACTCCCTAAACTGTTTTCGCACACAGTGTTTACGTATGTGGTAGAGCTTCCTTTAAAAGGGTTGTGCTCAGAGATGTCCTTTGAACAGAATGGGAATAGCTGATTTGCGTTGGCCAGCTTTTGATCCCAATGACACTTTGGTATTTTATGTTGGGTTGTCATTGTCACTGAGATCAGTCTGGTCCATACATGCCAAGACAAGGCTGGGCCATCATTTGGGGGCTGGAGTCTGACTCCCTTTTGTAAACAGGATCTATGGTTTTCTTGGCAGTCCCTAGATTGCGCACAGGAATGATTTGAAATCTGCCTTGGCATTCGAATGAGCATCCCTGGTCTTGCCAGCCAGGATCTAATATGAAGTATGTGGCTCATTTGTCTTCCAGGTGCCTTTGCTTTCGTAGTGCTAAAGGAGCAGGCAGCTCATGTAGACCGTGTCAAAGAAGAGCTCAAAACCATAGTGGCTTCCAAGATAGCAAAATATGCTGTGCCTGACCACATTCTGGTAAGTGGGAGACTGTAACTGGGACCCGGAGCAGGAATGGTCACGTTGAGCAAGCCTCACCTTCCTGCCTGCAGTGCTGCTCTTGTCCCTCTCTGGCAGGATGAAGAAGCAGGAAAACAGAACTAGCTGGAGGGATCCCAGGGAGGGGGGCAGGTGCAGTGGTCTGCATGTGCTTCTTCTCCGTGCCTGAGGATCAGCAGTGACCCAGAGGGTGGCTGGGATATCTCCAGCCTGCAGAGCAGCTTCTCAGTGGGGCTGTTACAGAGCGTGTTTTAGAGCTACCCTGAGGCTGCTCCATTTGGGCCAAGTGCTGAACAACCCTTTAAATGGGATGCACAGAGAGTGTTGAGAGCACCATGCTTGGCAGGAGCTCCGGCAGAGGGGAACCCCAGGCCCGCCCTGTGCCTCAAGATGTGCTTGATGTCCTTGTTCACCATGCAGCAGCATTACTGCTCCATACAGCTCTTGCCCTCAGCTAACCCCTTGCTGAAGCAATGTAGCACTGCTCTCTGTGGCCCTGTGCAATGGATCAGATAAAACCCCACTAAACTGTAAAGAAACACCACAACCTTCAGTGTCACTGAGAGGCAGAGTGACACTTTCCGCTGCCCAGCTATTTTGCGTTGATAATTAGGATCAGCCTCAGATCTCAAAGCGCTGGCTGTTTCTGTTGCATAACTGACAGCTGTTCAGCCTGACCCTGGGAGCACTGATGAACTCGAGGCTCTGTTTCAAGCCTCCTCTCCTTTCAGCAGCTCCCTTTGTGTGTTTGGGGAGAGTGCACAAAGCAGTCCCTTAGCTGCTCCCCAAGACCCACCTGCATCCATTCCACTCTGTGCTTGGAGGCAGACCACTTCTTTGAGGGGCTCTGCTTTAGCCACATGCTTGGAAGGTGGACACCAAGACACAGGTTACAGAATACAACAGGAGCAGGCAAGGATGGCTCATGCAACTTGGAACAGCCCAGGACATCCTCAGTGGATTGGAGCAGCTTCCAGAACTTGCAGGTTTGCAAGGAAACACCTCTGTTTCCCTGTGTTTGGGGGTAGTCCTGCAGAGAAGTCCTACAACTCTTTCTTTGCGTGTTAATGCTTTGGAGTTTTGTAGCCTGCTGACCTGATCACATAGCAAAATGTGAGACCTGCTAGCGTCTCTGTTCAGTGCCTGAGAACTCTACCAGGCTCAAGTTTATGCTAAAGCCTTTGAATCTGCTGCTAAGTCCTTTGCAGGAAGCGTAGCCAAGACACTTAACATTCTTGTGATTATGAAGGAAGGCATGTAGGCTGACAGATGTAATCAGGCAGAGAGAAACATCAGCAGACAGGAGTTATCCCTTGAGTAGGAGATCCTGTAGCTGGCGTGCAGTATTGTGTGCTTTATATTCCTGCTCTGTAAAGGGGAATATGTCTGTCTGTTCTGATAGTGTGTTGAGATCTGTGTCATCATCAGTGCCTGAGTTTTCAAGTGTAACTAGCTTTCTAGTTCTATAGTTAACAGCTTATTCAGGACCTGATTGTCCAAAGAGCTGTGTGTCCTGCAGCATCCAGCCTGGAGATACACAGCAATGAGTAAATGAGGAACAAAGTCCACTTAAGTAAGAATAACATTTATAGCACAAGGAATTGATGCTAGTGACACTCCTTTCCTTGGACATAAACTAGTGTGCTCAATGGTCTAGTATTTCCCAGGAGCCTCAAGGGAACTGTGGCCATGAGATAGTGTGCCAGGCTTAGGACAGTTCAGCCAAATTTCCTTGTGGTTTTCAGCAGGACCTAGGTCCTAATATAGGTGTGTCTTTCCCTTCTCTGCAGGTGGTGAAACGTCTTCCTAAAACCCGATCAGGGAAGATCATGAGAAGGCTGCTGAGGAAAGTAGTCACTGAACAATCCAGCAACATGGGAGATGTCACCACACTTGATGATTCAAGTGTTGTCGAGGAGATACTGGATGCTTACCAGAAATACAAGGAGAAGAGTTCCTCATAACAGGCAGCTCTGGAATCTCTCTCCTCTGGAAATGTGGAAGGTCTCAAATAACCAGTCAAACGACATGGTTCTCTCTTGGTGTTTTTTTAAAAACTCTGTTGAACAAGATTTTCTGCTCCACAATGTATTTTGAGATGCACAGAGCTAGGAGCAATCTGCAGTTTTGCACAGTCAGTGAGCTCCCTTTCATTGCTTTTAGGGCTGTTGTAGACCAGCCATTGGTGGCTTCCATTAGCTATGATGAAATTTAATACTAGCTGAAGCAAGATGTAGACGTTCATGTTTCTCATTTTAATGTTACTGTACAGGGAAATGTTTTTATACAGTACTTTTGCTGTTTTAAAAGAAGCCCTGGAATACACTTGTTCGGTTTTGCCTTCAGCTTGGATATCTGAGTTCAGGTAGCTGTATTTCACTGCAACTGTGGTGCCTTTTCAGCAGTGCTAGGTATTCTAGTAGATGTTTCACATGTGTTATTAGGGAAATGAGAAGGACATGCCTAGTCTGATAATTCTTTCTTGTGTTTACCCAGTTGTTCTAATACTTCCTTCGGCTTTCCTCATAAGGATTTGTTCCTACTACTATATGTCCTGGGACTTGCCAGAGATGGTGAGCTTGCGTCCCTTCATGTCCCACGTAGGCAACCCAGCACTATACTTCCAGCTGCAAAATTGAGCCATGAAGCCTACCGCTGGACTTCCTACATGTCCTTAATGCGTTGCCAGTTGCGTAGGAGGGGTCTGGTCCCACATGTTTTTATTCTGCCTTGAGAAACTGAGATCACCAACTGGGCTTTTAAAGTAACTGTCCTCTTCCTCATCGGTGATGACAACTGGATCAATGTTGTCCATTCTGGTTCACTTCTGCATATTAGGAATGGTGGTCTACAACCGGTAGATCTTTGCTGCCAGTTGGTGATTTGTGTAGGTGCCTTTGTTTCTTGAAGTCGCTGTGAAAAGGGACAATGTTTGCTTGCTCTCTGTCAGAGAAGCATTGGGAAGCAAAATCCTGAAGTGCTCAAGAGAGGTTTGAAGCTGAGAGAGATGTGCTGGAGGGTTCATTGTGACTTGCCGGGCTGTGTGATTTCTGACCAAGGAATGGTTATTTTAGCCCACTCCCAAATGGCTTGTCATCTTGTTTGCTCCAACAAAGACAGGCACCCAGTTTGGAGGTAGGTTGGTTCTCCTGTCAGAAGTTATGACTTGATGCTTATCGTTTCAAGTTGGGCCCTACCACGTCTGCCCCTTCCGCATGTTGCCGTGCTGATCTTCCAAAGAGCTAAGTGCCAGCTGGGTACCCGCAAATTGCACAATCCACAAAGAAGAAGGAAGTGCCTCTTAGATGCCTTCTGGAAAGTGATGGTAGCATTCCAGACCAACAACCTCAGAATAGCAGGGAACAATAGACTTTGTCTTTCATATACTTTCAAAATTGCAACTAATATATTCAGTGTTTTATTTCTGGACTTGTTTTATCATGAACACATTCTGATTGAAACACTCCTTATATTTGGGCTGTTCAGAAGAATTTGCTAGTAGGTCTCCTGTCCTCTACTATGCCACTGAAGGTCATGGAAAAGCCTGTAGGTGCCGAATGGCTTTGAGACTTCTGCCACTGCTAAATTTGGTTTAAGCTGGCTGAGGGGTTCAGAGTGGTTGGAGGGGCCACAGAGCATGCCAGGAAGGCATGGTAGAGGACTCCTCCCCTCTCCCTGGGTGCAAAAGCTCAAAGTATACGCCAGTGTAGTGTACACAGTGCTGATCCTGGGGGTCTGTGCCACAAGGGCTCAGGCAGAGCTTCTCCATCTTAACCTAAGCCAAGTGACTGCTAACCACCATTCCAGCGCTGTGGCTGGGGTCATTCCATCAAACCTTGCAGTCCTGCCTCTGTCTTTCTCAGATGACAGTCTGCTTTGTTTCACAGAGCTGTGTGTTTTGGCCCACCAAACCACTGAGTAATTGGCAGAATCGCCATTTTTTGCCCTAGTTTTGCAGGGGTGACTTATTGCTGAATTTAACTGGAGCAGCACTGCCCTTTCCAGTGGGACTGTATACTGGAAAGACAATCTGTATACCTAACTGGAGGCAGGAAAGGCAGGAAGGAAATGCCTAGGTGATCCTGTAGGACTGGGAGAGGAGTGGTGAGTTTTTTGGCCAGCAGAGATTCTGGTACCAAATGCAGAAGCAGACTGCTCGCAGTACAATGTGTTCTAAAAGACAGGCATGTTGTTTTAGATCCCAGGGTTCCTCTGAGTACACTAGCTGCATTTGCTTTTTTTTTTTCCTCTATTTATTTTAAATGGCTCTAGGGACTGGGTAGTACAGCAGGGAATGTCATGCTTCATTAAAATTCCCATCCTTCTGACTGCAATCCATTTTTGCTTAAGGTAAGTAGACAACCTGTAGACTTTGTGGGAAGTCGAAGATCAGAAGGTTTGATAGATTTGACAGGATGTTAATATTTTAGGAGACAGCCACTACATATATCCTCTATTGCTATTGCAAAAGAAAAAAAAAATCCACTTCCTTAAGTGATTTTCAAGTGGGAAGCAGGCAGGAGCTAATGCTTTTGACAGAAGAAGTAGACTCCCTTATTTAAACAAGTTGTCTCCACGCAGTCTGAAATACAGTGTGGAGGAAGAAAAATGACTTTTGAACAAGATTACACACTTTAGTTTTAGTCAAGAAAGCATTTCCTATATTATGGATATAGAATTTCCTTGTCCTGTTGACGTGAAATTTCCATGCTAAGGTGTGACCCAGTGGTCACAGACACATGGTCTAATTAATACGAACTGTCTCACAAAGACTAGCTATGTGAGGAGCAGTGTGCTTTGGTGCATTGAGACATTCGTCATACAGTTCCTCTGCTCAGGGAAAATGGAAGATAGGTGTGCTCCCTCACCTGCATCCTTGTTGTCTCAACTTGCACGGGCTTAGGGACCGCGGCTGCCAGGGAGGTTACAGACTGAGCAGGTAGCTGCAGCACCCCAATAAATTCACAGCCATGCCAGCTATGGTATGGACAGACTGTAGTTACAAATAAGCCTCACACTGTGAAGACTGAAGCCTTACAAACGCCTTTGCTAAAATCACGTCACCAGCATGTGCAAGATTAGAGTGCCACATGCCTGCCATCCAGTACCACGATGGCTGCTCTTTATCTTCCTTGTGCATTTCCACAGCTCAGCTATGGTCCTCGGGATGTCCATCTGCTCAGAGGCCCCCTTAGGGTATTCAAAGAGAGCATGTAGTGCTGTTGTGCTGCCCACATGGTGTTCTGCAGTGGACACAGCTCCTGCTGGGCAGCGTCAGCCCCCACCTCTCCTGGTAAAACTGCAGTTCTGCAAGTATACCGGCATCAGCTCTTGGAGCTAATGCCCCGTGCTCAGTTCATCTAATAGCACCCTGAGGCTGGTAGAAACAGAGCTAGGCAGGGCTTGGAACTGGTACTTCTTACAAAAAGAAGAATACTGTGCTTCACTGGGTAGGCTATTCATAGAAGGCTTTGCCAAACAGATCAAATTTTCCAGCCAGAGAAGTCCCCCTTTCTTCTTTTTCCCCACGATCTCTGCTAACTGCAGCGGTTGCATCTTCAGTGCAAGCCTGAGTCGAGCTTTGCATTTTTGTTATTCCCTGGACGTCATGAACATCAGCACTGGTGTGTGGCGACAGTGCTTTCTGCTTCACATGCAGCAGTCTCACCCCCCCCACCAGGCTTGTGGTTCAGGGAGGGGTTCAGCCTGCAGAACTGGCACTTATGTCCTCAGTTCTTGAGATGCTAGGAAGGAGGTAGCTTGCGCAAGACCCTGGGCCTCCAGTCTTAAGGGCTGATCTTCACTAATCAGTGAAGGAGGTAATTATATATGGAATACTTTACAGTGGGATCATGGGACAAACTTGGGGGTAATTGCTTTGTTTAGAAAAGCAGAACAGTTGAATTCTTCTAAACCTTTGTGTGTCCATGAGTAATGTGTGGGTTATTTGCCAGATTGCCTTTGTAGCTTCATTAAAAGAGTTTTAGAGTCAATTTTACCTGTTGCAGTTTGTTGCAAAGGGCAAATGTGCTTGCTTTTTTTCCCACTCAGTTTTGCCGGTGAGACCCGGTCATGGTGCCTTTTCCCCCACTGGAGACACAGACCATGATTTTCTTAATTTTGGAAAGGGAAAGTCCGTCTTTCTGGAGATGAGGCGTATGTTGTACAGTCTAATGTTAAGCCTTTAATTTCATTTTGTTTTCTTGTAATCATGCTTTAAGCACATTTATTGTCCTTGACCAAAACCAGTTTCTTCAATGATCTCTGTATTCATATTTTCATTAAAGGAAATATCTTTCTCTGTGTGATGGGTTGGCTTTGCATCATAGGTGTCCGGCCCTCCATCCCCTAAAAGGTCTGGGACTTTTTCAGTTCTTTGGACTTGCTTCTGCCTGTCCTGATTATTTTAGTCTGCCAGCACAGACCAAAGAAAGGCAAAGGAGTTTCAGATCAGGATGAGTCATCTTGTGGTCCAAATTGCTGTTTTGTGTTGCTGCTTTTCTCTAACCAGTAGCTCACAGGAAATTAGTTACTGCCAGAAAACTGCCACTGTGAAACAACTCGAAAAGTTGAAGAACTAGCATGTCAGTAAGCTGCATGTCTCATGTAAATCCTGAGGTCCCACTGCTCTACACTCATTTTCCTGCGTGATGGAGAGAACAATTAGTGGGAACAATTAATTACCATTAGTTGATATGGATGGTTCAGCTACTAATCTTGTGCACAAGTAGAAGAGGAGTGAACACAGGATGTGTGTGGGGAACATGAGACAGCACTGTGTAGAAAGTGAGTGTGTAGCTGTCCCAGAGCCAAGCAGATGAGAAGAAATTTGTTTCCAGGTGCCATGGATTGTTTGTAAGTGCCAGGAACACATCCTCTGCAGGGCACCTTGTCCATTAAAAGGTGAGGAAGATTGCCTTTCACCCTCTGCATACCACATGGATAACACTATAGTTGTAATGCAGGTATGGACACTGAACATCCTCATTAGCCACTTCTGTTACGTCCAGCAGCTGCTTCTGGAAAGCTTCCAACACCACTCTTGGCTCTTGCAACCCTCTGGCAAGTGTCTCCGACAAGTCACGGAAAGGGCTAGATAGAAAGGCAGGTGCCCATCTCCTCACTTTGTGTTTCACTACTGCAGCTGCCCCGATTTATTTACTGAGAAATTATTGGTAAAATGGAGACTGTTTCCAGCCAAACACAATTATATTCAGGGGCTGTCTCTGTGGCCAGTTGTAGCCACAGAAACGGATTTCAGCAACAAGTTTCTTTTTTTAAACTAAGCGGGAACAGATGATTCTTTTTCAGCTTGAAAACAGACAATTCTGGACAGGGAATTGTCTTCTGGCTGAGTCTAGAGGCACAGCATGTTTTTCATGGCAGTGAGCCTAGCCCTGCTTTATCCTGGATAGAAGGATTTGGGGACGTAACCACCTTTTGGGGTGGAAATGGTCGTGGCTATGCAAAATTACCAGCCTACAAACATTGGTAATGAATATCTGCCACAGCAGCTTTTTCACTCTTGCTTCTGTTCCTCTGTAGCTAGTGTGTATCTGCCTGGACTCCCTGTGTCTGCAGTGACAAAGCTTACTTTGGCTTTTCAGTCTCTTGAGGCTGGGAGAGTGGAAACCCAGTGCTTTTTAGTGCTCATCCTGCACCTGGCATGCAGAAGACTCAATTAAATTTTTTTTTTACCTATTGGACCTTGGGGATGCCATTTTACTCCTCTGTGCCTCAGCCCTCTGCACCCCCAGGAATGACAGTAGCCTCACAGCAGAGTTGGGAGGAGAGGTCGTGGAATACTACTCACAAGGTCCTGGGGTGAGATGGTTGTTCAGAAAAGCAGGTGCCTTTCGGGAACAGTGCTGCTAAGCTTTCTTGCAGCTGCTGGGCCTGTTGCCTGAATTCAACCCGAACAGGGAGAAAAGCCCCCCCCCCTTTCCTGGCCGCAGCCCCTCTCTGTGGAAAACCCACACGTTTTGTTACTAGGCGTGATGCCAAATAGCCTTTCCCGTTCCTTAGCAGCGCGCAGCCGGGGCGGTCCCCTGTTCCAGCTCTTGTCTGTTGAGCTGCACTTGCTAAGCGCTGTTTTTTGCAGCGTTAAAGCCGTGGGTCCGATCTTGGCGCTGGCACCCAGGGTCCTTCCTGTAACGCCGCTGCTCCTGAGCGAGGCAAAGAAGCCAGAAAAATCTCAGCACATTGTGTTACCCGAAAGACCAAGAGAGGAGCAAAGGTGATGTTCTGGGAGCCTGCGGGCTGACAAAGATGGGGGGCGCCAGGTGTCACCCCTCGCATCTGGGTTAAGTCACCCCGTGGGCGCACAAGTTGCTGAGGGGGCCCGGCAGCTCCGCCAGCTCCCACCCCCGTAACTGGCTCCGCGTCCCGGAGCCCCCTCGGCGGCCCTCTGCCTTCCCGTCCCACCGGAGACCATTTCCCCCGCCTCTCCGGGGAAAACCACCGCCTCCCTCCCTCGCGGTTTCCTGGCGCCATCTTGCGGGCCATCGGGCTCGCTGTGCCCCGGCCGCTCCCGGGGGAGGGACGGCTGCAGCACCGGCCCTGCCCACGGGAGCCCCAGGCCGCCCAGGAGGCAGCGGTGGAGCAGGCCGAGATCCCCGTGGCGGCAGGGTAGCTATTAGCGCGTACTGCCCGCCGGCGGGGATGAACCCAGCGGTGGCGAGGGACCGGGCCGCCCGTTAGCTGGCGCCCGCCGCGGCGCGGAGGTGGCTCCCGCCTGAGGGGAGAGCGGGGGCGTGGCCTGGGACCCGTGGGGGCGGGGCCACGGGGGCGGCTGCCTGGGGATGGGTGGAGAGGGCGGGGCCGGGAGCGCCGGTGCGCGGCGGCGGCAGCAGCATGAATGAGGCGGAGGGCCTGCGGCAGCGCCGGCTTTTCCGCCCGCAGGTCATCACCGAGGACAGCCCGGCGCAGGAGGCCAAGGAGGGCAGGTGGGGCCCGGCGCGGTCCCCCTCGGTGGGGAGGGAAGAGGTGCCTGCCGTGACCGTGGGGGTGGGGCAGGCCTAGCCGGAGGGGAGGGGAGGGGAGGGGAGGGGAGGGGAGGGGAGAGGACGGCTGAGCCAGGCTGCAGTGCGCGCTGTGTCGGGGGGTGCTGAGGGGCCGGGCCGGGCCGGGCCGGGCCTGGCTGGTGCGAGGGGGTATTCGGCTTGACCCGAGGGAAGGGCCCGGTCTGGCCGGGGGGCCGAGGAGGAAGGTTCGTGGTGGGTGGGGTGGGTGGCCCGGCCTGACCTCGGGCTGTAGGGCGGTGATTGGGCCCGGCCTGAGGGAAATCTGGCTGGGAAGTGTGCTGGGAGGGGAGAGCCTCCACCGGCCTGGCCTGAGCCGGGTGAGGGAGGCCCTGGTCTGGGTCAGACTGCCCTGGGAGAGGCTGTCCTGGGTGAGAGGGAGTGGAAGGGGCTGGCTGACTGCTCTGGGGCTGAGCAGGCTGCTGCGGGTGTCGGGAGCGAGGCTGCAGTTCCCCTGTTGGCAGCACAGGTTGGTGCTGAGGCACCCGTGGGTGTCAGCCTATGGGTACCCCCCGGCCTCCCAGCACCCCGGCTCCGCAGCAGGTGCTTCTCTCGCTAGTGCTCGTGGCTCTGCTGGAGGTGGCTGACAGAGGGAGGAGGGTTTTGGGCAGGGCCTGCACACCTGCTTCTGCCGAGCTGCAGGAAGAGCTTTTAACCAAAAAAAAGGCTTAATTTGTGGCTGGTTTTTTTGTGTGTTTTTTGTTTTTTTTTTTTCCAATGGGTCTGTTTAAGTACTGTTTATCTTTTGCTAGTCAAGAAATAACAGTTATCCCATTGTGGCTTGCACAGATTTATTGTGGGTGTGATTAAGTCCTTTATAACTCTGGTTAGGCTGTTTATATTTGACAATAGTTTAAAGAGTAACCTGCAGTTTAAAGACTAGTCTATGTGTGTCTGAGATAGAATAACCTTATAAACAGTCCATTTGTTTGTGGCTAAGTTAAAGATTCCATTTACAATTTTCTGTTTAGGAATTTTTTATAAAATTAGCTTCACTGTAACTAAAGGCAATAGCTGCAATAAGAAAGTCATGGTGTTTGCTTTGCCTTCCACTGAATAAAGTAGTTGATGACCTGTAATACTTTGGTTCACCATCTGTTATGTCTCTAATGATTTGAGTACCTTGCAGATTCTTATTTCTGCCCTTTGGGGTCATCAGAATGAAAGACTGTTTATGGTGGCTTGCATGTGTAGCCCCTGTTTTTGAAGGAAAGCATCAGCATCTCTCAGCTTGAGAGACTGCTCTTCCTGGCGTCCGCCTCTCTTGGTAACTTTGCTCAAATCAGTTGAATTTCTAGGGCTCCAGCAATGATCCAGAGTATCCACAGGTCCTGTTCTCACGAGACTGTCCTGCATGAAACCAGTGGAAGAAATTCTGGAGGCTGCCCTTTTTCTGGCTGGGAGCTGTGGCAGAAACTCTTGATGACAGTTGCTTTCCACTCTGGCCCCCCAGTGCCAAGAGGATGAGGTAGCCTGGACTCCTGGCTATGGTGACCCATAGTATCGTCTTGCAAGCCTACTGCCTGTCTTCAAGAGCTGGTGCAATGGCTTCTCTTTTTAGTTCTTAGTGACAACTAAATTGCTGTTATTATAGCTGGAGTCCTGGTAATTTGCATTATTGAGATTTGTGGCTGGAGTCCATGTAGGATTAATTATCAGAGACACAATTAGCTAAGGATTTCTGTTTTGCTTATCGGTGTTGGTGAACCATTACTTCAGTGATTCTTTCCAGTGACCAGTCAGTAACTTACAGTTGTCAGTATTCTATATTGGGTATGTTTTGTTTGTTTACTTTTATAAGGCTTCTGAGCAGATGACTTTTTAATTTTTTTTTTTAAAGTTTTTGAGTTTTATTCAAATTCTTGTGGTTTCAGCAGTGTCTAAAATAGATCTTGCAGTTTGCAGGCTTGAAGTGTGAGTTTGCTTGTCACCTCATTCTTCCTGCCTTTTTCCTTTACTGTCAATTCCTTGCAAATTTGAATGAGGATCAGAAATATGACCTTTACTTAAATCATGCTTTCAGGAGCTTTAATTAAGTTGGCTTTGGCAGATGAGTTCCCGTTAATCTTTATCTGTTTCCTTTTGTGTGAGCTGTTCTCAGCTGTCACAAAGATGCTGAGGTATCTGCTGACAGTACTTTTAATTTTATAGTATTGAGCCTTCATCTTTTGAAGGACAGTGGAAGGACAAGGCTGACAGCTGAAGTCTTTGTGTAAACTTGGGGATCGCCTCATATCTCTACCATCCACTCTCAATTCCAAATCCAAGGCGAAACAGACTGGGAGGTTGTTGCTTCCTTGAGATATCTACTGTTAGAGCAGTAAGTGCTGAATTCTTCTAATTAATTACAAGGGCAGTCTGGCTCTTGGGAAGTATGAAGAGGTCAGTGCAGATGAGAAAGCTTGTTTGAAGCGGTTTCCCAGCCTGGTCCAGCTCAGATGGAGACAGGCTTAGTGCTGTAACACTGCTGAAGTTCATGATGGGAATGCTGCGCTCTTGAGTGCGAGAAATAAAATTTGTTTTTTAATATATCTGAGAGCAGGAATACTTGGGCATGCTGGTGGAAAAGAAGTAGGCTCAGGTGGTGGGTGCCTTGGGGGAGCTGGGGAAAGTTTGGTGACCAACAGCAGCAGTGCTAACAACAGTTCCCGGAGCGGGCTGAACTGTCTGTGGCTTTGGGCTGGCAGCAGCGGCAGCTCTTGTCATGGCAGGCTGTCAGCATCCTTGTAGCAGTCACCTCCGCACAGCCTGGTGATTTGCGAGGTGGCTTGTGATGGCCCGTTGGGTACTGTGCAGAGCTGGGGAAACTGGGGCAGGCCTCCATCCTAACTGCCTACGTCTGCTGCCAGAAGAGAGGGGCTGGCAGCAGTTGTCCCATCGGGAAAGAGCTGTGATGGATTATGAATAGTCCAACTTCTGTACATTGTGCATGCAAGCAGTGACCAAATCCAGGCCTAGTTCTGTCCTTGCTGTTCGAGCTGATAATCCCAAAGGTTACCTTGATGCTGATATCAGTACTGCATGTAAGATGTCATTAGCTCCCCAGTTGTGGTATTTGTGCTCTGGGCAGTAGTTCATGTTTCCTACTGTCTGGATGATTGGCTAATGAAGGACAAAATAGTGGAAGTGGTCCAAGGATTAATGCAGAACCAGCAGGCACCGTTTGCCTTTAATTGATACTGCAAGGACACTGGCTGGCTGTGCCAGTGAATAGTTCAGAGTAGCTAAAATTGTAGGAGCTGCTTTTCCAGTTTAAGGCTACGATTTGTTGAGCGTGGCTCTGTGCTTTCCTCTGTAAATGCCTGATTGATGCCTCTAAACTTGTTGAGAACAAAACCTGTTTTTCTCCTGTGGAAGAACAATTTTTACTTTTTTGTTTTGTGTTTTGATGGGTAAATAGAAGATACTTAATTTCTTTTGTGTGGTGGGGCTTGAGTTTCAAACCAATGTTCACTAAGTTAAGCAAGCATTCATTTAACTTCCTCTAATGTTTGTTGTTTTAGTTACTTTTCATCCAAAATTTGTGCTGGGATGGAAACCATTGCCAAAACTGAAGATCAAGTTAAAAAAACCCCAACCAAACAACATCACCTCCCCCCATTTCTTGGGGTTTTGTAACTTGTAGCATGCATGAAGCCTGTACATGAGAATACTCTGCCTCATATGATGCCGGTATGCTGAGACTGGATAAATATCCCTTTCTCTTGTCCTAACGAGTTCAAAATGGACCTTAAAGGTCATTCAGGATGGTCATTCTGGTTCCTTTTGTGAAGAAAATAGGCTGTTAAAGAATTTTTAAAGACTATTGTGTCTTACAACAGCTTAGCATGTTAATCCTATTTCTTGTCTGGTTTTGGCAGTACTTACAGCAGCAAGGTGTTCCGTGTTACCTTCTTGACTTTGGCTGCATCTCTAACTGTGCCCCTGCTTGGAGTAACTGTTCTACTGGATTGTCCTATAGACCCTCAGCCTATAAGGTAGATTGTTGCTTTGTTTTGAAATAAATGTTATTGAAGCGTAACTTCTCATATGTGTTCTGTTGGTTTGGTTTTTTTTTCAGCAAACAAGAGTCAACCGTGTAAAGTGGTTCTAGCTGGATTAAGAAATTGGGGAGTGATTGCAGTATTATCCATTGCCATGGCTTGCTTCACATACCCAGTCTGTTTCTGAGCCATCTTGTGCAATTGTGTGTGACTACTGATCATTGAAGGAGCTGAATTCCTTTATTTGATCATTAATCTAGAAAATTATTTTCTGCTGTCCAAGCTATCAGTGGAGCTTGTGATTACTTACGTGCACTCTTGCCTTCTGTGAGACAAGAACTGCGTTTTTGCGAAGGACCAAGCTGTATCCCTTCTGTTATAGTTTTGTCAAAGAGAGACTGTTTATCTGAGGATGGAAATTGAAATGGATAACCCGACTGAGTTGATTTGGTGCTTTGTACCAGCAGAACTATATGGTGATGTTATATTTAAATGCAGATCTCATAAAGCAATGCAGCTAGGTGATTTCTGCCCTGTTTGAATTCATAAACATCTGAATCGAGGTCTGTATCAAATGTGTAGTGTAACATTGAATCAATTGTGTGAGAAGATGTGACCTGTGTTGGGAGAAGTTGTGTGTGAAAAGCTTTGACTGCCAGCATAGCGTGGAGTCAGGCTGTTTAGTGCTCCTGGCATTTTGAAGTAAGTGAAAACGCTCAGTCTGCTAAATATTTATGATCAACTTCATAATTCCTTAATGAAAAGGAACAACAACACTGTAAATATCTCTAGAGTTGAAAGAAACTGTTAATGTGGTAGGGTAGTAGTTACAAGTCTTGCGAATAGGCTATTAGACATAAGCTGCCTCATTGCAAATCATAGTGAAATGCTTACTACTGTGGTTGGGTTTAACAAAGCCCAATTCCCTAAAATACATTGCAACTGAACAGTAACTCTGAAAGCCAATAGGGTATGTCTATAATGCTTTTCCTATTACATAGTCCTGGTCTAATTCTGGTCCAGGGTAACAGTATTCTGCATGCTTACATTTCTTACTTTAAGTCCCTTTTACAAGACTGGGAGAACTATTCTTCTTGCCCACTGGCTTATATTGCTGTACATTCTTAATTACCTTCTTAGCTTCACTGCCAGAAGTGGTTCCAGTCGGTACAATAGATAGGATGATTCTGTGTGATGTTTATGAAATGTTTTGAAAAAGCTCAAGGAGGTAGATGCTGTCTGAATCAATCCCTTCAGTGAAAGAACACATAGAAATCTCATTTGCCAATAGTGATGTTATTCCTGTAAGCAACTGGAAATAACAAGGAATAAGAGAGGGGAGAAAAAAGCAGATGTGATCTGTGAAACTCCATGTGAAATTCCTGCAACTCTGGTATATCTCAACTTCTTTCTCTAAGAGCCTGTCTTGGATAATATTGATCCCAGGGAGGATTTTCTGCTTGCAAACACACTGTCCAAAGTTCCCAGCAAATGAATTCCTTATCTGAAGCATGTTATCCTCATCTGAAACTCACTAATGCTTGGAAGAAGGGATGGACAACGAATTTGTGTTAGCATTGCGAAGACAACTCTGCTGTAAATCTTCCATGGACAGGAGCTAGTGATTAAAAATTATTTTTTCTCCGTGATAAAAATGCTATACAATGTCAGATCTCGGTGTATTCTAAAATGCCAGGCTTTTAAATTTTAAAACCTTTTTGCTTAGGAATTTGCATATATCTAGTTAGGAAAAATATTCTGGTACAAACAACTCATTCAGCTGAGCAAGAAAGCAGTTTTCTGTTGTGGCAATGCAGAAATCCTTTGCCTCTGTGTAAGATAGGTGAACTGGGAACATGTTGTTGGACTTGAAGCTGTATAGATTTCCAGATAAGTCTTAGGAACACATAACTGCAACTTTTCTGATCAGCAGAACCAGAAAATTATTATATTTGATGAACAAGAGTCAATTTTTCAGCTTGTCAGCTGTGTTTTCTTTTTGAAATACGCTGTATGCAAAGCATAGGTCAGGTTTGTAGGAGTTGGCAAACTAGGAAAGAAATGATCCAATATGTTGCTCAAGAGTGTTTGCGGATTTTTGCAAAGGATCATGAGGTCTGTGTTCTGGTTTGCAGTTTGAAGGAACCTCCCCTCCTGACGGGTGTGCTAGAGCCCAATGTCAAGTTACGAAAAGCTGAGCGGTTATGGGAAAATCAGCTGGTCGGACCAGAGTCCATTGTCAATATTGGGGGTAAGCACTGACAAAATAAGCTTTTAAAGAAGGGTCTTTAAATGTTGCTCTATTGATAAGGGTTTGTTCAGCAATGTAGCTCTTGGGTAACAAACTCTGGAAGTTATTTTGAATATGCAGGTTTTTAAAAAAATAATTGTGTTATGCAGCAAAACCTGGCTGCTATATACTGCTTTTCTCCTCTTTCCCCAGTATAAAATAAGTCTTGTTGCCACATTAAAAATCCCTGTCTTCCAGGACTGAAAGCATCAGCAATGCAGTAAGGGGCTACTTAGGTTTGGAAGAAGTGGTCCCATTTTTCATTTGGCTAGCTCTTAACTGGGTATTAATATTTACAGGGTACTACCTGCTCTTTTAATGCTCATTGCCTCTGAGGGAGCTGAATTTTGTGGTGTTAATTTTTGCCTATATGACAGAAAAAAAATCTCAAATTGATAAATAGCATATTTACATTTTAGTGCTGTTGCATGCAATACAGGCGCCATCCTATACTTCTCTCTGATGGCATGTGTGTTCTTGCCAAATCACAAACCCATGCCACCTCTGAGAAGTTTCTTAATGAGGTGGCTAGACTTGTAATGGCATGACGCTCACTTAGTAGGAAACCAGCTTTGTGCAGGGGTTGTTCCCTGTGCCTCCTGAAGGAGGGTAAGACTAGAAACTACTCTTGACACGAGTCCTTGACTGTTCTAATGTGAAAAGGAAAGGGTGTGGGAGTTGCAAGCAAGACCCTTACTGAAACATCCTTCAGTATAAGAGGTGCTCAGTAGCCATATCATTTATTTTCCTTCTGCTATATCTTCTAATAAATTAGTGTAAATATTTTTAAAAATTATTTTACCGAGCAAGAAACTACTGTAAATTCCTTCCTCAGATTATGCTTTTTCTACCTCTCCCTGTTAACAATGTGCTAAACTGATTACCTGAAGCCACCGATTCTCTTCTGTTACCTAGTTTCATCAATCTCATTGGAAACTCTTTAAGGAAACCTTCCTGCAAGAGACAACTGACCTATGGGTGAAATAATCAACCTGACTAGGAATAAGTTTTGTATGAATAAGTGTTGAAGTCTTCTTATTCCTTTTTAAAAGTGTAATTAGCAAACTTAAAACTTCAGTTAAATTGGAGATGGAAAAGTCCATCTACTAATGGACTAATCCATTGGTCTTTCATTTAATTTGGTTGTACAGAAAAGTTTGTGTGTTGTATGTATTCAGTGAATCTGTCTTGTGCTATCACATGTAATTTGGCAATGCTTTTGATTTGGGTGGTTGTTCAATTGCCATGGTTTTTGTAATTCTTCTCCAGAACTGATACAACATGAGTGTTGGCAGGTGTCCAGCAGCTTATGTGGACTGTATCAGAATGAGAAGTTTTATCTAGTCAGTCTGTTGTTGAAGAGTGGTAAGATGGATGCAGTGGCTGATCACATTTTATGATGATGTAGAAATTTGCCCAGAGGGATCAATTCAATGACTACCCATTAAGTTGTTACGTCCACCTTTAACCAAGGATTTGGACTACTTATGGGTGAAAAGCTTCATATCCCATATTCATAACTCCTAAGGCTTAAATCCTTCCTCTTCTTTTTGAGTTAGAAGAAATCGAACCAAATACTCTTGTTTGCCTTCATCTTTCCCCTTCCCTCTTTATTCTTTTGCTATGACTGAAGACTTATTTCACTATATCTTAAACATGAATTCTACTTCATGCTAGTAGAAGGATCATGTAGAAGGATGTTTGCCACTACAGTTTTGTGATCAGGCTAATCACACCAGTTATTTTTGCAGATGTGCTATTTACTGGGACAGCTGATGGGAAGATTATCAAAATTGAAGATGGGGAAATACAAACCATAGCCAGAATTGGCCATGGTCCTTGTGGTGAGTGACAGCTCCTGAACATAGTGTACCTGAAAACGTCTGGGTCAGGGCTTGTGTTGATTGAACTGGTATTCTGTCTGGATTGCTCATGCAAGTGCATGTCTTCCTCTGTAGAGATTTGTAACAGAAATATTAATATATTTGTATGAATGAAGTATGAGTGGAAATATGTATATAAGCACTGGAAGGAACAGCAGAACCAAGGGCCAAAAGAATGGGAATGGGTGGTCTTGATAACAAAGGACACTGTTCCCAGCAGTAAAATTTAGGAATGTGGGTTTTTTATGTCATGACTACAAGGCCTGCACTCTCATAAGACTGCAGCATGGATGACTTGTCGGTAGAAGATCCTGCCTCTTAACACCGGGAGGAAGACGAGGTTGAAGTGCATCACAAATAACATTCCTTTTCCTGTTAGTCCATCTAGAAAAAGCACGTATCCTAAACAAGAAAAAAATGGGCAACAACCTGGCCTAATATTTATGGAAGCTGAAGTCAGCAAGATTCTGAGGTGAAGGGCCATCCCATAAAAACTGAGGACTCCTAAACAAGTGTGAGTGAATGAACTCTGAGATAATGTATGAGTGGGAAAGATCAACTTATTTAGAGATTTTTGAAAATAAGTATCACCTTCCCCATCTACAGAATTTTGCCTTGCATTTTGTTGTACTAATCTCCCTTTCTCTGTTTGTAAGTAGCGGGGGGGTTGTGGTGGCTGCATCTGCTTTAGCGGAGATCTTCCATTGGTCATGATATTTCTGTTTTCTCACTGCTAAATTGCAGTTATTTCTTGTTGAATTCCACGCCTCTTTCTGAACCACTTATTTTCTTCATTTAATGAGATTTCTGGAACGGAGTGAGAAAAACTGATAGTGGCTTGTTTATTAAAAGAACCATTTCTATGGGAAAGCTTAACGTTGGCTATCTCAGTACTGCCTGGGCACTCTGAGAAGCCTGGTTGGTGTTTGTTGGGACTGTGGGTGGTTTTGTTTGTGGTAATGATGTAGAAGCTTACATGAGGTTCTGCAGCCCTGCGCTGGTTGCCAGTTAGAAAGAAATTAAGGGCAGGAACTGTTACTGTCTTTATGCAGCTTGCATTGACACGATTGTTATTTTAGCTATGTAATTTTACGTGGATGTTCACATGATTAGGCTCTGGACTGATTTGGAAGCACTCTCTTGGCTGCCTAACAAGCAGGACAGCCTTGGTGCTGACAGCCAACGAAGTCTGCTGCCAGCTGATAGGAAGCTCAACTTCCAGCTGCTGTTTAGGCATGAATGTGGGTTGGGATGGATATGAAGAATCACCTTTCCACTGCTCATTTCCATTGGACTTGTACAGCTTGGGAGAGGTGGGAAGATTATGCTGCCCTGTTTCTTTGGGGCCAAAGAGGTAGTGGGGAGCCTAGACTTCTGTCTTACCCTCCTTGAGTTGGGGAGGGAAGTGGAAAGGCTGTAGCTGACTACCTTCTCCAGAAGTTTCTCTTGCTAATCTTTCAAACTACAGATGTTCTGAAGTTCTTAGTTCTTCAGGACTCAAGTAGACAAAGTTTTCAGATTTGTGGTATTCCCCTTCCTCCTCATATAGAAGTCTTCAGTGTCTGTGTCTTGAGAAACCGACTGTTTCATGACAGCATTGGACCTTTCCAGAAAAAGAAAGTTCCAAGATGTGCATGTATTTTTATTATTTTTTTTATTTAAAAAAGAAAAGAAAAAGAAACCCACAGTAAACCTGATTCTTTCTGAGAAGAAGCATTTAGTTAAATCCAGTTTTCTGACACTCAGCCCTACTCGGGGCAGCTGTTAGCTAGCTACCAGCCTGGCAAATTATATGATTATCTCTAGACTGGTGAAAACATGGGGATATCTGTTTCACTCACACCTAGGAAAGTAAGAATAATTTCTTTAATGAATGTGTGTGGTGCTGGCTGTAGAGTTTTGTTAAGCTACAGTTTGACCTATGTAGGTAGCCTGAATGCCTTGTATTTATTTCTATTTGGAAAACCATTTTAAAATTGTTTCCTAAGGAACCTGTGAAGATGAGCCAACGTGTGGAAGACCACTTGGCATCAGAGTGGGGCCAAATAACACCCTTTTTGTGGCAGATGCCTATTATGGACTCTATGAAGTTAATCCTGGTACAGGTATGGCCTTTCTGCTCAGAAGTTCTCTTCCACTGACAAATCTGGGCTTCATTTGCAGTTTTGCCAGACACTGCAGGCAGAACAATGCCTGCCTTCTTTGTAAAGTGGTTTGGAGCTGACTGGATGAAATATGCCATGCAAGAACTTGATATTTATTTCCTTGTAGCAATCACTTCCTCTCTATATCTGTCTGTCTGGATCAGAGTTACCAGTGGCTTATCTTCTGGTGACATATGCTTTTGGTTGTCAAAATCGGTACCTCAGGATCCATGAATAAAGCTCTGTGTAGCTGTTTCAGTTTTCATAAAGGGAAAAAAAAAAAAGTACTGCTGTTACATAAACTTTTTGTCATGTTTGCTGTACTTTTGTTTGTGCCTTGATCTCGCTGTGTGGTAGTGAAGAGCTCTTAACTTCCCTGTAACCCCAATCTATAGAAAGTGAAGAAAGATGTATTTTGGTGCGGCTGAAGATCAAGTGGCTTGTTCCTGCTGAGAAAGGCACTGTTGCATCGTGCCCTTCATTGTACGTCCCTGAGCCAGATCTCAGTTTTAGGAGCTGTGCTGTCAGAAGGCAATAGTTGCTTTCATGTAGGGTTGATTTTTCTGACAGTTTACATCTCCAAATTGGCTTCAGGTGGGGACAGGGAGGCTAGCCAAATGCTAGGTGAGATGTAACCGAAGGGCTCAGACTGTGTGGCTCTGGGAGCGTATGATCAAGGTCTCCCCTTTTGATGGCAGACAGCTACCATATTAGCTCAGTCATGACAAAAACAAGCAAACAAACCAACCCAAACCCTGTGCCCAAAGATGACTTCAATAGATTTTGGTTAATTTTTAGAGATTTGACCTTAATAATTTGCCTGGTAATATGTGGCAGAGCTGACTGTGGCAGAGCAGTTTAGTGAACCTGCTGATGTTTTGATGTTTAGAAAGTACTACTCTTTGTTCCTACAGATTTATGGGGAAAGAGGGATTAGTGATTGGTTTGCCTGCATCCTGCTACAAGGCTGGGACCTGAGTTTGCACTTGGTTTTATATGAGCTTCAGAAACGTAAGAAGTCTGGCACTTATCAATAGGGAACATCATCTACTGTTTCAGTTTTTCTGGAGAGTATTTTCTCCTGGCCATTCACATTCGGTGTTGAGTTGTTCCATTACAACCCAAAACCTTATTACTTAACAGAGGCACGAATGGAAAAAATGTGAAGTACCTGCTAATTTCATGTTAGTATTTAACTCATTTCCAAGGCAGGACATACAAAAGCTTGTCTTATGTGTCTTTTTTTTTTTAAATTCTTTTTGTAACCAGGTGAAACGAAAATGCTTGTGTCAACCAAAACACTAATTGAAGGTCAGAAGTTGTCATTTGTGAATGATCTTACAGTGACCCAGGATGGGAGGAAAATCTACTTTACTGACTCCAGTAGCAAATGGCAAAGACGAGACTACTTATTCTTGATTATGGAAGGCACAGATGATGGGCGGCAAGTATCTCTTCCCCAACGCATTTAACTTATTGTAAGCTCAGCTGTAGGAATGGACTTCACCAGTTCCTTGGTCTTCAAGATTTTTCTCTTTATAAACCACCTGTGCTAACACTGCACTGCCCAGGAGAGGGTGAGAGAATGTGTGGATGTTGCTAATGAGACATGCAGTGAAATAAATGAGATTCATGACTTGCATGGAACATCTATTTTAAAAGGGAAGATGTTAGCATTACGTTCAGCCTAAATCCTTCATGAATGCTGCCAGTCTCAAGTGGCTTAGTATTTCTCCTGTGTTCATAAACAAATGCTTCCTGCCTATTCTGCCTTTTTAACTTAGGTGAAGTGCATGTGAGAGAAGAGAGAATGTCTGGAGAATTAAACCAACATGAATAAATATTTGTCTTCACTCAAAACCATATATAATGCTTTCTTTTTAGCCTGCTTGAATATGACACAGTAACAAAAGAAGTGAAAGTCTTAATGGTGGGGCTGAGGTTTCCCAATGGTGTCCAGCTCTCTCCTGCGGAAGACTTTGTCCTGGTGCAGGAGACAACCATGGCTAGAATCAGGAGGTGAGTATGACTTTGCTGAAATTAGTACTACTCTCTTTTAGAGATTGTTTAAATAAATGAGTTGAATGACAAAAGAAACCCTACACTCTGTTCATGCCTAGTTATCAATGGCAAAGAAGGTGGCCCTCCTCAATGCTTAATTTTTTCTTTCACTGTAAACATCTGGACTGCATAATCTTTCCATCATGGGCTCCTTGAGCATAGTGGAGTAAGCTGACTTTTTCTGGGGAGAGAAATGTGGCTGTGCTGTGTTTCCCTGTACCAAAATAAGGAAAAAAAGAAAAATTATTTTAAGTGAATTCCTTTTGGGACTTTTATTTAGTACTTAGACTGCTTGAGTTAAGATGTCCTAATCCTATTGTCTATAACTTTCAGGTATTATGTGTCCGGGCTGATGAAAGGTGGAGCAGATATGTTTGTTGAGAATATGCCTGGTCTTCCAGATAATATCAGGTTAAGCAGCTCTGGAGGATATTGGGTAGCTATGTCAGCTGTCCGGCCCAATCCTGGGTTTTCTTTGTTGGATTTTTTGTCTGAAAAACCATGGATTAAAAGGATGGCATTTAAGGTAAAAAAAAAAAAAAACAAAAAAAAACAAACCTAAAAAGAATTTTTAAAAAAATCACCTTTAGTATAGGAATGGAAGTGATAAATATTTGTTTGTCCTGTTTCTTCCTCTTCACACGAAGATTTTTAAAATTTTTTTAGTGCCGTGGTTAAAACTGTTGTGGTTGTCCCCAGGTAGAACAGTCCTTATATATTCAAAGGTAGTAAAACTAACATTTGCTTCTCTGAGTAGCAGGTACACATCTCTTAAGTTGCCTTCCATCTTGATCTCAGGAAAGAAAAAGAGACTATCTCTGCCCTAGCCATGCAGCAACACAGGATCTACATTTGGATATGTGAAGACTTCACCTTTGTACCTGAAGTGCCTAAACTACTTATTGCCAGGTGTCCGGAGAGCATTTGGGAAGTCTGACCTGTTCTAATGACTACCCTAGGCATCCTAGGAGACAGTGTGTATGTTATGTATGCTGCTAGGTGACACTTTGTTCTGACTCAATATACCTGTTTTTATGTCACACCCCCCTTTAGGATGAGGATGAGCAAGAATAATGTATTTTGTAAGGGATATCTGATGCTAAAGAAACAGCATGGTGCTTTTTAAACGATACAAAGACTTGAAAATACTTGCGTTCTCAAAAAAAAAAAACAAAACCCCAACAAAACAAGCAGTTTTTAGGATGGAAGTGCCATTTCGGCAAAACAAACTCTGTGCTGTCCTGTAAAACCTGTTGTATCTCCTGGTGTAGTGCGGGAGCCTTAACAAACTGATGCTATGGGGAGCAGAGCATGATGTCTGCTGCTTGGCATCAACTGCACCAGAACAAGCTGATGTCTCCTGTGTGGACATCCTTTCAGTCTAGTGCTGGAGTAGAGTATGCTTCTGCTGGTCTTTTTTTTTTTTCTTTTTTTTTTTTTTTAAAGTTGGCTTTTCAGATGTTAATGTGTTAAGCCTGTGTAATAGTGTTTACTCAAAATGTGTGCTTATGTTCTTAGCTGCTTCTTCCAAGGAGTGTGGAATGGTCTTTGACTGTATAAGTGTCTGAGATCTAAGTGTGGAGAACAAAATCTTTTGTTGTTAATTTTCTTTTTTTCTTTTTCTTTTAGTTGCTGAGTCAGGAAACCGTGACAAAGTTTGTGCCCAAATATAGCCTTGTTGTTGAGCTTAGCGAGACAGGATCCTACAGAAGAAGCTTTCATGATCCCAATGGAGTGACGGTAGCTTATGTTAGCGAGGCATATGAGCACAATGGATATCTTTACCTGGGCTCCTTCCGGTCTCCGTTTATTTGCAGACTTAATCTTCAGCATGTTTAACTGTCCATCCATGATAAAGTGCCACTGTCCTATAATACTCCAGAGGTAAGAAGGAAGCATGTGCTTGAGGCAGTGTGTGACCAAGGACAAAAAGTGAAAGACAGTCTGTTAACGTGCAGTAGCACTGTTCTGTTGCCATAGGAAAATGTACAGCTTGCTGTACCTGTCCTCTTCCTTGGTTTGACTGCTCTTGCTTTGGAGTTGGCATGCATAATTATTGAGGAGTATGGTGGGACATCTTCATCCAGTTATGTGCTCCTTAAAGAACATCCATTGCTTTTCCATGCCCAGCCCTGTTTGGAGTTGTTTTAAACAGACATCACCTGTCACCTTTAATGCAACTGTATGTCTTCTTACACTGGAAGGATTTGTGATGTATGGAATTTAATTGTGTATGATTTGGATTGAAGAGGATGTCTTGCATGTGTTTATTTCTGTTTTAGAACCTCCTGTTTAGGAGGGATTACAGTGCATGTTCTAATGTCATACCATGGTGCTGTGGTAGAGGCAGCAACATCCAGAATATGCCTAGAAATCTAGTTATACCATTTGGATTTCTTCAATTCCAGCCTGTGTAATCAACATCAGACACTACAATTAACTGTTAATCAACATGCAGAATCAAATTTGATCATTATCTGTGGACTCCTGTGTTTCTTTATAGCATTGTAGTCAGATGATGAATGAAAGTTGCATTTTCTATGTTATTAAAGACTAGTTCCAGCAGGTTTAAAAAGAGTCACTTGTAGTATTTCCTCCATGTTCACCAGGTCCTGTAAGTCTCCTGTTCATTATGTAGGAGACATTCCTGTTCATTCCTGAGAGACGTGGGAGGGAAGAGGGCCAGCTGCAGGAATCCTCTTCAGCATGCTTTTTATGGAGAACTGGTAAAGATTTTGGGGAAGGTTGGTGTCTGAAGATGGATGTGGACTGAAAGGACCCCTGTAAAATCTAGTAATAGTGGATGAGGAAGGCTTTGGTGGAAAATCTTGGAATGCGGTAGTAGCTCACGGCTGCTTTCTGGCATCTTCAGAGGAAATGGTTTACTTCCTCTGTTAACAGATACTCTGCTTGGTAAATCCAGATAATGCTTTTCTGTCAAGTACTACAAAGGAAAGGCTGTGCTATTACATTTTAAATAAAAGGTTTTGGATCTTGAAGAACTAAAGGGGTTACTTCAGCAGCTGTGTGATTTAGTGGATTGATTTGTGCTTTGGGATTGAAGACTTTGCTGCGCTCTCTCTTTCTGCCACTGGGTGATAGTCAAACATAAACTTACGCTATTGCTTAATTTCCTCAACTTTGAAAAGGAAATAATCAAGATTTGCTTGATATATAATGGAAAGCACCAGAGAAGGGGAAGATCATGTTAAAAATGTCATCTGCTTTCACTGGCCTTCTGCACTTGTCTTTATTAATGGAGGGATATGCAAAAGCAAGTGATTCTTTTCTGTCAGTGCTTCTGTCACCTTGTGTTGTGTTACTACCAGGCTGCAGCAGTTCTGTGGCAAGTAGCTGATGGTTGCTGGATCAGGCTGACTTGTGCCTGTACAGGCCAGGGGCTGCAAGCCCTTTTGCTTGACCTAGTGCTTACTGGATTTGGGAGAGAGCTCAGTAACAGACAAGAGAAGCCTAGTAGATGAGTTGCTGCAGGCTCTGACCTTTGGTCCAGCTGAGCCCTATCTTAATAGTTTGTGGACAGAGACGGAGTGATACTGTGGTAAGTTTGAAAGGCTGGAGAGGTGTGACCTGCCTGGGAGGGGACAGACTTGTTGCTGCGGGAACTCTGAAGAAGGGCTGAGAATGGGGCACGCTTGCAGTGTCTCTTTCTGGGAACACCCAGCGCAGGGTAGGCTGTTTAAACAGCAGCTGGTTAGCATTGCTGTGCCAGCCCTTGCAGCTATTTGTCCCATTCTGGTGGGATATGAAAGTTGAACTTGATGGGATCTTAAATTGGGGTTGCAAAAGCAAGTCTGTTGTGGGGCTTGTTTCATGCTGGTGATTTGGTAGCCTTGGGGCAAGCACAGCTTTGCCTGTTCTTGCATAGTTACCTCTTGCTGAAGTATCTAGCTGAATAACTTGTGCTGTCTTTTGTAGTGAAGTAGACCTCTGCTGTTTTGGCATGCCAAATGTGGTGGCTTTTGTGTGACTAATTCCCTTTTAAGACACTGTTCCTGAAGTTATGAAGTGGGAAAGAAAATAAGTTGTAGTGGTGCTGATGCTCAAGAGGGATAAGATGTATGAAGAGCTGTCTCTTGGGAAGTTTTTCAGTTCTGATCCTTTTTCTACTCTTCTACCCCCTCACTCCTTCCTGGGCACTGCTGGAGACTAACTTAGTACACTGGTGATCCTGTGGTCCCACCAAAAAGTTCTTGAGTCTTTTTTAGTTCTCTCTGAGCTCTGTAGCAAGTACAGCAGACCCAGAGATCATGTGAATAACTTGCTTTTCTTGGGGAAGGGGAAAAGAGAATGCCAAATATGAGAGGTATCTAACAGAGTGTGGCTTTGTCTGGTGTGACTTTTGAGCGGTCTAGTCCAAACTGTCAGACAGTGCCCAGGCATAAGTATCTTGGGGCAGGTGCAAGAAGACTAGAAATGGTTAATGATGGCAGAACTGAAGCCCAGAAGCAGCTTCCCCTAACCTGAAGATAGCTAATGCCCTTATTCACTGGGGCTGTTGCCTTCTGAGCTCTTCCCTTGATCCTGTGGTAGCTGGGAGGGTTGTTCTGCCAGGTGCCACAGTCAGGAAAGGAAGCTGGACACCATGAAGATATTGGAGCTGTCTGCACAAGAGTCTTCCTATGGGGAGCAATTTGCCTATAAAATCCAGCAAGTCAGTGGTGAAGGCTAGTGCTGTAACACGAGGAAGCTGAGCTGATGCCTTGGGCACTTGGGTTCTTTGGCCCTGGCATCTCATGGGAGTTCAGTCACTACTTCTCCTTTCTGGCTGGTGGTGTGGGTTCTCTGCTGGCCAGGCCTCTCCAGCTGTGAAGAGTGGGCCTCTGGCTACAGCCGCATTAGAAATAACTGCAGGCAGACAAAACGCAGGGTCTGCACTGAGGGCAGGAGGTGAATTCTGGGAGTAGAGTTCAGAGGCAAGCAGGAATTTGTGCCCATAAAAGTCTTTATAGTTTCTGATGTCTTGCGCTGCCTGTCGCGTCTGCCCCGGGCATAGAAATTTTCCACTGTTCTTGCCTGTGCTTCATTGGAAAGTAGCTGAATAGCTGTCAGTCTAAATGAGTTTGTCTAAAGGTTAAGCCTTTGGACAGAGTGTGCAGTTCTTCTCAATTTAATTTCTCAGAATGAATAAAGCCTGTCTGTCCAGCCTTTACAAATAGAGGGAGTTCACCGGGTACAGGTCCAGTCAGTCAGCAGTTCCCTTAAAAAAAAAAAAAATAAAGAGCACTGAAGTCTGTGAAGCACCAAATGTAACCTGTGGTAGGTGGCACAACTTAGTATCATTCTAAGCAACAAACTTTGCATGGTGACAGGCTGCTTAACCAGGCCATTGGTATTTCATTTGTCGTAAGAACCTTAACATTTCATTTTAGCTGGAGCTTTATGGACATAAAGATGGGTCAATCTTTTCCTCAGAGGGACGTGATCTGGCTGTCTCCTGTGTTTTGAAACTTGTCTGCAAGGTTTTTCAGCGCTGTACTTGGCCCTGCAAGTTAGAGCTCAACCTGAAGCACAGTGGGATGGTGGCATGTGAGGCACCAAGGTCTAGGAGAAAGTCAGTATGCTTGACGGTTCCTGGTGAGAGAGACGTCAGGCCCAAGACTGCTGATGCCTCCACAGCCACTAAAATTGAAAGGAGGCCAATTACTGTCATGATGGGTGCAACACTGATGGCGGACCAGGGTGGAACTGCAGTACCAGGTAGAGGTGCCATTGTGCAGTTTAAGGATCTTACAACATGGATCTGAATGCAGGGTCTGCATACCTCCAGTGCAAGGAGACCCAAAGTCTGCAGACGCTGAAAGGAGTGCCTTTCCTGAGCTCGGATGGTGTTGGCTGCCATTCCTGGTGCTGTGCTGGATCCTGATAGTCCATCCTTTGTATGCAGAAGTGGGGTGGTCTGCTGTAGAACACAGATGAAACAGGTTGACTGACACATAGCTCTTTCATTACTCAGCATAAGGGATGCTTAAGAACAGTATTTTTGTAGAAGCTCAGGTGCTTTTAATCCCTGATGGTTCCTCAAATCCTCCATAGTAATGCAGCAGCATTAAAATGCCTGTGGAGCGAACAAGCTGGCATAAACTCCTCTGGTGCTCCTGTGAAGACTGCTTTTACGGCCTCATTCCACTTCCACAGAAGCATGAGTCAATGGCATGTTACAGTTTCAGATGGATGGTGACACATCTGCCCGGAGCAATAGGGAAAGCTGGAACAAGTCAGGCTTGGAAAAAACCAGCTACGTCTTCTCTCTTGATGATATCAGTGCAGGAACATGACACCGTTACAGCTCTGAGGCTGGCTCTTCTCTAGTGTGGACACATCGCCCCGCTGGAAGAAGCAGGAGCATTTACAGCAGTATCCAAAGATCTTGTCAGGGCAAGACTGTTTTTTGGTGGCAGGAGAAAGGGGCTGTGGTTCCCTAAGAAGGGAGGAAACTCTTTCTGCACAGCTCCCAGAAGAGCCTGAGGGTGCTTCCTATGTCTTACCCAAGCTTCTTTTGGGACAGACTATGGCATGTGGGAGAACAGTGCCCTGTCTCCTGCAGGGCTTGGGGAAATCTTTGTTTTAGCATAAAGCCCTGCAGTAAAACAGCCTAAGGAAAAGGAACTGAGCTGGAGTACACCACAGCTGTGGATTTTAAAGATATGTTTTGTTTTGCCTTGTTGGCAGAACAGATGTTTCTGCAGGGCAGAAGTATCAAGAAGACTTTGCTGAAGATATTTAAAATGCTATTCCACAGCTAACTGCCCTGTCCCTTTTCTGGAGCAAACTTCTCCTATAGTAGAGCTGCTGGAAGATAACTCATGTATGCCCCTGACACTTGTATGCAAAGGTTGGTATCTCAGTGTAAACAGCCGATGAAAGTGGTTGCAAAACATTGGCATAAATTCTTTAAATCTGAGTCTGCTTTGTGGCAGTAACCTTTGCAGATGAGATAATGACCTCCTAAGCTTCTGGGTCTGTCTGCTCGGTGATCACAACAGAGATCTGATGATGCTGACACTTGGACCTTCTCGTCTAGCTTGCTTAGAAAACAGTGCTGTAGAAGAATAAGCACATGGGGCAGCTCATTTTTGCTGCTGCTTTGTTTGAGGTAGGGACTGAAAAATTTAGCAGTAAGTGATTGTAGTTAGCTATATACAAGTTTTTTTTCCTCCCAGCCAGCTGAAGTCATGTCTCCTTATTTAGCTGCTGCCAGTTAAACCTTGTCTTGGTTCTGTGCAGCTACATGCATGACTCCCCCAGCTGTCAGTGGGTCCTGGAAGTCAGTCAGGTTGTGAAATTGGCTACAACTGGTATAGAAAGGCCTTCCAGGTCCTTAACGTGGAGCTGCTGATGTGAAGAGAATGCAAAGTTGGAAGTCTGTCAGTCAGCAATGCTTTATATTTTGGTGGCAGGCAGTTTGTTTCCTATGCCATTTAAAAAGTAGGAGTGTGAGAGGAAATATTTGCATAGCAAAGGTTTTGAGCAAATGCAGGTCTCTGTCTGAGGATCACTGGGCATTGTGAAGCTCTGGTGAAACTCAGGCTAGCTTGATTTGAATAGCACTGTGTGCATGGAGGTCTCCTCAGTGTGCAGCCAGTCCCTCCATGTGGCAGACTGTTAGGGAACTCTTGTTCAGATGAGGCTAAGTATCCTTATGAGCAGATGAGCCAAGGAAGTGTGTCATGCACTGAGCCCAGTGCTTGCAGCATACTGGAGAGAGATCTGAAGCTGAAAGAAGCCGCTCCTTCAGCTTGTTTGTAGCACTCCTGCATGAGCCCATACCTCTGAAGCACCAGCTTTGGTTGTCCCAGAAGCTCTTAATGAATGTCACTGCTGGGATTGTTCCTTTTTCTCCAGCATCTGGGGCTGGCAGGAACAACTTTCCCTTCTCTCCTTATGCTCTAATAATATAATATTATTTATAATAATATAAATCCTTCCTAAGTGAAGCGCTCTGGAGTGGTACAAAGAGCTCAGTTGACTTTAGCTCTGCTCCTTTCTTTGGTGCTCATGATAACTCTGTTATCTACCTGGGGAGATGATGGATGCTGCTATTCCAGTGTGCCTTTCTTATTGTAATGTTACAGTAAACACTTTGCTGCAGCTGTAAACATAAGGCTAATCTGTCTTTCTCAGAAGGTGCTTGTCTCCTTTCCCACTGTGTTGGTTGCAATGAGCTCATCTGTGTTGCAGTAAATGCTGGCAACAGTTTTATGTAAAACATGCTTCCAAACAAGCCTGTTTGGATCAAGATGTCCCAACAATCTTGCTGCATTTTCCTTGAGAGAGCAGCAAGAACATGTTGGATTTGTCTGCCTGCGTGATGCCAGGGTCACCTGGCTTTAACTTTTGTTTCTTTGACAAATGGGGAATTGTCTTGGTGAGGAGACTGAGATGAAGCCCTTTATGCCAGGGGCTTGAAGGGTCACACATGGGAGACTGTTCTGTGGTGTGCTTACTGCCTGCATGAATCTCTGCACAGACCTAAGCTGATTGTGTGCTGCCTTCTTGCCTCCACTGTAGCATGTGGAAAGGCTGATGACATCTGTTACTGAGCACCATGCTGTCCTGCTGGCTGAAGGGAAAAACGTGGATCTGTCTGGCTTGTTCTGGGCCCAGGCTGTCTGGAGCTGACAGCCTGGTTGGAAGCCCTTGGCATTGTGTGAAGCACCCAGCTGAAGAGGAAGAGGGATTGAGACCATTGCTAACCCCTTTGAGATTCGGAGAGCAGCTCCTCCTGGCTCCTCTTGCCCTCTTACAAACTTAGCTGGAACTTGGCTTTCCTGCTTTGTGGACAACTTGAGCCACCTAGTTGGCTTTCTTTTTCCTTTTCTTTGGCATCAGGCTGTCAATGGTGGCTTGTGTGATGGATGAATGTAGCACCACACTGCATCCGTCCATGGCCCTCCTGAGGTTTCTTTTGAGCACTTCTTTTTTTTCCAGCTGAGAGACTGCTGCCCGCAAAGATAAGATGCAGCACAGCTGCCTCTCCAGCACTGGATGCTGAATTTGAGCTGCTGCTGGGCCATCTGCTCATCACAAGTGATGTTTCTGAAGCAGAACTTGAGACTTGCCCAGCCTGCAAAGGTTTACTTTGGGATTACTTGGAGCAGAGACCTCAGCTATGCTGTTAATAGATCCATCTGTCTTAAGATCCCTGGACCTTGGCCTGGAGTCCTTCACTGGCCTTTCTTGACTGAATGGTTGTTATAAAGGCTGAAATGGGGGGTGTCACTGCTAATAGGAGTTGCAATATTGCTGCAGAAAGGCAACTACTATCAGAAGAAAAGGGGTGTTTGTGGAAAGAAAGTGTACTTCATAGCTTAGGTCAGGGCCCTATCCATTTATAAGTGCTGGTCTGTGTATGACTGAACGTGGGCCCAGACTTTGCTGCTGGTTTAAGGGAGCAGTTACCCAAATCCTTCCAAATAAGGGCCTTAGTCCAGTGTAAGCAATAATCTGCCCATGCATGAAGAGTGAATGCTGAAGGAATGGTAGATGCCCACCTAAAGAGCATCATTCTACTAAACTTTAATATAAGCTGTGGTCAGCCACAGCTGAGAGATTGAATGTCTTATATTAACCCGAATGAAACTACATTGTTTTAACCTTAGCAAAAATATGCTTTGGGAATATGATTGGGTTTATTTGTCTTGGTATTTGCAATGATGCCCTTTCATAGTATAGATTAGCTTTTGATTAAAGTAGAAGCACTAGTTAGACTGTTATTTCTGGGCTGTGGGTGTGTTTCAAGACAGCCTTATCCATACTCTTGCCTTGAAGAAAGAACAACTCTACCTCACGCATTCCTGACAGATATGTCTAACCTCTTCTGGAGACTGGAGACTCTTAAGACTTTTGTGTGTGTGTGTGTGTGTGTGTGTTTATCCCCAGGCAAACTATCCCATTGTTGTAAAGCTTTCCTCAGTGTTGTAGTCACATGTGCTGTGGTTTAGACTTGTTTATATCATAGCTGCTTGAAGATTCATCACAGAATAAAGCAAGTCCAACAGAGCTTCCTGGGTCTGTTCACACTGCTTGGAAATTCAGCCAGAACGTGGATGGCTCTCAACTGAATGAATGACAACATGCTCTCATCTGCAGTTTAGTTTTGGAAAAACAGATACACAACTGGATAGCAATAAATTCAGTCAAGGCAGGTCTTTTCTTTGTCACTTTTGAGCATCTTTCTCAGGGAGAAAAACAACCATGTGCTTTGAGAGAAAAGCTCTGTGGTGATTCTCTACAGCCGTTCCCCACTTCAGTTTTGGCCTCAACAGTCCAGGCAAGGAAAAACTCATGGTGGTAGATGGGGAAGGGTGAGTCAGTGACAGAGAGCAACGGGGACATACGCTTTATGTAACCAAGGCGTTATCCAGACCTCAAAATAGCATCTCAGCATCTGCAAATAAAAGGGGAATTGGTGATGAAGTTCAGGTGGCTGCTGGTTGGTCTCAGCATTGTGGGCCATGATGGGGTAGGAGAGAACAGCATCTTTTTGTCTGTCCCTTTATCCTAGGAAAAGTACTGTTTGCTAAGTAATCATACCTTAGTGGGAAAGCCCGCATAAGGATTTCCTCTGCCCAGGAAATCTCTCTATTTAGCACCTACTCTATTTCTGCACATTTCACTCAGTTACCCAGGAATATGGGCTAGATGGCTGTGTCTGGTCAACTCCTTGCAGACAGGAGCTGGCCCTGGATGCATCAGGGTACTATGCTGCTTATACTGATAATCCTGCCTCACCCTGGCTAGCTCTGCACAGAGGAGGCTTGTACATCTATGGGACATGGCAGAGCTGGTCTGAAGGTGACTATACAGCTAGAGATGGCCAGGAATCACCTGCAGTTACTGGGTACCTCAAAGGAATTGGACACATACCTGTTGCAGGTTTTTTTTTCCTCTGGAAGTTACAGTTGTCCAGGCTGGAGTGCTCCCTCTTCTCACATATGGTGCGTCCAATTTCCACGTGGAGCATGTATTTCAGCCCTCTGACAATCTAGAGAAAGTAGTTTCCTCCTTTAAAGTAAGAGCAGGGGAAAGGGATGCCAAAATTTTGGCTAGGAGTCAAGTGCTACATCTGTGAATTGTGTGTGTTGAAGTGTTTTGTTGAATTACTGGTGGGGGGACACGGGGGACAGAGCCCTCCTGTGAAGTGGTTGAATGGGTAGAGGGACATGTGCTGTTTATCTTTAGGCATGCATAGAGTCTTGAGAAGGATCAGGGCTCCCATGTCTTGGGTGCTCTGTAGGAGGGTCAATTGGTAAGTGGTTTGGAGGACCACCAGAAGTCTGGGCTCTTCTTACCTGTACCATGGCTTTGTTTATTTGTGATTCCTTAAACAGAAAGAGGTCATTGGAACTGTTGTTGTATCTGTAAACCCCAAAGCGAGCTGCTTTGCGAACACCAGGGTTGTCTGTGTTCATCGGGACAGGGAAGCCGGGTTTCATGGTCGAATGAGGTGGTGGTACATATGTAGCTGAAACAACACAAAACATGAGTGCAAAACATGTCAGGTGCCTGAAATGGTGGGAGCTTCTTACTTGTCCCAATGCACTTGTGCTTCAGAAGGACTCTGCTTGCATCCATTACAAAGTAATTTTCCTTTATATGTTGAAATGGTGAAACAATCCTGTGGAATGAAGTGACATAAAAAGATGCTGCTAGAAGTGGTAGCAGAGCTCAAACTAACTTAGAAGAAGCCAGGGATCATGAATATTATTTAGAACATGTCGGTACGACTCCCGGCTCATAGAAGTCCCAACTTTGAATCTAGTTATAAAGTTAGATCATGTTGCTCTGAGTACAGTATAATTTTGATAACATATCAAACACTGGCTCTTAGTTGGCATGCCAAGTTTAACTTGCAGGCATAAGTCTATCCCTCCCCCCCCCCCCCTTAATCCTTTGATGGCATCTTGAGGTTTTTATTTTAGGAGGATTTAGGTGGTGATAAAGGTGAGGGGAAGATACCCTCCTTCTACATGCTGACAAAGGAGTGGGTGTCCCTGTTCTCCAGCTGGGTAGGGAAGGGCCTGGGCAGAACTTGGACTAGCTCCCCACTGTCCTGCAGAATGGGCTGCTTTGGGTGCTGAAGTGCTGTTGCCCTAACCAGATGCCAAGGACCATCTTATTATCACAGCCATGAAGTGGAGGAGCAAGGTGTGTAGAAAATAGAGATTCGGGGGTGGAGGGGAACCCACGAGCTTTCAAGTTTGAGCACTTCTTTTCACACAGCCCTTTTTACTGTATATTCTTACAGTATATTCTTACAGTATTCTTGTGTAGCTAATTTCCCCATGCCCTGCTTGTTTTTTCAATAATTTAAAAGAAGCTCAAAGCTTACAGTTGATGTCATTATTTCCTCCCCTTTTACATCTGCCTTCCCCTCCATTTTCCCTCTTCTGAAATACAAGAGGAGAAAATCCTCAACCTGCGCAAGCTGCCATGCAGCCGCTGCTGATGCTAAGATCTGTCAGTGCAGGAGGTGGCCCTTGGAGTTCACGCTGTGTGTGTGTAGGCAGTGAGCCCGCGTGTGCATGTGCACACAAATGTGTGCACAGAGCTTGTACTAAATTTGCTGTGAAAGTCAACCTTTTTATCACCTCTAGCTTTTTTTCACAGCTAGATCTCTCACTAACAGCGAAGCACAGAGCACAGACTGTGTATTTAAGCCAGTTTGTACTGAGAAACTCGAGAAGAAGAGAGAGGGGCAACCTGGTGATCCAGAGTCTACTTAAAAAAACCAGCATTGCATGCCATCATCAGCATAGGAGGCTGCAAAAATTCAGCTTTCAGGTTGCTTAGTATGTCCTAGTTACACTATCACATCCTCTCCCACAGGTGGTAATTGCTGCACTCCTTGTACACTGCTCAGGGATTAAAGTGTTGACCTGCAAAGGAGAGGCTCAGTTGCACATCCCTCCTCAACTCAAGGATGTCCAAATTCGCATCTCTTCCAGGCCGATACCCCAGATACCTTAATGACCCGCATGTTTTCTTGCAGGTGGGAGCTGAGAGACCCAGGTCATATGTCTGAGAGGAGCGGATGTTCTGCAAGTGGCTTTGTGTCTGGTGTGGAGGTGACAAGCTTTGTGTCCCACATCTCTAATCTATGTTGGGACTGGGTGTGCAGCCAGTGCTGGGCAACCTGGCAGTGTTTTTTCACCTAACAGCCCAGAATCCACTTGTAGGTCCTGAGACTATTCTCTATAGGATGATATTTTCCCACTGCAGCAAGGGTGGGATTCAAGAATCACAGAGACTCATGACCATGCAGCCTAGGACTGAAGGTATCTCTCAGGCAGCACATCTTATACAGTGCTCAGCTCATGGGTAAGACTTTCCAAAGCATCTGTTTGTCCTCTTGTCCTGAACAGGGACTCTGCCTGGGGGTTAAGGTGGTGGGACCCACAGGTGATTCAAGAGGGCCATGCAGGACCTGCCTGAAGTCAGAAAGGAAGCTTGGGGCAGAGCAGGGCCTTGGTTTGGGCCTTGCCATAAGGCCAGCTGTCCTCCTCCTCAGGGATGCCATGCTTTATCCTGCGCCATCAATACCAACCCAATAGCTTATAGGAACCAGCTTTTTCCTGAGCTCACCTAGCAACTGAGACAGGCTGCCAGGCTGAGAGCAGGTCACTGGCTTGGGCTCTTGTCGTGGTTTAACCCCAGCCAGCAACTAAGCACCACGCAGCCGCTTCCCCCTCCCTCCTCCCAGTGGGGTGGGGAGGAGGAAAAAAGAAGTAAAACTCGTGGGTTGAGATAACAACAGTTTAATAACTAAAGTAAAATAAAATACACTACTAAGAATTATAATAATATAGTAATAATAATTGTAATGAAGAGGAATATAACAAAAAAAGAGAAATAACACCCAAGAAAAGACAAGTGATGCACAATGCAATTGCTCACCACCTGCTGACTGATGCCAGAGCAGCGATCTGCCCCTCCTGGCCAACTCCCCCCTGTTTATATACTGGGCATAATGTTCTATGGTATGGAATAGCCCTTTGGCTAGTTCGGGTCAGCTGTCCTGGCTATGCTCCCTCCCAGCTTCTTGCACACCTGCTTGCTGGCAGAGCATGGGAAACTGAAAAATCCTTGACTTAAGATAAGCGCTACTTAGCAACGACTGAAACATCAGAGTGTTATCAACAGTATTCTCACACTAAATCCAAAACACAGCACTATACCAGCTACTAAGAAGAAAATTAACTCTATCGCAGCCAAAACCAGGACAGCTCTTCCGGCTGCTCTCCAGGACTTTGCTTGAATTTATGCTCTTACGCCTGTTGGAAAGTCAGATGTGGCAGTGGTGGGGGTGACAACAGATACTGTCCCTTGTAATAGGAGGAGATAACTGCAGGCTTTTTCAATCTTAGCACAAAGTCCCTTTGCAGCTTAATAGCTCTCAACACCTCTTGAGTCATGGTGACATCTTTTTTAGGCATGGGGTGGCAGGGTTTGTGAGGCTGGCTGAAGTCACACTGTGTGTATGGGAAGAAAAATATGAAATGTGTTACTCAAAGCAAGAGTCAGAGTCCAAAGTGCCCTTGTTCCTGACTCCAGTGCCTGGTAGATCCAGCAGTGTGACACGTGGCAAGGCCTCTGAAAAGCAACATCTGGAGAGGTGGGCTCACAGTCTAGCAAGCTGGACCACGTGTTGTAGACACGTAGCAGGCTGGTAATACACCATGTGTTGTAGGCAGGTGGTAGGCTAGTACATTTTTGCCCCAGCTTTCACCAAGGGGCACCAGGCATTTCACCTCCTTCCCCTTTGCAACTTGGTGTTGAGAATGACTCATACCAGAGCAAAGTGAGTATAAAATCTACTGAGCCCTCGTGGGAGAACTTTATCGCCCTGTTTTCCTGTAGTGACCCAGATGCCTCAAGGCTAGGATTTGTTTTTCTTTATGTGCTTTGATTCTCGTTCAAGGTGGTCACTGCATGGCGCACACACTGGTCTGAAATCACTTTTGCTGTTTGGAATAGTTTGTACCACAGTATTTCCAAAACCCAGAAACTATCTGGTGTGAGGCACCTGTAGTTCTGATTTTCTTCACTGCAACCTTTCCTGACAGCTTCTTCCCTAGCTTGGCTCTTGAGGGCCATTACCTTAAAAAGTTGAATGTAAGGTGATGGCCCTGTTCCAGGAGCAAAGCAGAATGGCCCAGTGTGTCAGATAACAGTGCAGGGCTCTAGGCATACCAGTATTGGTGAAACACTTGTTGTCCAGGCCTGGGTGGAAGCAGAGGCACTGCATGACTTGGCCAGGCACCTACAATACTCAGAGGTCCAGAGGATGTGATTTCATGACCTGGGAAAACAGCTCTTACTGCTCTACAGGGAGATGCTTGGGGCCAGAGCATTTGTATTTCAGACCCCAGCCTTGCTTCTGGGTTTGGAGATGTGAAGAGAGAGGGGAAAAATTTGGCCCTCCTCCTCCTTCTGTTGGACAGTAGTAGGGTAGACACTTTTCTTGCTCTGAGTTAACAGGCAACTGCCTGTTATTAAGCAGGAGAGGGCTGTTCTTGTAGAGATGAGTTGAATGTTGTATTAAGAGGCTCACTCTTGTGCTTTCCTCATTGAGGAATAATTTGGGGGCCCTGTTCCTGCAGTATGAGAGAACAATCTTGTGGATGCTCTCTCCCAGCGTGCAGTGAAGCAAACAGGCACATTGCAACAGGTTGCTTTTTTTCATGAGGTGCTTTCAAAACCTCCTCCCCGTTACTAGGAGCAAGACTAGGCTTTATCTTTACGTTTAAGATGCAGCGGAGTTCCTGCATGCCTCTGCAACCCCCAAAGGAAACCGCAGCCGAAACAAAAAGCTACTGGCTAACCAAACACCATCCCTGAGTGCGTTAGTACTTTCTGTGTATGGAAGCCAAAGTAAAACTGAAGTAGAACTAAAACCTTCAGAGAGAAAACACTCCTGTCTGCAGCTCCCATTCTAAAGATTTAAGGCTAGCTCCAATCAAGAGAGTTTCCTTGCTCAGCAAAGAAAGAAACGATATGGAGTAATGTTTCATTAAAGTCAGCGAATCGGCACTCAAGTGCCCATCTGTACTTAGCAGGCAAATTGTTACCCACAGTCTTTAGATTTAATAATCAAGGTCATGCAGAGTTTAAACACTGACAAATAAGTTAAAACCATGAGTTGACTTTAAAATCCTTAGATGGTGTCCCTGGATAACATGGTTTGCTACAAGGGGAGAAAGTCTTTTAAACAGTTGGATTTTCAGCTGCAGTCTAAACCCTGCAGTGCTGAGCCAGCATGGGCAGCAGTTGGAGAAGGTCTGTTACTTGCCAGTGCATTAGAAAGCAGCACTCACCAGCACCTAAAGCACATGGAAAAGAGAAATTATTTTCCATTCTTACCACCTGAAGTCCTGGTGAAGCTCCAGAGTGCTAAACAGCAAAGTGCGGTGAAGCTGCAGGCGAAATTCACTGCCATCTCCACCACTTCAGAAGAGGAGACCGCCAGCGAGAGGAGTGACTGCCCTGCTTCCTGCCGGGGAAGATGTGCCTCTTTGAGTGCTCTTATTGGCTGGGAGGAAAGAAAAAAAATCACCCTAAAACCCCCTGAATCATCGCAGCTCTGATGCAGACTTTGTCTCCTGCTGATGACCGCATACCTCAAAGCCGAGCCACAAAGCTCTGGCTTGGCGATAGCAGCACCAGTCCTGCATCAGACAGGGACTTTTGCTTCGTGATCCTTAGGGGTTGTGCAGAAGCGTGGGCAGATATGTGTGACGTAACACTGGGAAGTGGTGTGGGGGTGAGGAGAGTAACAGTCATGTGCTTTAAGATTCATGGGGAAATTTAATCCTTAAGACATGGGCAGTGAGCCCTGGGGATGTTGTTCTTGACTTGTATATGGGTGTCTGTATGGGGAGAAGCCTGACAGAGAAGATGGGCCCAGTGTCTTGCTTCCCCTAACATGGAGATGTGGGGTTTGGGTGAGGGAGACAAGGAAGTTTTAGGGGTGCTTGGTTGCTAGAAAGGGCTTAGTTGCTAGACCTTGTGATGCACCTGAAATAAACAGCTGCCAGATTCAGGAGACTGGGAGATGAACTGATGTCTCACTGAAGGGCTGAGAGTGGTGGACCTCAGTCTGTGTATGTGCATTTGTTGCAGGTGAGCAGGAAGGTGATGGTTGCCTTTCACTTGCCCCAGCAATGAACTGTGCTCCTTTCTGAGCAAAGGCATCTTATTGCCTGAAGGAAAGTCCTAATGCAGGGCAGAGTGGGTGGTGCATAAGAAGCTGGAGGAAAATAATCTTAGTGTTTCCTTGTAGGAAGGTATTAGGTAAATCCTCTGTTGAAACAAGAAGGAATGGGGCAAGCATGGTGCGTCACATTTATCATCAGTCCTACTTGCACAGAGCTTCTGAATCAGACTCCAAAGCCTGTGGAAAACACTGAGAGAGAATGAGAGGGACTATATTGGGGTTTTTTTGCCTCCTTCCCCCTCCCTTTTTTTTTGAGCTCACACAGTGGCCTGTCCCTCAACTGTGGCACAGGTAGAGACTGAATCAGGTATCTTCAGCCCTCCCTTTCTCAAGAACTGTGCTCTACAGTTCCTACCTCACTGAGAGACTCTGGGGGAGTGTCTTTGTAACCGTATAGTTGAGTCCTCCAACATACAAGAAAGGGGTGGTTGGGACCTTCATCACCACACACATCTCCTGTGTGTTGCAAGAGCCTATCGCTTTGCCACATGATGCACCAGAAAGGGGTTCAGGCTTCCTGCAGGACCTCCATCTCTTCTCTCTTTACTTCCTGGTGAGCTCACAGCCTTTTGATTTGAGTCAAAAGGGGCCCAGTGCGAGGCATTTGGGGGGATCTTTCTAGATAGTAGATTCTTTCCTTGCTTAAAACAAGTGCCTTGGGACACCACTAGCAGCCCTTTGACAGGGTTTGGTGTGAGTGGGGACGACGACTAACGAAGGCAGAGAGGGTGGTGACATGCACAGAGCCGGGTGGGAGGAGGGCTGTGGGTGCCGGAGTTGCAAGGCCACCTTACTTAGCTGTTGGCACTAGAGGGCACCAGAAGGTAATGCACTGTGCCGGAGTCCAAGCTTGCCTGGTGCAGGCACCCACAGGGCATCCCAAGCAGCTGCTGCTTGCATTACCTCTGACCTGAGTGCTGGGGAGATTGGGGTGCTCTTGTGTGGAGCCCCTTCCTCTACACAGAAGCCAAAGGCAAGTGCAAACCTCACGCAGAGTAGAGTTGTCCCCAGTAGAGTAGGGACAGACCCCAGGGCAGTGGCCCTGTTTCAGCCTCATGCAAAACTAGCAATGCCTTGGGCTCTCTTCTTGCCTAGGAGGTTGCCTGTGGCTTTGACGGACCAGCTCTTGGGTGTCTGATGGTTGGTGCCCCAGGGTAGAGGGGAGTGTGCTCTGGCTGTCAGGGCACCCACGCTCGTGGTCTGATGCAAACTTGGCTTGTGTTGCCTTCTGCTGCCCTGCTATGGTGGCATCTGTGCTGCCACAGACTTTGTCCTGGGGAGCTCAGGACCTGCTCTTTCCTGAAGAGCACTGTTTCACTGTTAACAGGATTTATAAAGCCAGACAGTGACTTAAAGAAAGCAGTGTGTGTCTGCAGAGGGCACATTTTTCCTGCCTTCTTCCCTCTCCCCTTCTTTCCATAAAATTGCTTATTTATAGCTCTTCCAAATCAACTTTTCCTTTTTCTAATGACCCTTTTATGATTCTGTTGAGGAAGCTTTTCCAGTTCTTTTCTCCTAGGAAGTAACAGAGTGCTCACTAATGAGCAGCAGTATTAATAGTGCTAGGTACTATTATGTAAAAAAACCCAAACAACACAACACCAAAAACCCCACCAAAAAACTCCCTCCTCCCAACAACTGACAAACAATAGCAAACTCCTCCAAGCCCACAATATGCAAATACTTATTTTTCTTTGGGAATTTTTGTGCCATGGAGGAACCTGTGACTGGAAACTGGGACTGTTGTCCTTTTGCCATGTCTCATTCCAAACAGGTGCCATCTCCTGGGACACTGCTCTGTGCCCCAAATCTGTCTGCAGGAGGAGTGGAGCAGCGTGATGTCTTGTCTGACATCCAACCCTGGAAAATGAGTCAGATTCTCTTCTCATTGAAGCTCCCTCAGGGTCACTGATGGGAATTTCATCCACTTTCCCTGGAACGCATGTGTAGACCATCTCCACACCAGCACCGGGCATACGGGGCATTCTGCGGGGTAGTTTCCACACTCTAAATTTCCCACTGTGTGGCTGTTCCTGTGTGAGCAGAAATCCTGAACAGGGAGAGGATGAGAGTAAGTGGGCAAGGAAAGGCTCGCTGATTATCCCAGGGTAAACAGAGCATTTGCTTTAAGCAAATAGCTAGCCCTGACCCAGTCTAAATCAAGCTTGTGGTCTTTCTGCATTAAGCTGGGTTAAATACATCTTAAAAGACTTGCATCCGTGAAGAACCCTTGTGTTTGTTTTTGTGTGACTACGGGATGTTTATTGCAAGTCGTGGGATACCAAGTCTGCTCTCTTTTCTGCAAGGGAATTTGCAGAGTCTGTTCATTCTCTCACTGTTGGGCTGTGTTACTAGAGGCTTTGGAAACTGTGCAACTGTGGGGACTTTTTTGATTAAAATAAAAAAACCAAACCCAACTTTTATTATCCATAAATCAAAGCTGTAATTATATCCTCCTTTTCTATTGAAGAAGCAAAAAACACAATACCTGAAGTTTGATTTTCATGACATTTGGTGCATGAGGTGGACTCCTTCAGCATCACTTTTTGCTTCTGTCATTCAAGGCAGACCTTTGGCCACACAGCACAATCCAACAGTTGCCACCATGGCCTCCTGGAATAATGCCAGTGGGGTCTGCAAGGGGTCATGTTGGAATGGCACTCCTGTAAATACAATCAGCATCTAGCCCTGCACCCATAATACTTCATTTTCAGTTCTGACTCCCTTTTTGCACTTCACAGATCAATGGGGGACGGTAAGAAAAATTAATCTCATTAACTTTTGCAGGAACTTGGAGGATGACTGGAGTATGTTTGAATTGTGCTTTCAAAAGTTTTAATAAAGACACATTTACCAGTGTCAATAGTTGGGTTTTTTTTCCTTTAATCTTTTTGACATTTTCCAGGCCTCCATCTGATCCCCACAGCAACTAATTTAGTTGGCTTTGCTTTAATGAAGGATCTGAGTAAGAGGATGATTTTTGGCTCTCAGCTGGAATACAGAAATCACTACATTTCAGCTTTTGGTAGACTAGTTGTCGTGGTTTAACCCCAGCTGGCAACTAAGCACCACACAGCCGCTCGCTCACTCCCGTCCCCCCCAGTGGGATGGGGGAGAGAATCGGAAGAGTGAAAGTGAGAAAACTCGTGGGTTGAGATAAAGACAGTTCAATAGGTAAAACAAAAGCCGCACGTGCAAGCAAAGCAAAACAAGGAATTCATTCAGCACTTGCTATCGGCAGGCAGGTGTTCAGCCATCTCCAGGAAAGCAGGGCTCCATCACACGTAACGGTTACTTGGGAAGACAAATGCCATCACTCTGAATGTCCCCCCCTTCCTCCTTCTTCCCCCAGCTTTATATGCTGAGCATGATGTCATACGGTATGGAATATCCCTTTGGTCAGTTGGGGTCAGCTGTCCCAGCTGCGTCCCCTCCCAACTTCTTGTGCGCCCCCAGGCTACTCACTGGTGGGGTGGCGTGAGAAGCAGAAAAGGCCTTGACTCTGTGTAAGGACTGCCTGGCAATAATGAAAACATCTTTGTATTATCAACACTGTTTTCAGCACAAATCCAAAACATAGCCCCAAACTAGCTACTGTGAAGAAAATTAACTCTATCCCAGTCAAAACCATCACCCTAGTACATGGGAAAATGTATGTTACTTTGGCAGAGTGGCAACAGCAGACTTTAAGCCTTAAAGGTGAAAGAGGTGGGCATGATGTCTTCTTCCACACTGGAGACCTGCACTTTGCTCATGCTGAAATATGTCAAGGTGCAGAGAAAAGACAGTAAAAGGAAGAAGGACCAGGATAAAGAATTCAGGTGAGGACTCAGCTGCTCCTCTGCCTTCCTACAGCAGGAACACCTTGCCAGCCCATCTTTTGTAAGTGGAAAACCATGCAGCTCATATAGTAGCAGCTTTACAGTACAGGGTCACCTGGACATGCCACAGGATACTGATACCCTTCTGAGGAGGTGTGTGGCTGAACAAATTTGATGAGGTACAAGGGAAGGAGGAAAATGGTTCAGAGCACATGTCCCTCCGTAGGATTAAATCAGCAGTGGTGGCCACAGTCAGGATTATGGGTCTGTGTACTCGGTAGCAACGGGATGTAGAAGAGAAATTGGGGTTTGACACTGGTGGGTTGCCCTCGCCTGGGGTATTTGTCTCCTTATGCTCCCTTGTCTCTTCTGCCAGGTGCTCTGTAGCTCACCAACACCCCACCTGTGCCTCCACTGCAGAAGTAGCTGTGATTTTTCAAAGGGATCAAGGCTAATGCAGTTGCATCTGTTTTTCTACCAGCAATAACTGATGAATTTCAATCAAATATGAAAGCAGGCAGGAAGTCTCGAGGATAATCTGGTTACTATACATTTCTACAGAAGAGAAGAGAGAAGAGAAGAGAGAGCCAAATTAATGGCTGGGCTGAGGCAGGGGTGGGGAGCACGACTGCGGCATTATTTGGTCTATCTGCCAGCAGCACTGTCAGCTGGTGTGCAGACATTGCCTATAGACTGCACTGTCAGGTATTTATAAGGGATGGGTGTATGTAAAGACCCCTCCATATTTTACCTTGGGGCTGTTCTATTAATTTTGAGATGAACAAACATCCCATCCCCTCCCTCTCCATCTGAAGATTGGAAGTAGTCCACTTCCAGGGCAAACCTGCTCCTCTCTACAACCGCTGCAATGAGAAAGGAGACACGTTTCGCTAAGATCCTGGTGCTGTTCCCACTGCAGCCTCCAAGGTTTGTTGCTTGAATTTAAAATCAGCTAGAGCCTGATTACCTCAGTAAGAACAAATCCTCTGTTTCTAACATGAACATGATATAGAGATGCCCAGAGCAAAGGTCCCTTTAACCCTGAACCTTCTCTTGGAGCACAGCCTGGAGGGAGAATTATTGTTCTTCTAAACTACCCTGAAAGTATTTCAAATGACCTTGTTCTCAATCCCATCTGGGGACCACATTTTCACTGGCAACTACTGATCAGGAGAGGTTGGTGACCCTGCAGATGTTCCCTGCCTCAGTTTCCCCACTGACTCTATATTTTGCTTGTTTTGCTAATGGCCATCTCTTGTCACGGCTCTGTACAGCATCTGGCACCGGGCAGATCTTACTTTGTGATAGAGCCTCTTGGCATAACCTAAGATGAGTAATGATGAAGCGCTGCCAGTTTAGCTCCTGCCCCTGTGGCACTTTTTACTTTCTCAAATGACTGTCTGCATGCAGTGGCTTCTTGCTCCACCCTGTTACCCCCCCACCCCACATGGTGCTGAGTGTAGTCAGACATCTATGCAAGCCCCTGCAAACCTCTTAGCAAATGAATTAAGGCTTGAGAGGTGGGTGACTGAGAAAAGCACTGGCTCAGCCAGCCAGTTGGGGGCCTGTTTGAAGGAGGCCAACCTAGTTGAATAGATCTTTTTCTTATCACATTGAAAAGTGCCTGGGCAGAGCCATAGGCTTAGGCAGACACTTAATGTTGCTAATTGCTTGTGTTTCAGTAGTGCTGGAGGTCCCTGCCACAGACTATGGCCTATTATGCAAGAAGTCCATGGAAAACACCCACCAAATGAACTTGTGAACTCCTTCTGTTAGACACCAGGTACCACAGTGGGCAATTAAAAGTAGTTAGCAAGTCTCTATCACTGATGTGAAAACTCACAGCTGCTGATTACAGCTGCTTTTCCTGCCCTCATGTCACCCTGGAGGAAGCGGGCCACTCCTCCTCTGCGAAGAGGGAAGGGGTTGTCTCAGCGGTGGAGGGGGGAGGTTGTGTGATGATATATGAGGTCAACAGGGGTGAGTAACGCTGGAAAAAAGGGGAAATGCGGTCTGCTCAGATTTTGCATCCAGGTGCATCTGCATGGGAACGCACACAAGCACAGATGCAGATTCATTGTGTCTTGCCCCTAAACCTGTGTTAAGGCAGTGGCTGAGAGAGGCTCTGGAAGCCCCTTCTTGTTCTCTAAGGATATGGTGCAAGGGTGGCTTCATATAATTTGGTATTTCTCTTCCCAGATGTCTTGCAAATGAATTCATTGCATATTCACCCAGCCTGCGCTGGACCTGTGGAAACGATGGAGCATGTTTTGGGGACTCAGGACTGGCTGGTCCTTTGTCCAAGCCTCTGCTGGGTTCCCCACTCTGCACTCACTTTCCATCTGCTGGCATCCTTACTGCTCACCCTCATATTTAATAATTCTCTCTAGACAGGGCAGACGCTTTTGACAAAAGAACAGCAAATGTTGTGCTCTGGTTTAAGAACAGGGTGTTGGGACGTGATGTTGAAACGCGGGGTCCCTGTGCTCTGCCATATGCCCCACTCAAAAACATGATTGGCAGGAACGATTGCTTTTAGGGCAGAGGGGTTCACCAAAGACAGCATGTGCTGCACTCACTCTGCATCTTTTAAAATAAGATGATCACTTCTCTTTTGTGGGGAAAATTGACTGACCTCATGGCGCTGGATGCATTGAAAATATTTGCCATGGTGCCCTGTGGGCAAGAACGTGGGGAAGCTGCAGAGGGTCAGAGCTGCTAAAAAGCCATTCAGGTGGCCAAAGTAGGGGTCGCAGCGAGAGGCTGTCCCAGGCTGGCAGCCATCAAGGATTGCTTTTCAGATGAAGACTGTGTTTTCTATATTCAGGCTCAGTCTTGGCACAAGCCATGAAAGAGCAAGTGCAAGACAGAGTGAGGCGTATTGGTGCTGCAATGTACGCCTGTGTCTGCAATGCAGCGCATGCTGCAGGTCTTCCAGTATGAAGGAAGACAAATCTGTGCTCTCTAGCTGTGTTTAAAAATCCCATTCACAACTCTGGGGAGCTTCTCCATCTGCCAGGTACCCAGCACTGGTGAGACTTGGATCTGACAGCCCCAGTCTGCCTCTGCTGTGCTGTGTTCCCTTTTACCACCACTGCCAGCTCTTACCTGGTGCTTCAGATCCATGAGGAGCAACCACAAGCTGATTCAAGGGAGGGCTGAGCTATGATTTCATATGCCGGTGGCAACACCAACATGTGCAAAATGCTCCCTGGGCTAGGAGGATGGCGTTGGAGATGTTCTCCCATGGAGAGCAAGAAATTGTTGTGTCCTGAATCTAATTTAAACCAAGTAGAGCAATGTTCATTACATCAATACCCTAGGCAGAGGGATAGCTTTGCACTGCCCCTCTCCCGTGAGAGGTACATGTGAGTGCCCAGGCTCAGGGCAGCAAATGAAATTGCCCTCCCTTCCTGGCTGCTCTGCCTCTCCCTGCAGTTCGGGCAGAGGCCGAAAAGCCACACAAGTATTATCTACTGAAATCCATCACTGAAAAATGTGGTTAAGCCAGTTCTATAGCAACAAAAGTGAAGAATCAATCAGGGCGTAATTATCTTTCACAAATGCAACAAGAGCCGTTTCACAGCAATTCTCATCCCTGCCCTTCCACTCCCCCTGAAAGGTAACGCATACATTTTCCTGCATTCAGCTTTTTTCCCTTTAACAGCAGATAATCGGCTTAATAGAGAAAAGATTGTCTTTGCAACACAGCAAAGCCATAATGGAGAGAAATCTGCCTTGAGAAAAAAAAAAAGAAAAAAAGTGTGGCTCACTTACAGCAAAACTGTTGGTTCTGCACTTGTGGTGTTTGGAGAGCCTGGGTGTGTGTGTGTGAATCAACATTAACATCTTTCCCTGGGAAAAAGCATTGTGGGGCTGCTGATACAGCCTCTGCCATCCACTGACTATAGAAGTGGGAGATGGAAAAAAGTTTGAGGAAGTTTTTGATCATTGGCACTAAGCTAAAGCTTCAAGGCCCTTCTCTGCAGACAAAAGGGAGTTCTCAAAGATAGCTCCACCTGGGATGACAGTTATGAACAGCACCTGCTTCATTAGTGCCTATGAAGCAAATGAGGTAGCTAACAAGGATGGAATAGCTGTGCTTAAGTTTTATAAAAGAATCCAGAAATGACACTAGCCTCCATGCTTCAGGGCACCGTGTGAGCTGAGCAGTGGTGGTCAGGGAACAATGTGATGGTTACCCCATCTCCAGGTCCTATGGGATTTCTGCACTTTTCTTGGAAGGAGCAAGTGCTGCTCACTGTTGTAGACTGGCAGAATGAATTTAGTCATGCTGGAGATACTGGTTGGGAATTTTCTGTGGAAAATGTTTTTTGCAATGCCAAAATATATTCCTGTGAAATGAGCTCTTTCAGGTACCTTAGATTTTTTTTTCTGTTTTCCACCAGAAATATAAAATCAGAGAAAACCAGAGTGCTGTGGATTGTGCTGCCATTAAACGGGGCTGCTGCAGTGCGTCAAGGGAGCTGTGATAAGACATGCTGTATACAGGCTAGCGGAGAAAGAGCAGCCCACGTGGGAAGCGGTAAAGCTGTGTATTGACTTTGATCTCCCTCTGGGGCCATCTCAGTTTCCCAGCACACCGAGTGGTACCTCATTTTGCAGTATGTGCCCTGGGCGCAGCCAAGATCCATCGCTTCCTTCCAGGCCCACAACCAGAGCCCCTGCTCTGGCTCAAGGATGTCTCTTCTGTACAAGACCAATGTGGTGGGAACCTGTGTGTCGGTGGTGGAGGTGTTGCCCTATGGTCCTTCAAATTGGCTGTGCTGGGCTGTGTCTGAGGGTGAAAGGTGCTAAAAAGTGAGGAGCCATCTCTGGCAATGGGAGCAAAGCTTCAGGAGGGGAACGGACCTCCTTGAAGCTCACCCTCTCCGACCTCCTAAGCAGCTGTGGTGATCAGGTCTTCCCATATCTTTCTCTTTTTTCAGACTGCTGACCTTTCTGAGACAGTGGGATGCCAGGCTTAGAGAGTTTCAGCAGAGATCAGTGAGCGGCTTTCTCTGCCAAAAACAACTTTTCCCTGCAGAACATAATTACTTTGTCACAAGCTGTCTGAGAAGACCCATCGACAGGATGAGTAATGCAATGAGGCAAAATGAGATTGAGACACTGCAGAGGTTCTGTGCGAGACTGAAAGAGCTGGAGAATTTCAAGTAAACACTGAGGTGTGAGAAAAATCCCCTGGATGCTCGGGGAGGTTGCTCTTCTCCTCCCTGCTGCTGGGCAGCCTGCCATCTCCACCCCTGCATGCTAAGGAGCCAGAGGAGATGGGGAAAACAGCCATGGGACACTTCCACCAGTCAGCAGGGCAGCAAGGTGCAGCTACCAATTTGTCCAGCAATACCTTGGAGGAAAAAAACCCCAGACTTGGAGATTTACAGGGTAGGTTTACAAGCATTAAGGAGGCTTAGGCAAGAGTAGCTTTGACCTGTGGAAACATAAACGTCTTTTGCATAGCTACCCTCATCCTGCAGGATGTGTATGGCTTTGCCTAATGAGAGGCCTCGTCAATTAACTTGAACACATGCTCTCTTGTCAAGGGCTGCTTACTTGTAGGAAGATGTCATTCAGAAAGTGAAGGAACCAAGACATTTGCATGAAAACTCAGGGAAGCAGTTGTGTCACTGAAGAGCTGGGAACATTTATCTTTTCTCCCTTGTGTGAATATATTTTTGTTTGTAAAACAGCAGGGTAAGAAGTAAAAGGTGGAGTAGAGCTGAACCCAGAGTCTGTAAGCTGCACTCCTGCTCTGAACAGGGCTGAACGTCCAGCACCCTGCATGCCCCGTGCTGCACTGTGGACAGGGGTCCCTCTTGCGGTTGATAAAAGATGACATGTGTTGACCTTGGAGCAGGCAGAGCTTGGCACAGAAGGCTAGACCCTTTTGGAATTCAACCAGAAGCAAAAGAGTTCATTTTTCTCCCTCTGGACTCCCAGGCATGGAATGGGAACTGCATTGTTTACGAAAGCCCTTGGTGCTGAACCGAACGTGAACCTCCTGTTGATGCAAATGCAGTTTCTATCCTAGAGCTTCCTTTAGATCTAATTAGCGTCAAATGGTAAATCATCTCCAACAGCTTGGTGTGTCTGCCCGACCTCAGCTCTGGGACCACACTGCTAAACTCTGCAGACCTGCAAGAAAGCCAGAGTCAGTAACTAGGAGGGCTTTCTCTTGATTTACGGGGCCTGTGACCTGTAAGTCAGCACCTATTTAATTCTATTTTATTGTCTGTCTTCCGTAGATCAGTTTAAATGGGAGAAGCAACTGAGTATTGACAGCGAGTTCATGAAGGGCTCTTGCGTGCGTGTGTGAACAGGAAATCTTTTTGCTTTGTTTTGGATTTGTTTCATTTTGTTATGCAGAAAGTGCAGCTATGAGGAGCTTTTGGGAATTGACTAGCCAGCTGTCAAACTACTGGGATGCCTTGTGTGTCAGTCCTATCACACAGAAAACCCTGTCCTGAGCTCTGTTATTAGCAGTTGCAGACAGTGTGAACACATCTAGAACAACTGCTGATTGCCCTGACACCGGATTAGGCTTGAAAACCTTCTCCCAAGCAATATCCAGGCAGTATATAAATGCCTATGTGACAGCGTGTCAGGGATATCTCTTGGGCTGGAGTAAATGTGTGCTGGGGGATGGCAGTAAACCCTATCCCTGACTCAGCTCATCTAGGAGGGGTGAAGCCAAGCCATCACCACTTGGGTTGGGAAGACCGACAACGAGTCTGCCCTCCTAAGTCAGGGAGGGCAGAGCTGCAGGTTACTGTCACCAGCAAGGGCCAAGCAAGAAAAAAAGGGACCTAGAGAAATACAGAGACTGGGCAAACACTGGCTCCAGCTAGGAGGAATTATAAACCTGTTGGGTGTGGGCTTTCCCTGGAAAGGGGGAACCAGGTGGGCACTGGGACCAGCCTGACCCTGGAATCAGGTGAGCCATGCCCTGACAAGCAGCAAGTGCTGCCCATGTGGTCTGACTACTGAAAAAAAGCAGGAGGAAAGGCACTTCTCCACACTCAGCTGGGAAACCAAACCAGGACCAACTATGTCTGAAAGCAATGCCTGCACGAGCGCTCTGAGCAAACTGGATGAATGTTTTCCACGCCTGTGTCTCCTGCCTGCTCCTTCTCCTCTAAGAAAGTCAGAGCCAGGGGCTCTCCGCAGCTCCCCCTGTTTCCAAGTACTCTGATCCTTCAGGGAGCAGGGGTGTGAGCCATTCCACTGCCGTGGAGCAGGGGAAGCAGGGATGGTTTTGCATACAGGGAGTTTTGTATACAGAAGGTCAGATTGCACAAAGCCCAGCTGCAAAATAACCTTGAGAAAAGCTGTATGAAGCTGTGAGTAGGAATGGGGGAGCATGCTGATTTAGAGAAGAAACCAGAGGTTGGATCCACAGGGCAGAGAGGATGTCACTGCTGGAGGAAGAATTGGAGCGTATCTGGGGGCCTTCTGAGCTTGGTGTTCTTGGGAGGAGGCCAGCTCTCCTAAAAATGCCTTGCTGGATGGCTGGGGAGCAGCAAGGGAAGGGTTACAGAAATGCTGTGTCCAGTAAGTGTATATGTCTGGCACTCGTGCAATAAGGGCCTGAAAGGGTTGGTGCACAAGCTCATCTATGGAAGGGGGAGCAGTGGAGCTGCGTGGTCCCCGTCTCAGTAGGATTTGGCTGTTTGGCCTCACTGTGGCTTGGGGTATCTGCAGCCTCATCTCCTACCCCCCCAAGGGGTCTGGCTGCTGTGCTTAAGGCCACATGTGATTTGGTGCCGCTGTAACCTGGGGTCAGACTGGGAAAACAAGTAAGACGTGAGAAAGAACAGTGAGAAGCCTCGTTGGCATCTCCTCTCCTTGGCTGTGGACCTGCATAAAGTCAGATCCTTGACTCCGGTCCTTGTCTGAGCTGTGCTGTAGGTATGCCTGTGCCTGGCCCTGTACCTTGCTGGTCTTCATGTTGCTTTGCTGATGAGGCTTCCAAGCCTGACTGTCAGTCTGCCTCTTCATCACAGACCTGTCTGGGGATCACTAGACCGTGGCATTACCTTGGGTAATGTCACTGGACCTGCTCTACTCTCTGTGTTCAGGCACTGTGGGACTGCACCCTGGTTGGTGAGGACACTGCCCTGTCTGGCTATCACCCTGGGGTCCCAGCTCCCCTTCCCTCAGGGAACAGCCCCATTCTTGCTGCTCCCTGACACAGGCTGTGGGGACACCATGAAAGCCCACGCAAGCAAGTCTCAAATAATGCTTTCTGTCCTCCTGACCCTGCAGGATGTGGTCAACAGGTCTTTCTGACAGTCTTTGGAAAGTCAGAGAGGTTGAATGTGGATAGAGTTGGTGCAGATAAACCCATAGGGAAGGAAATCTGGAGCCTGCAGTACCATTGCAGGTTGAATCAATGTGGCACGGTGTCCCTAGCAAGCATTTTTCACTTGCTGTGTGTGTTGGTCCTTGTGTGTCAGAACATCCTGATCATGCTGCTGCAGACCCTGGCCTCAAACTCCACTTCGACACAGCATGATGGGGAGTACTGGGAGCAGGGTCTCAAGCTGTCCAGTGCAGGAAGAGCTAGAGATATCTGAGTTTATAGAGATGTCAAGGTAGGAAGGTGGCTTGAGGCACTTTTGCAGAGAGCAGGTTAAGCTGGTGTGTAGGTAGCCTAAGCCAAATATAGACTTTTTGTGAGGTACATGAATAAGTTGTCATACCTTTCCGGTTCCAGAGCTCCACAGTCCTTGAAGAAAGCCTTTCTTCAAGGCTCTGGCTGTGTACAAGACATCAGAACAAAGGCCCCCAGCATACGACCTTAGTGGCATTGTGGTTGGAGGAGCATGAATGCTCCCCCGAAACGCACACTTCACGTCCTGCCTGTGGGAGGGCAAGATGTACAGTTCTGCCCTGGGGATTGAAGGGAAAGTACTGGACTACCCAAGCACCGTTGCATCACCTTCAGCTGCATCCACACGGCAATACAGGGTGCCTTCATGGAAACCAGAGTTCTCACGTGCCTTCTGTATGAGCTAAACACACCCGTGTTCACAACGCATGTAAGTCTCTCTCCCTCTTAAAAAAAAACAAACCAAAAACCCACAAAAACCCAGGATCTCCCTGAGAAGGCCAGTAGGGGACTTTCAGGCCATCCCACTGTGTTCCCATTGCAACAGTGGGAGATGTTCCCTTACAGATAATTCCTATACAACTCACGATAATCATGGAAGAATAGGCATTTTTAGAGAAATAACAGGCTGATTACAAAGCACATTTTTGTGGTTAATTTGTATTTCATGTGGCCTTTTTTGTCCTAGTCCTTGCCAAATGGGAACTAGATATTTTCCTGGAGCTAAAGGAGAACTACAGAAGCAGAAGGGGCAGGGCCAGTACTGGGACCCCACTGTGTTTTTGGTGCCTAAATAAGACTGCAAGCCTATTTACTATGTCAAAAACAAGTCTGATGAAATGACTGTCCAGGGAGAGGAGGTTTTAGAGAGCTTCTTAATGGGAAAAGATGTAATACCCAGTGTCTGGAAATTGAGGTCAGCAAAAATCAACCTGGAAATACAATGTAGATTCTTAAGAGTGAGAGTAATCAGCCTTTGAGTCTGATTGCCAAGGCACTGGGGTCTCCATCACTGTGAGTCTTTAAATTAAGGGGACATGTCTTTAACAAACTGCAGGCACCATGGCAGGAGAATTTTGGGACTTCATGCAAGGGCATTAGATACAAGGGGTTCAAGCAGCCGCTCCGTCTGTATGTGTGGGGAGTGCTCCATCTCTTCAGCAGTGCTCCTAGGACAGACCCCATCTTGGGCTGGATATATCTAGAAGAGAAAGGACCAACAGGACCAAGAAGGTGAGGAAGCTGAGCAGCGGGCATTTAACAAATCAACCGAAGACCCGCACACCAGGCTTCCCCAAGGCCGCATCCCTGGATGAGCTGGGTTAAGCAGAGTTAGCAGAGCAGTGTGACTAATGGGTTGCCCAGTTCCTCACCTGAACTCCATATTTAGAATCATAGGATCATAGAATGGTTTGGGTTGGAAGGGACCTTAAATATCATCTAGTTCCAACCTCCCTGCCATGGACAGGGACACCTTTCACTAGACCAGGTTGCTGAAAGCCCCATCCAACCTGGCCTTGAACACTTCTAGGAATGGGGCATCCATCCACAGCCTCTCTGGGCAACCTGTTCCAGTGCCTCACCACCCTCACAGTGAAGAACAACTTCCTTACATCTAATCTAAATCTACCCTCTTTCAGTTTAAAGCCATTACCCGTTGTCCTGTCACTACATGCCCTTGTAAAAAGTCCCTCTCCGGCTTTCTTGTAGGCCCCCTTTAGGTACTGGAAGGCTGCTATAAGGTCTCCCCAGAGTCTTCTCTTCTCCAGGCTGAACAACTCCAAGTCTCTCAGCCTGTCTTCATAGGAGAGGTGCTCCAGCCCTCTCATCATCTTCGTGGCTCTCCTCTGGACTCGCTCCAACAGGTCCATGTCCTTCTTATGTTGGGGGCCCCACAGCTGAATGCAGTACTCCAGGTGGGGTCTCATGAGAGCGGAGTAGAGGGGGAGAATCACCTCCCTCAACCTGCTGGTCACGCTTCTTTTGATGCAGCCCAGGATATGGTTGGCTTTCTGGGCTGCAAACGCACATTGCTGGGTCATGCTGAACTTCTCATCAACCAACACCCCCAAGTCCTTCTCCTCAGGGCTGCTCTCAATCCACTCATTGCCCAGCCTGTATTTGTACTTGGGATTGCCCCGACCCAGGGACAGGACCTTGCACTTGGCCTTGTTGAACTTCATGAGGTTTGCATGGGCCCACCTCTCAAGCCTCTGGATGGCATTCCTTCCCTCCAGTGTGTTGACTGCACCACACAGCTTGGTGTCTTCGGCAAACTTGCTGAGGGTGCACTCAATCCCACTGTCCATGTCGCCGACAAAGATGTTAAAAAGTGCCAGTCCCAATACCGACCCCTGAGGAATGCCACTCGTCACTAGTCTCCACTTGGACATCGAGCCGTTGACAGCAACTCTTTGAGTGTGACCATCCAGCCAATTCCTTATCCACTGAGTGGTCCATCCATCAAATCCATGTCTCTCCAATTTAGAGACAAGGATATTGTGTGGGACAGCTTTGCACAAGTCCAGGTAGATGACGTCAGTTGCTCTTCCCTTATCCACCAATGCTGTCACCCTGTCATAGAAGGCCACCAAATTTGTCAGGCACGATTTGCCCTTAGTGAAGTCATGTTGGCTGTCACCAATCACCTCCTTATTTTCCATGTGCCTTAGCATAGATTCCAGGAGGATCTGCACCATGATCTTGCCGGGCACAGAGGTGAGACTGACTGCCCTGTAGTTCCCTGGGTCTTCTTTTTTTCCCTTTTTAAAAATGGGGGTTATGTTTCCCCTTTTCCAGTCAGTGGGAACTTCACCAGACTGTCACGACTTCTCAAATATGATGGATAGTGGCTTAGCAACTTCATCCGCCAGTTCCCTCAGGACCGCAGATGCACCTCATCAGGTCCCATGGACTTGTGCACCTTCAGGTTCCTTAGATGGTCTCGAACCTGATCTTCTCTTACAGTGGGCGGTTCGTCATTCTCCCAGTCCCTGCCTTTGCCTTCTGTGACTTGGGCGGCATAGCTGGAGCACTTGCCGGTGAAGACTGAGGCAGAAAAGTCGTTGAGTACCTCAGCCTTCTCCATGTCTCAGGTAACTAGGTCTCTGGTTTCCTTCTGGAGAGGGCCCACATTTTCATTATTTCACGAAAATAATTTTTGTTCTGGACAAAATGAAAACTTTTCTTGAACCTGCTGAGCGGTGAAGATAAAGGCATCTCCCACTCCCAGCTGAGGGCCTGAGCCAGAATTTGCTAGATTCATTGAAAGTCATCATTATCCAGCAAATGGCTTAATGTGGCCATTGAATACGGTGGGTGGACACAAAGTCAGTCAAAGGGGCAGATGTAAGATAATCTGTGCAACCTTTGTTTTTGGACAGTTCTTCATTTTTCAAGGACGTCTTCATACTGGAAGCTCTTTCAGAATGTCTTTTGTAAGCTGTTGCACTGCCACTGCTAACCAGTAAACCATTCTCATTTTAGAGAAATATTTACCTCACATTTCCACAGTGGTCAGATGAGGTTTTCAGAGAATACAAATTCAGAGATAACTTGTGGGAACTGTCATTTAAAATTTCCCAGCTTTTAGATGCTCTTTTTTTTTTTTAAATTATTTCTACAATGTTTTAGCAACGTTGTATTAAAAGCACCCACGCAGTGTTGGAAGCTGGCATTATTAATCTGGATATGGTCTGGCCTGTACTGTGTGGGAGCATACCACTGCTTGGTTCACATTACTGGTTACAGTACAGTGCCCACAGGCAGAAATGCAGTGATAAAGGTGCAAGAGCGCTTTTACACCAGGACAGTTGATTTTGCCTCCTGAAGTGGAAGAACCCATGTACCTCTGGAAGTACTTTTGGGCTTGATAACCTTGTCCACCCTTCAAGGGTGTCCCACATGAATTACACTCAACAGGCAAAGCAAAGAGCTTTGACCTGCGACAAGGCTTTGTAGCCAAAGCCTGGGTATGTCAATGGAAGGAGCATCAGCAGATTTTGATAAAGCCTGTTGGCTGTAGAGCATGAAGTTTAACAGAAGGCAGCTCTCCAACAGGATCTTTTCCTGCCTGGTGTCCTCATTTAATGTGTAGTCATCTCTGATCTATTTGCGTTGTACCGTTTGCTGAGCTGCTCTGTTATCTGTACACGAGCTCTGTACTTAGAGGCGCTCTTCACTTACGGCTTCAGGTTTCAGTTATTATTTGAGCTCAGCTTGTTCCTGGCTACATCATTAAAAAGCAAGAGAAGTTTCTTTGCCCACCTCTTCTCCTTAAACTTCTGTATTGCTGCATTTCATGCTGCACACATTCAGAGGGTAATAAATTCAGTCGTTTTTGGTCTAAACGTAATTCCTTAGTAATTGCCATCTATTTATTTTTATTGGTAGCAATATCTTAGCTTTATGAATGCAAGATCTGGACTCTTCTGGCAGTGTCTTAGGGAAGGCTTGCTTAATAAACATAAAAATGCATTTGGGAAGGTTTAAATTAGATGGCTGCAGAGAACTCTCTTTTTCTTTAAACATGGCAGAATTCATTCCTCAATAAGGCTATGAGGGGCTGTAGGGGATGGAGAGCAGGATGAAACCCTCCTCTCTGTGAAGGTTTAGGACATCTGATCAGATGAATGATGCCTTGAAAAGCACAGCTGGAATGAGACTCAGATCCTGAAAGGCCAAGTGTAGTGGCTATTTCAGCTTTGTCAACAAGCAGTGGCTCCAGCCCAATTTGTGACCTTCCCCTTCTCTTCCAATGCTGCGGGAGCCTTTGCATAGTTGCTGATGGCCTTTGGAGCGTCCTGTTACTGATGCACAGTTTCCTGATTCAAACTGAGCATGGCACTGGGAACACTAGTTATTATTGTAATTTTTCCATCCCTTCCGCAGTTTTCTTTCTCATCGTTTGATCTATCCACATTGAGAACAATAAACCCCCAAAACTCACTCCGACCCACATGCACTTGCAGCACAGAGCATCTTTTTGATAGTCACATTGAACAAACTTCAAGAGAAACTCTGGGTAATTTTCATCTCCATTTTCATCTCCATTTCACCATCAGATCATTAAAACGAGACAAGTAAAACATCTCAGAATAAAAATGACAGACACAAAAGCAGGTCTTTAAATATTAGCAGCTTTAAAATTAATGTTTGATAAAGATTCCGTGCTGACTTTTGATTACTGCTGCCTTTTACAAAGTTCAGCTAAAAGATTTGAATCTTTTATTGTGCATTCCCAGGAAGATAAAACACAGTTATTGCTAGTGCAGTTTGGCTTCTATGCCCTTAACAAAAATGCCTGTTCCTTGGTTGCCATATGCTACCAAAAGGGATAAGATTTTAATTACCAGTCAATGAAGTCCTTTCCCATTTTTCATGGTAATAGACCTAAAAGAAGTTATTTTTACTCACTAGTTACACAGTGCCTCTTAAAATGTCAGTGGTTAGGTACATATTGGGTACACTGAAGTTCAGAGAGGTGTTTATTTGCACATCATGTCCCCCCACCCCCTATCTCTCTGTTCCCTGGGAGTGGTTTCTGCAGAGGGACACCCAGGATCGTGCGAGCCCCATGTGTTGGGTTGTCTGGGACTGTCACTTGTCCCATGCCAAAGCATGGGGACAGCACTAGCAATTTACCAGTGGGACTCTGCATGAGTGTGTGTGTCTGTCCGTGCACAATATTCTATGTATGGTCTCTGTTGCTGGCAGGAATGCTTCTGTAGGGTCCTTGCTTTTATTGCTGCTTCTGGCTGTGTCCAGGAAGCCATAAAGTGTAGTAGAATGTGAGAAATAGTTTAAGTCCTATGCTGCTCATAAACACTTAACCCTGCTTTTCAAGAGGAGTACTTAATCAAGAGGAGGAGAATATGAAGTCTCTTCCAACTCACTTGGACCATAAATGAGCCCTTTAGCAAGGGTAAAGTGGGGCATACAGAGAATTGCTGCTGTTTCCACTGGCTGAGAAACTGGCTATAATGATTGTTCTTAGACAACTCCATCTCATTAGGATGGTGGGTCTAAAAAGACACTTAATTCCTGGAACAGAAGGGGACCACAACCCCAGTGATGTGACTGATGCTAAAATGCTAAACCCAGACCTGTTCCAGTGTTTATTTGTAAAGTCTTGCCTGGAGCATCCTGCTATCACTAGTGGAGAGGGTGGGGGGTGCCTCCAGACTCATGCATTTGCTGCGGCTTGTTCTTGAAAGGTGCCTGTCTTTCTCTCCCTGGAGAGGGCATGGAAAAGGAAACCACATCTCTGACTCACATCTTGAGTATCTCCAGCCTTCACATTGCATTTGGAAGTCATGCTGGTAAGGTGAGGGTGACACAGAGCTATTCATTTAGACATTCCTGGGGTAAACCAAGTGCTAGGATGCACGCAGACAACACCCCAGAGGAGTGTGAAAGAGGATAGACAGGAGATATTCAGACCAGAGACACTGCTGCTAACACAGTAGTCTGTGTAGACAGGGATGGGTCTCTGACCCTGCAGACCTTCAGCTCAGCAAGCAATTCTGGGTCACTGCTCTGCACTAATTAAATTTAGCTGGGAAGCTCCTGGGGGTGTTTCAGTTCACATGGGTGCGGCTCTGTTGGGGCAGTCACGAAGGAGCATTGCTCTGTCAGAGCCTTGGGCTGCACGTGGCTGGATGAACATTAGCATCAGGGAAGCAGAAATTTTTTCCATTAGCAACTAAATGGTTCGGCGTCTGCAGATGAAAAATATGCTGCTTCTGACGACAGAGGGCATGCTGACACAGTTCTGGGAAGTTAAATACAGGCAGATTCAGCACTGGGGAGACATGTTTCACAGAGAGGGGCAAATCCTGTTGTCTTTACAAGTTACCTTCAAGGAGAAAGGTGGCTTGCTTGCGTGAGCCTGTGTGGGGCTTTACTCAGCTTTCTGGGAGACTTTCCTGCATGAGCAGACCCCAAAGTTTCATTTGGGCTGTAAGCAAGTCAGATGCTATTGGAGGTGCAGAAGCAGAAGCAGCTATTACACTGTGCCTGCAGCAAGCTGTGGGGAGAGGAAATGGCTGTGAATGAAAACATCAGCATCTGGCCCAAAGAGACTCCCTTGCAGCCAGCAGGCTGACAGCAGGGAAGTCCAGTGGGACAGCAGTGGGTAGTTTGACTCATTGATTGTGGCAGGCAGCTGATCTAAATTCAGCTGCAGTGCAAAGCCCTGGGCAAAGGAAGTGTGAGGGCCCTGAATGTTTGCTAGAAAAATAAACAGCATCATTCGGAGTTAAGAAGGAGCACGGGGTGTGCTGGATGTGGGCTGTTGGTGTTGAGAGCAATTTGCTGGAACAGGGAGGACGTACTGCCTCCGGGTCCTCAAACAGTGACGTGAATGGTAACAACTGATCTGGCTCTTCTCCCTAAACAGGTTCATCTTGCTGTGCAAGGAGGTCCCGATCCTGCAACGTGCTCTGGACAGGGACAGCAGCCTGCCTATATGAGGCAACTTACAGGATCAGGACTCCATCCTGAGTTTAATCCTAATGCACGTACCTACTTTGATGACGTGCCTGTACATACTGTCTGTGCTTGGGCAGAGGACGCTCAGGAAGTCTCATCAGGGAAGGAGTTTCCTTGAGCCTGTCCTACATCAAAGATACTGAACTCTTTGCACTGGCCATGGGGTTTGTGTCTGTTTTTTTAATGATTCTGTGCATTCTCCAAAGAGATTAAGCCAAAGCATGGGTCCAAAATGTCGCTGCAGAGGAGTAGCCATATTTCTTAGTGCTTACACTAAATCAGTCAGTCTATGTGGCACAAGAAAGAACTGTCTTATAGTCCTTCTGAATGTTGTATGGTCTTCGGTCTGATGGCTGTATCTCACAGACAACAAATCCACACAGTCTTTTCCAAAAGCTGCTGAAAGCAAAGCCTCTTTAATAGGAGGCTTCAGGTAATTGGGACTGTCAGGAAGAAGTTGATTTTAAACATCAGACATGCAGGGCCACTCTTGCCCAGGAGAGACCCTGGATGGTCCCAGTTGCTCTGCACCCACCATGCACTGTTAGCTCAGCTGGGCAGAGCATGCTGGGTGCTTGGTGACTACGCCCTAAGATAAAGTTGTGTGCATACCTCGAGGGGGAGAGGCCAACCCACCTCTTCTTTCCTCAGTTTCCCTTCTGTAAAATGGCAATCCTCTCCTGCAGGCTTCAGCCCAGCAGCATATGCTATATCAGGCTGGGGAAAAGACGAGATGCTTCCCTGCACCCTGCCATTTGCCGGGATTTTGTCTGCATCAGCGCCTGAAGCTGATGCAGCTTCCCTTGTTGCCGGCAGTCGTGCAGGGAATGGGCAGCTTCATGCTCGATGCTGCTGCAGTTACTGCCCATTGAAATAATGTTGTGTTTGCTCTCTGAAGTGGCAAACGGTTCTTGACCCAGGCTGTTAGACTCCCGTAATAGCATGGCTAATAAGCAACAAAGCTTTTGCATTTTTTTGCAGCCCGTTTCACAGGCCATCTGGTGAGCCTGGCTGTAGGTTTGCAGGCAGGTGGAGAGTAGACATCCAGCTCTAAAGACTTAACTTTAGAGGTGACTTGTAAAAATCACATGCTGCCACAAAGGATACTGAGAACATCTCTTAGTGAATATTTGGCTCGCAAAAACAAAACAAGCAAAGCAACAACAGCAGCAACAATAAATCCAGAACAGGAAAAGACCCTGACCCCTGTTCTGGACTTCCAAATGTTCTTTGTGGTTGCTTCTGTAGCAAAACAGGAATGAACTCCGTGCTACCAAGGTAGACTGCAAATGGGTGGCAGGGAGCTAAGCAAACAGCGGGGAACTCATATGGCATTGAAGTAAGCCATTTACCACTGTTTTGCCATTGCTAGGAGGAGACCAGGACAACCCAAATGCCAGGCTCTGCAAAGGGTACACCTGCTGAGAGTTATATCCCTTTCATAGCTTTCTGACTGTGATTGCTCAGCAAGAGGGAGAGGTGGCAACAATTTATGCCATTAACTGGAAGCCTGGGTTCTATGTGCACAGCATCTCCTCCTGTCAGCTGTGGCTGAATTTCAAGCAGTTAAATTTGATGGATGTGGGAAACAGCAGGGTGTACTGTGAAGTTGGAAAAGCAAGACAGGCTGCTGGAGAGGTGGATGAACTGTGGTTTATTGTCAGGACAGAGATTTAGCGTGAGCATTTGGGACTTTTGCCTGCCCCAAGCATGTCTCTGAGGTTCATGTTCTCCATGGTCTGTACTGAGGTCAAAGCAGCTTTGCTGGCAGAGTGTGCTTGCTGACCCATGGACACCCAGGGGCTGTGAAGCTGGGGATGTCCTGAGATGATTGTCACTTTTGGGAATGAGGGCAGGAAGGAGAGAAACACTTCTTCTGCTTGGCACACTGTGTCTGTTTGGGTGATAGAGGCAGCTGGTGCTCAGCATGTTGAGAGCCACCACTTCTGCCTTTGCTCAGCCTGTCTGCAACCACCTCTTGAATCCCAGATTGCACAACATCTTGCACCAGCCCCTGGGATGGGGAACTCCAGCCAAAATCATGCTACTAGTCAGAAGGATTGTGCCACGGGGAAAAAGTGGAGCATCCTAGGAATAATGAGCTGTACCATGCCCTTTCACTGACTGTGGGATTGTGAACTCTGCTCCTTGTGGCTGATAACACAGGAAAATATGCTTTGGCCTTCTGCAGGGACAGGCGAGGTGGGTGGCTGTGGGTGTCCATCGCCACCTGGGGTACCTCTGCCCTGCAGCTTTGGCAGGAAGGCAAGCCAGGCCACAGAGCAGCTGAGGGCTTCGTGCCCAGGTGCTGTCGAGGTTATTGAAGACATACCAGTTTGCTCCAGAGCTTGCTCCATGATTTCAGTGGGTCTACACTGATTTACAGTGACACAGGAACATGCCTGCTGCTCTCAGTGGTGCCGGGAAGTTCTCTGGTGGCCATCCACACCTGCTGTCTCCCATCTTGACTGAGAGGTGAAACTCCCAGGCTGCTGTAGGCACAGAGACCACACAGGCAGAGTAATAAATGAAACTGTGCAAGGCAATGCTTCCAGGCACTCTCCCATCACTGTTGCTATTACATTTTTGACATTCCCAATATGGTCTTTGACCAAGGCCAACATAGTGCTTAATTCTCAGTCATGAGCCTGGTAACTGGAAAAAGGGGGAAGAAGATTATCACAGGTCTCATGGAAAGAGCAAACCTGTGATGGGACATTTCAGGAGGCTTGTGGGATTGTGTAAAGCTTATTATCGGATGTTTAAAGGGGATTGTAGGAATGTACCAAACATTATGGGATGTTTAAGGGAAGGGCCAGAGGTGGGGAAAGGAGGGATCAAAGCGAACTGGGGAGGAACAAGCATGGGAGAATGGGTAGGAGAGGGGATAAAAAGGTCCAACTGTGGGTAAGCAGGCTGCTGATCAGTGTGCTTTTCTGGCTGAGCCCTGTGTCTGCACTTCAGCCTGGCCTGTCCTCATATTAAAACTGATTCATAGTTTTTTTCTTTCCCTTTCTGTCTCAGTGCATGTGAATATGGGTATGTTTCACTGGCAAACTTCAAGCTCGACTAGTCAGTGAGTAGAAGACCAGAATGTGAAAGCCCAAGGCTGGACACAGGGTAAGTGAGACTCATGATCTCGGTATGGAGTCTGGATGGAGTAAGTGTCTGGGGTTGGAGGTTTCTGCTGATGCATGTGTGCCTGTGGATGAGGAGAGTGAGGAACTGTATATGTCCACTGGTGACCTTCAGCCCTGATCAGCTGGAGGGGGAGGAGGGAACAGGTGAGGCTGCTCACGTTGTTCATGTTCATGTGAGTATTACTGATGGTTTTGTGGGGGCCAGTAAAGGCTCTGTTCTTTGTCCGTGTTGGTCTGTGTGGCCAGTTGCTTGTGTTTTGTGTGCATCTGCATCTTTGGGACATACGCTTTGCTTTGTGGAGACACCCACAAATTGGAAAAGTGGCAAACAGACTGGTGAGGAGAAACTCCTTGGGTCTTCAAGCCCACTGGATCCAGCTTCTCCCAACATGATGCTTTTTAGAATCAGCTTTGGAAAATGCTGTTCCTCACTAGGGGAATGTATTTCAGTCTGGTACCATAATGGCTTTCATGGAGGATTTGTTGCAAGAACTGGAGATTTCTACAGAACAGGCGTTTCCAAGGTGGAGTCAGCAACTTTCTGTAGTTATGGGACAAGGTAACAAGTCCAGTTGATCTGTAGAACCAGACTAAACATGGACCATTTCCAGTTAAAACTTTGAATGTGACTGGTAAGCTACAAAAAATAGGAAGCCTTCATCCAAAAATCTTGGGAAGTACAGTCTAGCACTGTATCTTCCAAACCTAAAATGTGTGCTCATATTCATCTTCTGCACATGCTGTATATCTGGTGTTTGATGATGCATGTCTCAGGAAGGCAATGTTTTGCATTACCAACACTGAAATAAGTGGCCCAGATATGTTCTTTCTTGTAATGTAATTGTAAATGGATTTTGCTTCTAAAACACCATGACATTGATTTCCTACAAAGTGACAGTCTTGTCTCATTACCTAGATTCATTTGTTGTCTGATGGATTTTAATAGCAAAGATCTGAAATCTGATGATTAACCCCCACCCCCAAAGAAAAAAAAGAAGTTCAGAGCTGTGTCACATCCTTAATAGGAGCTTCAAAAAGAAGCATGACAAGCAGTGTTTGGGAAGAAATTCACGTTATTGGAAGTCTGGTGGCAGGGAGTCTCAAACAAAAGGAAAATATTGAAGAAGGAGAGAGAGGGGAGAGAAATCTTGGATGGCAGAGGCATTAGCATCAAACAGGCAGGCACGGTGTCCCTCCCAAGAAAGAGCAGATCTGTCTATATGTCCAAATATCCTTTGCTCTGACTTCATCCCCTACCTGTGCTGTGGTAATATTTCCCTGAAAGTGGTCTTTCTCATATTTGAGTCTTCACCCTCCTGTCTCCAAAGGATCCGCCTCAATTCCCTAAGTTCAGTGTGGTATGGGATAACTGGGGTAATTTAATGCACAGGATTTTCCAGTGTGTCTTATGTGCCACAAAGAGCTAGATTTCCACCGGGCCGGATTTGACTTATGAACTTAACAGATGCTGCTTCTGAAATTCTGGGATGGAGTGCAAGCCCCTTGCACTAAACACAGGAGAAGGAAGGAGGGAGTATAGCATGTGTACAGCACATGCCAAGGAAATATAAGGTGGAGGAAAAAAAGGCTTGGGAGTGGGCAGGGATACTGGGGTAAGGCTTGTCCGCTGTGTTTTAAGATTTCTGTAATAGCCTAGTTATCTAGGACCTCTGGGCTCATCCCCCTAAATGTGGCAGCTAGGAAACTACATTCTCAATATGAGTCTTTCAGGATGCAAGCTGTGCTGCTTCATCAGAGTGATGGCTGCTGCTTTAACAAGCCGCATTAGCCCAAGATTGATTGTCCTGTTCACAGCATGAAAGATCAGTGCCATTTGCAGCAGTGAAGGTCTACCCTCTCTGGGGTTACTGCTGACATAGGGGTATCAGGCAGCTGCCTGTGCAGCAGTTCTGGTGGAGAGCCTGCTGCCCTGTAGCTGGGCATCATGCTGGGGACATGGGCAGCCACACGCCTCCCGTGCTGCTTGCTGGGACACTTGCAGCCCTCTCCTCCACTGGCTTAGCGACTGAGTGCAAGTGAGGATCATTCATTTCGGGATCCCTTGTGGGCAGCTGTGCAATCCCAGTCCCACACAGGTGTTGTCTGCGTGGACAAGCAGCAGGGCTGGGAGTGGAGAGGGCAAACCAGACCTTCCTCTGGAGGACTGAGTCCATATCATCTGTCCCAGACCGCGCAGTTGCCTCAATGCAGCACTAGCCTTCTGCTCGTGGTTAGGACCAGAAGGGTAACTGGGACAGGGATGTTATGGGGTCACTGATGGGAGCTATCACAGCCTCCACACACGCTGTATTGCCCATGAGGCTGGGTCTTAATCCACTTGGGAAGTGCTTCCCTTTGCTGGTGGCTGGTGAATCAACACTGGCCTCGTGTCACTCCTTCTCCAACGAGCAGATATGTAAAAGTTGGACCCTTCGAATCAGGCTGTGGGGGTGGTGGGGGTTAGCAGGGTGCAGCTTTGCTGAGGAGGAGGTACAGACAGAGAGAGAAAACTGTCACCTCCTGCAGGGCTGGGCTCTCTGGGAAAGCACAAAGCATCAGGGATTGAAAGGCTCAGCACTGCAATCCCAGTGGCTGAATACTTCACATGGACATGTCCCATGAGGCTTCTGGGCTCATGCCAAATGCTCTTGAAGTGTTTCTACTAACTGGGTCCCAAAATAAGAAAGGTTACGTGCAGGAGAACAGAAGCGCATGGAGAATTTATAGATAAATGAAAAGCCAGTGTGCAGAGTTGTGTCTAACTGGTTTCCGAGACCCAGAAAGCCACACAATGTCCTTAGGCTGGGCCTGCCTTTATTTAAGTGGGAAATTTTTTGGGATCCCTGGGAGACAGCAAGCTCATGTGACAGCAAATGAAAAGTGTGAGGCCTGAAGCAGTGCCCTTAAGTTAACTTCAAGTTGGAGGAGACCCAAATTCAGTGCAAAGGCTATTGTGCAGCATGCTGGAGGCAACCTTGCTGCCATGCACTGAGAGAGGCATCTGCGGCTTACTTTGTGGCTGGCTGCTTTTTCAGGTGACTCCCCCTGTCCTCTGCTACCCTCACCCTGTGACTTGGCTCAGAGGAGGTGAGAGGTGACAGCTTTTGTTAATTTTAAAGTCATTTTGAACAGATCCGGACAAAAAGCTGTGAATGAAAAGTGAAAGAAGTCTTAGGCGAGTCGTAAAAGCATACAGGTGAAAATAGCAATGGTGGGGTGAAGTAGGGAATAACAACAGCAGATGAATCTTTCACAGGTTTCTTGCTGAGACCCTGTACTGGCAGGTCAGCATAAAGTCTGTGGTCCTGTGTTAGTTATGACCAGATTCATATCTACTGGGCTGCATTGGGTTTTACAACTGGAGACTGCAGCTGGATTCAAGGAACTGACAGTGAAAGATGTGATTTGCCTCTTTCAGTATTTCAAGCTATTTTCAGATAAATGACTGATGTTCTTAGCTGATCTTCATGCTTTTAAGAGCCTATGTCTGACCATCTGTCTCCAATTAGTCCCTTCAGCCCTGCAGTCTTCTCTCTTTGAAGTTCTCACACTTCTTTTTTGATACATTAATAATAAAAGGAACCTCAAAGCACTCTCAAAGTATCATTCTCCCTATTCAAAGCAGGATAACTTCACCCCTTGGGGAAGAGGTGGGACAAGACAAGTGAGGTGAATTTTTTCCCCAGACTTCCTTCTCTTAAGAACCGTTATTTTTTTCTCTCTAAGCTGTATGAGCTGGCTAAGATGGTACTGTGGCAGAGGCCCTGGGCAAGGCACAGAATCAGGATTCAGGAAATCTGGGTTCACTCTCACCTCTGCAGAATGACTTCTACCTGGTCACCGCATAACGTTGTCTTGCTTCTAGTGCTGTCAGGACCAAAGCAACAGAAATGGGGTCTGCAAACTCTGCACTCCCTCCTGGGAGTGTCACTGCCTGTTCTCAAGAGCAGCTCCAATACGGTGCAGCTGCAATCTGGGATCATGCTGTTGGGAAACAGCCTTGGTCTAGCAGTTATATTTAAGCTTGGGCTCTTTGCCTTGGCCTTTCCTTGAGCTGTGCTGTAGGTATGCCTATGCTTGGTCCTGTACCTTGCTGGTACTGACCTCACTGTGTTGACTTCACTTCCCTGCTTGACCTTGAACCTCTCTCATTACTATGTCTGTGGTTGCTCTCACTGGATGTGCTCTGCTCTCCTCATTCAGGTACTGTGGGACTGTCCTTGTTAAAAAAGGATATTGAGGAAAGGGAGCTCTTGTGGACCAGATCTTGTCTTTCTGACAGTGGCCAGAAGAAATGAGGTGCACAAACAGTTGTTTCTCTTTGAAGGTCCTTCCCAGCTTCTGGCAGTTAGGGTAGGACCTGTTGAGCCTGAAGGTACAGCTGTACCAGGCAGGCATTCATGAACCTATCTTCTCTCATCGTAGTGAGTACTGTAGACCTTTGTGTGCCAAATAACTCTGAGTAACTCCCCTTCCCTGCCTCTCTCATGAATTCAAGGGTCACCTTCCATCTTGGTTCATTTTTTCAGGGGCAGATTCCCTGCCAATGTATGTGAGGTGAAATTACTACCATTTTCTGTGTGTTGGGCTAGCAGTTCAAACAGTCTAAACAGCAAATATTGCATCATTGTTTTTCACTGAACCCCAAATCTTAAAAGCTTTCCTTAAAGTATCCACCCGTCCTAAGCTCCTGGATCTGAACTGGGGGCTGGTGATTTTGTTCTTTTTGGTCTATTTTGTTCAAAAGCCATTAGGTGGAAGAAATTTACTTGAATGCCTCTGGTGAATAGGATTTGTTAGCTGACTCCTCTGCTTCATTATTGACAAGGAGAGTTAGCTTTACTAATGGGAAATAGGTACATGCTGTACACATAAAAGCCAAGGCCAAAGTAGCAAAGAACAACCTTTAAATAACTCTCATGGTCAATTAGCCAGACGATAACACCTGGTGGGTAAAGGATACACTCACAGATATCTCTCAGAAAACCCCACAAAAAATGACGTCTGAAAACTCTCTGTAAAATTGTAGGTGTGTGTGTGATTTGTGTAACTGATAGTATTGTTTGCACATGGGCATGGTCATTAAGAATGACGTGTTCAGCCTCACCTTTGTATTGTGTAGGAACACTCTCTGAGACTCTGATCAAATTAATTGAATACATACTGTCTTTCGTCATTTGCAGAACTCCATATGATATGCCTAGGTTTGATGGTTAATGAGTCCCCTGGAGTCCTCTCTTTCAGCAGGTACAGCATGTTCTTTAATTTTCTCCCTTTCTGAGCAGAAAGGAGTTAAAGAGAAGAAAAAGCCTATGAACAAGAGGACAAAAGGAGGTGAAGGTTCACACATGCTGTATTTGGGGGGAAGCTAAGTCTTGTTTTCTCTGTATGGCCTTTCTCCTAGACAAATATGCAGGAATTTGTACTGATGGATCAGAGTGTCACAGAAGGCATCTCTGAAGACTATCTAGTCCAAGTCCCAAAACAGTGTCAACTAAAGCAGGTTGCTCAGGGCCTGACCCATTAGCTCTCAGCTGACTCATCATCCATCCCAAAGCAAAGTTTTATTCGTTCCTGCTTCTCTCTCATATAAAAGGCAACTCTCCATCCGTGCTGTGCTGGCCAGTTCTGCCTAAAGAGCCGTATCCATCCATCACAGCCCTCCAGGCACATGAGCCTGGAGGCACCACATGAGGTACCATGTCTTCATGATCCAAATGAGATCATAGCCCTGTAATTGCACACAGACTTCTAATTCCTCCTGTTTGTTCCTCATGCTGCATGGATTAGTGTTCAAGCACTTCAGAGAAGCACTCAGTCATGCTGATTGCAAGGAAGAATGTGTGAGAACTTTCTCCATGATGCTGTCCTGTAGGAACTTCCTTAACTGTATGCGTACTCTGGGGCTGAGGCCTCTTCAGCCCTGCATTGTTATTATGAGGTTTTTCTTCTCCTTATCACCCTGCGACTTTACTGTCAACCCACTACACCACTTCCTTACCTAGCCAGGGGTTGCCATTCCCCCCTCCCCTGATCCTTCCTAGTTTAAAGCTCTCCTCACCAGGTTACCAACCTGTTGACACAGATGCTTTTGTTCCACTTAGGTGGATTCGACCTCTCTCTAGCAGCCCTTGATTCTCAGAGAGGGTCCATGATTGTAAAAGCCCTGTTGTCATCTCCAGCTTTGCAACAAGCTGTTGATTTGCAGGATTGATCCTGTAAATGTTGTTGATTGTTGATTGCAGGATCAATCCACTCTTCCTCAAGCTTTTTTCCCCTTTCCCATTCCCTTTTAGAGGCAAGACTGAGGAGAATGCCACTTCAGCACCCATGTCCTTGGCCATCATCCCCAGACCCATGTAGTATTGCTCGATACTTTCCAGGTCTCCAAAGACAATTTTGTGGGTGCCCACATGGATGAACAGCAGGGGATAATAGACTTCTGAGGCTTTTCTGGCCTTCAGGCTATCCTCAATGTCCTGGATCCTACCAAATCTCCCTAGGCAGTGTCAGGCTGGCAGATGGAGGCCTCTATCCTGCACAGCAGGGAGTCTCCTATTGCTATTACTCACCACTTTCTCCTGGTGCTGCTATGTGATTTAGGCTCAGTTGCCTCCAATGCTGCTCTGAACAGAGCTCCCAGCCCCTCATCTGATGCCATGGCACCAAATCTATTCTGTAGTTGCCAATCTGCAGGTGGAGCAGCAGCCTTCCTCCTGGTGCCAGAAGTCACCAGCTTCCAGCCTTTTCCATCATGGGAGTCTCCTTTTCCCAACCCCACGAGTACAGACTCTGAATGCTCCTCCATCTGTGCAGTTGGGTGTTCAGGCTCTTGTAGGGTCTTGGAGAAGATCCTGTCCTCTTTTGCATAATCTCTGATGCCTTGCAGACTTCCCACCTCCTCCTGCAGCTCCTCAACAAGCCCTCACCTTCTGCAGGCAAGACGACCATTTCCCCTGCCCCAGCCTCATTGAGGGGCCCCAGGCACGACCTGCAGCCCCAGGCCTGCAGCACTGCATCCTTCCCTGGGAGCTCAGCCTGTGCTGAGGCCCCTGATGTGCCAGGAGTAGTTGCTGCTGTTGGTGTTGGACTGTGCCCTGTGGTGTATTGCCACCAACTCTGAGCACACATACACTGTCCTCAGCAGAATTTCTGGCTCAATTCTGTGTGCTCTTCTGTGCAAACCAGTGCATCTGTTTGCACCTTCTGTTACAGCAGCACAGACCGATTTTTGGTTCTATGTGACACAGTGCAAACTCCAAGTGGTGGAGATGAAAAGCATTTCTTATTCCCAAGTTCAGGAACACAGAAATCACGGAGCAGGAGGAAGACTCAAAGGGCACACCTGCACAGCACAGGTTCATTCTCCTCTGACCGCTTCCTGGCTGTGTAGATCCCTCTATATGGAGCTTCACCACCTTTTCAGTGCAGCTGATGAAAGCCCAGGCCTAGATGCTTATCTGGCATACAAAACCTTGGCCAGGGCTCATCAGGTCAAACGCAGCATGGTTATAGCCGCTTCACTGGTAAGGCACTAACTGCAGTAGGGCAGAGGACTGGAGTAGTTTTCTTCTTCCAGCATGCCTGGCTCCTAAGAGCATTACATTTGATGACTCCTGTGCACAAATGCAGGCAAGTGCAAAATCTGATCTGGCTTTTGATAGGGAAAGAAGCATTCCCATCCAGAGCTGTGATAAAGAAGGAGGGGCTTCCTTGTGATACACAGGCTTATTCCTGGCTGGGGTGTGCTGAAGTAACTCCACTTCTTGTTGAGCCTGTTTTAGAGGTATCTCTGTTGTGGTGAGTCCCAACTAGAACAGCGTTCTTCCATGTGCAAACATAGATCTTGCTGATAGTGATGCTTCCTGTGGTTACCTTTCACAGACAGTAACTGAAGGAGCAATGAAATTCTTTTCTGCACAGTGATGGCTGAATGAGTGAAGGCTACTACCCAAAGGCTCGGCTGGATGAAAGTGTGGGAGCTGAGGACTGAGCAGGTCACAATGATCTATGTGTCTGTTGGGGTGAGGAGCGAGAGAAGAGAGAACTTGTCTGGGGAGAGAGGTGGAGGACAGGGAAGGAAGAGTTCTTCTGGCAGTAATGAGAGAAGAAAGCCAACTGCACTCTTTGGGCAGAGAACTGAATGGAAAAGTAGGCTTGGAATTAGCAGATAAACTGTTTTCTCTCTGAACCACACTTTGAAGAAATAAGATGTTGAGATACACTCTTTGTAAACAGATCAGCATCCAAGAAAATCTGGTTTATGCGTTTGCTTGCTCTTGCTAATACAACAGCCTGAAAAACTCCAAAGATGGGTTTACTGCTTACTCCAAGAAAGTCAATAATATCATGCTGGGAATAGCTTCGAGTCAGCCAGGGCTTAATGAAACATGGCACGTGTAAGATTTCTGAGCTTGATGCCATCTGCTCACAGAGAGCATTGGATTGCTGTAAGAATGTCAACAAATAGGCTTGAGAAGCTTGTGAAAATGAGGAGGGAAATAGCAAGCTCCAGGGTGTAGGAAAGCGATGACTTTTCTGTGTGACTGTTGCATTCATGAGATTGGTTAGTCTGTTTTTTTAATCTGCTCCCTTCCCACTGTCTCTGGGGAAATGCCTGCAAGAGGAGAGACATGAGTCCTTGAGTTAAACTGAGAGAAATATGGCAATGAGACTAGTAGGCTAATCAGATAAAAAAATAACTTCTACATGGTCTTTGGAGACATCACTTGTGAACCTCAGAGAATTAGGGTTGGTGGGTTAGTGAGGGGAAAGCAGCTAGCAAGCATTATAGCTAGTAGCTCTAAGATCTCTTTAATGCAGCTCCCAGTATAATCTCTGAGGTACCTAGTTTTAAAAAAAAGATATATAAAAAATGTGAAATTTAAACCCTAAGTAGTAAACCTAATAGGAATGTTCTTTGCTCCAAGAGTCAAGATAATTGTACTTTGAAAAATTCTTTTGGTATAACATTAATTTTGACCTTTCTGTGAAGTGTGACATAAACATGTTTAAAATGGATATTCATGCCCAAACCATTTCCATTATCAGCTAAAAAGATTTGGGTGTTATGTTACAGTTAAGCTGTTTTAAATAAACAATCTCTCTTGCTGTGCTGTTTTCATGCTATAATGGAGGTGCTTAACAGACTGCACAGGTTTATCTTTTCTTCCTCCTGTGTAGAAAATAAAACTTAGCTGTTTTCCAACAGCTGATGCTTGAATACATACAAAATACTTTGTGTGTATGCAGATTGCCTGTCACAATGTTTAGCTACTTTAAATTGTTGCTCACTAAAGACTAATTTTTTTCCTGAATCCCTGTCCTAGGAAAGCCATTAGCCATTCTATTAGCCATTAGATCCAACTGTTTCAAGAGTGTAAGCCCTGGAAGTGGAGAAAACTTGATTTATACTCTCAGTGCCTGAGGCTAGCCTGGGTGATTTCTGAACTGTGAAGAGAACTTTTCTTTGGGAATCCAAGGTATATATTTTTGTGAGAGGAACAAATCTATAGTTTTTCCCACTGACTCTTGTTTCATTTATTTTTATGAAGTACTCGTCATGTGCACGGACCACTGAACGACTGAGTTTTACCTGAGGTTCAATGAATGCATTAATTTTTAGTCTGGTACTCTCTTCTGCAGCTCAGTATTTGATTACATAGTGTGTTATCAAAGCTGTGATTACCCAGAAATCCCCTTAAACTGCCCTCTCTTCCAGTCACCACAGGTCTGCAAAGAAGACTACGCAACAAAAAGTAAATTTGGAAGGTGCCTGAAATGCAAGATGGGGTGGAGAAGAAGGAAAAGTTACAGATATTTTTTGACACACAGATTTTGAAGACAACTTTTTAACAGACCCACTTTTATACTAATGTTCATGATACAGTGTATGCTGGAAAAACTGCTTTGGTGAAAATGCTTAAAACCTAATCCAGTTCTGTTGTCATACCCAGGCACAGTAGCATGAGCTATGCTTGGCGTTTCACCAAGTAAGCTTGGATGAAAAGATTCTGGTTGCACTGTTTGGAGAGCTCCTTTTTTCATACTTCAGTTGTACAGTAAAAAAGGCCTTTTAAAGAGAGGTGCAGGGCAGCATAGGGGTACTGGAGAACAGGCTGCCAGTGCTGAATTTGTCAGTTGAGACACCTTTCTGGGTCTGGAGCAGAAGGGGAGATCTGGTGTAGGAACAGATGCTGGAAAGAACAGAGGCTTTGAGATATGAGATACCACCATCAAAGCCAAGTAGCCCATCTGCTAGAGTCTGCCTACACCTTAGCTGGGTGTGGGGTATACACGAGTGTAAAAGAACAGAATTGCAGCCCTTAAAGCAAAGATGTGGGCATGAGGTAGGCACACTGGTTCCAGAAAAGCCATGGACACAACCCCCCAAAATGACTCTCCACCAGCCTGTTGCTGCCAAGTGTGGCTTATAGAGGTGGTGCTAAACTGCTCTCCCTTTCAAACCTCTGCTTTGAGAGCTGTTTCTTCAATGCTTTGCTGATTTTGCTCCTCCAGCAATCATCCAGCACTGCTCTCTTTTCTCTCCCAGGACTCGTTGCTCTAGTCACCTCTATTACTTTAGGGCCTGAGCGTTATCTGCTTTCCCTTATATTCAGGTGAAAAGTCAGACTGGGTTTTGCTGTTGTTGTTTCTCTTATGTGTTGTAGGGGTTGGGACCTTCTTTAGAGAATTCCATCCACAGCTCTCCTGGGGCAAGCCAAAAGGGACTAGCCTTGTTTGTTTCTTTTGGAGATCTCTCTGTTAGCGAGGGCTAGCCTCCAAGCACCCATGAGCATCTGAGTTCATCTTCTCAGCAGCAGGAGCAAACACACTCGCTACGTGTCCCAGGCTTGATCAGAATAGATCAACCTCTCAGCCTAACAAAATGCAATCTCCAAGTCCCACTTGCTTGGATGGAAGGGAGAAGACAGCTTGAGAGAAAGCAAGAGCATCAATACTTAAGCTACTAAAGACTTAAGTCTTGAAGTTGTTGGCCTTACTTTTGACCCAACCTTGCACTCTCGGTGATAGCAATCAGTTCTGTAGCCACTTCAGTGGCCTGGGATTGTCCTCTGAGCCTGCCCTGGGCTCATGAACAGTTTCTCCTGGATGTAGAGTCTGAAGAATTCAGCCCAGGGCTCCTGGGGTCTTTTCCTCACTGCCTCTTTGGTTCAGACACTGAGGTCATGCTGGAAGGACAACTTCTTTGATCTTCCTGATGTCCTTTCTTTCAGTGTCCTTGCTTTTCCTTTTGGACACAGGAAGCTTCCGACACCAGTGTAGGAGAGTGATTTAGAAGATGCTCATTTCTGCTGGTGAGACCCAGGCCTGGGACAAAATTGACAAAAGTTGGACCTCCTGCAAGCAGCCCCAAGCTTGTGCCCTTACAGACAGAAATCCCCTGCAGTAGTTCAGAGTCTGGCTGGCACCAGTGGGACTGGAGGCTGGAGGTGCATTTCTCTATGGTGGAGAAGATGAATGAATTACTTGTTTCTAGTAATTTGGGCAAGTGCAGCTCAGGTGGACAGTGCAGGGCCCAGAAATTGGTGGGAGCTGTGGAAATACACTCTTTCTACCATCCCACAGTGACAGCAGTGTCCTCAAGATGTTGCTTTCCTGCTCCCTCAGCAGTGGCTCCAGTAGTCTAGGGAGGTAAAGGCATGGGATAGCAATGGCATGTTTTCTACCCCTCAAGTAATATCCTATGTCCTGCAGCTATTGAGAGTGGAGAGCAGAAGTATTGACCCACCACTTCCCGCATGGAGTGGGTTTTGGCCAGCAGCTAAATGAGCCATCAGGATTATCATGCAGTCCTGGTACACAAGGCTAGAAAATGCAGTCCAACCTCCCTTCCCTGCATTGGTACCGCACATTAATTAGGCACCTTTCTGCTGTCAAATGAGTTCTCAAGTCTTCTTTGCTCATCCCCCTTCTAAGGATGAAGCCCTTTCAGTGCCTGTTGCAGTTAACTTTCTGCCATGGCTAATTGGATTTTGCACGGTGCACAACAGCATTTCAGTGGTGGGGGTGAGAGATGTGGTAGTGCAGCTTCTGATTATAACAGGACAAATTGTGTCTCTGAGCACATGCCAAAACTGTATCTCCTGCAACATGTCAGTCTTTCCACATAATCCCATTATGTGAGGCAAGTGAGCTGTGCTCTTCCCAGTGAGTGAGTAAAGCAACACGCTTTGGAGCAAGATGAGAAGACATACCTTTCTGGGTTAGTCTTGTGCTTGGGACAGTGCCTTGCTTTCATGAAGAAGTGAGATGAGAAGACATCACTAGCATTGCTATGTCCTGGGCTGGATTTGCAGGCAGTGTTTGAAGGCTTACTGGCTATGTGTGTTGATACCGTTTGAAAAGAGCAGGAAGCTCTGTGCTGAAGGTTTTCTGGCTGTTTGTGTTGTGCAGCAGTGCATGGTTTGGCACAGGCATGCAGAAATGAGTCTGGGATGCTCAGGGATCCCAGACAAGGAGCAGCTGGCTGTGGTTCCTGTGCCTTGCTTTTGTTGTTGAAATGCGCTGTGGCAGGCTACACCCCAGTTTTCTTTGCTAAGCACGGGGTTACTGTTATGGTACAGAGCAGGATGGTTTCTGACAGCGCAGCGGTGCATGTTGGGAGGCTCAGCAGGAGTTTCTATCATCTGTCACCTATTGAATGGGATCTGGCAGAGAGTAGAAGTGCAAGTTCCTTTGTCTCGAACGGCATGAGTTGAGCTTGCCAGCAAGCTGGGCACTGTTGAACTTGGTGTGTCACAGGTGAAGCACAGCTGGTTCTCAAGTCTAGACATGACTCTGCAGAGGACAAATTCATGAGTGTCTGGCCCTGGGCTCTTTGGGCAAATAGGGAGCAGAAAGACCCATGAATGATTCCTCTTATGCTCTGTGCCAGGGGTATTCAAGCTTTTTGCAAACAGGCTGCAAAATAAAGAAACAGGGCAGTGGGTCCTTTTAGTAAATCTGTAAGTGTGCAGGGTTGGGCCTTTGGCTGCTTGTGCCTTGGTCACCCAGATCAAGGGGGCTTGGGAGGGCACTGGAGCTCCTGTCTTGGGCTGCTTGCTTGGCTTGCACTTGTATGGCAGCCAGGGTGACAGCCTGTGTCCAGCTGTTAGAACCAAAATATACCTTGGACATAGATCTCTACAAGACCTGGGCAACATGCCAGGGTTTCCTCACTGGGACAATCCTTCAAACAGGCCCTCTCCAACATGGCAGGGGTTAACCTGATGAGGATTATTAGCTTTTTACATTGGTATGGGGAGGTGATAACTCTTTCTCAAGTCTGTGCTGAAGTGGGCACTGGGAAAGGCTGACATTTAACTTTCCAAAAAAGCTCATTTCAAGGAGTAATTCACTGTAGTGCTCTTCAGATTAATTTTAAAGCAAGTAATCTAAGAAGCCTGAGGAAAGTGGAATTTCAGGCAGTCTAGAGACCAGGACGGCAGGGATTGCAGTTCTGGAGAGGTGGCTGGGGGTGCTAAATTCTGCACAGATGGGATGACTTTCAGGAGCTGGTTTGCTTCTGGTACATTGGTTAAGTTATGTGGGTGGGAGACAAATGTGCTCCAGATTTTTAGAGCAGAAAATGTTTTTCTGCCTTATTAATGTGTCAGGCCCCATAACTACACAATCTGCAGAGGTGGTGGGTTTTTTTTTTTTTTTTATTTCCAGAAGGCTGACTTAACAAGAGCCTGCCCTGTGCTCATGAGCCTGTCCTCATGCCCTCATGAGCCTCATTTAAGGCTTTACAAACAATATTTGTTTGTAAAGAGCAAATGGCTCCCTTCTATACACCTTCCAGAAAGAGGCAGAGGGAGGCAGCGCTGTGCAGTCCTGAGTCCAGTTCTCTGCCAAGGGACCTCTTGAGCATTTCAAGCCAGGACTGCTCTCCCCTAAGGGAGTCACTGTTTCCCGCTTGCCCACATTGCCAGCTGGCTGCTTTGTCATGGTTTGCATGAAGCTTTTTATGTGGTAAAATAAACGAAACTTTTAATGTCTCCTGCTCTGGATAAGGGTATGTTTTTGGAGCCTGTTTTCTCCTCTGTAGTGGCCAGGACTCCTTAAGGTGAACCCCATGCAGGGATGCTTATCAACGTTAGCTCTCCACACAGGCTTCCCTTCACTGTGCTGCCTGGTACGTGGGGGGTATACAAAAGGGTTCTTGCACTTCTCCAGGAGTGTGGGCTCTGTGTTACGTTCAGATGTGCTAAAATCAGTAGGTCACCTAGCATGTATGAACAAGCAGGACTTCGAGCAACAAGGAGAGGTTCCTTGAATGGGTCACACTGATGAGCAGGAGCTTTGACTGAACTCTTCAGCCTCTGAGATTAACAGAGTTTCTAGATGTACAAAGTTAACTGGGACTGGACGTTCTGACTGCTGGCAGACAGGCTTCCTCTAGAGGGGCCAGCTGAGACCTCTGGGTTCTTGCTTGGTCTCCATTCAAAATGCATCTTGCACTTACTGGGGAGAAACGCAGATTGCCTTCCCCTCCCTGTGCCAGGACACCAGCTGCCCAGACAGTGCTATAGGCACAGCTAGCAGGCATGGCCTCACCTACATACCCAATCTGAACCCTGTGTCATTGACTGCTCTAAATCTGCTTACGAGGGAATGGAAAGGAGACAGCCAGCAGTGAAGATTTTTTTTCTTGCAATGAGAATCTGCCAGCTGGGGAGGTGCTTCTGGCTCCCTTGATGCTAGTGAGGATGTGCAGAGAGATTTCAAGTAGAGAGGGGGGTGGTATGGTTTAGATGGTGGAAACAGCAAGTGCTCTGCAGCTTCTCCAGGAGAATTTCAGCGACGCTTTGGGAACATGTCTGTTCTGACAAGCACAAGCTGGTTTGGATGGGAAAGGGCACAATCCAGCCCCACATCTTGCTGGGTGAATGGATCCAGGCACTGTCTGTGGAAGTCTTCCTGAGGATATCTGTTGTATTTGTCCATGGGCGAATCATAGCAAGTCATGTGTCCTGTTCTGGGGTGCCTGCATGTGGTGTTTTGCACAACAGCATCCTGGTTCCTGACTAATGCTTCCTCTGATAACCTATGATGGTGAAAACTGGACCTTTATAGTGTAAAGCAACCATTTTGCAAAAGCAAGTGATAAAAGTGTTGACATTATTTCCTCTTTGGCAAGGGAGCTATGGTGTCTCTGTGGAGTATATCACAGCTCCAAGCAGGGTGGCTGAGCAAAACCAGGAGCTGGGGTGTCCTTTGACTGCCCTTTGTCACAGTGATTGGGTGAAGGAGGGTGTTTAGTCAGGTCTTTGCAGGGCAGGATGAAAAGAATTTGTAGAGGATGGTGGTCTCTATTGCTACTTGGGTGCCTGGATCAGGGGGTCAGCAATCCCACATTAGGGCAGTTCCAGAAGACAGTGACTATCATTTTACAGAGTTTTCATTCTGCATGTCTTTCTACGTGTTATCCTGGGGACTTACCCACTCCTGATGCCAAAAGGGAAAATGTGCTCTGGTCAAACAGAGGAGTGGTGTCTGCTGTGAAACTTGAGATAAAACATCTCTTTAACAACTGCATCCTACACCCCAATCTTCCCTTTTTTGAAAGGCCACCCTGCTCTTCAATGTGGTAGAATAGGACTGGTTAACTGTGAAGGGACAAATCCCTTTTGCTCTGGCAGGTTTCTCAGATAGGAAATGATGTTCCAGCCGTGCAGAAATTAGGGGTGTGGGTGTGGTGTAGAGGGGGGAGAAGCTGATGGCACTCAAATCCACTAAATCCTAGACGTGCTGTTAGCCACAGCGGGGAAGGAGCCTGTCTTCTGAGTATGACCAGTATGAATCCTGTTGCCTTGTTGATTTGTTCCTGTAGGGTTTAGAGAAGTCAGTCCCTAATCCAACAGAGCTGTGTTTGTGCAAACTGTTTTAATTGCAGTATCCAGCTCTTCTGTACTTAAATGCTCTGTCAGGAAGGCTGCTTAGTGTGTACTTCTAGTGACCTTTGCTTTAATTGTCTAATTACTTGCAGTTCATTTGGATGATTCCAGTAGTGCCTGCTAGCTCTAATTAAAACTGGTTTCTTTCCAAAAGTATTAAGTTTCTTCCTCTCACTTCTTTGCATAAGTAAAATAAATATTTAGATGCATGCTGAGGTATCCTGAAACATCGCTATGGGATGGATGGATTGAAGAGCTGAGGTACCTCACTTCTTACTGCCTTGGGGGACTTGTGGTCAATTGTTGCTATCTGCAGGTCCCTGACTTGTGACACTGGGCTCCAGCACTTCCCAGCATGGGTAACGTGCTGCGTAGAGAGAGTTGTCTAGGAGAAGGGGCTATGCTCATGTTGCACAGGGAATGCTCAGGGCAGGAGTGGCTGAAGGAAAGGGAGCAGAAAGAGGGGACGGCACTTTAGCAAAGTGAGTGGTGCACATCCCCTGGGCTGGGCTCTCCTGGAGCCAGCTCTCCAAGGGACAGGGGAAGACAGCAAGAGATGGGGGTTGCTGGGAATTTCTGACCCTCTGCTCCAAACCTGAAGAAGGGTGCTGGTACCAGCTGGCAGCCAGCAGGACTCCAGCAGGAGTCCTTGCCTCAAAGAGCAATTGCTCGCTGTGCCCACAAGTGCTTGCTGTCTGATCAGAGCTCGACTCTGCTACCCAGATGGGGAAATGGAGGAACAGAGAAGGGCCGGGACCTACCTTGTATGACCCAGAAGTGCAGTGGCAGAGCTTGAGGTCCTCTTCCTGAGGGTTTGGCTACCTGGTTCAGGGTCAACTTAGGTATGGTGCAGGCATTCAGCTTTGAAGAGAGCTGTTGGAGGAGGTGCTGCTAAGAAGCTCAGTGGGAACTCCCCTCGCCTTTGCTTGCATTTGGCTTTTAAGCTGAAGGTCTCACTGGGTCTGTCCTACCTGCTGTACTAGGATATGTGGGACTGCATCCTTGTTGGTGAGGCCATCACCTCAGCTCAGAGATAACTCAGTAGTTATCTTGCTCAGCTCCTGCTCCGCTTTCCTCATGGAGCAGCCACCTTTGCTGCTCCCTGACACTGGGGAGGGTGTGGGAGACACCAAGCCTTCCTCACTCCTACTTTAGCCACCAAGACAAATCCTCTAGCAGCAAAGAGAGAACCCAGGAGTCCTGGTTCCCAGTGCTTTTGTCTGTGCACCTTACCTCATCACATGAAACAGCCTGTGCCTTCGCATCACAGGGTCAGCCACAGTGGAGCATCCTGGGTGGGCAGTCCTGGTGCTCAGAGGGATTGGGCTGAGCTGGCAGCACAGCATACAGAAGTGCTAACCTGATGATGGTGGAGGTCCTTTCACAGTCAAAGTCTCCCTGGAGGATGACAAAGGTTCCCAGACACTCAGCTCTAACACTGTGGGATAGGAACATGATGCTTGGAAAGGGTCTTGCTGGGAATTGCCCTGCACTGTGTCCTTGCATATGTGGTGGCATGGGGAGAGGCTGAATGTGGTTTGGAGAGTGTAGGCTGCTCTGCAAGTGCTTCTGGAAATAAGATATCTATGTTTTTTTGTCTCAGTTCAGACAGCAAAGTTGAGCTTCACATAAGCTTGTTGGCTTCCAACAAGTCTCACAGAATTTCAGAATGGTTGAGGTTGGAAAGGACCTCTGGAGCCATTCAACCGCTTGCTCAAGTAGGGTCATCTAGAGCACTAGAGCACAGGACCATGTCCAGGTGACTTTTGAATATCCCCAAGGATGGAGGCTCCACAACCTTTCACGGAAACCTGTGCCAGGGCTTGGTCACCCTCACAGTGAAAAAGTGTTTCCTGATGTTCAAGTGTAACCTCCTGTGTTTCAGTTTGTGCCCATTGTCTCTTGTCCTGTCATTGGGCACCACTGAGAAGTGCCTGGCTCTGGTTTCTTTACACCTTCCCTGTCCTTGGAGATCTCCAACACCTGTCTGGACCAGGCCATGATCCCATCTGGACAAGGCCATGATCCTGGCTGGACCCACTTGGAGCTGGAGGTTGGACTAGAGACCCCCAGAGGCCCTTCCAAACCTTCATTTTCATGTGATTTTATGGCAGAGCCTAAGGACTGTACCTTAAGGGTACCTCCTCAGAGACCAACGAGGGGATCAAGCTACTGCTCACCCAACAGCTGCAGCACTGAGTGAAAGAATACAATTATGGGCAATTTTGCCCAGGTTCCTCTTTAGTCAGAGCATACTTCTTTTTATAAGAAGTCTTTAACTTTGATTACTGCAAACACTCCAGTCAAAGGCACTCAGCAGGTAGCTATGGCAACCCCTGAGATAAGTGGTCTAAAATATACCAGGTAAAATAATGAGGGGATAATAATACGGTTTTAGTTCAAATAAACTATTAAGTGTGACTAATGGTTTTACATGTAAAAAATATTCATACACCATATTTCTGGGCTATAAATTAGTAATGGTTCGAGGCCCATTGTTCATCCCACTGCTGTAGGTGGTCTCCAAAGAATACTGTTAATATATGCCTCCTGCATTTGTTAACCCAGCACTCAGCAGGAGAAAAAAAAGTCTTGTAGCTCCACAAAATAAAACTGTTAAAGGGAGAAGAGAGAGGGGTGAGGGCTCAGAGAGGAAAGATTACCCATGCAGAGAGAGCTACAGCCCCTTCTCAGAGGCTGACCTAACTAATTTAATGTGACTGTCTCCTCAATACTTTTTTTTTCCAAACTGTCTCTATTGGGCCCAAATCAAAACTAGCAATTAGCAGCTGGGTGATAAGTGCTGTGCATACTCAGGATGGGACAATCATTACCCAAGGAAAGCTTATGATTTAAATAGTCTAATATATTTTCTTAACTTGTGGCGAGGAAAAGTACAGCTGGGATTCTCTGTTCCTGAGGAGCTGGTCTGCTGTGATTACTCCTCCAGCAGGACTGCTAGCCCACTAGTGATGGGGAACTGCAAGAAAGCAGAACTGAAATTTGCTGGAGCTACTCATGCTGTTTATGGTGGGTAGTAAACCTTTAGACATCTTGATTTTCAGAATATGCCCACAATAAAAATGGGAGACCATCTTCCCTCTTACCCTCCTTTTCTCCATGTAGGTATCCTGTCCTGAGCAGAGCCTGTCCCTTCTAAGCTTTCCTTTGCCTTTTGACTGTAGGTCACACAGAAGCGAATAGACTTGTCCTAACATCAGGGAAGAATTCATCCTTCAGGCCTGTCAACTACTCCAAGGATTTTGGATCATAAATCCTGCAGCAATCCTTGCAGCTTATGTAGTTGGTTGACCTTGAAGCATCTAAAACATAAAAGATTATTATGTTATTTTTTTCCAAAATACTGGCATTATGAAGCAGACACAGTAAACAAGAAGTGGTATATGTCCCTTTTTTGGATATCCTCCCTCATTTCTAGGTAGTTACAGAACACCCAGAAGATCATACGCAAAGGGGCTTTGTTGAGTTAGCTTTTCTTATCAACAACAAAAAATATATTTGAGTGTATTTTATGCCAATGGAGAGGATCATGTGAGGAAAAACATAGTTCTCTGTGGGGTTGCTTTTCAAAATGGACTCTGTCATTGTTTTTTATCCTTCAGAGGCTCTTCCTGATGAATTTAAATTTCCTCTTCCAGGAGCTCTAAGTATCTCTGTATGCTTGTTTTTGTCAGGTATTGCCTCTGAAAGAAGTTAGCTTTGTATCACAGCAACAGTATCTTAAATAATGCAGTATGCAGTGGTTAATCAGCCATTACCCGGGGCAAGATTTTGCAGGTAGGGAAGGGAGGAGAAGGAGCAGAAGATGGAAGCCCTTAGTCCTCTTCAAGCAGTGGGTCCCAGCAGATGGGGGCAGGTACACTTCCATCCCTCTACACAACCCAGCAGTGTTTCCCTTTTGCCTGGTGGGCTCTCTTGCCCTTTCGTGACTGCTGCGTTTCACCCATCATCCTGCAGTGCTTTGGATCCATTGCTGGTCGAGGACGATTTGGACCATCCTCCTCCCTATTAGTAGTATTGTTCCCTACTGTCTCTAAAGCATTTTGAGATGAGGGCTCACTTCCTCATAGAGGTGCTCTGGGCAGCCATGGTCTCAGCAAAATAGGGTGCTTTCTTAGACCTGGGGTGAACTGGGGATCAATGATGTTCTGCATCTGTCTGTTAATCTGGGCTTCAGCCTCCCTTTGCTCATTGAGTCTCACCCCTCTGGACTTGACACAGCGTGGCCTGGATGTCAGGCAAGACGATACCAAGGACCACGAGCAGTTCCTTTCCAGCCCGTGCGCTCCTTGGTCATTACTGTTTTTTTTTTTTTTCTCTGATTTCCTTTTGCTGCCTCCGTGCTGCCCCTTGGACCACAGTGAGGCTTTCTCAGTCTCTCCTTTCGCAGGCTGTTGAAAGTCTGTTCACACAGTGAAAAAAGAAAGCCAAAGCTGAGATCCGCTGTTGAATTTTAATTCTTTCGTTGGCTGGTGGCAGGGAATTATTAGCCTGTGAAAGTCAATGGACACTGACACTTTCCTGCTGGCCAAGCGCTAAACTGAGTGTTTTAGCAATGACAGCCAAGCCATTCACTGCAGTCCCCCAGATCTCATCCCGCTCCATCCCCTTCCCCCAGCCCTGGGGCCAAAGCTGGCTGGGTGTCCCTTCCCTGCCTCTGGGTGCCGACTCCCCGTTAGCTGTAGTATGTGCAGCAGGAGACTGGGGCAAGCATGGGTGACCCTGCAGGAAATACTGGTGGCATTAATATTTTATATTTAAATGACTATTATCCACCAAGACTTATTTTTGTGTTAATGTAAACTAAAAGCCGCAAAATAAGGGGTAAATAAAAGGAGGGCAGAGGGGTTAATTCTCACACCAGTGGCAATTGCTTCCAAGGAAGAACCTGCCATAACATCGGAGCACACAAAGCCATGGGAACAACAGCATAGAAAAAATCAGGTGGAAAATACTGTCCCAGAGGCTCTGGACGACCCTGCTGTGCGAGTTTTGGTGAGAGATTGCAGATCTGGGAGAGAAAGGCAGGCTGCAGGATTGCAAATGGAAGGCCCTGAGCGTTGCAAAGGTGAAGGCACCGTGCAACCCCACACAATACTGCGCCTCCCTTGCTCATGTGTGCTCACTCCTGTAGCTGACACGTTCTGAAGAACAGCCTGACTTAATGAGAGCACTGGGAAACAGGCATGCCCCAGGCCCTTTGCCTTTCTGGGCTCCAAAAGCATCAAGTTGCTGCATATTGAGAACAGCAGTACTGGGTATTACTCTTGTCAGCAACGTCACCCTGTTTCTTGGCTTCTGACTTGGCTTGGGTTTTGTCTGGTTTTGTAAACAGGATTTTATTGTATCATCCCCTGTTTTTGTTTCAGGGAAGGATGTAGTCTTATCAAAATCCAGCTTCCTATTACCCTGTGTTAGTAAACTCAGCACCTCCAAATTTCTCATGAAGCCAGGGAAGCCTTATGCTTTCCCAGGACACAATTGTGCTCATAAAAATAGCAGTCACTGTAAAATACATGCTCGTGAGAGCGTTCCTGTGTAATGGGCAATTCTTTTCCAGCTCTGCCGTGACTTGTCATGATGCTTATCTGGGCTTGCCCAAGCAATGTGCAAAATACATTGCAACAAACAAACAAATACTAAAACACAGAAAAAAAAGGGCTGGGGGGGGGGGGGAGTAAAAATCTCCTCCTTCAACCCCAAAACAGAAATAAGCAAGAACTGTGCTAATGATTTCTCAAGCAGATGAGGGAGGAGAGAGGTAGCAGCTTGTATAGGCAAACAGATGTGAATGTGCACATTTTTAAGGGCCAGAAAGGAGTGAAAATGCAAGAATGTTGAGAGATGGGTTAAATTTCCTAGACTGTAGAGCAGGACACTGCACAGAGACTGTGTCATTATACCATAAATTGACACTGCAAGAGAGACCAATGGACCAACATCAGAGCTGCTTTGAGTGAAGATAATGAGCCCTGCATGGGTGCCATGCCTCTACTCTGTGCTTTGTGCAGCAAGGAACATAAAAAGATAGTTGAAAGAATATTGCATGCCTCAACATCCTTTCCTGTTAAAGCACAGCTTATGTGTGTCTGCTGCAGTATGCCATGCAAATGTTTATAAAATCCAACAGTTTATTATGCACGCTGTTAGGTGTATGCATGAGCGCTTCAGAAGCTGAAGTACTCTTCACTCGCCCTCTGGGGGGACTCCCCGTCACCTTGCAATAGGGCAAGGGATTGCTCAGTCCAGCTGACGAAAGGTGATAGCATTTAATATTTGTTCTGTGCTATTGATTTTAAGTAATCCAAGATCTATTTAGAAGTAGGAAGTAAAACAAGGTGAGAAAAAGTTTTCTGAAAATGTCTGAAGTATCTATATGCTGATGAAAATGTGAAATGTGGAGGATTTTTTGCAGCTGTTGTCTGAATTGCCCCAAATCAATTAGCTATGGAATTGGCCATTGATCTTCCCCCCCCCTTAATTAAAAAAGAGACTTAATTCATTGTGATTTCAAAACAATTCCAAATCAGAAAGCAAAGGATGGAAGGGGAGGAGTGGAAATGGCACATGGCAGTTGTGTTATCAAAACTGCCTCTTTCCCTAAGAATACTTTTGGCTTGTTATAAACTTTCATTTTTTTGGTGGAAGGAAGAGTATGAAAATAATTTCCTGCCTGGCTCTCATTGTTGCTTCAGCAGAGAGAGACTGCAGAGAGGGAGCTGATCAATGTTCCTTATGGATGCCCACTCAAAAAGTGTATTGCATTGCTGTACCCCCAGAAGAAACTTCTTTGTCCTGCTCTTCATTGCCACTGTTTTCTTCTTCCTTGCCCCACTGGTATGTCTATCTAGTTTTTCTTTCCTGTGCCCTCTGGTTGCCTCCTGCCCACTCCCCACACTTCTCTCTATCACCAGTCCCAGCAGTGGTGACGAAGAGCAGAAGCAAAACTGGGTGCAATTGGTTGTGTCTCAGGGTGGCCTTTCACAGCAGCTGCAGAGCTTATCAGCATGGTTATGTGCTTCCTCCACTTGGTGCGTTACAGCTGGGACTCTACAGCACAGTGAGTGGACAAAATGCCCTACATCATCTGTTGTACTTAAAACCTATCCTAATTCAAGTGACAGCTCCCCATATCCCAGCTTGCTTTAAGCAAGGGAATGCTTTGTTCAAATGAAAGACCCAAAAGAGGCCACTTCTCAATCCTTCCGTAAGATGCCAATGAATAGACTGCCTCAGAAAATGAATTCTGGGTTCCACGAGTAAGTGCTTTAATTTTGGGGTGGAGACACACATCAGAATGAGATTGATTCTCTGCTTCCAGTGCAAATTCCTTCATAATTGAGCTGCTATTAGCAACTCCGGGGCGGTGCACTGTGTGTTTTTATGGACCAACGATAGATGTCTAGGCTGATTGCCTCCAATCACCCTTCAGCCTAGAATTTTACAAAGCCCCAGATGTGTAAAATGATAGGCCACTGAAGTCTTCTCTTCTCAGACTTATAAATACCCCATGCTCCAGGAAAGCAGGCCAGCTGCTAACTAATGGGGAACAGGCAAAAGACCTGTGGCCATGGTGTTGTGTATGGCCTGGGCCACTGCCAGCTGAATCAGAAGGGTGGTCCTGATTGCTCTGGCCCATAGTGTCCAGCTGGGGTTAATTGTACCAATTTGAGTGGTAGTGAATGGTATGAACCAAGTGGGGCATGGTAGATGTGGCAATGGTCTGGCAGTCCCTTGCAGTAGCGAGGAGGTTTTGTGTGTTCAAAATGTGTCAGTTTTGCTAGAGCAGGGCATGACCTGTCACAGAGGTGAGGCTCGTGGCCAGTCTGGGACCCTATATAAATGCATTTTCCGAACTACTTTTCAGGGCTGGGTATTACCACTGAGCCTGCAGCGGAGGTGAGCCTTGTCGTGCAAGAGTATACTTGTTTTCATTGCAATGCTTGTGGGTCCTGGAGCACAGCCATGCAAAATAGTATTGAATTTGGAGGCGCTTTCTATGCTAAAAGCAGTCTTTGTGATCTGGCCTTGCCCAGCATAAATCAGGACATCTCTTGCTACTGCCTTTCTTCTGATGCCCAGGAATGGGCCAGTCATACTGCTGTGTTCTCTCCGTGTTCAGCAGCCACAGGTGCACACAGATCTGCAGGTATGTGGGGAGCTCAGTGGTGGTGTTCAGAGTCACTGTCCAACAGTGCAAGTGGGCAGTGTGTACAGCACCTAGGACAAGCAGAATCCTGGGCTGAATCAGGGCCCCAATGCTGCTGCCCTGATGCTTCTCAGAAAACCCAAATGTGCTCCATTCTCTAGCAGGCAGTGAGCCTTTTGACTTTGAACCCATCTAGCAAATGGGAAAAATGATGGATGCTAATATAAAAAAGATTCAGCTGATGGAGGGAGCAGAATGGGGAGGCATTTAATGTTTATCAAGTGAGAAATCACTACGGAAAGAGGGAGCAAACTGTGCTTGAAAATAGATGCTGAAGTGTTTAAAGCCAGAGGAGAAACTCACATCAAGGCATTCTCCATTTTGTAAGTGCAATGAAGACAAATTTCCAATACTTTATAAAGAGGAGTCTGTTAACCATAGCCTATGCTTACCAAGGGCAGTCAGTTGTGCTATAGCGGTGTGAGATGGATAACTTTGCAGTCTCTCCCTGAATTGATATTGCACAGTGTTGTTAGATGCAGCACTAAGATATTCCTTTCCTGGCAGCGCTCTGCTTCATCCAGGAAGGGGCTTGTGTCTCTGTTGCTTTATGCTTTCTTTTGTATTCCTAGCTGAAATCAGGTTTCAGGTGAGACTGTGGGGATATCAGAACAAGCAGAGGTTACCGGTGCAATTCATGCCTAGGAGCTACGTGAGACGATGAAGGAAGATGTGCTGTCAAAACCCTACCTGGCTCAATGCTGGGTTTCTCTTGTCACATTTAGAGGTGTAGGGATTTCTGTGTGAAAAAATAGCTGCTGATTTAGAGGTATTAATACTATTAAGAGTCTGGTTAATTAAGAAGGCTCCCAAGTCTGATCTTAGGTGCATTAGCCTGTAGGGTGGTGGTGACTGGGAGTTTTCCTTTTTTGACTCTTTTTCTTTTCCTTTTTTCCTTTTTTTCTCTCTTGGCAAAAGTATTTGCTCAGTGTAGAAAAGCACCGTTATCTGTGGCATGCATATACTGTAGTTAGTAAAGTCAAAATTTTGTTTGCAAGTGTTAGTTGCTGTGTTTCTCCCTGTGTAGCAAGGGAGATTTTGATTGTTTGGAAGAGAACGCTGGTTGGAAGGCAGCAGAGAAGTGCCTTTCAGTTGAAGAGCCAGAAAGGAGCAACATGAAACCTGCGCTGGTCTCTTTAAGACATAAAAATAAATGAAAGCATAAATCTGAGCCCATTATGGATCTGCAATAAATGTGGTGATAAATCAGAGGCAGCTGATAATGTAAGAGTAATGCATGTTTGCAATACAATCACCACATGATATTAAAAGATGTCCATTTACAAAGCAATGATGAAGCAGTTCTGGATGCCTTGAAGATCACCTTGTAAAACTGCTAGGTGAAAGGAAAAGGTCCCTGTGTTGGATCCAAAGGGATCCAAGTCAGAGACACTGGAATATGTGAAAGAAGGTGAACTGCCTTTGCTTGCCCAGCAAGACCGGCTTGAGGAATGGGGAATCTGAGCTGATCTCCCCAACTTGCAGTTCCAAACCTGTCTTCAAGATGAAAGATCCTACCAAGCAAGAAGGACAATGGTTTGCTTGCAATGCTTCCAGATTGAAACTGTGCCTAAAAAGTACTGTGAAGCTCTCATAAAGCATGTAGTAAATATAAACATCAGTTGTGATTGTGATAAGATGAAATGAAAGCGGTAACTAACAGCCAGGATTAACAACCAAAAATTTCATGTTGCTCTATAAACTTTGGGCTAGGCAGTGAAGCAATGAACAGGGCCGCATAATTACAGCCATAAAAGTGCAAGTGTTCTCAGCACACTCAGAGCAGAAGAGTCAGATGAATACTGCTGAGCTTGGGAAGCTGTTAATTTGTTTCATTTCTGTAAATTTCAATCCTGTAAACGTTATCCTCAGCTGGTATCCTCACTTACTTAGCTTAGATCCAGTGTATGCAGTGGAGTTCTGGGGACTTGCATCCAAGACAATGACTGCTGCCAAAATGAAAGCAGAAATAACTGCATTATTCATAGATCTTAAGGCTGGATGGGGTCATTATGAATCTTTATCCTGCCCTTCTATAATAATTCAAGCCTTGAAACTTTACCCAGCAATTTCTATATCTAGCCCATAGCTCCTGATTTGGTTAGGATGCACCCTTTAGCCAGTTGGCTATAGACCTCAGGTAATGGTGATTCTACCGTGTCCTGAGGGAAGTTGCCAAGTGATTGATTTACCTCACTGTTAGATATGTTCAGCTTACAGTGTTGAACTGTATTTTACTTTTTTTGGAGAGGGAAGAATTCATACTTCTCAGTAAGTTTTATAATCCACATTGAAATAATTCAATACAGGCAAGAGCTTTGGAATACATTTTTCTTTGTAAGGCATCTTTTCCAGAACTCTGATGGGCTTTTTTGCTCTTTTTTTGAACCATTCTTTCTTCTTTAACCTCCATCTGGAAACATAGATACAGGATATGTTACAGTCTAAAAGCACTGCTTTGTTCCTATCTGATATTCCCTATGGCTGGACAAGAAGCATTTTGCCTGAAGATTTTGTGGCAGGATTTTTTTTTTTAAATTTTAATTTATTTCTTCTATAGTCATAAATTCATCTGAGGGTGGCCAAAGTTTTTGCTGAAAACTGTAATTCTGTGAAGACAGAAATATTTTTGATGAGCTCTTTGCTCTCCTCTATCTCCTTTTCTGTTTCTGTCATGGTTTGCAAGACAGTGTCTATTAGAAAAGTGAAATAACTGAGTGTCCTGGTTTTGGTGGGGATAGAGTTAATTTTCTTCCTAGTAGCTGGTACAGTGCTGTGTTTTGGATTTAGTGTGAGAATACTGTTGATAACACACTGACGTTTTAGTTGTTGCTAAGTAGCACTTATCCTAAGTTAAGGATTTTTCAGTTTCCCATGCTCTACCAGCAAGGAAGTGCACAAGAAGCTGGGAGCGAGCATGGCCAGGACAGCTGACCCGAACTAGCCAAAGGGCTATTCCATACCATAGAACATCATGCCCAGTATATAAACAGGGGGGAGTTGGCTAGGAGGGGCAGATCATTGCTCGGGCATCGATCAGTGGGTGGTGAGCAATTGCATTGTGCATCACTGGTCTTTTCTTGGGTTTTATTTATTGTGTCTTTTTGTTATATTCCTTTTCATTACAGTTACGATTATAATATTTTATTATTATTATTGTTATTGTTATATTTTATTTTAGTTATTAAACTGTTCTTATCTCAACCCGTGAGTTCTGCCTTCTTTCCCGATTCTCCTCCCCATCCCACTGGGAGCGGGGAGGAGTGAGCGAGTGGCTGCATGGTGCTTAGTTGCTGGCTGGGGTTAAACCACGACACTGGGTCATTGTTTTTCCTGTCTTGATCCATTCATTTTGCCATCTGTCTTTGAGGTGGGCTGGCATATTACCAGCCAAACTAAATAGCTCATTAACAACCTTGACAACACTAGCGAATGACCTTGGGTTCTTCTGGAGCCGATGGAGATTGAATTGCTGCATGTGATCACAGCACTAGTTGTTCCTGTCTCATTCCTTTATTCTCTGGGATCCCACTTAGTGGTTAACAGCACCTAAGAGAGATGCTCTGATCAAATAAAAGTCTCACATCTGGATTTTCTTTTCCCTTGTCTTCTCTGGTCACTAGGAGTGTTTGGCCTTGTATTGGGTGTCATGTCATGGCCTGATGATAGGCACATAGAAGCTGTAGGACTGGAGAGCATCTCCAGTGTCATTGTATCCACTCCATGTTGAGCTCCATCTTATGTTCACCAGTCATCTTGGAAGGCTGATCCAGGACAGCCTGTATTAAGATGATACATAAAACCATGGGGAGAGCCTGTGTTTAGTTTACAGCTCTGATCAGACAAACTGTGTTTCTTTCAAATTTCCTCAGTTTCCTCTTGTAAATAATAGGGATAGTACCTGTCTTCTCCTTGGTAATGAACTTAGAAATTAGAGGGTGGAAAAGGCTTTAGAAAATATAGACTCTAATGCATGTGCATGAGGAGTTGACAAGCATCCCTTGATCTGATTAGACATGTTTTGAGCAGATGGATGGGCTAGCTGACCTCTGGAGGTCCCTTCCAACCTAAATTGTTCTAAAATTCAATGAATATGAGTCATCTGAAGCTGTGTTGTTATTTTAACACATTTGCATGTTTATATTCTGAGACTGGCAGTTGTATTTGCTGGATTCACTTAAGCAACTGGCTTGACATTTTTAACAGTTTCAACTTATTTTTTTCAAGTGCCTTAGCACACCAGTAAAGATCAATTTAAAAAGCAAACAGATTAATTACATAGTGGAGCCCTGCCCCATGCCAACTGATAAAACGACCAAGGTGCTCAATGCTGTGTGACCTGAAGCAATGCTGTCTCAAACACTGAAACAGAGGGAACCTTTGAGATCTAGGTTGGTCTCCCTTCTCTTCAACCTGGATCATTCAAATCCAGACCCACTCTGCTTTATGCGTGTGTACTTGTTCAGGCTCCAGCCCTTGGTCTTTCTTATTCCTTCTCCTGAGAAGAGTGTGTTGGGAGCTGTTTGTTTGTCCCTGCCTTTTTGTTCCTCAGAGGCAGCCTGCAAGCGGTCCTGTTTTAGATTGTGTTTTTATCATAATTCTCTTCTTTCTAAAGTGAGGAAGGGAATGGTAGCTCTGCTCTTTCAGATCAGCTAAGCAGTGGTGGGTTAGCCTTGTCTACCAGCCTAACTCCCACGCAGTCGCTTGCTCCCCACCAGCCCCAGCAGGATGAGGGAGAAAATAGGAACTGCCCCCAGGAACAAGAAAGCTCATGGGTCGAGATAAAGACAGGGAGATTGCTTACCAGTTACTGTTGCAGGCAAAATAGACTCAAATTTGTGAAAATTAATTTGTTGCCACTTCTGACTCATCTACCTCTCCTCCCCCTCCCTCCCCAGAGCAGTGCAGGGGGGATGGGGAATGGGGGGGTTGTCATAACAGCTCCTCTCTGACACTCATTCCTCCTCACTCTTTTCCACTGCTCCTGCATGGGTCCTCTTCATGGGCTGCAGTCCTTCAGGAAAAATCTACTCCAGTGTGGACTCCTCCAGGGGCCACAGTTCCTGTCAGGAGAACCTTCTCCAGCATGGGGTCTCCACAGGCTGCAGTTCCTTCAGAGGATATCCACCTGCTCCCATGTGGGGTCCTCCATGGGCTGCAGTGTGGATATCTGCTCCAGCGTGGTCCTCTTCACAGGGTGCAGGGAATACCTGCTCCACCAAAGTCCTCTCCACAGGCTACAGAGGAATATCCACTCCAGTGCCTGGAGCACACCTGAGGTGAGGCTGACCAGCCTGTAGTTCCCTGGATCCTTCTTCTTGCCTTTCTTGAAGATAAAAGTGACCCTTGCTTTCTTCCAGTCCTCTTCTAATCACCATGATTGTTCAAAGATTATTGAGATTGACCACAAAATGACATCAGCCAGCTCCCTTAGCACTCATGGGTGCATCCCATCAGGGCCCATGGTCTTATGTATGTCCAGTTTGTTTAAGTATTCCCTTGCTCCAGACTTTCCCCTTGGTCTCCAGGGTCTGGCATTTCTGAAGCTGGTCTTACTAGCAAAGACTGAAGCGAAGAAGGCATTCAATACCTCACCCTTTTCCATGTCCTGTGTCACCAGGTCCCCCACCCCATTCAGCAGCGGGCCCACATTTCCCCTAATCTTCCTTTTGCTATGTACGCACTTGCAGAAGCCCTTCTTGTTGCCTTTGACACCCCTCGCCAGGTTCAATACCAGGTGGTATTTGGCTTTCCTAAACATATCTCTGCATGCTTGGACAGTGTCTCTATATTCCTCCCACATTACCAGTCCCTGCTTCCAACTTCTGTATACTTCCTTTTTATGTTTGAGGTTTGCCAGGAGTTCCTTGATTATCCATGCAAATCTCCTAGCACTTTTGCCTGACTTTCCACTTGTCAGGATGGACAGCTCTTGAGCTTCAAGAAATGAAGTCAGCTTAAACAGTTCCCATGCCTGGAGGTTTAAGTTTCCAATATTTCTTCTTTTTTTGAGTCCTTCAGGTCAAACTTTCAAGTTGCTTGTTCTCCATGGCAGTTAGGTACTTACCTAGAAGAACAGGAAATTATTATCTTTGACTTAGTGGACTCAAAAACATGGGACTTCAAAAAAACCCCCAGCAAATACAGATTTGGTCATGAGATGGCAGTCCTGTATGTCGAGAGTAATTTATGTCATTTTTAAAAAGCATTTTGACTCAGTTTTGCTTTGATGGTCAAATTCAAGCTTATCTGAACTTACCCTGAACTTTAACAGGGCTATACCAGTTTTGATCAACTCGGGATGTAATCTTCAGTTCCTATACACTAATGCAGCTTGTTGGTTGTGGATAGAGTACAGCATGAGGGGCATGCATCCTCCATGTCTGGATTTCCTGGTTTGAACTTTTGTACATTTTTCTTGAGAGCTTATTCAAGTGGTTCAATAATTTAAATGTGGATGAAGCTATCTCTTTCTGGCAGGTCTGATCTCCTCTACCTTCCTTTTTTTTAGAATTCAAGATCTACTACAAATTAGTTTCTCCGGGGAATATTTGCCTTAGTTTTACTCAGAAAACTTACTTGTTGAAAGAAAAAACCTGTGTAAATAACCCTCCAGCTGAGGCAACCTGGCGAAGGGCCTTATAGCATTTTTCTCTTAGAATTTCATTTGTTCTAGTGATTTAAAGTGCAGCATTCACACTGAGCTCAGAAGCCTCTGTGCTTCCTTTCATCACTGTCTTTATCATGATCAAATGAGCCCTTATGGTGTACAATGAGACTTCTCTGCATCATTAATAACAATTCAGACCTATAGAGATCCTGTTTGTTTCTGGCAGGGGAAATCTATCTGTGATGGCTCAGGAGCAATTGTAGCCCTTTGTGCTTGTAGGTGAGCATCAGTCAGTTTTATACACACCGCAGTTTTGCACAGCCCCTGCCACCTCAGCTGGCTAAGAACACCACAAAAGGCAGAAATACATCTTTCAGCTTGGCTGAATCTGGAGCCTTCAGGAGGTGTTAGTGGGCCATTGCAGGGAAAAAGTCTGCAGTGCAGTTGCTTTGAGTTGTACCTGATGTTCAGACAGTTAAAGACACTTAATTAACACACTGCTTTCTTTAGCTTCTGTGAGCATCCTATAAATCACTTTCAAACTGGAAATTTGGACTGACTCTCAGGCTGATCAACCGACAAACATCCAAGGAAGATTTGCGGGGGCTTTTCACAAGTAATCATGCTCAATCTCAATAACTGAAATGTGCAGTTTTTTTGATGCGTGCATTTATTCATGTTTCATAATTGCGATCTACTTGCAAGAGAAGTGTACATTAAAAGGCTGTTGGAATTCAGAGGTATTTATCATGTTTTCAGGTTCTTTTTCTTTGAGATGTTGAAAAAACCATCCCAGCCTGCAGGAGAGTCTACTGTTGCTGCCTATTAAGTATACTAAACTATGCAGTGGTTTACGACTTTCATGCATGATAGATTTCACAGGTATGGATGGCTGAATTAAGTAAAGAAAAATAATTTTCCTTTTGTTTTTCACCTATTAAAATGTAGTATGTTTACTTCCAATATGGCTCTAAAGAATTTTTCTAATGTGAATATTGTTGGCTAGATTTAAAACTGAGCAAGTAATGAGTAAAATAAGAAGAGACCTGGGTTACAGTGATAGTTCTGTTCAAAATTTCTACTGTAAACACTGTGGTGAATTTTTAATCAGAATTTTGAAAGTAGGGGACAACATCTAGTTTCAGTGTTGTGAGCAGTACATTTTAGGTTTCTGAGGGAAGATCTGTGCCATGTGTTTTAGAAGTGCAAGGGTTGGCTATAGGGCAGCTGTTTGTTCTCATGGGAAGTATTAAAAAAAAAAAAAAAGATTGCATCCAAGAAATGCTTCAGGTTACAAGCATGCAGGCGTAGCTTGCCACATCACACCATATGGCTGCCATTTCAACCCTGCTGACCCATATGCAGGAAAAAACATCCTGGCCATCTCCACACACAGCTTTTCCACACCGTGTGATTTAGGATTTAATTTCTGGCAGCTCCCACCCAGACACCTCCTGATGGATAGCCCTGTTACCTTCCCAGTCCTGATGAAATTCTCTCCCGAATCTTCCAGCCCTTGCGTGCTGGGGCAAACTTCACTCGCGTTGGCAGGATGAAAGAATACCCACTTGCATGCCAGTCTGAGAGACATGTGGATAGGGATAAGGCAACTGTTAGCTTTCTAATTTTTTTTAATAAAGCCTCTTACTTGGTCTCCCACATAACGGAGAGAGATTTTCTACACATGCCCCAGTGTGATGAGTTCATTGTTCACCAGCAATGAAGGCCTGATTATAACGAAGATGTGATGCCTGATACTTCCTGTGGGGCAGTGAGCATGTTTGTTTCTGCACATCCCACTGCAATTTAGCCTTCCCTAAGACGGTAACTGTTGTCAGTATCTGCTGGAAAACATAGCCTGCATAAATAATGCTGACTGCAGTGTGGGTGCTGGAGGGGGAAATGAGACAAAGATACGGATGGGAGACAGCTTGGTACCAAACAGACAGCTGATGAGGAAGAGCCAAACAAGAAAGCTTCCTGTAGAGCCTTGGCCCTGGTTGTGCTGTTAAAAGAGCTGCCATAACTTGGGCATGGTCTTCTTGGTAGTAAAGCTCCTCTGCTCTTTCACCTTTTCTGTTGTCCAGCTCTATGACAAGGAGGTTAATTCTCAAACATTTGAAGAAGAAGCCACTTGGCTATATAGTGCCTGTTTTTCCTTTCACTTGCATTGGTTTTATTTCAGCCTTCTTTGGGCTACTCTAAATCATTTTGGTTGTTGGGGCCAGTTTGCAGCAGTAATTGCTTGTGCTGCTGGAGAGCTCATTCAGCTTTGTTTGCCATGTATGTGTTGCATCTGTTGAGCCCAAAAGGAGAACTGTGGTGTTATTGCCATGCTGACCTGCAGGTTCTTGGGAGAGCAGCTGGCCCAGCAGGAATGACACACAGCCCAGGACTTTGGTGAGATGAGCTCCAGCCATGCATGGGTGATGCTCTGAAAAATCATCCTGTCCTTTTAAATGCACTGATAACCAGCTTCCCTATCCATAAAGTGTCCCGCTTCTGTAAAGAGGAGCGCAGAGGTCCTAATTTCCCTTATGTCATCTCCTCTGGCAGGGCAAGGGTCCAGGAGCGGTGTATTGCATCCATGAGGTCTATCCAGTGGAGTGGAAGATCCACCTCACACATGGGGACCCTAAAGGCTAGTTCTCTGCAGCAGCTGGAAAAGGAGAGAAGGCTGCTCCCCAGGTAGGGCCATCCATGTGGGAAGATGGATGTCTCCTCACAGCTGAATTTTTGTCTAGCAGAAAGGGGCAACAACATCCCAAACAACCAAAGCCGGCAGGCTCTGTGTTGGAAGGTGACCCAAGCACACACCATCCTGCCTGCCCTGCAGCCTGTTCTGCTACCTGCAGCAAGAGGGTCGGTTTTCCACTCTCCTTATGGCATTGAGGCAGGGAAAACACTTCCTGAAGGGCACATAGGTATGAAGAGTGTGTTGGAGATGTGAAGCAGAAAAACTGGACGGCAGGATGGAGTGGCATAAGGGACACTTAACAATTTGCAGGGTCTAAGCTTGTAATGCTCTTGTGCGTCCTCCAGAAAGCTTCCTGCCTGCATTTTTAGCAAGGAGCTGTAGCTTTCTTAGTGAAGGGCTATAGGTTGCTATTTTCCTTCTCTTTCCTTGCTGTATTTCTTCTTTTATCTTTTAGTCTTTTTTCTTTTCCTTAAAAAAGCAACAAAATCAAAGAAACAACAAAATCTTCAAAGTAGTTTAGTCTGGCAGTCTCAACATAGCACTGCTAAACTCACCTTGGCAAGCTCCACTCGGTTAAAAGACACATTTGGCAGCTTCTTGCTGCGTTTCTTAAGGAAAGGCTGCCCTTTTTGGTTTGTTAAGCACCTAAAATGCCTGGGTGAGATTACAACGCTATCTTTTAATGATCCCAATAGAGGCTGACGCTACTTTTTCAAGGCATATACTGCCCATCTTGTAATTGCTAGCAGACAATTGACATGCAAGTGTCTCATTTGGGGAAAATTGCAAATTAGAATGGTTACGATGCTGCAAATTAGAGAGAGGTAGCACAGCCCATTATTCCTAGTCCTGCTTGTGTGACACAGTGCACTGCTGAGGCTTGAATATCACTGAGACACTCTGAGTGACATCTGCAGATCTCCCCTACCTGCAGCGAGGAGCTGCGTGTGAGAGGCTGGGTCTGGTCTGCAGACTCCATATGGTCACAGGGCTGTGTCAGCCCAGAGGAGCTGGGCTGTGGGTGGACATAGCCTTTGCTCACCATCTTGGCTGTCCATCAGGAAGAAAGAGGAGTCCTTGAAGCTGAAGGGCAATTCTCAGAAGAAATGAGGATGTGTAGGGTGAGGGTGAGGGCCTGTCACAAAGCTCTCAGCAGCTCAAGCTGTCTGAGCCTCTCTGCTAATGCACTCCTCTCCCCACCCCCCCAGCCCCTAGATAGTTTAGGTAGCATTTTTCCTCAATGTATTTGACTTTTCCGTGCTTTCTTGGTCTCCACATTCCAGAAGGCTGCATAGTATCCCAGGACTGGTCTCCTTGTCACAGCATGAAAAGTCACATGCGGTCTGTTGGTAGACAAGGATTGTGTCTCTTTGCCAGATCCTCATACTGGGAGGTCACATTCAGTCCTGTGGCTGTTGCAACCCCCATTTTGGGGTACAGTCCCTGTTCTATGTGTTTCTCCTTGCTAGACACATGACTTTGCATATTCAAGTTGACTCTGTGTGAGTGGTCCCTGCTCCCTCAGTGACCCAGATGTCTTGGTATGGCAGCCTTATCCTCATCACTCTCTACTGAGCTGCTGGCATTTGCGTCACTCGCCAGTTTTATCTGCATCAACTCCCAGAGCACAGCTGAAAGCAGCAAACCATTCTGGGCATAGTCCTGCTCCTCGTGCTACCTCACTAGAGCCATTCCTGTTTAATGCTGGTTTCCCCTGACTGGTTGCTGCTTGATATCTGTCAGGTAGGCAGTTCTTAATCTGTTTAGTTCATGCTTTATTGATGTTATATAGTACAAATTTTTTAAAACCAAATGTCATTTGATACTAAGTCAAAAGCTGTCCGAAGATCTAAGCCTATTACATCTGGACAGTTCCCTTTATCAACCAGATTTGTAATCTCATCACAGAGCGAAATTAGGTTTGTTTGACAAGCCCCATTTTCCATAAAAACAGATTGATTTGCCTTGTTGTATTCCATTTTTTAATTCTTCAGAGAATGGGTCCTGCATGGAGATTTCTACAACATTGTCCTGGATTGATGTTACATATCCCTTTCACTCTGCTTGTGTTTTTGCAACATTGGCAAGACATTACTACCCTCTGAAGTTGCTGGGTGAGCTGTGCTGCTCTGGGAAGACAGAATTAATTTCTCAGAAACCAGACTCCCAGCTGTGCCTGAGAGCAGGGGAGCAAAGGATCCTGTGGGAGGCAGTTTGAAGGGCAAAGGAGCTTAGGAAAGGTGACAGGTCTTGAAGGACAGCATCCTCCAGGTGCAAGAATGGGCTATCCTGATATTAAGGACCCACAGGACACCTCCCACCAAGGCACTAGGAGCCAGGTGGCAGAGCAGGTAGTGCTCTTTCTCTGCATCCCCTAATGAGTCCCATACCCCTAGGCAGTAATCCCCCTATGACTCCCAGAGATGGTTGCCCCCTGGCCCATGGGGCTAATGACTCTCTTGCGACAGCCCTGGGAGGGACTGTGGCAGTGTATCATTCAGTGTTCCTTACCTGCCACTCTTCCTCTGTGAGCTGGAGGCAATATTTTGTCACGTAGCCCACAAACTGACACTCAGAAAGACAGACGCATCAGAAGACTGGTTTAGCTAGGCAGGGGAGTCGTGATCTGACCTGTTTCATGCTCACCAAAAATGGAAAGGAACCGAACAGAAACCAGTTGTTTTGTGGGAAGTGCAAATTCAGAGATGTGTTTTTATAGCACCGAGCACCCAGGGGCTTTGGGCTGGGATGGGGATGATGGGTGGTTACTGCAGTATAGACAATGCATGTGACTACTCTTCAGTTTATAGCTGTCCTTAGTCTCCTGGAGTGGATGAACCAGAAAAACCCAGATGAAGGTGCTCACTTTGATGGGAACCAAGGTTTTAAATACAGCTTTCCATCTTTACCTTTGTTACCTGCTCAGAATAAAACCAAGCCCAACACATTAGCAGTGACAGTGGGAAGCCAGCCTTAAGGAGACCTTCTTCTAAGAGCTGTCAATAAAGATTACCTTTTGTAATGCCTCATAGGTAATCTGCTCCCTGCCTGCCTGCTGGATGATAAGACAGCACAGGGAAGATCACAGCATGTTCAAAAGTAATACCCCGATCAATGCAGACTGCCCACCTGTCTGACGCAAGACAGCTTTGATAAGCAGTATAGGGAGGCTTGGTGAGTCTACGTACCCCTCTGTTACTGTGTAGACTTCTTTCAGTTCACCTGTGACCATGTCGTTTTTCCTAGCTTTCCCTGGAAATCCCTTGTTAACCTGACCTATTTCAATGTGCTATTTTGTCCACTTGTGGATTACTTGTCCACTTGTCCACTTTTGGATTACTCCCCAAGCTACATAAAAAGCTGACATTGGGATAATGCCTCCCAGGGCTGAGTGGAGAGGCTGCCTTCCTCACTGTACTGGCAGCATTTAAAAAGATGAAGAAGACTGATGTGCTTGAATGCAGCAGCTCAGACACTGATGCTAGGCACAGCTGCTTCGGTGGAGCGGCTTCTCACCCTCCTTATTGTCTCTGCCTGGAGTCTCCTGTGGCCAGATGTAATGGCTGCAGGGCAGGTAGGTATGTTCATCTTTGAAGCAGGGGAGGGGAAAAGATGCTATGGGGGAAATACACTCAGGAGACTGACCAGGGATGGCTGTCTCCTATAGAACTTTATACTCTGTGGGTTTTTTTTGCCAAAAGGAGGTCAGTTTTTGCCCATCTTATTTAATGGAACCGTCTTGTATGTTATAACTCTTTCTCATTGCCAGTGGGCTGCCAAAATTTCCAGATACACAGCTTAGGGAAGGAGAAAGGGTCACAGTAGACAAGACGTTAGAGGGCAACATCTTGCAAGCAGTGCTGTGCTGGAGACTGGGACTGGTGTTCATGCTGGAGTCAAATGCTTTTGCTATTCAACTTCGCATGTAGCTTGATCAGGTGGACTGGGTCAGACCTGAATGCTGAGGTCCATTCTAACCCCTTTTAAGAGGTCCAGCCAACTTGCAGAGGTGGAAACACATTAGATAGAGAGGGTCTGTCTCATACAGATGGCCTCAGCCATGCCACTTGGAGGGATGAGAGGAGTTTGTGCCCCACAGCTGCCTGTTCTCACAGGTGAGGAGTGATGGGTGGCTTATCCTGCATCAGTCAGAGGCAGCTGGATGTAGTGTGGTGGAGGTCAGTGCAGAGTCCTCCCCAGTTTGACCTATTCAGCAAACAGGAGATGTCACAAGGAGCTGAGAAGCAGCAAAGCTTCCCACAGGGCGTAGGGAGAGGCTGGGAGAGAGGAAAAGCACTTGACTGCAGAGGACACCCTGTCTGCAGGGTGAGACATAACCTGACTATGACAGATTGCTCTCCACCACTGATGAATATGGCCTAAATTACTGTCAGACAGTTTACATTGATGATGCTGAGCTCAATTTTCATGACCTGTACATCATAACTGAGGCAGCAGTCGGAAACAACAGAGCTAGAGGACACGAGAGGAAAACATGCCACCAAGAACAGCTGAAATTGGGGCAGCCACCCCCAAGGCACGAAGTGTTTGACCAGCTGTGCTCCCTTTCTCCTGGGGGAGCTGCAATGCCATAGTTTGAGGCTGCTACCTCAGCCGAGGACTTTAAAAACCATTTTCATTCTAGTTTGTGGATATTACTGAAAATCTCAGGTCAGCAGTGGCTCCAGCCAGTTAACCCTGTCAAGGACCCATCTACATGCAGGTTTCTTCCCTGGCCTCAAGGAGGGCTTGTGATCTCTCACCCAGCAGAAATCTGCCCCATGGGAAGAGCGGAGCTGGAGGGAGGGGAACAGACTGATGTTTGTGGGTAACAACTCCAAAACCACCTGCCTTCAACCTCAGAAGTCCTGTTTGTTCATGTTTCGGACACAGTAACCGCAATTTCAGCCGCCTTCCCAGAGACTAATTTAGGAAACGGAGCTGCAGGTGAATTATTAAAATTTCTTGACTGACCTTTTTTTTACAACTTTCTCTAAATCACTGGTCGTCTCTGTTGTTAAATGCTTTGTGCCTGTCTTCAACCAGCCTTGGTGGCCAAGTACATTAGAGCTGGGTGTCACCACCACAGGGGACACAGCTTTTCTCCTTAGCCCTCAGGCAGTGGGGGAGGCCTGCAGCAGCCAAGCTGTGTTTTGTGTTGATATCCACATCTATATAGATATCTAGATGTCTATAGTATTTATACTGTATCTACCACCATGTGTAAGCAAATCTGTCCTTGCTTGGGAATGTCCCTCTTCCCCCCGCCAAAATCTGCCACAGCTCTTTACACTGCTGCCGATGCACAGTAGCTAATGTCTTCTTTCTTAAGTGTTTTGTCTGCTTTAGTGACTCTGACAAAGGGTCTGCTCCGTGCTGTGTTCATGTATGGCAGCTGTTACAACCAGGGTGAAAGCCTGGCAGGACTCCAGCTAGCCTGTGTTATCGAAGATATTCCCACCACCTCACCTGGTGCCTGAGCCAGCTCCATTTGGCCCTCGTCTTCTCACAATATTTGTCAGCCAAACATCCTTTCCACGTAGCTGGAACTGCTCACACAGGTCTCATTGGAGATCGAAAATTGATATAAATTTCCTCTGAATGAGGCTTAGCTAATTTGCAGTGTCTCTTGGCATCAGAAAGGCATGGTTTAACCAAAACAATCACAATTCTGCTTGTTTTCTTGGGAGCAATACGGAGAAACTGGGTAGTGGTGCAACTCCTTGACTGACTTTGCACAACCAGAACTTTATGACCTTTCATCAGAGTCAAAGAAAGGTGCGGGAATATGACTGTGTTCACAATGTATTTTATTGTTTTTTATAGTGGAATTGGTTTGACTGGAAGTTTTCACAGCATGTTTGTTTATGTGTTGCATATGAGTAGTAAAGCAGAGGAGGAAAACTTTGGGGTGATGTTTTACAGCAGAATCTGAGTGACTTTGGAGTCTCTTGTTTTCCAGGCTCCTGAGACTGAGGACTAGAGCCTCAGGGTGTCTAAGTGTGAAAGGAGGCTACTACACACTTCTGGAAGTGCCTGCAAGAAGGTTTGCAGTCCAGCTGCGCACCTCATCCAGGTAGGCTCTTGAAGGACTTCTTATGACTCTAACATGCTTAGGAAGTGCTAAAAATACTGCTGGGAAGGGAGCTGCACCTGTAAGTCCCCACAGCAATCAGAGAGCTGGTTGCTCTTCACTGCAGGAACTGAGACAGAGGTGTCTTTGGGTGTTGTTTGAATCAGCCTCCTGTTGGGAAGGAGGCTTCAATTTCGAACTTCATATTTCTGAAAAGTGTATCTGTGACTGGTGTCTCCAAGCCCTGTCTACAATGCTGGGGTATTAAATCCTTGGACCCATCACTATTTTGCTTTTCCTGTGTATTTAGAGGAAGATATGGTCTCTACTAAACACACACACAGCACCAAGCACTCAGATCTTGGTGGGCACTTCTGTCCACACTCCCCTCTGCTGGTCTAAGTTACCAGAGCATTTTGCAGATTTTCATGCAGTTGGAAGTTTTGCAACAAAATCATGGTGAACTGTATGATTTCAAGTGTCCAAACTTTGAAGATTTATCTAATACTGAGAACAGGATTACTTGGCAGCTCCAAGGTTGGAGAAAGCCTGGTGGAAGTTAGGGAAATATGTTATTTTGGCAGGCTTTTGAGAAGTATAACTTTTGGGCACAATGGAACACCACGTAGATGACAGAGAAGAAATAGGTAAGGTGCAAAAACTTCTCTTTTTTTTTATTTAAAGGATCTGTAGAAGGCAACTTTGACAGTTCCTTTGCCATACTTTGTTTATTTTGTTTGGCGTTTGCTGTTTTTTCATCTTCACTTCAAGCTTTATCCTCAATAACTGCATTTCCTTGTGTCTTTTTTTTTTTTTTCGTTTAAGAAGCAAAGCATGAAGGAATCAAGATAAAACCAAACCTCCTTGTCTCAGGAACTTTTGCAGCCACAAATTTTGGAAAACATGACTCCTTAATACTCTTTTAGCATTGTGAAATAAAATTAAATAACCTAACAAGAAAGTCCCATTTGTAGCTTGAAATTGATTTAGAAAATTAAATGCCACTTTTGGGGCTAGATTTTTAGCCAGTTTAAACTGCTCCATCAGAGTCAGAGATATGCTAATTAGCAGGAGCTGAAAAGCTCTGTCTCCACATAAAACCATATAATGCTGTTAGCTGAATTTTTAAACTACCTTTGTACTTTTTGTTTCATTAACTAAAAATACATACATACATATATATATTTGCATATATACACAGAAAGAGAGACTTTCAAGAGAATAAATTAATTTCTCTGTAGCCTTATCATAGTCGAACAAAACCTATGTATCCTAGGAGATAAGAAGATTGCCTCCTATGACTGGATTTTTACAAAATAGTGTTGGTATGAATAGCCATTATCTTAAAGAGTAAAAACACTTAGCACAAGTGCATGGAAATAAAAACAAACATTTCAAAGTCCTCTGCAAGTGTGGGCTGTTTTAGCTTTGGAATTTGCGGCATTCAGGATATAAGGATGCTCAGAAACTCCCTGCAGTTTTTGCCACAGAGCTGATGGCTGGAGAGTAAGACGGCTCTCCCTGTGTCTGGTACTAGATGGTTTACTCAAAATTCCTAGAGCCCCACTATTACATGGCTGGTTTTGTTTGTTCATTTTTCCTAAATAGCGATACCTTGGGTTCTTAAGTGACCAGATCCAAACCCATAGGCAAAGTGATGTTTCTTATTTCTATTAGATTGGCACGTGTTGCTCACAGGTGGGTGTGCAGCAGAGCACCCATCCTGTGGGTTTGGGGTTGGCAGTACGAAGGCAAGAAACAAAAGGCAGGGAAGAGAGCAGGAACCAGTGCGGTGATTGCTACGCAGGGTTTTTAGCAGCAGGCCTGAGCTTACTTTGGCCATGCTCAGCACTGCCTGACGTGTGTTAGTGCCTCATCCAAATCGAGACAACTGCAAAAGAGCCCTTAGTGCTTCAGGTTGGTGACAGGAGTGTGAAACTGATACAAGCCCCACTGATGCTCTGTGGAGTCTTTAAAGGCACTGAGGTGCTTGTCCCAAGGACAGAGTGCAGGCTGTGCCCTTGGTCCTACTCATCCTCTCTCCTTTTTTCTCTTTATCTTCCTGTGAGCATGGCCCACAAAGCCTCCTCTTCATCCCTTCCTCAGGCTGGGAGGTGGGAAGTACTGCTTTGGCTTCCTCCCCAAATATGCTTCTCCCCACCTCTGTCTCACAGGAGGAAAGGCACAGCAGGTGGAGCCTGTTCGTCCTCCTTCCTGGGGTCAATGAGAGATGGCAGCAAATGGATCCCTTTCTGTACTGCTGTGCTTGATTGGCTCATGTAACCCAAGAACAGCAGGAAAAACCCAGGCCATGAGCTCTCTGGCTGAAATACTGCTCAGTGGCAAATGGCTTTCCAGCTAAGTGGAAGCTGCTCAGGAAATACTCTGTTTTCATAACAGAGGAACATTATTTTTTTGTCCAAAGGACAAAAACCTTGTTATTTAAAAAAAAACCCTCTGAAAACCAAAGAAAACAAGGCATCACGGTTGATGCACACTTGCGCGGAGCAAAGTGTTTCTTGCCAGGCACTTGTATCGTATAGGTGTCATGGTTTGAGTGTTTGGCTATCTGAGCTCCATGCTGGTGCATTCAAAGCTTTCTTGCTGATGCAACCCACATGAGCAACAGTGGAGGAAATCAATAGCCACAAAGGATGAAAGAAAAAAATGAATTCTGAAGAAAGGAACAAGGTATAGAAAGAGGCAGGAGATGGTGATATTTCAGGTCCTGCCTGTGTTTGAGCTTTTGAAATCCATAAGGACTCAGCTGACACCCTACAAACAAAAGTACATTTCCCTTCACTCAATTTTTAAATTCTCCAGAGGTAACAAATGTTGCAAACAGACAGTTCTTGGTATTAGTTCTATTGTACATGGTGAATGCGTACCACACTCCCACGCTTGTGCAGAAAAATTGAACAGTCAAAGCAGAATCTAGTTATAATTCCAGATATATCTACTGCTTAGTTCAATATATTTATTACCTGGTGTTATTCCATAGCTGCTTTCATCAACAGACATGAACAGTGCAATATGCAATAAAGGTAAACTGGTATTCACATGGTTATGTAGATTTGATAACTCCCTAAGCAAATCGTCAGTGAAAGTCCTCTGGAAGGCATGAGTTTCCACATTTCTCAGCAGACTGGGTGCAGATGGTGTCAGAGTATTGCAAAGGCTGCCCCATTCCCAGGAGAAGCTGGGAACCTGCTTTAGCTATTGCTCTGACTTGTGGGTTTGGGTCCAAAAAGCATGGTTAGAAAGGGAGCCACCGAACTGTCCCATTTACATGTGGATCATGACTGTTCAACCAGCTTGCCCCATGCGTGGGTTTCAATGCAAACTCAGGAAGAGCAGCCTTGCCCTAGGAGGTGTCACAGACTACCTGCAAACCCCTGTGCAAGAGACTCCCACCCACACCCTCATGTGTTCAGCGTATTTGATTCCACTGAGCCAACCTGAGCACCTCTCCCAGGCAATCCACACAGCTGGGAAGTCTCTTACAGCCAGCAGCCTTTGCTGCAGTGCTGGACTGGAGCTGGGATGGGAAAGACGGCCTAAATGTTGGGGGACCTCAAGTCTGGTGGCCTCCTGGAGAAGAAACAATTACCATGAGAGATTTGGTGCTTATGAAGAACAGTGCCTGCCTGGAGTTTGGTCATCAAAAACTTTTGCAAAAAGGTATGTTCTGAAGGAGCACCAAAATAGCTTGCTAGTGAATCACATGTGAGGAACTCTGGAGGAAGACTGCTGCCCGTGCCCAGTTTTGGTTGGAAGGTGTATGCAGGAATTGTGGGCTGGCTGGTGTTAAGTGTTTCAAAGGTGGTATGTGGCCATGGCACCACTTTGATTACATAGCAGAAGGTCATGTGGTAACTTTTGGTAGACTGATGATAGGGGTGAGACAGACAAGCTGTCGGATGCATATTTGGCCTTTCCCTGGTCTAGAGCAGCAGCAGCAAGCTGTAAGCCAAGAGAGCTTGGGAACAATTGCTCTGGGTTTCTGTGTCAGGTTTTGCCACAAGAAACATCTCATTACACTTGTCTCACCCCTGCCTCAGCATCCAGGGCACACCTCTGCCCCAGGCATCACTGAATGGACAGGCAGCCTTGTGCCAGGTACCTGTGCAAGGCTGGGAAGTGGCAGTAACACCTGTACCTAGTCCTGGCCCAAATTTAGCCTCACGGGTATTACCTGCCTTTCGCAGTTGTAAACTACAGCAGATAGGCGAGCAGCCTAGACTCTCAGCACTGGTGGTGATTGCTACTCTTTCTTGTTTTAAAGGACCAATGCCTGGAAGGTCCAAGGGCTCCTGCAGAAACCAGCTGGCTCAGGACTTAGGCAAATTTGGACCACTTCTTCTGGGCAGCCTATAATCAGAAGCATATCCCTGGATCCATTGGCATTGCTCCTGCCTACCCTGCCTGTCTGACAGCTCTTGCCTACCCATGCAGGAATGCTGCTGCACCCCTCATTTCTCATGGCTCTGCTTTAGGAACTGAAGTCAGGGAGTGTCACGGGTTTGGAAATTCTCTAGAGGGATGTCTGACACGTGTCACTCTACCAGTGCTGCAGTGTTTGCTTTCCTCTCTGTATAACTGAAATTTTGAACCTCTGTTTGCAGAAATATTTCTTTGTTTTCCTACTGTCAGAGTCCTGAGGGCACTAATAGGCCTTAATGGCCCTGAGCAGGGACCTCCACCCATGCACCCTGCCCATGAGTCAGGAGCCCATTTAAACTCAGGCCTGGGTCCCTGGTCCCTGCCTGAGCTGTGCTGTAGATGTGTCTGCCTCCAGTCCTGTCTCTGCCTCCTGGAGGGACCCCTCCTATGTACATTATAACCTTGTCTCCTACCCTATCTCCTGCTCCAGACAGGGCTCCCTGGAGGGACCCTCATCCCAGTTCACCCCCTTAATGTGTCTGGGGCTGTTGATGGACCACCCCTGGCTCTGCTGGGTGTGCTGAGACCTTGTGGGACTGTGCCCTGTTGGTGAGGCCATGGCCAGTGCTGGAGTCGCCCCCGACTCCCCTGCTTGTGCTGCTCCCTGGCACCCACAAAGCCTGAAGCACAACGCCCGATGCACAAAGCCTGGCTATCTTCCTGCCACCAGTGGAGTCAGCTCCTCTGAATGAGCGACTTGCCTGCTTCTTTCTCTGCTCTGGGTCTGCAATGAGCTGAAGTGCCACTAGAGCAGGGGTATCTACAGCCCTGATTTACTACTGAGGTAATGAGACAAAGTGACCATCCAAGGGTTTCATGGGAATGTGATAGCAGAGCTAAAGATAAAAATAGATCTATAATTTCTGATCTAATCTACAAGTAATCTCTGAATAGACTCCACAGAACATAAGATCATCGTTTCACCTTTGGCTAATGACAAAGGCAAGATATTATCTTTCTTGGCAGAAGAGTTGGCAGGACAGGGGTATACAATCTTGATGGGTAGAGATAGGTCGTCTTTTGCTGGGGTGTGAGCTGTGACAAACACCTGGAAGCTCTGAGATGGTTTATCCTGGAGGGTGGTGTAATTATACAGACTTGACAAGAGAATCAACCTGATCCCAGGTTTTGGTGGCATCACGGGCTAGCACATGCCAAAATCATGTCAAAGTTCTGCAAATCCTCTTTGTATAATTTTGAACTACAACATTTTGCAACTCCAGCATTGCGTGTTTCAGTTTGCAATGTTGAAGTAAGATGTATTAGGCAATGGAGAGATCAAGGTTCCCTGGTGTTATTGGGAGCTTTGGATACTGTCCAGGAAGTTGAAAGGATCAAACGCCTTGTGGATTTTAATGAATTGGAAAAGGAAACTGAGCAGATGATTACACAGGACAGAAAAACAAAATAGAAAAAAGGCTGCTGCCCCAAAACTGTAAAATAAGTCTGAGTCTGAAGCAGAACGAAGGTGTCATGGAGCTTGAACAGGGCAGCTTTCCGTCAGAGAATGATGTCCTTTCTGGAGAAGTAAGGGTTTCCAGCCCACACACCTGCTCTTAGATGAGTTTTGCCTGACATGGCTCCCTTCTCAGACTGCTTCAGGATGGGGTCTCCTTTCTTTATACCACTATCACTCCACTCCCCATGTGCCATTGCTTCTTGATCACAGCCCAGAGTCCTGTCTCAATATCTCTTCAGCCTGGAGGAGGTATTTGTACAGCAGTAGGATCTGGGTTCTCTGAAATCTGTCTGTACTTCAGGAAAGGTTGTACTGACTTTGGTTGTGTTTTCCAGTTTTTCCCTAAAATTAAAGAGTCAAGGCTTCTGGGTGTGTTCAGGCAGGCACAGACAGATTTTACAAGCCTTTCAAATAGTCTCATAGCTAGCAAAACAAGCTGCCTTTTTTGAAAACTGAGAATAAAGAGTAGGAGCCCATACCATCAACTGCGTGACACTATTTCTACAATATACTGTGCAGTATGTCTTGGGTGCCATCTAAAACTGGGTACATTTCACAGGAGGCATAGAGATGGGGGAAAGGGATGGATGCCTACCAGCTTTCATTCTTCTCATTCTGGATTTGCAACTCGTCATCGCACTTTCTGTCTTTATTTTCTCCTATATCTAGTCTTCTCACTACAGCCTGGAGTGCCATTCCTAGTCTCAGCTCCCACGACTGTTGTGGTGAAAGTGTTACAGTCCATCCTGCCACGAATTGGGTCTGCTATAGCTTGGAGGAAGTCACAGGCAGGCCTTGTGCCTGCATCTTCTGTGGTGGAAGGGGATGGGCAGAGGCAGAGGAGCTGGCTGAGCACTCAGCTGCAGTTGTAACTTGCAGTCTGTAATGAGCTATGGTGGTGGGAAGAGAGCTGCAGAAAGCAAGAGAGATACCAGCTCTACAATCCAAGCAGGGAAACAATAGGGAAAGATGATGTCACTCACTGAGTCATATAATTTTATGACATCACAAAGCAATCAGAAAAGTGGGTCTCTGGCAAACAGTGCTTCTTATGTAGGCTTGATGCATGCTGCATAGCTTCTCTTTGGAGTTTGTTTGTATTTCCTTTGTCTTGCCAATACATCAGTGACTTTCAGCTGTTCCGCAGGAGCATTTCCACAGCTATGTGGGAAGAAATCTGTAGATATTTATGTTTCCTTCATGGCAAAACAAATCAGAAATCTGTCTTGCTCCAAAGAAGATGCAACTGTTATTTTCTTTCTCTTCATTAGTACTGACAAGAACAAGGAGGACAGATCTACAGCACTAACAAAGCAACCGTGAAAGCTCCTGTCTTTTTCAGTGCAACCCTTGTCAGAGGAGTGGATTCATGCAATGCCATTTTCTCTTCTCATTACAATCTTTGTTAGAATAATAAGTTTTTAATCCATCATGAATCCTGCTAAGAGATAGTGGAGTGGCTGAGGACTCCTATTTGCTGTGGTCTGTAACTTGCTGGGCCACTGACCACCTTCAGTTGCCTCGCTGCGAGGAGAGAGGAGCCAGACGGAGTTGATGAGTGGAGAGAGTGTTAAACATGTGGCACTGGGGTGATGGTGGATTTGAGCCTAACTCAGGGCTGTCCCCAGCCCTGGAAGACAGAATCTTTCTCTCTTTCCCCAGTGGGGTGTATCCTTAAGGGATCTGGTTGTACTGGAGCAACTGTGGGGGCACGGTGCTGCCCTGAATCACCGCAGCGCTGAGATGGGGTGGTCTTTTGGAGATGGATTCCCAGCTGCCCTGGCAGCACCCAGGGCTGGGAAACATGGTGGAGCCCTGTAAAACTGTGGCTATTGGGAATGTTCCATAAATAACTTGTGGACTGCTATCTGAGATGCTAACACCACATGCTACTGAGCTGTGGTATCCCTTATAGAGAGACATAAAGGCTCCTCAAAGTTGACAGCTAGAAGAGAAAGGTGAGTGCTCCGGTTTCCCTCTTGGGCTCACATTTAGAAAGCCCATGCTCAATTGTGAATTCAGCTGCAGGTTCCTCCTCTCATCCCAGTCAGGTCCCTCAGCGGTCCCTTGGCTTTGCTGCCTGCTCTTCTAGTTCCCTACTGGCACAAACCAGAAAGGAAACAGTGCAGTGCTCAACTATTCAAGGGCTGACATAACCAGTAAAATGGGACAAACTTTTCTTTCTTGTTGCCTGTGCACTATTTTTAGTGACACCAAAGGCTTTTGTGACTCTGTGATTTTTTTTTTCTGTTTTTTAATTTAGAGGAAAATTAATCAAGGCATCCAAAACCATTCTAGGTTTGATGGCATCAAAATAAACCAAAAATCATTTCTAGGAGAGTTGGAAGCCAGTTTTAATTTAAAAATCTTCTTTCTCTGTAAGACATTCCAGAACAGCCACAAAATTGCAAGCTCAGAGTTGAAACCAAGTATTGTGGCTGACCTGAATTTTTTTCCCTGTATTTTTCATCGACTGGTAGCTATAGGAGGTCAAAAAGGGATTTCTTTCAAAACAGAACTTTTCTTTTCCTCTGTCCTTCTTCTTCTTTACCAGTGATCTAAATTTTGGTGGTTTTTTAGTGCTGTGCCACTGTAGTAATAGCTGTGATAGAGACACTTACCGTAGGACAGGTAGAAGATGATGGTGGAGACCATCAGGCTGGAGAAGTCAAAGGAAAAAGCAGGGAACTGGAGTTACCTGGAAAGAGAGGGGTCAGTTTCCAAACTAGGTCAACTCATGTCCTCAGCTCCCATGCAGGAGATGAATCACACACATGGACTGCAAAGCAATGTGACTCATAGAAAAAGGTTTGCTTAGCTCCAGATTGCCCAGGGGCATTTGATTGGAATTCAGCCCTTGCCAGCAGGAAGGAAACATGCCCTGCGAGCGCACACTGAAGCATGAGACCTTGGCTGGGGCTAAGGGATATGTCAGGGGACCTGCATGAGACCTCCAGCCCCTGGAGCGGCAGCTGGAGGATGGGTAGGTCAAAGGACCCTGATGGGAGCCCTGCAGGGCCTCATACATTGGACCAACAGACACCTTGCCTTGTCACACAGAGCATCTCATGGGCTGGAAAAGGGATGCTCTGGAGAGTTTCTGGCAAACCTCTGGAGAAGAGCTTCTCCCCGCCCCTCTCCCAGGGGCTTTCACAGCACTGGTGCCCTTCCTAAGGACAGCTCCACCAGGTGGGCGCAGTCAGCATTGCAGGAAAGATCAGGCAGGAGCCACAGTGGTCAGCACTGCAGGAAAGCTGGGACCCTGGAGACCAAGGCTAGCCTCTCAGGCTTTCCATTCCCAGGCTAGCCCAGTGTGTGAGACAGTGTCCAGAAGACTGGTTTTATATCCCTTTTCCCAAAGTGTCGAATTTCCCTTAAAGCATTAACCACTGGACCCACACTGTTTCTCGCTGGAGTGTAAAATAGCCAAAAGATACTTTTGTAAATGTGTCTGATTTCCTGCATTTTTCCTGAAAAGGGCAGTTTTTTAACTCTCTTAATCATTTCTATTTTAATTAAGGCATTGCTCGGCAGGATATGAATGGCTCTTCAGTGCTGGTGGTTCCTCCCCTCTTTCAGTAAAAATGGCAAATTTTCTTCCTGTTGGACCTGCCTCAATTCCAGTCTCTTGGGGATTGAAAGCTGGCACAGCATGTGTGCCAGAGATATTCCCACAGCCTGGCTGGTGTCCACCAAGAGGAGTCTGTGTTTAGCCATGATAGTGATTTCCAGGGAAAACAGCTTGTTTTATTGACCAGGACCCTACAGGGAGAACAGAAGAGCAAGAATGCAGACACAACATTTGCCACAAGTCCAGTGGAGCAGGTTGCTCAAACGCAGCCCACTGTGACTTTCTATGCTGCTGGGCCTGTGGGGATGGTCGGGGGACAAAGGGTTAAACATGAATTACCTACATGAAATACAGCTATCGCTAGCCTCGTGCAAGTGGACCCAGGACCTAGTCCTGAAAACCACCAATCGAGGACACGAAAGCTTTTAACAACTGTGGCTATTCTGGAATAGACCGTGCCATGTGCATCCATTTCTATTAACAACCCTTCTGCAGCTGAAAAGGAGTTTGAGATCTTGCTCATGGCTAAAGGAGAATGGTGGCCTCGGACGATGGCTGAGGCTTGGGGCTTGCATTGCCTATGACCAACTATGCCCACAGAGTGACAGAGTAAAGACTTTCCCTGGGGAAGAGGCACCAGTGAGTGGTTGAGATGGAGGAAAACTTCACCACGGTTTTGGGTTGTAGGTGGAAAGTTCTGGATCAGAGAGGAATTCTGCATCTTCCATAGCATAGCACAGGTAACTGGCTGTACAGCAAGTCTTTTTCTTTGTTTAATTTTTCCTGGAAGAGTCTTATGTTGGTACCAAGTAGAGGCAGAATGTCAGACAAAGTGGCTCATTGAATGGGAATGATATAGGAAAATTTACTTGGCTATTAAAAACCCCATTGCTCTAGAAGCTGAATCTTTTTTCTCTAGTCCTTTTTTTTGGAAGGGGGTGGGGGGAGGGGCATGGATGATTTATCTTCATACCCCCTAAAACATGCATTGTAGCAGTCAAGATAGAATATGCCTTTCTTATGTCCCATTTCTTTTTTGAAAACAGTGAATTGAATCTGCTGCTCAATCAATCTGCTGCCCACTGAGTTCAATAGACAACTGTGATTTTTATCCTTTGGCTCGAGAGCCAGATGCAACCTCCTGTCACTGGTGTTAGCAATATTAATGCAGATGATCTGCTATTACTATCTAACGATCTAGGCTACATACTGTCTAACGATCTATGCAAGAGTACAACCCAATCTGATGTTACACAAACATAAGCACTATGAAGAGATGTGACATTCAGCTGAAAAATGAGACAGTTTGGACACCTTTTAGTAGCTTGCAGGAATAAACAAGTGAAGCACTGTATATACAACACAAAAAAATATTATGGATTTTCCCCATAAATTTCTGAACCTTCTGTGACAAGTTATGTCATATCAAAGTGCATGTCTGCACCCCCTGCGCTGCACTATGCGGGTCCTGTTCACATTCAGTGATCTGGATGATGGGGCAGAGTGTACCCTCAGCCAGCTTACAGATGGCACACAACCGGGAAGAGAGGCTCATGCGCTGGAGGGTCTGGCTGCCAACCAGAGGGACCTTAACAAGCTGGAGGAAGGGGCTGACAGGAACCGCATGCAGTTCAACAAGGGGAAGAGCAAATTCCTGCACCTGGGGAGGAACAAGCCCCTGCACCAATATATGATGGGGATACCCAACTGTAAAGCAGCTATGTAGACATCTGGGGTCATGGTGGACCCCAAGCTGACCAATTTGAGGGCAGCAAAGTGCCCTTAGGGCAAAGAAGGCTAACTGCATCCTGGGAAGAAGTCAGCAAAGCATTGGCATCAGGTGGAGGGAGGTGGAGAAAACTCGTGGCTTCAGCTAAAGAGAGCTTTAGAAGGAAAAGAGAAACGGAAGGAAAAAACCCAACAAACAAGAAAGAGTGGGGAAAAGAAAGCCCAAGAAAAACAAGGGATGCAAAAGAAAGCAACTGCTCCCCACCAACCGACCGATGGCCAGCCAGTCCCCGAGCAAGGGCAGCCCCCGCCATCCTCCACCCCCCGGTTTTAGTGCTGAGCACGGCCTCCTGTGCTGTGGGATACCCCTTTGGGGAGTTGGGGCCAGATGTCCCCGCCGTGTCCCCTCCCAGCGCCTTGGGCACCCGCAGCCTGCTCGCTGGCGGGGCAGTCGGAGGAGCAGAAGAGCCCTTGGTGCTGTGCAAGCACCGCTCAGCACTAACTCGCACGCCCCTGGCTTCTCAAGGCTGTTTTCAGCACAGACACAAAACAGACAAGCTCCTAGGAAGGACTTGAATGAGGAAGCTCATCAGACGGTCACCGTTCCGCTCTTCTTTTGCTCCGTCTTAAAACTCCCCTGGCCTTCCCTAGGCCGTGGCAGCACTTGAGGCTGGTCTAGGTTCTGCCAGACCTCCTGGGGCACGACGCTCCGAGCAAGACCAGCCCTCAGACATCCCCGGCCCGGCACACCTGGGGGAAAGGCTGGAGCAAAGAAGAGGTACCCTTGGAGCAAGAGGCTCCGCTTCGATCAGCAATCAGGTGGCAGAGGGGGACATTAGAGAAGACTTGAGCAAAGTGCAAGTCCCTGATGGGCCCCGATGGGGTGCACCCTCAAGTGCTGAGGGAGCTGGCAGATGGGCTTGTGAGGCCACTGCAAAAGGGAGATGTGCCTGAGCGCTGGAAGAAAGCAAACACCACCTGGGCTGAGGAGCAGTGCACTGGATGGCAAAGTGGCTGAGCGGGCGGGCGCGGAGGGGGGTGGCCAGTGGCACCGAGTCTCGTTGGAGGCCAGGAACCAGCACTGAAGCCCAAGGCAAGGGGCACTGGCAGCAGGTGCAGGGGGGTGGCCCTTCCCCTCTGCTGTGTCCTGCTCTGGGCTGCCCAGGGCAAGACAGACACGGCCAGACTGGAGAGAACCCCCCCCGCACTGCCCCCCCCACTGCCCCCCCCACTGTCCGTTGGCCTCGGAATGTTGGTCCGCTGGAGCCAACAGCCACCAGAGACAGCAGCACGGAGCTGTGCTGGCACGCAGCAGCGCTGCGAGGAGGCAGGCTCTGCCCGACACCACTGCCCCGCCACCGCCACCAGCACCCCGCTTCTCATCCTCGCTGTCGCCGGCTGCGCCGCATCCTTGCTGTGTGGCGAGGGTCCTCCTGTCCCGGGCGGGATGGGCCAGGCCAGCTGCTGCTGCGGCTCCAGGTGGGCTCCCCCCGCGGCTCGGGGACACGCGGGCACGCCCGCGCCCCGCAGCAGACCCCTTGCTCATGCCCGCCGCTCTCTGCTCTGCAGGGAGGCTCTCACCGACGCCGAGACGGTGCTGAGCGCGGACGTGCGGCTGACCCGGGGCCGCAAGAGGAGCGAGAGGCGCCTTCTCCTCCTCCAGGAGGAACTGGTCGTCGCCAAGTTGCAGTAAGACCCTCAGAGCCCAGCTGCCTTGCCCCCAGCCCTGGCCCTGGCACCAGCACAGGGACCCCCTGGCACCAGCCCCAGGCCCCGCCACCTTGCTGCTCGATGCACCAACCTCCCTCCCAACGGCAGGCGGGGGACAGGGCTCTGCCCGCGCGGACCCCAAGGAGGCCACCTCCAGCTCCCTGCCTGCCTCTCTTCTCCGCAGACGCGGCACCAGCCTGCGCCCACAGCTCCGCCTGGCCCTGGACCAGCTGTGGGTGCTGAGCGGCGGGAAGGAGGCAGCGCGGGAGGAAGAAGAGCAGGAGGAGGAAGGCAGCGATGAGGACAGCACCTCCCTCATCCTCGTCTGGCCCACCGGCTCCTGTGTTGCCACCTTCGGGTGAGTGGTGGTGCCACGTGCCACGGCAGGGCACGCGAGGTTCCCAAGCATGGCCAGGCGGCCGTGCTGGGAGTGGCCTCTGCCCTGCGGGCAGAGCCCGGGCAGGGAGCAGGCAGCGTGCTGGCAGGGAGGGATGGGGGGGGCATTTGCACGTCCTGCATGCCCTGGTCCCCTTTTGGTCCCCAGCAGGCAAGGGCAAAAGCGGCTGCTCTGGCAGGACAGCGGGAGCCAGGGCTTGGGCGGCGCCTCTGTCCTGCCCCCCGGGGCTTCCTCCTGCCCCCGTGCCCTTCCCCACGGGGCAGGGCTCTGCAGGCGCCCGCCTCTGCCCACGGGCTGGCGGGCAGCGGGGCCTCACGCTGCTTCTCCTCTCTTTCTGCAGCTCCCGGGCGCTGAAGGAGCTGTGGCTGGGCACACTGCTGGGGTAAGGCGGGGGGATGCTCCAGGCGCAGCCGGACGGGGCAACACAGCTCCCCAGCTGGGGACACGTGCCCCCGCGCCTGCGGGCAGCTCTCGGGCAGAGCTGCCGGACAAGAGAGAAGAGGCAGCTTGGGCTCAGCCACCTCTCTCCCTGTCCCTTCCCGCTGCACAGGATACCAGAAGGAGCCAAGAGAGCCCGGGTCACCCGTCTCCCGTCGCTCCAACTCCTCGAGAAGGAGCTGAGCCGCCGTCAAGCCGTGAGTGTCTCTCTGGTCTGGGCTCTGTCCGCGAGCAGTGCTCCTCCAGCCGAGCAGCAGAGGCATCGCTGCTCACCTTCTTGCACTCCTCCTCTCTTGCCCAGTGGAGGACATTCAGCGCCAGGAGCCTGGAGAGGCTGATGGAGGGCCAGGCAGAGGTGAGCCTGTCTGCCTTGCACGCGCCTCCGGCCGTGCCAGGATGTGCGGCGAGTGGGGTGAGCTTGTGCGGGAGGGAGGGTCCCGTGGTGGCAGTCGGGGAGCGGAGAGGGTTGGGGAGCCAGCAGGAACGTCGGCACGTCCTCGCTGGCGGCGCTGGCAGGAAAGCTGCCGCGCGGGGCAGAGAGCCCGGGAGGCCAGAGGCTGCCAGCTCTGCCGCGCTCAGGCTGCTGGTGCCGGCTGGCAGGTCGCCGGTGGCCCGTGCTGCTGCGGGGCTGCTCTCTAAGCGCAGCCTGCTTCTTGCAGGATGCTCCCAAGCAAGGGCCTGCGCCGGCCCCATCTGGCAACGCAGGGGGACTTTGCCGCTCGCCAGGTGAGTTTTGGAAAGAAAGGCAACCTCCTGCAACGGCTTGAGCTGTGCTCACTTGTCCCCTGAGTGTCGCCATGCAGGTTGGGCACGCCAAGGGAGGACGTCACCTGGAGCAGCAAGGACACGCGCTGGGCAGCGGCCGCTGGACGTGGTTCTGCGGGGACACGGAGCCTCTGCTGCTGCCCACAGCTTGGAGGAGGGCAGGGCGAGGGCTGGGCCAGGCTGTCCCGCTGGCATGCCAGCTCTCAGGAGCCTCCGAGCCCCAGCCGCCGAGCCGGAGCCGTGGCTCCAGCTGCTGGCTCCCTGCCCGTCCTGCCGCACCGCTCAGCACCGCGCTGCAGGCAGGGCAGGGCAGGGCAGGGCAGGGCAGGGCAGGGCAGGGCAGGGCAGGGCAGGCTCCGGGAGCGCTGGCCTGGCGGTCTGCATTGACGGGCTCTTGCTCTCTTTTCCTTTGCAGCAGGAGGGAGCAGCAGGAGGAGGAGGAGGGGGCTGCCCTGGCCCTTTGCTCTGCGGCGGACCCCGGCCGCTGCCCAGGCGCCAGGGCAGGCGGGCTCCGGCTGCAGCAGGCCACTCTTTGGCCAGCCCCTGGCAGCCGTCTGCGGGGAGGACGGCACGCTGCCCCAGCCCATCCAGGTAAGCCAGCCTGGCCAGGCGGTCCCCAGCCCTCCCTCCGCCTGCTCCGCAGAGGCGCTGGGTGTCCCCAGCAGCTCCGCGCACGCGGCATTGGGCTCTTCACCCCCACAACACGCTTCTGCTCCCAGCCCCGTTTCGGGGCAAGGAGCCGCAGCTGGGGCAGCGCTCTGGCCGCCGCTGTTGGAAGGCAGCTCCTCAGGCAAGCACCTGTCCTCCTGCCTCTCCCGCAGGAGCTGCTGGCTGTCCTGCAGCGGGAAGGGCCGTCGACGGAGGGGATATTCCGCAGAGCTGCCAGCGCCCCAGCGTTTCGGGAGCTGCGGGAGGCCCTGGACTGCGGCGCGCACGTCGACCTGGGAAGCCAGCCTGCGCTCCTGCTGGCCGTCATCTTGAAGGTGAGCGCTTCTGACCTGCAGCTGCGAGAGCTCCTGCAAGGCCTGGAGTGTTCAGAGGCTCAGCTGGAGCCCTTGCCGTTGCAGGACTTCCTCCGAAGCATCCCCGGCAAGCTCCTCGTCAGCCACCTCTACGAGGACTGGATGGCAGCCATGCAGAAGGCCAGCAAGGAGGAGAAGATTGAAGAGCTGAAAGCGTAAGCGTGGCCAGCAGCCTGCCTGTTGAGCAGGAGCCCTGACCGCTGGCTGAGAGCACCCGCAAAGCTGCGCAACACAGCCGCTGCCTCCCACCTGCCTTGGGCAAGCGGGCTGTGGGCAACATCTGCTTTCTTAACGGTGGGTCCCTGTTCCCTCAGGGTGGCCGAGAAGTTGCCTGCAGCCAATCTCCTCCTCCTCAAGCGGCTGCTGGCCCTCCTCCAGCACGTCGCCCACAACGCCTCCACCAGCAGGATGAGCTGCAGCAACCTGGCCATCTGCCTTGCGCCCAACCTGCTGAGCCCAGCCAACGAGGACCTGCTCCCGCTGGAGGCCATGCTGGAGGTGACCGAGAAGGTACGCTGTAGGGAGCAGCCGGCTGCAGCCTTGCCGGCCCGTCAGAGCTTGGCTCTTCGGAGGTCCGTGCCTGCCTCCTCTCTGGAGCGAGTGCTCCAGTGGGGTGGCTGCCTGGCAGAGCAGCCCCACAGCCACAGCCTTCTGCGCAGAGGCCAGGGTCAGGAGCGGGAAAGGCCGCTTGACACATTTCCCGGCACCTGCGCTGAAAGCAAGGCTTGGATGTGTGCAGGTGAAGGTGCTGGTGGAGTTCCTGACGGACAACTGGAGGGAGCTCTTTGGGGAGGAGCCAGCTGCCCTTTCGTGTCCAGCAGCCGAGGAGTCGCCAGCCCCCCCGGAGAGATGCAGAGGTAAGAGGCGGGACTGAGGGTCGTCACGGCCTGGGGCTTGGGACAGCAGAAACCTCAGCGTCGTTTGTGGCGGGGCTGGGCATCGAGCGTTGTCCTCGCAGCCCCGCTTGTGGCGTGGCCTCTGTTTGGCCACTGCCTCTCGGGGCATGGCCGGTTTGCTCTTTGCAAAGACGAGCTGAAGCCTGCAGACAGGGCATCAATCAGAGGGCGGAAAAGAGAAGCGGAGGAGGGCTTTGGGTGGGTTTTGCTTGAGCTGTTTTTTACTTGCAAGAAGTCGCTTTGCTGCACATGCTCTTGCTTTGCAGAACTGCCTTTGGAAGAGCAAAGTGTCCCTGCAGTGAGAGCAGACAGCGAGCGTCAGGCAGAAGCCTTGCTGCAGGCAGCCCCGTCTCTGCTCGGTGTCCTCCAAGCAGCTGGGGCAGATGTGGGGCTGGAGTCTGAAACGGGAGAGGTACGTCAGGTGCCCAACCACTGGGACAGCGTGGCTGGTGGCGGAGGGGAGTTTCTGCTGAGGCCGAGTGGCTGCTGTGCCTCTGCCTGGCAGTGGAGCTGGTGCGTGTCTGGGTTATTCCTCCACCCGCCGGGATGATACAATGTAAGGAAAAGTGGCAAGGTTGTTTCTGCAAGGCAGTAGGCGTGTGCTGCGGCAGACCAACTGCCGACGAAATCCCTACCAAAAGACAGAGGGGAGCAGTTGTCAACTGGAGAGGGGTTTTGCTCCGGTGCTACTTGGTCAGAGCTTCGTCAAGCCTATTTGGGGGGCGGGGGGCCCGTGCGAGATGTGGCTGATGCAAAGCAGCCAAAGGGATCTGCTCTGGAGAGCTAAGGTAGCAATTGGGCAAGCAGTGGCTTCGTGCTCTTGCCACCTGCCAACTCTGCCATTTCTGTTGTAGGCACCTCCAGCTTTGCCTCCAAGCAGCCCTGAGAGCGCGGCAGACTCCCTGGTGCGCCCAGAAGAGCTGGCGAGCCTTGCGGAGGAACGAAGGTAAAAAGAGCTCCCTTTGGCTAAACTCAGAGCCGCCTGCAGTGGGTGGTGGCTTTCCCTACCTAATAGCACGGTGGGACGGCAAGGTTTGCAGGCTCTCACCAGGACAAGGAGAAAAAGAGAAGCCGGAAGAGAAGGCAGGCGTGGGGAGAGGAGAGCGAAAGCCGCGCGGCAGAAAAGAGGAGGAAGAGAGAAACCGTTTGGGGGATGGAGCAATGAAACGATGCAGGAAGGTGCAGCAGGTCAGGAAGCCCAGGTGGGTACCAGGCTCTGCTGCCCATCCTTGCCAACTCTCCACACTGCTCTAAGTCAGTCCAAGTCTCTGGCGAGGGACGGTGCCGCGCAGGGTTGGTTTGGCAAGAACTCCACGGCAGCTGCCCAGGGGCTCCCCATGGAGCCCTGCTGCGTGGCCCAGGGGCACTGTGCATCTCTGCACGCGCCCAGGTCTCTAAGGGCATTACCCACGGGGAGAAGGCGCCAGAGCCGCCCCGCAGTCAGCGCCAGCAACAGCTCTCTCTGCTGGGCCCGGCAGAATTCCTCGTCAACGGTGTTCCCCCAAGCAAGGGGAACCAAAGCCTGCCTCTTCCTGCCTTGGTGGATTTAGCAGAGCTTTCGGACTCTGTCGTTGCAGGTGCTGCTGGATCGATGGCCACTGGCTGAAGCGCTGTGACTCCTGGGCCCCCCCACTTGATGTCCACAATAAAAGGATCTTTTCTCTCTTGTGACTGTGTCTGCCATGGGCTGTTCTGGAGTGGGGAGCGGTTGTTTTGTGCAGAATCCTCGGGGAGGAGTTTGGGATGGTGCCTTGTCGCAGCATCCTTTGCAGCGGGCGTCAGGGCTGAGCTCAGGTGCTTTAGGAGGGACGCCAAAGCAGAGAGTCACCCCGGAGGGTGGAGGTTGGAAGGGACCTGTGGAGGTCCTCTGGTCCAAGGCCTCTGCTCAAGCAGGCTCACTTAGAGCCGGTTGCCCAGGAGCACGGCCTGGTGAGTTTTGGGTATCTGCTCGGAGCAGCGCCGTGAGGTCAGAGCGAGGGCAAGGCGCAGGCGGGGCACGGTGGCCAGGAAGGGCTCAAGGTCCTTGTGCAGCCGCCGTCACCTGCGGCTTGCTGTCCCCTGCAGCCATCCTCCTTGCACGCTGCTTGTCGGGCAGTTTCTTCAGACCCCCCTCCCTCACGCCAACGGTAGAGATTCACTTCCACGCTGGGCGCGAAAAATGCGCCAGCTCCCCCAAAAAGCCTTGGAAGCGGCTCCAACAGCAGGCGGACTGCTGAGGCTTTCGTGCATCCCGCTGGGCTACAGGGGATGCCCGCAGCCTGACGGAGGAGGCAGGACGAGCACTCTCACCCTGGGTAGGTAACTCTTTTGCTGAGAGGTTGTTGCGGTTTAACCCTGGCCAGCGGCTGAGCACCACACGGCCGCTGGCTCGCTCCCCCGCAGGGGGATTGGCGGGGGAGAATGGGAAGGGTAAAAGGGAGAAAACTCGTGGCTTCAGCTAAAGAGAGCTTTAGAAGGAAAAGAGAAACGGAAGGAAAAAACCCAACAAACAAGAAAGAGTGGGGAAAAGAAAGCCCAAGAAAAACAAGGGATGCAAAAGAAAGCAACTGCTCCCCACCAACCGACCGATGGCCAGCCAGTCCCCGAGCAAGGGCAGCCCCCGCCATCCTCCACCCCCCGGTTTTAGTGCTGAGCACGGCCTCCTGTGCTGTGGGATACCCCTTTGGGGAGTTGGGGCCAGATGTCCCCGCCGTGTCCCCTCCCAGCGCCTTGGGCACCCGCAGCCTGCTCGCTGGCGGGGCAGTCGGAGGAGCAGAAGAGCCCTTGGTGCTGTGCAAGCACCGCTCAGCACTAACTCGCACGCCCCTGGCTTCTCAAGGCTGTTTTCAGCACAGACACAAAACAGACAAGCTCCTAGGAAGGACTTGAATGAGGAAGCTCATCAGACGGTCACCGTTCCGCTCTTCTTTTGCTCCGTCTTAAAACTCCCCTGGCCTTCCCTAGGCCGTGGCAGCACTTGAGGCTGGTCTAGGTTCTGCCAGACCTCCTGGGGCACGACGCTCCGAGCAAGACCAGCCCTCAGACATCCCCGGCCCGGCACACCTGGGGGAAAGGCTGGAGCAAAGAAGAGGTACCCTTGGAGCAAGAGGCTCCGCTTCGATCAGCAATCAGGTGGCAGAGGGGGACATTAGAGAAGACTTGAGCAAAGTGCAGGTCCCTGATGGGCCCCGATGGGGTGCACCCTCAAGTGCTGAGGGAGCTGGCAGATGGGCTTGTGAGGCCACTGCAAAAGGGAGATGTGCCTGAGCGCTGGAAGAAAGCAAACACCACCTGGGCTGAGGAGCAGTGCACTGGATGGCAAAGTGGCTGAGCGGGCGGGCGCGGAGGGGGGTGGCCAGTGGCACCGAGTCTCGTTGGAGGCCAGGAACCAGCACTGAAGCCCAAGGCAAGGGGCACTGGCAGCAGGTGCAGGGGGGTGGCCCTTCCCCTCTGCTGTGTCCTGCTCTGGGCTGCCCAGGGCAAGACAGACATGGCCAGACTGGAGAGAACCCCCCCCGCACTGCCCCCCCACTGCCCCCCCCACTGTCCGTTGGCCTCGGAATGTTGGTCCGCTGGAGCCAACAGCCACCAGAGACAGCAGCACGGAGCTGTGCTGGCACGCAGCAGCGCTGCGAGGAGGCAGGCTCTGCCCGACACCACTGCCCCGCCACCGCCACCAGCACCCCGCTTCTCATCCTCGCTGTCGCCGGCTGCACCGCATCCTTGCTGTGTGGCGAGGGTCCTCCTGTCCCGTGTGGGATGGAGTAGTCAATGCCAGCAATAGCTCTGTCTTCTGGCTATGTACAGTTTCTGTCAGCTGTGTTTCTCAAGGAAAGGGGAACAAAGTCATGACAATTCCTGCCTTTATGGTTTTATCAGCGCTTTCTGACTGTGTTTTTGTAGGTGTCAATTTCCTGTTCACTGGCTGAACCCCTGTGACCCCTGGGCTCCCACACTTGTTGTCCACAGTAAAAGGATATTTTCTCTTTTCTGATTGTGTCTGCCATACGATGTTTTAGACTAGGTAGATGCTGTTTCATGATGAATCCTAGTGGAGGAGTTTGGGATCATCTCTTGTCCCAGAATCCTTTCCTGCAGGCATCAGGGCTGAGTTCAGAGGCTTTCGGAGTCAAACCAAAGCACAGAATCACACAGAACAGCTGCGGTTGGGAGGAACCTGTGGAGGTCCTCTGGTCCAACCCACCTGCTCAAGCAGGGTGACCTAGAGCAGGTTGCCCAGGACTGTGTGCCCTTGGGTTTTCAATATCTCGAAGGACAGAGACTCCACAGCCTCCCTGGGCAACCTGTGCCAGCATTTGATCACCCTCACAGGAAAAGTTGTTTTCTCATGTGCAGATGGAATATCATGTATTTTAATTCATGCTTGTTGCTTCTGGTGGTCTCAGTGGGCACTCTTGAAGAGGGCCTGGCTCCCTCATCTTCATTCCCTCCCAGCAGGTTTATATATATATTGATAGACTTCCCCCCACCACCACTGCCCCAGGTTTTCTCTTCTCCCTGCTGAAATGTGCCAGCTTAAAAGGAGCAAGGATAATTTGGCTTCCTTGAGGCTCGTTGTCTTTTGTGTAATGTATGTGTCAGTGGTGTGTCCACCATCTTACATAGTGCCTGCAGTGCTGCTCCCCTCTCTGGAAATGGCTCAGAAAGGGAAACAAAGCTACAGACCAATTTGTGCACAAAGAATAATCTAAGTGGCCTAGATCTCTTCAGCTGGGAAAACAAAGGCTGATGTAAGACATGCCAGGGATATGAAGAATGATGAATGGCAAGGAGAGGCCATAAAGGGACTGGCTTGCATTTCTACTTCCAGCAAAAGACCCAGCTGTTGTCTAGGTCAAAGTGGGCACAAAGAATTTGTTCTTCATAGACCGTGTAGTTAAACTATTTACTGCTAGACACCGTAGAACTTAAATGGTGTACAATCACAGCTTTTCTTGTTAAAAATCCTTCCAGAAAGAATTCTTCTTAAAGGTAAGCACACCTGGGAACTGTGAGCCCCATTCCTCCACCTGATTTGGGAGAACTGCCCATCTCTCACTGCGCAACAGTCTGGTGCAACAGCTTTTTTCTCCTCCAAGCTTGGCAGCTCATACAACTGAAAATAGAAAATGGGCTCATATTAAAATGTGGACATTTTAATTTATGCATCTGATTGATATTATGCTGTAATTAAATTATATTCCCATGGTGTGTATAACATCAGGGTTGTAGTAATACAAATAATTAGTAATTAACTCTAATCAGATCAGTTTGCAAATGGCAGATTCCAGATGAATTAGCTGGCCAACTGTGTGTGCAGTGAGGAAAGCCAAGGAAGAATGAAGAAAAGCTAATTTGTGCTGATGGATAAGGGAAGAAGTGAAAATAACAGGAAATTGATTTTCAAGAGAACTCCCTTGCCAAAGAAAACAACAATGCAATCTTAAAAGATCCTCTAGGCAATAGTCATCACCCTGCAGCTCGGTTCTTGGAAGATACTCCACCTGGACCTGTCACACCCTGCCCTGAGTCCCTCCCAAATGCTTATGCCTCTTACTATGCTTTGGTGCTGAAGTAAATGAAGGGCCACTACAGCAGCATGCGCAGAGTACCTTCAGCCAAAGGGACCTTCCTAAGCTGCCTCCCAGCTAACAATCCCTTGATGATAACAAGTGATGATAGCATAGGAAGGCCCAGGCATATGTGGTGGGAAAAGCAGTCTGAAAACGCACCTGGGCATGGAACTCAGGAGGGACTACAGCGCAGGTCATAGGAAATGAGAGTAAGTATCTTGATGGTGCTGCAGATGCACAGAGCCCAACTTGAGCACACTAGAATATGTCTCCCAAGGCTTCCTCTTGAGCCAGCAGAGAATCACAGCCCTCCAACATGTAATTCAGAGCATTAATCTCTTGCTCTGAATTGCCCTCAGGAGGCACTGATTTCCCTCTATTAACTACTGCAGGAGTCAGCAGAGACTAGCCCTCCTGTGCTGAAGCTGGTTGTCAGGAATTCCTTTCCCTGAATGAGTCCAACAGGAGTTCAAGGTTCTGCTGCAGTACAGGCCCCAGAGATACAGGTGTGATCTTCATCTCAGCTCTAAGGATGCTGAACTAGCTCCTGAGCAACATGAGAGCTTAGCAAATAGTTGCAAGTGTTTGGAGTTCAGGGTCTGGCGAGATCCTGAAGGCAGGAAAAAGGCTGCTGCCTGTTGACCTTGCAGAGCCAGATCAGCTGAGGACATCGTGTCTAACCTTCAGAAGAAGATTGATGTCAGGACTGGATGGGAGCCAGGGGCTTGGGCAGCGTGGGCTGCGCAGAGGGAGTGTGTGTCGGTGCCTGCAGTGTCTCTTCTGAGAGCACCAGTGTGGAGCTGCTTTGCTGTGTCCTTGGTGCCATGAGGCCCCAGCTCTGTCCAGCACAAGTTCCATCGACCAGCACTGAGGTCTTGTTTCTCTGAGCTTCTGTTTTTGCTCCAGATGTGTGGAGGCAGCCTCTGTGAGGGGAGACCAGGGAATGAGAAGAGTAGATGAGGAGAAGGACATAACCAACGGATTCAGCTTAGAGCCTTTTCCCCATACAGATTGCTCTCAGGCCCCTGCTGGCAGGGCTAGGTCCTCCCCTTCAAACCTGGGGAGTCTTTATGGTAGGGGAAATTTGTGGAAGGTATATGATAGCAAGCAAAGACGCTCTGCCATTGCACACACTGGGGGGTCTTTCCCAGGCAGAAGTAAATATTCCTGGAGACATAGGTAGCAGAGGCCAAATCCTGGCACGGGGAGCCTTCTCAGTGCTTCCCTCACACTGTTGCTTTATGAGGTCAGCTGATGCTACTTCAAGATGTGTTTTGGGTTGGAAGCAGCCTGATTCCCCTTTTTACATGTTCCACTGATCAAGAAGCTCACTCCATTGCTCTTTCTTTCCCTCCCGAGTCCCTGCCTGTCTCTCCACCAGGTGCAGGCTGAGCCTGGGCAATGTGGCTTGGCCCCACTGCCAGCTGTGCTGTCTTTGCTTCCCTTCCACCATTTAATGCACAATGCAAGGTGTTAGGAGACCATCCTGCGGTCTGCACAACGGTGGCACAAGGAGGATAAAAGCAGCCAGGTCTGCCTTTGCAGCGGGCCATAGCAGAAACCCAGCTCCACATCCCTGCTGAACAGGGGCACACAGCACACCCAGGATCTGACATAGATGACTTGGGACATGCTCTGCTTTCTTCTTGGTGCAACCGTGTCTTGGTTTAACGTGTTTTACCTGTTAACGTGTTTTACCTGTCCTCTTTCTGCCTGACCATATCAGGAGGGCATCTGTGCATCAGTCTGCTAGAATGTCTAACCCTTCAGCTCCAGGATCACGATTGTCACTGCAGAAAAAGAGGAGTATGTGCTTCCAAGGACAGATTACTCAATGCAGAGGACTTAGGACAGCTATTCTTCACGGGGCCAGAGAGAATTTCTCTACAGACTAATGAAGTATAAAAATCTGGAAATGGGACTTCCTGTATGATAGGTAATATTGCAATCTGAACATCTGTTTCTGGCTCGAAACAGAGCAAAATATTGCATTTTTGGCAGTTCCCTCAAAAAAAGTAAACAAAATATTTTTAACAATTTCAGTTTGGATCTGTCAAACAAAGTTTCAATTAAAAGAAAATTCAAGATGTGCTCTTGCCAGCTGGACTGCAGTTTGATCAGTATCAAATATTTTAGAGACAAATAATTTCAAAAGAAAATAGTCCGTGTTACATCTCAGAAAGGTCAGTGTGAAATATTCTGCCATTGTGAAAGGGTTTCGCTTTGTATTTTCTCGATTATAAAATGTCCTTGAAACCAACATCTTCCTGAAGCCAAGCGCTCCTTTTGATTAAATGGCATTTTCTGATGGAAAATGTTTTAAGCAAACATAAAATGATTAGAAAATGTGACCAACTGTAATTGCTGCTGTGTGCCAAGAGTATGCCAACAGGTCTCTTTCTTGGAGAGCAGCAAGAAAAGGGAGGTTGCCTGGGCTTTTTTTATTTGATCATTCAACAAGTCACTGGCTGCTTGAAAGTTACTGGCAGGGCTAGGCTCCAAAGTTCACAGGCAAGGCTCCAGAAATGGTCAAATTAACTAATTAATCAAATGAAATAATAAAGGAAGGTGAGGAGAGGTCGTTATGGGTACTCATTTCAGTTCCTTTCCAGAATCCTACAAAAATATGAAGAAATGGGAGAAACAGATATATTTGTGTGTAGTGTTTAGGGTGGGAGCAACACTCTATAGGCCCATATAATGTGATAGACAGTGGTTTATCAAGGTGTTTGCCGACCCTCCAGAATGGAAAGGAGCCTTGAGACAATGTGTATATGTGCATTGCTCTACCTAAACATGTAAAAGTTTATTGAGCAATTTGCTGAACCAAGGACTGCCTGCATTTTCATGCCCGTCTCCTTTCTTGGTTAGAGAGCGTCTCCACAGCTTTGATGTGATGCGGGAAGTTGGCATAACAAGAATTTGCAGTACCCCAGTCTGCTACCAGATTCAATGCCTATCATTGTTCTCAAGGCTCAGGTCACCTAATTACTTTCAGATATGAATTTTTCCACAGCTTCTACTTAACTGTTTCCAGAAGTGCCACTCTTAGGTGTCATCTTAAAAGTTCTTTTCCTCTTGCATGCAAGCAAGTGTTCAGCCTTCATGAGATGTTTTGGGTTACTTATTTCATGGTTCAGTTTTGTGGGTTGCTTTTGGTTACCAACAACATTTGTTCCTTACATTCCTGTGGCACAGGAGTTTCTTGGGGCTACTGGAGCCCATCGTCCCTGGGACCATTCCTCAGGGTCACAGGGAACCAGGACTTGGGATTCCCAGCCTTCTGACTGAAATCCAACAGGTCAACCCCTTCTGGATTTCCAGTGTTTCACAGAGGAGTAGAAATCAACAGTAGTGACAGAAAAGCCCAAAGAGTGGTGGTGAAAGGAGTTAAACCCAGTTGGTGGCTGGTCACAAGTGGTGTTCCCCAGGGCTCAGTACTGGGGCCAGTTCTGTTTAATATCCTTATCACCGATCTGGATGAGGGGATCGAGTGCACCCTCAGTCAGTTTGCAGATGACACCAAGTTGGGCGGCAGTGTTGATCTGCTTGAGGATAGGAAGGCCCTACAGAGGGATCTGGACAGGCTGGGTCGATGGGCCGAGGCCAATTGTATGAGGTTCAACAAGGCTAAGTGCTGGGTCCTGCACTTGGGTCACAACAACCCCATGCAACGCTACAGGCTTGGGGAAGAGTGGCTGGAAAGCTGCCCAGCAGAAAAGGACCTGGGAGTGTTGGTCAACAGCTGGCTGAATATAAGCCAGCAGTATGCCCAGGTGGCCAAGAAGGCCAATAGCACCCTGGCTTATATCAGAAATAGTGTGGCCAGCAGGGCTAGGGAAGTGATTGTCCCCCTGTACTCAGCACTGGTGAGGCCACATCTCGAATACTGTGTTGAGTTTTAGGCCCCTCAACACAAGAAAGACATTTTCTTGTAGTGTTGGAACGTGTCCAAAGAAGGGCAACGAAGCTGGTGAAGGCTCTAGAGAACAAGTCTTATGAGGAGCGGCTGGGGGAACTGGGGTTGTTTAGCTGGGAGAAAAGGAGGCTCAGGGGAGACCTTCTCTCTCTCTACAACTATCTGAAAGGAGGTTGTAGCGAGGTGGGTGTCAGTGTCTTCTCCCAAGTAACAAGTGATAGGACAAGAGGAAATGGCCTCAAGTTGCGCCAGGGGAGGTTTAGATTGGATATTAGGAAAAATTTCTTCACCAAAAGGGTTGTCAAGCATTGGAACAGGCTGCCCAGGGAAGTGGTTGAGTCACCATCCCTGGAGGTATTTAAAAGATGTGTAGATGTGGCACTTAGGGACATGGTTTAGTGGTGGACTTGGTAGTGCTAGGTTAACGGTTGGATTTGATGATCTTAAAGCTCTTTTCCAACCTAAATGATTCTATGATTCTACGAAAATTCCTGGGATCATCCTTCCCACAGGGATGCTGGTAGACTTGTGTCTTAACCACGCATGCCAGAAGATCCTGAGGAAAGAGAACGGTGCAGTAGTTCATACTCACTTTTTCCTCAGGGGTGGACCACCAAGCACTGGAATAAAAGTTTTGCTCCTGTCCCTAATCTGCACAAGGGTTGTATCTGTCACCCAGGGGATGGAGTAGGGCACACAGCAGCTGGTGGGGTCCCAGAGACATGACATGAGCTTTGGCTATGGGTGACCCAGGTGACAGGACACTGGCTCTAGGATGCTTCTCATCACACCAAGATTGGCAAGTTAGCATCTGTAGCTGATGATATTCGCTGTTCCTCAAAAGAGCTTGGGAGCAGGAGGGAAATGCCCTTTTTACTGCGCCATGGACCAAGGAATTTGCACCTTGCATAAGAGCAACAGAGCATTGCACAGCTCGGGAACAGCCTGCCATCTGCAGCCAACCCAAATGAGGGAAGTGAGAAGGAGGGAGTGATGTGCAGAGCCAGACCTTCATTGTTGGAGACAGGAGGAGAATTTTCTACCAACGCCAAGGGACTGTACAGAACTTGCTGCAACACAGAAAGCTGTTGGATGGAGGCCAAGAGGAAGAGGAAGGTCCTGCCCTACCTAGACATTGGGAATGGGGGTGATCTTTCTACAGACCATTTTATTTTAACCTCTTATGTGAGATTTTCTTGTCTGACTAGTCTACCTCTGCTAGTCACAGCTGGGAACACCCCCAAAACTGTTTGTTGTTGAGCACAATGCTGTGTGACCATATCCATGCTTTAGAGACCTCTGAGAGAGTCTCTTCGAGCCCCAGTTGCTTGCTGACTGTCCAGCAGTATTTTTGCATGCATGCTACTTCCTTTATGTCAGTTTAGCAATTGTATCTGTGTTCTTTCTGGTCTCCAAGATGGCTCACTTCCTTGATGAGGCTGTTATTCTGTCATGGCTGTTAAGCTGCTCATAACCAAAGCACTTTAGTAACAATACAAGCTGTTGCTTCTTGAATCTCTTTTTGAAAGTAAATCTATATTACTTAGCCTGCATATTGGCTGATTTGAGCATTTATTTATTTATTGTGATCAGATATACAAACAAGTAGAAAATAATCAATATGCCAGGACTATAGTAGGTGTTTTTAAAATATAATGGATAAACCAATTCTAGGACAGAATGAAGAAATGTGACCCCAGTTCTAAATGTGAGTCAATCACAATCCCCTGGGTGCTCAAATTGTCCTTCAATTTGGGGGAAATTCAAAGAGAAGAGTTGCAATTTCTTTTGGAAGAGCACCTGCAAAAATGGTGGTCAGCCCACATGCTTTTTGTCTTTTTGCTTTGATTTGCACAGGGAAAATGTAGTTTCTGTGGGCCATGCAGCAGGTTTGTGGAAGAGGTTGGGGGAGCAGGCAGTACGCTGGAGGGCAGAGCTGCCTTTCAAAGGGACCTGGACAGGCTGGAGAAAGGGATTGATATGAACATCGTGAAAGTCAGTAAAAGTAAATGTGAAGTCCTGCCTCTGGGACATAATAACCCAGTCTTGTGAAATGTGTGAGGGAGTTAACTGGGAGTCAGCAGGTGCCCCTGCAACACAGGAGGTCAACTGGCTGCATCAGCAAAGAATGCAGCCAGCAGTGTAAGAGGAGTGATTAGAGTGATTATAGTGACAACAGTGATTCTAGTCCCCTCTACTTGGGACTAGTGAGATCCTGCCCAGTCTGGGGCTCCCCAGTACAAGAGACAGAGAAACAAACTGGAGTGAGTCCAGTGGAGGCCACCAAGCTGGTTGGGGGCTGAAGCACAGGGCATTGAGCAGGAAGCCAGAGTGGAGACCTTCAGAAGTCCCTGCAAACCTGAGTTATTCTATGGTCCTATATGCAGATCACCATCTCTAATTCCTAGAGATTTCAGATGACAGGATGACTCCAGAGAGTTGATAGGCAGCTGTCCTGGTTTCAGCTGGGATAGAGTTAATTTTCTTCTTAGTAGCTGGTACAGTGCTGTTTTGGATTTAGTGTGAGTATAATGTTGATAACACTCTGATGTTTTAGTTGTTGCTAAGTAGCACTTATCTTAGGTTAAGGATTTTCAGTTTCCCATGCTCTGCCAGCAAGCAGGTGTACAAGAAGCTGGGAGGGAGCATAGCCGGGGCAGCTGACCCGAACTAGCCAAAGGGTATTCCATACCATAGAATGTCATGCCCAGTATATAAATGGGGGGCGGCTGGCCATGAGGGGTGGATCGCTGCTCAGGCATTGGTCAGCGCGTGGTGAGCAATTGCATTGTGCATCACTGGGGGTTTTTTCTTTTTTTTTTTTCTTTTTTTTTGTTATATTCCTTTTCATTACTACTATTTTTATTATTATATTTCATTATTATTATTGTTAGTATTATATTTTACTTTAGTTATTAAACCGTTCTTATCTTAACCAACGAGTTTTACCTTCTTTCCTCATTCTCCTCCCCATACCACTGGGAGTGGGGGGGAGTGAGGGAGTGGCTGCGTGGTGCTTAGCTGGGGTTAAACCACGACAACAGCTCAGATGAGCTGCCAGTCTCTGGAGGGCAGTACAGACTCTATTAAGGCTTATCTAAATACATAGAGGAAATCCATGGCCAAGCTGGGTCAAGACCTGCCTTCCTAGGGACCAGGTCCTTTCTGCTGCAAAATAGTGGGCAGCATGCTGCTAAGGATGTGTCAGTACCACTTCCATGCATGACCATCAGCTTGCCCCCACCCAATGCCAGCAAAAGATGCATTGGGCAAAGGTGGCAGGGAGAAAAAAGCAGCAAAGAGCTGACTCAAAAGCATATAGCAGGGAAGCAGCAAAGCCTAGCTCTCATGATCTGTTGTCCATTTTGTAGATGACTATTGATCAGTATTGTTGGGTTTTTTTCTGTTGAAATCCACTGCAGCATTCTCCTTGATGGAGAACAAGTTAATTGCTTTCCCTGTGTCTTTCTGTTCGGTATCTCACGTATACGTATGAGATATGTACATGTATGTATATGTTTGTATACACCTGCATGTGTATGTGTATGTATATGTATGTATGTACATGTATGTGTACCTATATGGCACTAAGAAAAGGCATGAGTCTGAAAGAGGGGGAACACCTCTGAGTTTTCTGGAAGGGCAAATTGAATCTGACAGGTATGCAAATACCTGACCTTGTGTTGAAGGGAAGGCTACTGTAACTCACCTGGTGCATCACTTCAGATGCTTTACCTTTGCACAAACACAGTCTGTTACTTGTCAGGAAAGTCTGTAGAGGGAGGGGGTTTGACCACAGCAAAATAGCCCACCATAGAGTCATCAGACAAGAGAAGGTGGCTTTCTCCCCACGCACATGGCACTGTGGTTGTGTGGAATTGTAGACTGGATGTAGTAAATTACAGATTCTCTCCTACCTCCCACCTCATAAAATCTGTCTCCCAGAGCCCTTTCTCACCCCTCTGCTTCCTTCCACAGACAGCTATACCCTGAAATGGCTAGAGCAGTCTGTCATAAGTACACTCGGACATGTCCAAAGAAGGAAATGTGATGGCATGAAGGAGAAGCACCTACCTTCTGACCATTGCATGCAGCAGGGTCACCTGCTTCATGATCAATAAATATGAGACGTACATTGTCCTCACCATATCATTATAAACTGCAACAGTGTTGGCAGCTCCTGCTTTCATTCCCCTGACACAGCTGTGATCTTGGTGTCTGCAACACTGAATCCTGCCCATGATGTCTGAAGCAAAACGCAATGTTCTGTGTTGCACAAGAGAAGTGGGACCATGGGCTGCAGTGACCAGGCTGCCTGAGGAACCATACCGTGTTGGTAATGCATCAGCTGTGAGCAAAGCCACGCAGCTGGCAAAGGGCAAAGCCACGCAGCTGGCAAAGGGCATCCTTTGTGCTGGCCTGACACAGAAAGCAGAGTTGGCGCAGGATGCTGAAAAGGGATGGATTGGTTTAGTCAGGAAAACTGACACTGTTCTTGTCGTCCATCTCCATCTCTGACTCTTGTCTTGGGTTTGAAGTTGTCTGAGCCCAGGACTAGCTACTTGGACTGCATCTTGCCCTGAAGAAACGAGGCATATAACAAGGTCTCCTAGGTGCAGCCCTTCTGCAAATATTCACCCTGTGGTCTTGTGTTGCTAACAGGCAAGTGTAATGAACTCTGAGTCTAATGAAACCTGTTCTCCTGCAGACTTTGTGTATCATGGCCTGTTGTGCACTCTGATGGAAGCTCCACCACAGGTTGGGGCTTTTAGCAGCCTGAGTGTGTGCTCCCTGATGTCTAATACACAGTGCACTTTCTCTTTGTGCCCTTTCTCTGTGATTGGGTACATCTCTTCTGTTCCACTGCTCCTTACTGTGAAGTTTATAGGCACCTAATTGTATTAAAGAGATCCACATCCTCTGTTAAGTTCTGTTGAAAATAGTTACTAAATTAAAAAGTCCCTCAGGTTAGAAATACCCTCCTGCCAGCCATCATTGTATGCACTGATGCAGGAAAAAATTAAGGGGAGATTACAGAGGAGCCACTGGTTGTTGGCTGCCTGTGAATTTCCTTTGCAGCATTTCCCTAGCTGTGAAGGGTGCATGGCAGCCAGCCCAGAGAAGGTGGTTGCCACTGCCACTGCCACGGGCAGGCAGGCTGGTGTCTGCCCCTGATCTGTTCCAGCCTTGGTGTACAGTGATGCTCGCAAGCAGCCTCGCTATATCCTCTTCTTGCCTCAGCAGGGAGCTCTTGCAAGCTAGGCGTATGGTGGGTGTTGTGTGGAAGATGGGAGAAATTAGTTTCAGACTGACAGAGCAATAAAAAATGCTCAAGGCTGGGAAGATTCCCAAATGGAGGCACCGAGAATCAATGGAGGTATCAGGGGGTTATGAAATCCCGTCAGATGGCAGATGTAATGTGTAATTAGTCTCTGACCCAGCACATTATTTGCTGAGAGTCTCTCTGTTCCCTTGAGCTCTGAGACTTTCACAAAGAGGGTTTTTTTCTTCCCTTTCAGTGAGTCTCCAGCACTCCCCATGCATCTTTTGAGGTTAATCCACAATGACATCCTACATTATGCAATTAAGTTGGAGCCTTCCAACCCTGGACTTTACAGCTTGATACTTTTCCTTGTAGTAAATCTTAGCTATCACTACAGCTTGTCATCTGGTAAAGATATGAGTGCCACTTCTTTGACACCTCCTGATTGAGCCAATATGGGATGAAGGTCTCACTTCAGAAAGGGAGGGAAGCAATGAGGCAGCTGTAGTCTTTGGGAGGCTGGCTTCTCTCCTCCCTCTCTGGGATGGCAGAGCTCTTCTGTAAACTAAACAGGTTCTCCTTGTGTCCAAACACAGGAGGACAGAGCACTCTACTACCCCAAAAGTGATGTTTATTAAAAATAAAGTTGCCTTTAAGCCTGGAGAAAGCATAAAAGGAGCAATGGCTTCTGAATAACAGCTAAGTTTAAGGGGCAAGTTCAAGCTGAACTGAATGACAGGTACGTTAACTCAATTTCAAAAAGCTGCTTTGAAAAAGGAAAGCACCCAGAGTTATTTTCTTGGTGTCCCTCTATAGGGTCTGTCTTTACCTGTCAGTACTTCCTCCTGACTTCTTCCAATGCATCATTCACAGCAGATGTAGGATCCCTGTCTCTCCTCCCTGGTCACACAACCCTTCCTTTCCCAAAGTAAAGGTTACAAACAGAGAATAACCATCAGCAACAAGCAGCCAACAATGAATAATGATCGTCTGCAGAGTGCTTTCATAGTTCAACAATTGCTGACAACATTTCATAGCCAGTCTTGAATGCTATGACTCTAAACAGCAAGAGTAATCGCTATAGCAATTTATGAAGATATTCCTCTATCTGACTGTGATTTCCGAGTTCATACAGGTTTGTACACTGTGGCATCACTCAGAAATACCAACATCATCTGCATAAGGCAGATGCACGTACTGGTCTTTCTGCCAAATTTGCCTGAGCGCACAATAGGAAGTTCATGCCAGATTTATTCTGTCTGGGAGAAGACAGGTGGGACCTGCTCTGACACAGAGCTTATATGTGGAAAGATAACACGACAGCTTATTTTTTGATACATCTGAACCAGTGGAGCGCTTGTCATCCCATGGCCTGTAGTGCTTTGGAGCTGGTACTCAGAAAGCAAAAGCTGGTGGTATGGTTTCAGTTGCGGTGTGGGTCACACAGGCTGTTCTCTGTGAATAAAAGGACATGAATCTCATGTGGCTGCCCAGTTTCAGAGCTGTGTTTCCAGCTTAAGCAACAGGGACTTGTGATTTCATTTACACACAGTACCTCCTCCCTTCTGCTGCTGAAAAAGGCTAGAACCCCCCCCCCCCACGTGTGTTTGAAAATCTGTTTCCTGACTTTGCCAGCCTAAGGTTTTCATTAACATCAAACAAGGTCATAGGCAGCCCAAGGCATCACTTTTACCTTTGGTTCTTGCTGTTCCTCTTGCTTTCAGATATGAGAGCCCAAACCACGTTTCTCTCAGCTCTTTCTAGCTGGGCCCATGGGGATGGCAGGACTTTACACATCTCCCAGGTTGATGCAGAAAGAGGTATTGGTATGCAGTAGAAAAATTTATTTCCACAGCTGGCATCTTCCAGGAGTATCACTGCAGATGGTAAGACATATAGCACACCCAAAATTGGGGTGAGCCTCTCTTTCTTCAGAGAGGCCATGTATGCAGGCAAACCTGAAAGTGTTTAACATTCCTTGTGTATGTGTGAATGTGCACTGACTTCTTGTGAAACCATACGTCTTTGCAAGGTCACCCCAGTCACCCGCTCTGCTCCTCCAGCTCTGTGAGGGTCAAGCCCCTCTCTGCCAGGATGGCCCCACCGGTGTGCTGACCTGAGGCTGCTGGCCCAGGACACACCACAAACCTACAGAAAAGTTTGTTTCAAGTGCACAGGTAAAGCAAAGATAGATACTAAAGTCTGTCTCTCCAACAGGCTGCTTCAGTGTCTCAGATGGGTGGTAGTTTATAGTTGCTGCCTCAGTCCGGTGCAGTGAGGTGATGTGGACAGTGTTTTGAGAACCAACGTTTAGAAAGGCAGCAGCTGAAATGCTGTATCAGCTCCTCACAGCCCACTGCAGACTGAGCAGAAGATACTCTTGCAGGAAGAGAATCCTCCGAGGCAAATGCATCCTCCTGCAAGCTGTGAGACAGCACCAGTGCACCCCATGTGGTTCTTCTTGCATGGTCCTTCCTGCTCTTCCACCAGCTGCCCTGCTCAGAGGCGGTTCCTCTGCTTCAGCCACATCACAGCATGTGGCAACCCCAAAGCCTGAGCTGAAGAAACCCCGAGTCAAATGCTACCTCTGCAGCATTTCCTTCAAATTTCTCCTTCCTTCATCAAAACCTTCCTGACACTGAGGAGCAAACCTGTCCCACACAGCTTCAGAGGTCTTTGGGCACCAGCAGCTCAGACTGTAGCACTGGTGTCACTGGCGCTTTCTAGTCTTCATGCCATAGATTTTTCTTTAGAGGATTATATCTGTTCTGCCAGCCAGAGATGTTGCAGCGGGCCATGCCAACATCATTTACCTTAGGAAGAGACAGGTCCCTGTTCAGCTCCTGGCTGACCCACAGCCCTGGGTAAATACCCATGCTGCAGATATTCAGCAAACTGGAGCCATACTAAGGCATGAAAGCTACCAATGGGAGCTTTGTCCCCACTTTGGGCTGCAGTGAGGCCCAGGTCTACCTCCCCAGGATGCAAGCCCCCTTTAGGATCGCTGCTCACCCCCCTGGACTGCCATGCCAAATGCCAGCCCCATGTCGCATGGTGGGTTGCTCCAGCATGTGCAGCACAGAGGCATATCCTCAACTTTCAGCCAGGTGATGCTCTCAGGAGTGCTCTTGCTAGGCAGGTCTTTTCCACAGTGCTGCTCCTGTTTATTGTCTCTTGGGGGTTCCTGGAGACATGCAAGCCTGCACTCCCCAGTTTGGGATGCTATTTTTAAGGCTAGGTGCAAGGGCTTCTATGGCATTTTTAAGGCTGCCCATCTGGGAAAGTTTCTTCTAGCTCCAGAGCTGGCTTTTGCCTCTCAGGTCAATATTCAGCCTGCACAACCATCATCAAAGATCATAAGGCAGACCCCTCAACCACAAGATTGGTTTAAAAATGACATTATTATTATTGTTGGGCATGTATAATGACCTTAGAGTCTCTGTATTTTCTTTCTAATTTTTTGAACTCCAGGTTAAATTCAGATCAGGGCTAGGAAATATTAGTTCCTTTCTTTTAAAATGAAAAATCTGAGTTTCTTCTTCAATACCATGTGCTTCAAAGTTCAGGCTTTGAGAGAAAGAGCTAATTCCCCACAAATCATGCTAACATAAGGGAAGAGCACGTTACACATGGCAATCCACTTCCTTGGCTGTGTGGTTCTTCGGGCTGATCTGTGTGTCAGGGGCAAAGCACAGGAGCCCATGGTGAAAGCCAAGTCCTAACTGAAATGTGTTATCTTGCCCAAATCCAGGCTTACTGGGCACCTGTGTGTTGCAAAAGCAAATGTGTGCTCACAGGTCTCACTGCACATCTCACATACTGTGGCATTTAGGGCCTTCACACAGGAGTAGGGTGGTGTCCTGGGAGTGCTAGCTTGAATCCCAATCATCATTCTCCTTTCTTGTGATGAACCACACCCAAACACACTTAAATCTGAGTTCTCTAGCAAACGGATTAGTTGTTGACATGTGGTACTCAGGTCTGGGGTCTTGGATGGGGCTTATATGGCCCCCAAAGACTCCCAAGGTGGTGATGGATGAACAGGAGCCCATGCTTCCCAGCCTGGATGTCACCTGTGGGCTGAGATGAGAGCTCTGCTGGCAAAGCATGGGGCTTTTGCTGCGAGTTGATCCCTCCTGCTGATATGTAGCTCCCAAGGACCTCCAGCCATGCACATCACCTACCCAGCTGACTAGCACAGGAGTCACCACGTGGAAGGGCTGCATCTCTGCCCCGTAACAGTGCGAGACCTTGGCATGGCTGCTGAGGAGCATGAGGCAGAGGGAGATACCCACACGTGACTGCACAGGACCAGCCAGCTCTTCTGAAGCTCTCAGGACCCTGAGGGGCTCCTGTGCTGTAGCTCAGATGAGACAGCCATGGCGGTACTGCTAGGAGTACAGTTGAGGGTGATGTGTCCTATACTGCTGCACCTCCTTTTCCCCCCAGTCTTCGTGCTTATTGTGGATGGAAAACAAATGGGAAAAGGCCCAGATGGGAATCTCTTCATTTAAGTTAAATAAATAATCAGTATTTCCAGTCCTTGTCTGCTTGTTAGAAAAGGGTTTTCCTAGCCTTATATAAGGGCTTTCCTAGCCTCAGACAAGGTTTTGTCTCAGACAAGCTGTTACTCCATTATGAACTGAGGCAAAATAAGATCTGGACTGAGACACATATTTGACATAAGTCCAGGCCTGGCGTACATGACCTTGTAGTCAGACAAGTCTAGCAACACTTCACCCTTAAAAACAACCAAGAAAGAAACTTCCTGGTTTTCCTGAATGGGAAGAACAGTTTGAAATGGGGCAAATGTGAACCAAAGTGGTCACAGCCACCTCATTTCCAGGGGGAAGTGAGGCAAGAACTGCAACACACATCCCAGGTTGGTTTTTAAAGCCGTGACACACTACTTTGGAGAGCCTGCTGTAAGCACCGTAGCTGGAAACCCTGTGCATCCTCTTGGAAGAATAAGGAGGCAGCAGATTGTGCCCTTGCCCCTCACCTACCCAAACCCAGATACTGCCCATTGGGGCAAATACAGAGTGGGGACTCTAACTTGCCCACTCACTACTGCCTTGCTTCAAAGGGAAGGGGGCTTCCATGGCAGTTGCTAGAAAAAACGTTTGAAGAGGAAGAACCACAGAATTGACTTTACCTTAATAGGGCAACCTGCCCAAAAACCTGTATTTCCTGGGACCTCAGCTTTAGCAGTGGCTGAGAATGGATGAAGATGACTAGGAGTAGTCTCTAGGCTTAGTTTGAAGCCCAACAAATCAATACAAAAGAGGAACTGCCAGTGACTGCAATAGGCTTTTGGGTCCAGGTACAGTATGGGATGGTCCATACAGGTACTTCTCCAGGTAGCTGAACTCAGGGTACTGGGGCAAGTTTCACTCAGTCTAACACTTCACATCCGTCCAAAGAAAGTGTCACACGGAGCATCAGCAGCTGTATACCATGTGTTTTAATAAACTGTATAACTAGCAGAAAAATAGTTTTGGATGTGTTTGTCCTCCTCCCCCCTAAAATAAAAAAAGTCAAATTAAAACCAAAATAATGTCAACCCCAAAACAGGAGAAAAAAACTATCCCAGAGCAAAGCTGACACACAATACAGAGTTGGAAAAAAAGGTCTTTGATGACATTCTTGGGTAAAGAAATTACGTTTGTAAAACAAGGCAGTGAATAATAAAATGCTTATTCTTTTGATCAGTTTCTCTCTCTCCCTCTGTGTATATATATGTAGATACATATATATCTATGCTGACACACCCTTGGTGGGATGAAATGGTACATCTGCAAGACAAAAAAAATAAAAGCTTGACTGTGGGGAAGGAGTAAAGAAGAAAATAAATGTATCATTTCAGTCAGTGAAGTAAGGACAACTCTCAGTTCCCTTACAATGTACCATTGCGCTGCTTATTGAGGGACATGCTTGTCTCTCCATGGCTATGCTGTGTCCCTGGTCCACGGATGAGCTGTGAGCTTGTAATCTGAGTGGTCTCCTTCACTGCTCTGTGTATGAGCAGGACCCTAGAAATGTATGAAGCATTCCTTCCCCTGGTTAATTCCCATGCTTTACCATGATTTTTAATTTAAAATTGATTAGTATTTCAGTTTGCATTTTTTTCCCCCAGGTTTCTTGCACTGACTGCTATGCAGGTCTCCACGGTAAGGCAGAGCAACCCAGATGAGCAATATGCCACAGGAATGTGCCGTTTTCATGATGTGACTGGATGGAGGAAATCATTTTACAATGGATCCCATGCTACTCCGACCTCACACTCAGTCTGCGGAGCCAAGTCATGCAGTAACCTCAGCTGTTCTGCATTGGGTGGGCCTGTGGGTCACATCTTAATCCAAAAACAAGGAAAGGAAAGAAAAAATATTTTTTATTTCCTTTTCTCCTTCCATGGAAACCTACCCACACAAGTAGAATAGGCAATACCATTCTATGCTGAGGTCTCTGCTTCGCTCTTAGGCAAATGAGTCCTGCGTTCAAAAAAACCCCAAAACATACTCTTCCTCCTGTTGTTACAGTGCTCTTTCAGAGAACCAGCCACTGTCCATGCTTTCCCAGATCTCAGTGCCGTGCTTAACAAGCAAACTAAGCACAAGCTCATGCTGGCTGCAAAGTTCAGGTCACCAAGAAGGTATTAAAACAGCTCAGTTTGCCAGCTGCTTGTAAACACCATATTGCAAAGAAGGCAAAGGCAAAATATCCCTCTCCACACCTCCCCCAACTTCCTTCCTTTTCTTTTTTTCTTTTTTCTTTCTCTCTTTCTTTCGCTCTTTCTCTCTTTCCTTCCTTCTTTCTTTCTTGTATGGGGGTTCATGAAGAGAAGCAAGACTTGTGCATCACAAATGGTGGAACTACCCCCACCCCAGCCAGCTTCCCACCCTACAATAATGCACAAGCCAATCTAATCCTGTACCTGCCCCCAGAAGGTGTTTGTCTCTTGATCTTTTTGGAAAATCATGCAGTCTGATCTGCTGGGGAGTTCTGCAGTGCAGGCACCGGGTGGCTGGTTCTCCCCCTTTCCTGAGGCTCATAAATGATTGTTTTTGGACAGATAGGCAATAAGAGCCACGGCCACCCCAACGTAGATGCCAGTTCCGATTGTGATGGACAGGACAGCCAGGAAGAGTGCTCGCCGGGAGCTGGAGCTTGCATGGTGGAAGTCCCCCTTGGCTACTGCTTTGTTTGTCTGCAAGATATACAACAACAACAATGCAATATATTTATTCTTTTCACCTGGAAATGAAGATGTGATGCTCATTTCTTGGCTGAAACATGATCCTGGGATATGACAGTAAACCGGTTGGAAATCAGATACTTTTTTAGTCAAATGAGGTTATTTGCACAATTAGGATGATGATGGAACCAATGGCATCTCAAGTGGTGCTTTTAAGTGCCTTTAAGCATAAACATATCCTAGGATTTAATACTGTGCATCTCAATGGCTCCTGAGATGGCTCAGCCTCCCCTGAGAACGTGGACAGATGGGCTGTGAGCCAAGGGTCTGCCATGTCTGTAGGGGTACAGACACAGCTACAATACTGCTTCTGTGAGGCGGCTGGATTCCAGCCTGGCTGGGAAAGGTAACAAGGGAAAAGCCCTCTAAAAGTGCTACTTGCACAAAAATGTTCTTCTAAGTCAGCTGAAATGGTTGATCTGTTCTTACCTGGACAAGGGTAAGGGGCAAAATTTTCCCTTCCAGTGCAGTGCTTTTGAGCATACTGACTAGGTGGAATGACTGGCCCAGGTTCACCACCACAGAGAGGCCAGACACCACCAGTTACCTTGCATCCACCTTAGGCCTGAGCTTTAGTGCAGGACAAACACCTAGGAAACCAGAGCTAGTAGACACTCTTTTAGCCTTGATTCAGATGAACACTTACGCATATGAGCAGGGCAGTTCCCTTGATTATCAGAAGGATGACACACATGCTTAAGTGCTACTCTGAAGTGGGGCCATTGGTGTTGGAGCCATGTTCTTCTCTCTTTGGAGTGGTGCATTCAGCTGGATGTGTCAGCTGGAAGAGGAGTTTCTATTTTGATGGTGTTAAAGTAGCTTGCATGTCTCTTGCTATGGTTTCTAGTAGCTCAGAAGACTAATCCAAAGCTCTGGTAATTGTATCACATCTTCTGTGTAGCTTTGAGTACCCAAGCAGGTGCCTTGAATTCAACCTGATCAGCTGGAGTTCCCAAAGTTATTTGTCAGGCATTTTGGCTTGAGCACAATGAACCTCACAAAGTTACAGTTTGTTAGTGCAGCTGTCAATAATGAACACAGAAAGCAGAATCACAGCTGACTGAGGATTGTCTCCTGTGATGATCCCACAGTCACACTGATATCAACCGGATGGCCACTGCAGAAAGCTACATCTGGACTTTGAGAAGTATTCAAATATCGGTTCTTCTAACACATCCTTCCAGATGCCTTTGAGCCCAAGACTCAAGACAAAAGCAAAATCCCTGCTCAAAACAGGCAAAGGAAAGCTAAAATTGGACAGGACTGATCTACCCATTGACAAGACCACCTAATGCTGTTTCAGTGGGTCTCAGTCTTGCAGCGTGATGAAAGGAGGACGTCATTTTTATAGACCGTGGTGTGATATCAGCAGGGTCACCCGGCAGGCAGTAACAGATCTGTCACCTACAAGAAAGGTCTTGTAGAAGCATATGAGCTCCATAAGTTCTGAGACAGTCTTTGTTGCCTCATTACAATGAGTGAGGAATTCATAATGCTTTAATTGTATTTCTCCACAAATGCTCAATTTGCTGGGACACTTTCTGCTTCAGTGTCATCTGTTGCTCTATTTTTGTCTTTTTTTTTTACTATCTTGCTACTCAGAGCAATTTACAGCAGCCAAATGACAAGCTTCCACACTGAAAAAAAAGGCTTCTGGCCTTTCTGTCAATGACTTTATTAGGAGAACCATCTCTTCTCATTCATCAACCTAATTTTTTAAGCATAATGCCTTATAAATTTTTCAGGCAGAAACAATGTCAAACAATATGAATTAAAAGAGAGAGAGAGACTAGGCTGCAGGCGGGAGGAAAATGATCATTTCAAAACAGCAACATATAAATAACTCCCAGGTTTACACCCAGTGTCGTGTCCTTTAGTTTAAATGGGGAAGGCATCCTACTCACTTTGCAAAGGATGTCTGGCCAGGCCTCTCAGCAGGATGACCAGTGATTTCATGAGCTTCTTGTCTGGGACCTCCAAACACTCAAAAGAAGAGCCCTTTCCAGAAAAATGCCAGAGGCTTTGGGGATCATGGATATATTTGTTAGAGTCACTTAAAAGTCTTGGCAAGGAAAGCAGAGAAAGCTTTAGAAAGAGACGGTCATTCGGCTCGCCTCAAAGGTTTTCTTCAAGCATCTGCTACCCATCACAGCATTAATAAAAGGCTTGAACAGGGAAGCTCCTATTCACTGAAGTTAGGTCAGATTTGTCAGGCGAAGGTAAATGCACAGCACTGAAGCTATTTGAGCTTTTGGATAAACTGAGGTAAACAGTTTCAACCCCCAAAATGGGAAAGTTTGAAAATGCTGGAACATTTCATATTGACATTTCTGAAATGTCACTTTACGTTATGGAAAATTCTGCAACATTTTGGGTTGACCTCCTTTAAATTAAACTTTGTACAGTTTCAAAACAGTATTTTTTCACTTAAAAATAGATGGAAACTCAAAGGGAAAAGAAATCATTAATGAAAATGTCAAATAGTCTGAAAACTTGACAGTATGTCTTGATTGGATTCAATAGAGGAGGTCAGATCTACCCAAAATGATGTCATGAGCAACCCAAAGGGATTCAGAAGGCTGATTTGTCAAGCACTAATAGCCTTTTTTCTGATAGGATCTTCAACCTAGCAACAAACTTGCTCACAAAGAACAGCTTTTTTTCTTGATGAGCTCTTTGAGGACAGCCCTGACCTTTGTGAAAGGATTGAACCTATGGTGAAAATCCAGCTTCTCGTTAGAATGTTCAGCCCAGCCAAAACCAGATGTCTTGTATTAGTCATGTCCTGCCATAGAGTTGCTGAATTTTGTAGCTCCTGTCATTACGATATAGCTTGATTTTGCTTGGGAACAGGCCTGCGCTTTCACAGTAGTTCTAGTTTCCAACAAATCTGAGTGTGTTTGTTTTTCTTTTAACCTAATGCACATTTTGTGACTTAGCAAAATCAAATCCCTCCTATATGGAATTCCGAATGTAGAGTGCATTGGTAAGAGCACATGGGAAGGACAATCTTATATTCCTCCTTTATTCCATTCAGAAAGGCTTCCATGAGATGGAGAAATCATCAATAGAGAAACCATCCTCCATCAGTGTAAGACCAGTCTGAAAGGATTTGCTTATCACTAAGAAAATTCTTTGTTGCTATTCCCTAATTAGCAAAACCATCCCATTACTCCCCGATGTCACTATATGCAAATTACAGCATTTCTGCAGGTTATAAGCTAAACAGATCTGGAAAATAGTTACTACACAAAATGCAATTGAGGCCCATTTTAATAGGTTAGCATCTGGCAACTGATAAGCAGTTTTTCTTGAATTATTTTTAAACAGGGATCAGATCTTTGGTATCTCTGTGCACTTGGAGGAAGTCCCTTGGTTTTGGTACCCATCCAACAGCTTATGACCCAGCCCATTTGATGTCTGTCACCGAGAATGTGATACTCTGTTTGGGGGCTTCCATGCCAGGGATGTCTGTGCTCCAGCAAGCTCCATATGGGAAATGAGGACAAGAAATGTCTTGTGTAGATTAGAGAGCCCAGTCAGACCCAGTCTCACCAGCTTTTCCTTGATGTGGTAGAAAAGGTGAAAACAATGGTCATTAAACTTAAAAAGAAACCAAGACATCTAAATGCAGACAGTGGTCAGGCTGTTCACTTGTCTTCATAGTGTCTGTACCTCGGATACCGCTAGGTGAAAGATAAAACTTGTCTACTTAGAAGGACTGGCCACCTAAGCCCACAATCAAACACCACAGACAGACAAGTAGACGCAGTGATTCAAGTCTCCAGAGCCAAAATAGGTACAAGTACAGAAAGCGGTATCTGTTGTTGGACCCTTCTTGGTAATTGCTGCCAGCCACAACACCAGGACCTCAGGCATAAAAACAAACTCAGTCTTTGTTTTCAACACATGTTTTTGGGTCAAACAATAAATGTTTTCACAATGCCACTGTGGTTAAAATTCCTCAGGGAAAAAAAAAAATCCATTTTAGCTAATTTAAAAATAAAAAAAGTATTTCAGATAAAAATGTTGAGTAGAGTAAAATACCTCACCAAATTTTGGTTAAAAATGAGGTCACATTTATGGTGTGCTAGTCTGCAAGCTAGTGCAAGGCAGGATGTGTTAGACTGATGCTGTCTCCACTTTCACTAAACAGCCCCATCCTGGATGCCCACAGTGCCTGTGATGGACACGCTCTGTGCAGCCCTGGGTGCCACAGGTGTCCAGTCAACACAGAAGCCTTGCCTGAGATGACAAATTACTGCACCCATCCAGGCGTTTCTGCTCAATTAGAGGTGAGGATGGGGTAACGTGCACCACCAGGGCCCTTGCCAAGCCCCTGGGGCTGATGTACCAAATGGTACAAAGGGACAGTTTGTCCAGCCTGGAAACAGATTTCTGTGAGCCCCTCTTCACAGACTCAGCTCTGGACTCACTAAAGCAATATTTGCTTTTGTTGCTTCTTTGCCCTGAAAAACAAAGCCCCAGCTATGAATATTACTGGGCTGAATACTTAGCTGGTATTAACTGGCTCATTATGCTTGACTCTGCAGGGTAATGCAGCCAGGACTGGTGCAAGAATGAAGATCCAAATGCCCTACTAACAAAGGGCTTGATTCACTAGAGCCTCTTCAACCTAAGTGCCTTAATTTAAGTAGTAAGGAATACAAAACAGCTATTCTAATGGGCTTAGAAGTGGCTGCAGAAGTAAGCACTTTTCCTAATCAAAATTACATTATCTGTGGAGTTTTACAGTACTCCTATTATCCATTCTCTTCTTCCCTTCCTTGGCAAGACTGTGGCTGGCAGCCAGATGATTGATGAACCAATTTAATACAGTCTTTGGGCAACAGCGGGACCAACAGGTTTGATAAACAGAGCAGGGGACAAGTGCAAGACATGGGATGAATTATGAGCGGGGGATAAGTCATCGCATAGCACCAGCAAGTTCCCTCACTGCACAGCCAGAAGATGAGATACTTTTCTTGCAAAGGGTTTGTGTCCCTGGACTACCCCTGCTTCTTGGTTTTCCCTTTGTCTGTGTCCTCTGGATGCCCAGAAATGACTATCAACTTGTCAGCTACTGGCACACGTTGTGATGAAGGCTGGGTACTCCAAAGCTGAAAACAGGGGCTTAAGCAAATACCAGCCCCCAATCAATCCTCTCTTTAAAGGCTCTGGAAGTAAGCCAGGAAAGTGAGGAGGGGTGGGGGAAGAAGGGGTAAGGAGATCTAGAAGGTTTATCTTACTTTGTTTAACTAACAAAATGAATGTCTTGTTGTTTAGAAACACTTTAAAGGAACTTCCCTGGAGTTTCCACTTGAGCTTCTGCAAAACATATTCGTCATGTCTCTGGGATGCATGTTTTATAGGCTGAGCGAAGATGAATACTGTACCTCCACAGCTGCAAGGCCAAAAAAATCCTGCTGCATCCCACAGTGACTCATATATCATACTCACAAAATACCTTCTGGTACACTGTATCTGGAAACAAGAGATACATTGATCACAATTATTAATCCTGCCTCATCTCCCTGAGGCTGGAGAGCAGGAATAGCTCCATGTAGGAAGAGAAGAGGGTATCCTGACCCCTTTGGTCAGGTGATGGGAGGATTTCTTTTCACTTCATGGGAAGAAATGGCCAGCAGGGAGCAGGGATGCACAGGCTCCATGCAGCCACTGGCCAGACCCTGAGTCTTACTTCTTCAAGCGGCATGCAAAAAAATGCCACAGAATGAGAAGTAACTCATACAGAAAATGCTTCTGCTCCTGTATCTTCTCCTATCTTTCTTCTAGTCAAAAGCGCTGGCTACTGTTTTTAACTTGCCTGACTTGTACTTCTGCTGATCTCAAATTTCTGGGCAATATCTTCCACCTTCAGGCTTACACCACTTATTTTCACTGATGGTGAGAAAAAGACTCCAGAGTCTTTGCTAAAGATACAGATGGGAAAAGAGTGAAGTCAGGATTTGCCTCTGGACCATGAATGACAGCAGGGGAAAGCATGGGGCTGGCAGACACCCGGCGTAGGGGTTGGGACGTGGCAGGAGAGTTTTCAGTCCTGAGGAGAGCATCGAAGGGACTATGGAGTCCCATCAAACTGCTCCACAGGCAGAAATGGTGAACTAAATAAATGACAAATGTTTCTTTGCTCTGTCAGGCATTCGCAAATTCCATTATGTCCATAGTATAATAGAAACTTCAGCCTGTGGCAACTTGCCTTTCAGGTACCAATGAGCTCTTCTGGAAGTTTCCATCATTTCTGCTGGGAAATTGGCCCAGGAAATGGACATGAGTCTCAAGCAGACATTCCCTGTCTGGAACTTACTGTGGAAACAGTGGACTTACTGTGGAAACGTCCTAGACTCAATGTTGGACTTAATCTCTACTGATGCTTAAGGTTCTTTTCCTCTTCAAAGGCAGGCATCCAACCTAGTCTAATCTAGCCTTCAGACTGCAGTGTCCAATTGCTGGATCATCTTCAGGAAATTCCCATCCACACTCCAGTGTCGACAGGTAGAGACTAGATAACTTGCTTGGGATTGATGTCTTTCTTTCAGTGAGGGATCAACCCCACCCTGAGCATTTAGAAGATAAAAAGCATAAGATCTTGACCATATCCTGCTCTCTCACTGTCTGGTAGCACTGAGATCCAGTTGGGAAGGCTGATAAGGACCGTGAGACAGTAAATGCCTAGCCCACATGGGACTTCCCCTGGGACAATGCTGAGATATTATGAGTACTTGGGTAGCAGTGACAAAAGGATGATACAGGGATGTCACCAGAGTTTCATTAACACATGGAGAGGGGATAAACTGGCATATGCAGCTGCAGATACTGCTTTGCTTGAGGCTCTTGCCAGATATCCTAAGTGCTCTGCTGCACCTCAGAGTGACAAAACAAAATCCAGTGTGAAAACTTACCCCTGAAGGATTTCTTTCAACAATGAATCCTTATTCTAGTAAATAGGCTTCTGCTCTCAGCGGCCAGAGCATAGCACTGTGCAATGTGAGTGCATTGCAACAGACACTTGCTGCTTCCCATTAGCAGCCCCTCTGACCTGCCTCACTCCCTTCCTTACCATGACTGCTCAGCAAGGCAGTGAAACAAACAACAGGCTCATCACAGTGGAGGTAGGAACAGCCACCTGTGTGAAGGCAGTGAGAAAGGACAGGCTGGTGACCATACTGTGTCTGGAGTAGTCTCTTGTATTGCACTTCAAGTCCATGTGTAGTTTAACCTAACTTTTCTCCATCCAGCCCTCCAAGTGGCATTTCCTTCTTTGTGATCATCACCTTCTTTGCCCTGCAACAGCAGAAGAACTTCCAGCCTTGACAAAATCCTACCAAGCTCCTGAACGATGATGTGGCAGGTGAAAACAAGTGGCCTGAGTAACGGGATTTCTACTGCCACCAAATTAAATGATGCTGTGTTGGTGGAAGGGGATGTACTGGGAACAATATATATTCCTGGAAACCCATGAAAGGCTCAGGAGAAGAGAGTGTGAACGGGGAGAAGAGGGTGTAAATGGAGACCAGCATGAGTCTGCCTCTTCTGCATGATCAACTTTCATAACATCTGGGTTTCAGCCATCAGATCATTTTGGTATCAATGTTTTCTGCTGGATTTTGAAAATATGACATAGGCGAGGACATGATTCAGCCCCCGGCTGGTGCTGCCTGTGGCGTTTGATTGTGTATTCAAGTGCAGATAAAACTATAAATGTCCGAGTGAGATTTCGACACTTGGAGAAACAAGAGCATAATAATGAGAACAGCAGGCATAAAAGGCCTGAATGAGCAGAATGCAGAGAGATGTTTTTAGACAAGCTCCACAGCAACAGCAGTTCATTTGATTGCACTTGAGAGAATGAGACCTCAGCCTGCAATATGAGGGCAACTCTGTTTTCCTGTCATATACAGGAATTTGGATGTTTATGGTAAAGAAGATGATTTTCCCCACTCCACTTTGCTTCTAGCCCTTAAGCAGATGTCACCATTTTGTAATGAAAGAGAAGAAAATTTGGGAAAGGTGACATGTGGTGAAACCTAGTTTACACACACACAGACATGTGCCCATACGGACTTACACACAGCTGACATGGGTTTGTGTCCACACACATAGCCATATACATGATCTGCCTAGAGGTTGGATGCAGCTACCTAGGTACCACTTAAGTTTATCAACCAATTATTAGTGACCAGTTCAGTCCCAAGAGGCTCCTTTATTTTTCCTGTTTAGATGGCTGTTTGTTTCTTTTTTGTTTGAAGACACAGAGTTTAAAATGTGAGTATTAATCAGGAAGGGAAATCTGGAAGTGATTCCTATTTTTCAGATTCCATTTTGAGTGGCAAGAAGTTGCCCTCAGCTCAGGGGACATCACAAGGTACTTTTTGCCCATGGTGCCCCTACCCCTGTTGCAGGATCTGTATTGGGACTGATTGGACAGTGCCACAGATGAGTTTGCATTTCAGGACTGTCAGAGTCTCTTGATATTGCTTGCATCTGGTGTGTGGTCAGCAACAGAGATCACCAAGAGGCTGTGGAGTCTCAATTCTTGGAGATATTCAAAACCCCACTGGACATGGTCCTGAGCAACCTGCTCTACCTGACCCTGCTTGAGCAGGGAGGATGGTCTAGATGACCTCCAGAGGTCACTTCCAAACTCAACGATTCTGTGATTTTGTGAAGACTTGACAGTTGTACAAAGTTGTGCAAGGTGTTATTCAACTGTCAATTTGTTTATACATAAATATGCCTGGAGAAACTCCTCTCTGTTTCACAGGCAAAAGCAGGGCTTTTAAAGCCCTGTGATGACTTTGTTAAGGCTCTGTTGAAGGACCTGCTGGAGATAGGTTTTGGAAAAAGCTGCGTTCATATCTTTCTACCTCTATCTTTTATGTAAGGTGTAGAGAGTGGATTCCCTCTGTCCACATCCAACCCTACTGCTCCGTGACACTCCAACTCCATTTGTATCAAGGTGCAGTGCGCGGTCTCAACCTGGGTAGTTGTGGATCTCCGACCTCACCACTGGGACCTTTTCTGTCCATGAGGATGGCCACATGACCCCACACCAAGCCATGTGAGTATGTGTCTCATGTGGCATCAATCCCCAGCTCCAAGCTGGGGGCTCATCATTTTGGCCCAATTTGCTATCCCTTGGGGTAGATGAGCAGGCCATTATGCAGTATTGTTGCAATTCAAAATGTCCACAGAACCAAGCGAGAGGAACACGGTGAGGTACCAGTTCTGTGCCACTTGGTGTGACCTGTCTTTATTTTGCTCTGGTTCCTTCTGTCTGCCTCTGGTCCTCTTCCTCATTTGTGATGGGAAGAAGATCATGTCAGTGGGTACTTTACATTCACTGCAGTGGCCCTTGTCTCTCTTCCCTCCAACACAAGTCACACAGCAGAGGAAAGGGTAGAAGATGCTGCCCAGTGCTGCCAGCGAGGATCTCAGCCCTTGACCCCCACCTCCCCCCCTGGGAACAGACAAGAAAGGAGTGGTGGCACAGGGAGGTGATGGGGGTTTCTGCCTTGGGCACCCTGAGCCACATTTGGGGGAGGACAAGAATGGGGAGAGTCACAGACAGTGCAGGTTTGGAAGTATCTCTAGGGTGGTTTCTCCTCCTGACAGGAAGAGACTTGATCAGAGAATGCATTCCTCCAGTTCTGAACTCTCAATTTTCTCACCTGTAGGTGCCCCTGTTTGAATTGCAACTAAATCTCTGGGGTTTAAGTGAATTATACAATCACCTATCTAATAGGCCATTAATGATTTTTGAGATAAGATTAAGAACTCTTGAGGTAAGATTCACTATTGTTTGTTGATATTAGTAGCTTTCTCAGCGTTGTATTACAATCACCCATGATTTCTCTACATGTAATCTGTGTTACACTGTTCTTTATCTAGTCCCAATTTCATGTGTTGAGGACATTCAGAGTAGCTCTTTCCGATCTGTTGTTGGCAGAGCCTCATTTCCTTATGACAGTTTTTTTCCCAGTACGTGGGGTAGGTACCACATCAGTTATATGGAATTGTCTCTGGAGGATTGTTCCTTGGGGTACCATTTGCCAGACCAGCCTGCAAACTCTGCAATTCGTCTGATCCCCACTGATGCTGTGGTGGCATCTTTCTAGGCAGGAGACCCAACCCAAGATATTTCTGAGAAACATTTTGTCATTTTATATCTTAACTAGTAGGATAAGAAGTTATCAGGCACTGTGGACTCTGCAGCATCTGACAGTGAATGTGAGGTAACTTAATCCTCTTCCTTGAAGGAGCACGTTTACCTTGAATGAACTCAGCTTTTCAATAGGGTACTTCAGGCACGTCCATAAAGTCACCAAAGATCAAACGATGAAAATTATCTCTTTCATGTGAGACCCTTTCTCCCCTTTCCATTCCTTCTACTTTCTTGAAGCCCACAAAAACAACAAAACTGGGAACAAAACCCCAAAACTATTTTTTTTTTTCGTCACTTCTTTGTTCTCTTTAAACCTTAATGCTCTTTTCTCCCCCTCTCCTGGAGAGGCAACATAAGTGATGCAACTGGCTTTAGCAGACAGACACAAGGGACCACATGACCGGAGGGTTGATAAACATGGAGCAAGAACCCTGCTTCTCTGAGGCACTCCATGGATTGTGTTGAGTGGGATATGAGGAAAATGCCTGACAAGCACATGCTGGGAGAAAGCTCTTCTTGGGTTCCCAGCACATTTAATCCAATAGAAAAAATCCTGGGGGCAAGCAGAGTCACAGGCTGTGTGTGTTTTAACATACCATCTCTTCAGTATGCCACCAAGTTTAGCGGATTTGCTTTATAACTGCAGATAACAGCAAGTAATTAAGAGCCTGATGATCCTGCAGCACTCTTGCAAGGAGAATAACTTCAGTGGGGATATACCCCACTTAGAGTCCAGTTTGAATAAAACATCAGGGGTTGCCTTTAATTTCCATGTGGCCAGGAATGAGGCCAAGCTGAAAGAAAGTTTCCTGCCAATGCCAGTAGACCAGGTTCTCAGTCCTTTGGAGACACTGGAAAGATTCCTGTTGATCCAATGCGGCTACAGAACAGGGCTCAAAATTACAGTGTTTCTGAGCTTGCAAGATCCTCTGGAGAGATATCTGTGTCTTTTACATACTTCTCATTGGAAAATGCTATTTTATCCCTAGGACTAAATGCCCACCAAAGTCAGATCAGTAGGGCTGCTGTGACCTGTGGTGGCTGAGGATTTGCATCTCAGTAGGTAGATGGCAAGGCTTGATATCAAGGAGACTTGGAAGTCTAGCCTTCCTTGTGCTGGTGAGTGCTCCAGATGAGCAGAGACAGACCATACTGCAGCATGAAGACTGGATCACTCACTGGCATTAACCAATGTCTCTCCAACCTCTCCATTCTTCACTCTGGTCCCTTGGTTTGATTTAAATTAAAGAATAATGCCCAGTTTTTATTCAGATTTTTAAATCAGCCAAACCACCTTCATGTAAAAACAGGGAAACAGAGGCAGGGAGGGAGAAACGGTGACCCTGCAAGGAAAGGCAGAAGCTGCAGCAAACTCAGGCTTCTGAAAGGTATCTCGATGCCACTAAACTTATTTTATTTTAACATCAATCAGAAAGAAATCTAACTGAATTACAAACGCTTCAGAGAGTGTCTACACAGAATATTTGCTGGTTTAATTGTATTGCTTTAAGAGGCAAATCAGTTTACACTCCCAGAGCTTTTTGTATCTGCCAGCTCTGCAATAAGTGAACTTCCAGAGTATCAATGAGGCTGTTCTTCCCTGCAAAGAAAGACTTCGTTTTTGAAGAGAGGCAAGGAGCTTCGTTTAGGAGTCCCCAGAGGAAAGTGACTCTGAAATAATTTGGGGTCTGCTGTTAGAAGGGTGGATCTGACACAGCAGGAAACACTGAAGGGACCTCCCCCTTGCAGGAATGCCAGTTAGCTTGTGTGTCCATGCAGCTTGGATGGTGGGGGAGAGCTGCCCAGCATGAGGAATAGGATGGGCTGAGCATCCCTCACCTTCCCCCCTGCTTATCTGGACAACGAATGGGCTTCATCATCTATGGGAGCCCTACTGCTCTGCTTACTTGATGAGCAAAATTGGCCAATGGATTGAAAAGTTATCAGTGAGGGCTGATGGACAGATGGACAGGCAGACAGACAATTACAAAGGCCACAAAAAATTAACACAAGCTGCAAATTTCCCTAGTGTATGGGTTATGCGTGTATGGTACCAGCAAGGAAATGCCTAGCATTGATTTGCTACTGATTGCATCAGGAATGCCCTCGCACATGATAGAGCTGTAAGATAGCTAAATAGCAGCGAGCTGTAAATTCAATTCCTGCAAACCGCTGACGGTCTGCTTTCCCAAGGGCAAGTAGGAAGTGCCAGGCACAGCCTCACAGGGCACAGCCTCACAGAACCCAGCCACTTGTGGCAGGGGAAAAAAGCAGGACTCAAGCTTCAGTCCCTTCTGTTTCTACCCACCGCCATTCCCCAACACCAGCAGCAGCTCCCTGCTCTCATTGTCAGCACTTTCCTGTCTCCTGACTTGGGCTCCAAGCCCAGGTGACAGCAGCAAACCTAGCGGGGTGCCATGGAAGTCTTGTTTCAGGTGTCTCAAAGCTCTGGGATCCCCTGTGAGCAGTGACAGAGAATGGCCCTGGGCAAAATTAACTCTTTCTGGCAGACACTTTTGCTTTGATTTTAAAAATTTGATGTGTTACCCTTCTCTTCTGATTGAAATGATTAACATCTCCTCCCTACATAAAACAAAATGTCTTGGTTTGGTCAAGTAAAACATTTCATTTAATTGCATATACTTTTTTTTTTTTTTGATGCTTGATTCCCTGAAGAATGTTGAAGAGCATATAGGACTCTGTCATCTCCATATACTGCTACCTCTGACACTGGAGATGTGAAACTATTTTTTTTCCTGTTTTGAACTCAGCAGCAAAGTGTTTTCTTTCAAGGGACTGTCTCAAAGGCGAAATTCTATTAGAAGCTGTATTTCTGAATTCATCACTGAAATTTTACCAATGCACATATCGTGGATATTATTTGGGAACAACATCATGAAAGTATTACAGAAGTATATGCTTACTCTGTTCTTAAAATCCTCTCTTCCTATCTGCTTATGCCACCACTGGAGGCAGGTTATTGGGTTGGACGGACTCCTGGTCTGACCTAGAATTTTCATCTATTCTTAGGAGGGTTCAGCATTGTTGGTTTATAATGCAGGGTGATATGCTCAGTAAAGCCATTATGCTAATATGCTATTTCTATATTTATTTAACAAAGGACTGTTGGTTTTGTTGACATAAAAATTGCACCTATTTACTGTAAGAGTTAAAGTCAGCACATATGGATCAAAAAAATCTGTTTATTCTTGATTGAAGTACACAAAAAGCACTGTGAACTACTGGCTCCCTTAAGCTTTCTGCTCAGATTTCTGTTCTCATTTTTACCAGAAACTTCTGAGCTGGTAACAAGTATGAGAATAAGGCTGTGGATTTTTGCCTTTCTGATAGGCATACTTCTTTTAAAACAAAATTTAAATAATTTTCTCTCTCTTTCTCTTCTCCATTTTTTAAAATGTTATCACTGCTTTTACAATAGGTCCTATATTTACATGGCAAAAAAATATTGACCGAAGTCCCATGAAAAATACAACTGTGACATTCCAGAAGATAGAAACTCAGGAGGAAGTTTTTAAAAGCTCAAGAGGAGAAGAAAAGAAGAAGGAGGAGATCTTTTAATAATTTTAAAGCAACTCAAACTGCATTCAAGATGAAACAGAGATACAGGCAAGAGACAGAGCATGAAAAGTTACATTTCTTTCTGACTAAGGGCAGAAAACAGTGTCAAAAAATATGTTGAACAGAAATGTGTGCTATCAGAATTTTTTAAAAATCATGGAAATTAATTTAAGCACTTTATATAGATAGTTTTGAAATATTTCATGTTGCTTTTTAGCTTTTCTTTGGTTTTTTTTCTATATATGTACATTAACTAAACCTTTCAGATGAAAAATTTCATTCCAATTGAAAAAAGGAATTGGTTTTGTTCTGCTTGAAAATGTATTTATATGGGATGCTCCAACCTTTTCAAAATGTTTTTGAAAACCTTCTGAGACAAGAAATTTCTCAAAACAACTCTTTTCTGAAATGCATACCATATATATATATATGCGCACACAGTCTTAGCAAATGAACAAAACTTTGGTGCATAAATTCTCATTTGGCTCCAATATTGGTCATTATGCATTCAATTTTTAATTGCTTTTCAGTAACCAACACAGGTTGCTTCTTCATAAATGTGACCCTTTTTGAGGAAGCTGCTGCTCTTGTTGGGGCTGGGATACCCTCAAGTGAACAAACTCCTGTGGAGCAGTGACCCTCCTGAGAAGAGACAGTCTGGACCTATGGGGTATTTTATGCCTGCTGCTGGATGCAGACCTGAAGGTGCCTTTGAGACCTTGGAAAACACCTAGGGTAGAAGGGAGAAACCAAGGAAATTATTCCTGGCTAGGCTGCTCGTACTGTGGGGGAAACCTGGAAACCGCATTAGGTGGCGTGATCACTGCAGTACAAAGAAGATATTCTCCATCCTCCACGCCTAGCCCCCAAAACCGTCCTTAGATGGGGAAAGAATGAATAAGGAGAAAAAAAATGTGCTGTAAGACAGGCATCCTACCCAGACACCCACCAGCATCTACTAATGCCAGTAACACCTCTGCACAGGCTGAAGAAACTGGAGGACATGCTCATCTCTTGATTCAACTCCATACTCAGTAGAGGAGGATTCAACAAGATCTCATTTTTCACTACAGGGAAAGTTAATCAGCTGACCTGAAACAATTCATTTGTATTTGTCACCGTTGCTGTTGGCATGGAAATGGAAGGTCTAACCTTGTATTATGCTGTCAACACCCTGAAATGACTGCTCTGTCTTTCCTATGACTCAGCGTCTGCAAGACAAGAACTCCATGTTCTCCAGCGATAACACATTGCAGTGTTGTCATGCCAGCAGATACCAGCCCCTAATCTCTTGTGTACAAAAGTCCTCCCTCCTACAACTACAGTACTCCCAGGCAGACGGTCCTGTGTTTCAGTGGTGCAGGGCTTGCATGTGTGGGGAGTCTATCAAAGGGCTTTATCTCAGCCCTTGCTCTTCCCCTGTAGACTTCTTCCCCTTTGATCTCCTGTTACTCATTTGTGCTCCTCTTGTTGCCCCTCTGCTCCTGGGTTCACCCTCTCTTTCTTCTATGCAAACAGCAACTCTGCTTTTGTGTTTTGTGGACATTATCTCCACCCTTTTAAATGGCTGCAGGCTGTCTGAAGGGTGGAAGGTGTGGTATGTTGCATTCTTATGCTGAGTGTTTCAGCAGGAAAAGAGCTCTCTGCAGAGCTGGGGCGTGGGTGTATAGAAGACATCCAGGCAGCAGCACTCTACCTTCCCAGGGGTGGGCAGCTGGAAGGAGCCCAGGCACAGCCACAGTGAGCTGGACAGGCTTTGCTCATCCTTCTGCTGCACACTGAGCAGGGCAGAAAGTTGGTGATATAGATCACGGGAGCTCTCCAGAAAAGCTGCTGCTGAGGAGCGAGTCACCTGCCCGAGCACTAATAACAGCCTCTCCCAACCCAGCCCAACCCAGTTTGTCTGCTGGCATCACAGAAGGACCAGTGAGACCCCACACCTGCAGTGCCTTAAGCAAAAGAGTAAGTGAGGGACCGCTGCAGGTCTTGCAGCACAGAGCTGCTGGTTTCACCTCCATGATGGCAAGAACATTCTGCTAACGTGCCTTCATCGTGCCTGAGTCAGCTCTTATTCCTGCCCTCAGGAAGAAAGCAAACTGGCTTGAGACAGGTATCTCCAAGGATTCTCTAGCTTTGGTACTCTCTCTTTCTCCAGCATCTTATGAATGCCTGCAGTAACCAGCTTATAATATTGTTTTCTTGCTGCAGGCTTGCTCCCTGAATCTCCTATTGCCATACTAAGAGAAAGGAGCAGGATGGAGCAGAGCTGCAGCAATTCTTACATTGGCGTGCTGGGACGACTTTATTTTTGATTCATGGGGCCTCCAGTCAGAATATTTGCTGCTTTGATGATAACTGGTGGAAGGAAGAGGCCATCCCAAAGGTCTCTTTTCCCTTTAACAAAGTGCTCCACAGGGGTAGGGCTCTTCCTCAGTGGAAACCCATTAGCATACAAACATAAGTCCTCATTGTCCAACAGGGAGAGCAGAGATTGCTAATAAGGATCCTTCTTAGTGGCTCTGAGGGGTCATCAACAACCTGGCCAAGTTTTTTAATATCAGATTATTCCAGAGTGTACAAACGAGAACATGAAGTCTGCTTCTTTTCTCTTTCCCTCTTGTTCATTCTGTTGCATATATATAGCAAATACCTTGCTCCCCGCAATTTAATTGGCATTGCTGTGTCTGCCAAAAGTAATGAAAAATGAAAATCAAAAGCTCCCCTCTCCAGCCAGTTGGCTTGTCTAGCAGCAGACAGGTCAAGCCTGAACAGCGGCTGCTGCAGACGCCAGGTCCCTGTCAGCAGGAGGGCAGTGTATTTGTGTGTATGTCCCTGTCTGCATGTCCTGCGCCGAGCGGGACTGCTGCGGAGAGTCAGGGAATGCAAAAACACATTCACTGCGGGAGGATGCGACCCATATGCCACACTCTTTCTGTGAAGAGGATAAAAGCCTCGGCAGGATGCCCTGGTTGAACAGAGGACTTGTTCTGTGAAATGCAAACCTCAGGAGTCAGAGCAGGCTCCCTTTGATTTGAAAGCACTTTGCTTCTTGCTCTCCAGTCCCTTCCCTTTAAGGTAGTGGGAGCAGAGTGTGCTACCCTGGGCATCTGGGAAGATGACAGCTGCTACAGAGAAAATTCCTTTCACATGTACGTCCCTTTAGTTTGGCCATCTTGTGTCCAGGACTACTCCATCACGTACAGGCACGCAGAGGAATGCTATGAGCCTGCCTTTGCTTTTCCTGCAAAACCCTGTTGAAAACGCTTCATGCCTGTTAAATACAGGATGCCACTTTTCGTGGTAGGGATCAGCATGCCACACTACTACAGCATGAGTTGCCATCCATCAGCTGAGCTGCTGACAGTCAGTGCCCTCTGCCTGCCCCAGCTTGCAAGAACGAGTGCCCAGGGACAACAGTCTGCATTGCGGGCTGAGCTAATGGGCTTTACCTCAGCCTGGGGCAGGCTAGGAACCAGTGTGCCTTGGGATCTGACAGCTCACAGGCCACATACCTTGAATTTGCTTGTGCCAGGGTTTTCCCAAGAGCTCAGTTAGCTGAGGTCAGAGGGAAGGGGCAGGCAATGCCAAACTGTTGTTAAAACCTGCCTCCTGGGTGGGTTCCTGAGTAAGAGCAGAGTACTGAAGGAAATTCGGTCTGCCCCTGGGGACCAAGTCCTCAGAGCTTGCTCAGAGCAATTCTTACCGCTTGGTGAGGGGAGACGAGGAGCAATAGACCCATCTGATTAATGCAGCAGCAGTTTTACAGAAAAGGATATAGGAGAGGATGGGCCACATCCAGAGGTGGTAGCAAGTGAGCAGGATGAAATTCTGGATGCAGAGATACAAACAAGGTGGATGCTTAAACATCTTCCACCGTGCAACGGTGGAGCTACAAAAGGAGGGCTGCGCTAGTAAGGCACAAAGCCTATCCTGATCTGATATCTGTTGCATTTGTCCATCAGAAGGTTTCAGCAGGAAGTCATTTACGTGGGGAGGGATTGGATAATTAATCATTTCAGAGCTTGCTCGCTCTGCTCTCCTCCTCCCCCTTCTCTCTCTCTCTTTCATCTCTCTGCCCCACTGGGCTAATACATATTTCATAACTGAAATACATCCTTTGTGAAAATATTCTACTAAAATATTAATGAACAACTGTTTTCATTATTTGCTCAGTGCTAAATGACTTCATGATAGCTTTGCAGCCAGAGGTCTAAAGCAACCATCTGCCTTGGTGACCAGCACTCCCCCACTGTCTCCTTCTGCTCCCTCTCTGTCTCTCTCTTACTTTTTCTAAGCTGTAAGCCCTTGGGGACAGGCTCATGCATTTTTCTTATCATTTCCAAGGTGTTAGCTTTGATTTGTAGAGCACCTAGCACAACAGAGATCCTTGTCCTGGACAAGTGCTGGTGGCAGTAAAAAAGATACAGACGTTATCAAGAGCATCCTAGCGACACTAAGTTAATTGTCCACACTTTTCTCCTCCACTAGAAAAAAGTACAAGGCCAAGCTCTAACCCTTTTTGGAACAGGATACAAATGTTATTACAGGGTGCTCTCCGAGCCTTTGTTCCCTTTCAATTCAGAGATGAGGTTCTCACAGTAGCAAGGATGCTAGCCGCAAAAACTCTCTGAGTATCAGGTAAGATATATTGCACTTTTGCTTACATTTCTGTCTCCCACTACAGAAAAGCTGTCTGCTGATGGAGGAAATATTTCTTTCTAGTATAATTATAGATAGAGTTATTCGTGCTCAGTGGAGTTACGTTGTGGTTCCTTGTGCAAACAGCAGCACCATATGCAAAACTTTCAGATATGGGAAATCACTCTCACAGGGCACAGCTCCACCACTCCTGATGGGAGTGCGTGCTGCATGACTTCGTCCCTGACTCCCTCAGCAAATGTCTCTGTGACATTTCAAACCTCCAGCTGAGACAGATTTAAGACATGCTCTGTGGTGTCTGCATGCTGGAGGGTGAACAGCAGCTGAGAACAGCATCCACTTGAAGGAACCCTTTCAGGGGATGTGAGCAAGTATGTCACACAGGCTGGTACCAGGCAGAAAGAGGGACTTCAAGTGTCCAGAGACATCTGGGATGATGAGGAAGGAGTGGAGTGCCAGGAAACAGGAGGTTTTGAAGCCAGAAGGCCTCCTGACATCTCTGGAAGGTGGTGTGGAACAGCCACAACTGTGATTTTGGTAGCCTTGGGCAGCAGGACAGATTGCTAGTGGTGTGCAGACCACTAGAGATGCCTTGGTCTGTGTTGGACTCCAGAGTGCCCTGGATGTGGCCCCTACCTCTCCACTCTGCTGCCTCCTGTCTTGGGCAGGATTGAAATTTCCCTTCTGCAGTTCAGTGTTAGGTAACATGCCAAAGAGCCCTGGGCAGGGGAAAGGGGATGTTGTGGAGACTGGTGACAGCAACCTGCAGAAAAAAATATTCTGTATAGCTGTCTCTCCAATGCCTTATACAAGGGGGCCCTAAGCTCAGCAGTCAGATATCAGTGAGGTCAGATCCCTACTGCCAGCAGATGACTTTCACTTGGGCCAGGTACACAAGGATGATGAGGGGCCACCGGTTCATTTGATGGGAAATGAACAATTACAGTCAAGAAGGGGCTGCCCTGCTCACCCCTGAGGAGGGAGATATGTGTCTGCGAATGTGGTTTCCCTGTACAGTGCAGGAGGAGCTGAGTAAGGGAGCACAGCATCGTGCTTTGGGGCACATCTTTGCAAGGAAGGGAACTTGGTCTCTCTCCCAGCCCTGTCTCCTGACTCAGACCCACCAAACCTCCTCACTCAAGTTCTGTGGTGCTTTTAACTCGGGCTAGCTGCTGGAGCTGCCAAACTATCTGTGGAAGGCTGCTAACAACATTTCTATTGTTTCTTTACCTGAGAAGGCCCAAGGGGACAGCATGCTCCCCTGGTGGGGAAGACACACCTGGAGGTTCACCTTAGTGGAGCACAAAGGACTGGAGGAAGTGCTCTCCAGGCTCCTGGGAATGCAGACAGGAGGCTCAGACCCAGACAAGGCCAGGGATGTAGCGATGGGCATGAGTGATCAAGGTTCATACAGTAATGTCTTCTGCTGGATGAAAAACTGGATGAGATATTGGGCGTGCAGGATCTTCATGGGGAATGAGAGCACACGCGCACGGTTTTGTGGATCAGCCAGGCAGCAAAGGTACATTGCTAAGCTGTTCACTGGGTGATGAGTGATGAATAGTGCACCTTTAACCCCACATATGTACCAAAGCAGGGGAGCTGCTTTCTGGCACATCTAGGTGGGCACTTCTCTGGCAATCACCACTTTTGGGCTGGACAGTTTGTGAACTGTGAATCAGCTGAGACACAGGCAGTGACATGGCTCCACAGAAAGAAAAACATCAATACTGAAAACAGAAGAAACTGTGTCACCAGGCTGCAATGAGTCCCCTTTCACATGAGCCCTTCACTAGGGAGAAAGAGTGGTTTTATTATTTGCAAGCATGTGGCTTGGAGCAAAGCACCAGGTCACAACAGCAATCTGGAGCATGTTTCAGTTGCCATCGCTGATGTTGGACCAATTAGGCTGAGTCACTTCAGGGCTCTTTAAAAATCATCTTGCTTTCTCTTTAACTTCATGTGAGAGAGAATTAAGGTTCTGGCCCTTGCTCAAAGTAAGGAAAGTAATGAAAGGGATGTCTACAGCAATTTGAGGCTACCTTACTCTCTTCTTTCAGGTTCCCAGTGCTTTTAGAGAGCCTTAAATTATTTCCAGAGGAAAACATTGGCTTTCTGAAATACTGGAGTGCTAGTGCAAGGGCACATCTTCTCAGACAGTTCTTTGCTTTGTTTCTCCCTCTCTCTTTGGTCCCTAAAGGTTTCGATTTTGCAGAAATGCCATTGGGAGGGTAAAGCGAGGGAGCTGTGCTTATTTGAATGGAACAAGGCTGATTTACATCCATCATTGTGTTGTCTCCCTGCCTTTCATGCAGCAGCATCTGACACCCCTATGACATTGTGGCCCTGCACACAAGTTGGATGGAAGGGTGTGAATTTATGTCACCAGTCTTACAGCCTTTGAGGGATGGTTGCTCTTCGACATTTGCCAGCAACAGGGCTTGTGAGATCTACTGACTGGCTCCAGGTGGGGTCCTGAGCTTAGGTCCTCTCCCCAAGAGGGGAGGGGGAGAGCCTGTCCTGTTCAGTTCTGGCTTTTCTGGGGTCTGATCTGAAGCCAGGTGAAATGGATGGGACACTTCCCAGCAGCTTGAGAAACTCTGAACAGGTTCCTTAGAGAAGCCCTTTAAATCTGATTCCTTAGAGAACCCTTTTAGATCTGAATTCCTTCATAGGTTTGTGCCCATTTGGGGCCAGCTCTGTCGATTTCTCCCAGCTTCGGTCTGGAAAATCACTGTTTAATCTGGCTGGGGTGGCAGAGAGGAGCTGGCTGAGTGTACACAGGAAATGATAATCTTCCTGAAGCTGTCTGTGTGTGACTTCTTACAGTCCAGGATTATATGTTGATGAGAATCCCTTTGGTCTTCAGCTCTAATGCTAATTTCTTCCTTCTTCAGTTTGGCTGCTCCTTTCTAACACTGGATTTCCTACTCCAGCAACTGCAAAGGCAGACTGACTAATTCAATTACAGACAAGAGTAGCGCTCAATTTTCCCCTTTCTACTAAAGAAGTGCATTCCTTTCATAGTAGCAAGGTCAACGTGAAGCTTATCCATAATTGAGCCATGCTGGAAAGGTTATTCCAACAGGGTATCAACCTCTTCATGTCATAAGGATATTCACCTAGAGATAGCATTTCTCATGCCCAACTTCTTTCTTTACTTCCATTAACATTTTACTGTGATTTACTGTTGTCTTTGCAATTTCCAATAAAAATTCTGAAGTTTTCAATGCCTTGTCCAAAGAACAGAGATGTTCGGGGGAATATGGGGGGCTGGGGAGGGGGGATCTGACACGTTTGCATGAACTGAACACCTCCACCTACTGAGTCCTAGTGAGCACTTTTTCTGTGATGTACAGGCAGATGAGGTGGGACATGCACATGGTATTGCCAAGGATGGGAAGCAAGGTGGAGTGATGCCTACAGCAAAGCATAAAAGCTGAAATGAATCTCATGAGACTATGTGCCACGAGGTCCTGTCAGCACTTAGAAAACAAATATATATTTAAAAGGGAATGTAATAACTATAGAAAAGTGGACATGGGCATTGCTGAAATTATTGAAATCCAAGCAAACAAAGGTATGAAGACATGTGTAAACCCAAAAGAGGTAGGTGACAGTAGTGACCTTTATGGCCCAGGGTCCCTCTCACTGGCATCCCTGTCCCTCTTGCACTAGGTACTCTGCAGAGCAGAGAAATTCTCCCTCCTTGGAGCACTTCCTATCAACAGTCATCAGTTTAATTTTGCTGCAAGAAAGCCAGGAAGGAGTTCATGCCTGAACTTACAAGGGCAGGAGCCATTTCACATTTGGAAGAAAGCCCTGGGGTTATCCAGATCTGATGCAAAGCTTGGTTTCTTTGGGATGCAAATGCAGGAGACCAACAGCACACCCAACATGGCCTAATGGCAGGTGAAAGGTGAACCAGGCTTAGTGAGACAATTATAGAAGCTAATTTTCAAACAATGTGCACTGAAATGTGCCACTCTTGACCTTGAATAAAACATCCATATTCACATTCTGCATCAGTGCAAGTTTATGTGCTTATAATGTGATTTAAGTTAAGCAGGGAAAACTCCCATAAGAAAAAAAGCTACCCTCTCAGTGCTGCCATCCTACAGCTAAGTGGCAAAACATCATTTTCCACATGTGTGGAAAAACCCCATGGGGATGGACTTGGAAAAAGCATCTGCACAATAGTTTATTGAAACATACTGAACAGCCAAAATATGACCAGTAATACCTGGCAATATTTAAATATATGTTGTGGTTTAACCCCAGACAGTAGCTAAGCCAAATATTTGCAAAATCAGGACTTGTTTATGTGTTTTGTTAACTGACTATTACCACCATTCTGTGGACAGCTGAAAGTTAAGACCATTTCTGCAGTTTTGACATATGGACTGATCACTGCGTAGAAACACCAGTTTTAAAAGCATCATTTTTTAAGAAGAGAAGAGAGCTCACGATTCAAATTATGGTGAGTGGATGGAATTTCAAGAATTTATTTTATCTTCTTTTCCAGTTTTTACAAAATATGTGCATTTGTATATTTGTGGCTTTCAAGGGTAGAAGGCTTTTTTAACCAGTGCTTGGCTTCAAGTGGTAGAATAACTGCACCTCATAGATTATTGAATTCAGGCCAGCTACACACAAGAGTAATGTTAGGAACATTCCTAGGTCTCTATCTTAATTAAGGGTCTCAGTTTTTGTACTCACTCGCATTACATTGAAATGAATAATGTATCTATGGAAAGAAGGAACAGTTGAGATCCCTCTAAAGGCAATGCCTGTCTTGAAGTGAGGGGATGAGTGACAGATATATCGGCAGTGTAAAATCAGTGTCACTGTAAATATTGGGCAATAGCTTTAGTAATACAGTTGATTAATAATACATATTGGTTTCCTTCTTGAAAAGGATATAGTTATTTAAGTTGCAACTGCTGCTAAAATTTTTCATTATTCTAATCGACTTATTAATTCCAGGCAAGCTCTTTTCTAGCTTGTAAAGAGCCAGAGTACAATATTTACTTTTCTTTACATGCTACAAGAGCGCAGGTGAACAAGCAAGAAAGCTCTTGGAAGGGTTCCCCAGGGTCTAAGGAGACACAATCTACCAGCTTTCAATGTTTCTACTATTAAAAATAATGCTAAATTACCTCAGTAATAACTTTTTTTTTTGCATGCAAGGGGCCACAAGATTGCTGAGGAACATAAAGTAAGCGGCATTTTTGGAAGATGCATGCCCTCCTCCTCTCTCAGCAAGTCAGGCTTTTCATCAGCTTCTGAGAGCAGGGCTGTATGACGGCTACCAAGTCATGCTTCAGCAACACAGCCTACCCATGTGGAGCCAGCCTGAGCATCCAGGGCATATGTCTGCAAACCAAAATCATGCGAAGGTCCTCCAAGGAAATTCAGGGATGCATGGGCTAGAAATCAAGGCCCATATCCTGATGTGGGAAAGCAGAGTCTGTTTTTTATTACCAGAAGTTCTACTTCTGAAATCAGATGGACGAGTTAATATGGTGGAAGGATTGCATTGGATCATGGGCTTGAACTCAAAGATGTTTAAAACCTGTTGCCTTACAGGCATGTGAAGCTTTTTCTGCTGCATAGGGATACCTGTCTAGCTCTAAAGTAGAAAGGTGGGTGACTGAAGAGCAGTCTATTCATGACAGTATGGACAACATGGCAGACTGAGATCTCATCATTGCCATTCCCTGAGTGAATCTGGGTTTATCTGCTTCCATGTGCCAAACCCGGATACCACTCCTTGCAAGTAAAGAGTGGAAAGTAGAGGTTGAAAATCTTGTCGACAGGCATCCCACTGACTTGTTGGTTATCTCATGCTGTTTACTCCACTCTTCTGGGACAAACAGGGACTGGAGCTGAGTCTCTGGGAGGACAAGAGCCACCAAGCAAGAGAAGTCAAGTTTGTTCCCTGAAGACCAAGCCTGCATTTATACCAGTCATTCAGGAAGTCAATGATACTTCCCCTTTACATGCAGACGGTTAGGATAGCATTGATATTTTCATTTTACATGTAGCTGCTTATCTGGGAGTTGAACAGTGTCAAATGCAGAGAGGACAAAGGTGGCTAATTGCTTATGCCAGTCAAGATTGTAGCGAAGGAGAGAGAAAGTGAAAGAGAAGGGGGGTGAGAGAAATCAGTTTATGAACCATAGCATTGGGAAGTACTCTGTAATTGCAAGAGACTGAAAAAAATAAAAAGCCCTGCTGCAATTAAGAGCCAGAATAAATGAAGGAGAATGCAAGCAGCTGTCTTTGGTGCCCCTTAACTTCTCTGGTATTTGAAATTTATTGTCATTTGTATGTTATATCCAAAAATCTCCTACTGGCAAATTCAACAGAACGGGAAGGTCTTCACATCACACAGTGGACTGGCAAGGGTGCTTTGATCCAGAAAAGCACTGAGCACTTGGTCTCTGACTTCTACCCTGCCCTACAGCAACCTTCTCAAACCCATGGGAATGCCAGCACTGAGTCTGTCTTACCAGCACCAGTGAACAGTGGCAGGGATGTTTTCCTCCCCTTGCCTTGTTCCTGCTTCATTGATGCATCTGAGGGCAGAGGAAAGAAAAGCGGAGTCATATGTGCAACTGGATAAGAGCGCACAGATAAACAGAGGGAGCACACAGTGATGATGAACTGCTCTAAGAACTATCCACTGACCAGCAAGAGACTCAAGCACCATCAAACAAGGGCAACAGCAGCCAGAAACCCAATGGTCTGCATCTGTAACAGCATTAGAAAGTCCTTGTTAATGTTCTGGCACTGGAACTTGACTATTCACACTTTTAGATAGTTAGAAAAGTCCTTGGTGTGGTTTTGGTTGTGACAGATACCAGTGTCCCAGACAGTGCCGCTGCATGGTGAAGGAGTTAGAGCAGAGCAGGACCACTGCCAGTGTTCATCTTTGATGCAATGACCCTGATGGAAGGTAAGAGAGCAGAATGGGCCTAGACCATTCCTGTTCACAGGCTTCAGCACCAGAGAACAGCCGTGGGCACATTCAATTTATTAGCAAGGATGTAGTCAGTGTGGTCTAATCCACTGGTTCCCACTTCACTGGACCACCACCCATCCTCAGAGTTTCTGGGAAAGTGCCCTGCCAGACTCAACAGTTTGGTCATCATTGGTCTCATGGGCCAAGTGATCTGGGATACCCAGGTCACGCCCTGCATGCCCAATTCAGCAACCACTTCACAGTTTTAAGTGTGGGTAACTCTCTTCAGCTTTTCCTGTGCTTGACTCTAGAGGCTGGGCCACGGGGCACATCCAACACTTGCCTGAATTAATTTCAAGGGATCATCTTGGGTGCATACAAACCTATGCGCAATTGGACACACATATATATATATTTTATATATATATATAATATCTGATGGAAATAAAATCACTGTAAATCAGATGCCAGCCTTGAAAAGAGTTCAAAACCCTTTGCATCAAGTTTTGAGCGAGGATCATTCTTGTTTTTAGGGAAGAAATTACAGCTTTCCTGCCATTGTCAGCTGATCTCTGTGCCTAGCGGAGGTGGCATTCGTGTTTTGCAAATGGGCCTGGGCTATTTGCATTGAGCTGCAGCTCTTCTCACTGTTGTTAAGCTTCCTTTGAAACTTTCTGAAACAGTTTTTTTACACCCGCCCACAGAGAGAATGACACACTCCCAGGGCTGTTTGAGGAACTTAGCAACACACTTCTGCTGGGAAGCCACACAGGCTGCAGCAGCCGGATCTGAGACACCTCTCGGTGCCTGCACCGACTCCTCCCCCCACCTTCCCTTAGACAACTGCAAGGACACTAGCGCGCCTTGTCAGGGGTCTTGCCTCAAAGAACAGGATCTATCCTTTGCATCAGTCATCTTAGAGTGCTGTACACTGAGGGAGGGGAAAGCAAATTCTCAGGTCACACAACAGAACCAAGAATAACCTTGGGTCCCTTAGTCCCAGCCTTGAGCTGGGGTGGCCTGCTCTTGCTCTGGTTGGTGTCTGAGCATAAATGGGTGGAAATGGCAGCTCCTCAGAGCAAGGACACTTGGCGATGAGGCACAGCTGCAGCTGGGAGAGGATACAAATGTGGTAAAGCACCAGCCTAAACTGCACTGGAGTTTGTCCATATCTTTGTTGCGCAATGCTACCTCTGCTTGCCGCAGAGGCATGAAGAGCGTTTCTCAAGCTCCTTCCATGCACACAGAGGTCAGGACAGGCTTCTGCAGGAGGCAAAGGGAGATGGAGGGCCAGTGTGCATCAAGACTTTCAAGAGGTCTGGCAAAGTGTGACCCAAAAAACCTAGGATCCCCTATGAGCTTAAGCAACATTGGCAGCCACATACAGGAGAGGTCCTTATCATGGTCCCTGCAAAGGGAAAGCAATATATGAGTCCTTGTGGGATAACAGAAAACTTACAAGAGGTTTCGGGAAGAGAGAGGCAGGACAGGCAGGCAGACTTTGCAGGTGCACCAACCATGACAAACCTCACTCTTTCCCCAGGCTCTCCTCTGGCATCCCCTTACCTAGTCTGCACAGCTGGTGGAGTGAGTGCCTGCCTCTTCCAAGCAGCAGTCTCCTAGAGACCTCTGCCAGTGCTCCCCCAGTTCCCCCCGTGGTACAACAGAGATGTGCCATCTGGGGTGCAGACCTGAGGTGGCCAAAGGACAGGACACCTTCAGGCAAGTTTGATTCTGTGGTTCCATCTTATGAAACAAAGTCCAAATGGTGTTCAGGCTGCTTTTTTGGTACCCAAGAACCCAAGTAAGGATTGAATGTAGTGCTCTCATTTCATATGTGTTGATCTCAATCCTTGGAAATCTCATCTCTAATGCTGCCAGGCTTGGAAGAGAGACTGCTCTTTGAGATACAAAAAAGCTGGAGATCACTGCTTACTCCATCAGCAGTACTGCTGTCCCTCAGCAAGTCTGAACCAGGGAAAACTAAGAGCTTGCGTAACATGAAAGAACAGGCACAACAAGTGAGGCAAGGCTCCCCTATATCTGGTCTCCAGCAGTGGGAAACAACTGATGCCCTGGGAAGAGTAAAAGGGCAGGGCAAGGATATCATGCTATTTCCCCTAAACAGTCCTCTAGTCCTCAAGGAAGGCTGCCATGGAACAGGAGTGATTTAGAGATCTCAGATCCCTTTGTTCATTTTGTTCCTTTGTTCATTTCTTTTTGCAGTGAAGATCTCAGCAGAACCATCAGCCTGGCTAATATAGTCACTGACAAATCTTAAATATTAATAAACATATCTGCCTTCTGTAATTTGAAGCAATGTTCCAGATAGGGGTGCTGCAAAAGCAGCTGTTTGCTTGCATGATCTGGTTGAAGATGACGTGTACGTCAAAAGGGGGATGTGCAGAATGCAGAATTTGCAAAAAAGGGTGATGAAAATAGCTGTGACTGCTAGTGGAGCACATGCTAAAAGTGCTCCTGTTGTAAGTGGATAAGTTGCAATGGAGGAAATAGCTGTCAGCTGGCATAGATATATAGCCCCAACAGCCCAGAAATACAGACCCCTGAGGGGGAATTCGTCATAGCCCTTTCTTCACCAGTAAACTTGCAAGGCAGAAGCTTAGATTTACAGAAGCAAACAGCAGGACCTGGCTGGGAATTTTCTCTCAATATGTTTTATATTTGTTTGCCTGTACATGGAATTTGACAGAACATGACTGCTCTCTGTGAAGATTTTCCTGGGGATGTGTAAGTAAGTGCTGAGAAAAGGAAAATACTTCAGTTCCAATACTCTGCTGCAGTGCTGCTCCAAGGCAGCTGCAGTTTGCCTGCCGAATATCTGACTCTCATCTGAGGACCAGTGTCCTCACTGGAACTGCCTCTCCACCATGATGCACCATGGCCAGGAAGCTCCAGGATGCTCCTGCAGGGAGTCCTGCCAACACCCAAGAACACTAATATAAAGCAGGATAGTAATTCTGTATGGAAACATGTAGACTTTTAGCTGCAAACTTGGGCTTTCTTTTGTTTTGCTTTGCCTAGTGCATTCTCACCGAAGCATTTTTTCTTGTTGCTAAACTCTTTTTTTGCAGGGAGCTAAGAACAAAAGCAAACACTCTGCTTTTGGACTAGCTGTCAAACACTTTTTGATGGTCGTAAATATATCAATACAGCCTGCTGGTATGAATTGATAACTATTCTTAGTCATTCACTACAGGTTTACTGAATATTAAGAAACCCACATGACAGAGTTTTCCTCCTGCTGGAGGAAACTACCTTTTATTCTCAGAGTGTAGAGGGTTAATACAATATAGCACCAAACAAGTAAATGTTACTCCAAAAATACACAGTCTTGAACTCAGCAATCCTGCAAAAGCAGTTAGCTCACCATCTAGGAAAGTCACCAAAATAGTACATTATATACCGTTTCCATATGACATCAGACCAAGCAAATCCAAGCAAGTTACAAATGTGACAGAGCTCTCTTGTCAGTTCGGTGAGATTACCTTCACCAATCAAAGGACACAAAACCTGCAGGAAGAAGTGAGACATAGAGTATCACACAAAGACGAACACTATACCCGAAAGCAAGGGAATCGAACAAAGTCTGACTGTGTAGATGGCACAAAGAGCAGCTCACAGATAACAAGAATAATTCAGAAGGAACCAGCCCGGAGTCCTGATCTGTCCCATTACTCAGAAACAGAGTATAGAACTTAAGTTGAAAACTAAACCCTAGAGTCTTAAATGCACTTTTTTACGGCAAATGCAGAACTGTCACCTCGTAAGGCAGGGTCTCCAGATCTGCAAATTGATTTTTAATCATTAGACCCATCTCTTCATGAAAAGCATTGGAAGTTCAGAACTGGAATTTCATCCTAAGGCAAATTTTTGAAGTCTGGAAAGATGTCTCAGGATGGAAAATTATTTTTTAGCTCCAGCTGATAGAGAAACTAATGGTGGGAGGAAACACACACCAGGTCTTTACTGCAAACTCTACCCTGGTCCTTGAAGAAACGAGCTACGTTTCAGTCCCATCCACCTGCCTCTGTGGCTTGAAAGAGTGCTGGCATTATGCTTTCTAACAAAGTTGAGTGGCAATCTTGACAGAAGAGCAAGTAGTCGCCCACTCCAAGATTTGTAAATAGGCCAGTTCAGAAAAGGCTGCAAACGCACCAGTTATCAAGTGGCCAGTAAACTAATTCAAGACTGAGATAGATTGCTGCTGTGTGAAATTAAACATTACTATGCTTTTTTTTTCACTGAAATTAGTTACAGAGCCCAGAGCAGAGGCATGTTAATAAATCAGTTCTAGTGTATATCAAACCAGCATAAGAAAGGGTTTTAGCGAAACTAATTATAAGCTTGTAGAAATCTTAAGCTCTGCCTATAAAAGCTGCAAAGCCATTCTTGACTGTTCATCTAAACTGCTCTCCATTCTCTGCCCAGGTAAAGTGGTATTGCATTTCCCAGTCTTTATCTCTAGAAAGCTTTTTCTAAAGCCAAACCCAGACCCACCTCACTGCAACCTAGGACTGAGGTTTTTTAGCCATCCTGGAGTGGATGTGGAGAAGAGTTTACTCCCTCCTTGTTTGCACCTGCCTTTCACATACTTGGAGAGCATTGCTGCATTTCTCCCTGTTCAACTCTTCTCCAGACTTTTTCTTGGCTCTGTTCTACAGCAGCAAGGAGCCTTAGCTGGCGTTCAGGCGCTGGTAACACTGCCACACACTGGAAAGGTAGGCAACAGCAAGAAGGGCGGGCTGGCACAGGCAGAGATAATAATATGTATTATGCTGAATTTTATGTCAGGACCAGAAGGCGCTCTATTACATGATTTTCTTCTTTACAGCTCCCAACAGAGCAGCAAATGCATATATTAGATTGTAAACCTCTACAATGCAATCTATGTAAATCACAAATATAAAGCCATGTAATGTTCCCTCACAGTGATCCAACATCAGCATCATCAGCACTGTCAAAGCCAAGGGGGACCCATTATTGCTTTCACTGGCATGTCTTCGCTAGCAGAGATAACAGAAAGGACTTCTCCTTTGCACCTCCCAACCCAAGTGGCCTAGACAGCCACTACTGGCTAAGGGATCAGCAGCTCATTTTGTCACAGAGATGTTGGCATGAAAGCTGATCCACAGGACTGTGTAAACAAAGCCCTGCAAAGTCATCCCAAAATGTTCCTCTGTTGTCTCCTGCTGGAGGTACCTGGTAGCTGGAGGCTGAGCTAAGCCCTGGAGAGTGGGAACCCCAAAAGCTTGAGTGGGAACCCCAAATGCTTGCATAATGGCTAGCCAGTGGTTACTGCTTGGAAATTTCCTTGTGGTCAGGAGAAACTGAAAGGGATTTAGTGAAAGGGGTTTTCTGAGGATGGGGCATAGCTAGTGGAAGGGACCAGGGGTGTCTCTGGGCACACCCATTCCCATTATAAGGAGCCTTACTCAAGAAATTTTAGAAGATGAACAAAGGAAGTGCCAAGACAAGTGTTACCCTTGACTTGAGGGAGAATGAAGCCATGACAAAGTGGCTGATCCCAGAACACTTGCCTTTATTACTAGCTGGGGTTTTGCACCAGAAATGAATTCCCTGCTCCTAACCTGTACACAAACTGCCCAGTGCTGCTATGTTAACACCACGATGGAGCAGCAGCTGGTGGAGTTTGTTACTGCATCATTGGCTTCCCCTCTGAGGTGGTAGGTCATTGTAACCCAGTCTTGAGTTTTGGGGGGACCCTAAACTGGCCTTCAGCCCATTTCTTGCCCATTTTCCTACCTGGGGCTTGAAAGGAGGTGTGGAGGGGGCAAAACAGAAGTACATATACCATTACATGAGAATGCTTGCAATCCAGGACACAGGTGGCATTTTTCCGATGTTGAGAATGTTTGTGCCTCTTGCAGCACCTGCAGGGAAACTGCCCACAGACAACTCTTCATTTCACACTCGCCTCTGAGGAAGGGGATTCACTTGCTGTGAAAGATGCTGTTTGAAGACGTTTCACTAGAGGAAAACTGGCTTGTGAACCAATCAGGAGCCCTGGCTGCTGAAATGATCAGTGGCACATAATTTCATGTTAAGAGGCATTTGCCTCCTGAGGGCCATGTTAATGGAGTCCGACTGGGTGTTGATTTGGTTATCTTTCGCTGCTAGGTATACAGATATCATTTTCCACAGGCAGGCAGGCTGCATGTTAATGATCCTTCCTTGCAGGGGCTCAGAGGCAGCGAGCTCTCCCAGAGATCCCTGCCACAGACAGCTAATCAGAGAAGTCAGGGCATCCCTGTGGTGGTGGCTCAGTGGGAGGGCAGCTGTCCCAGTCACTCCTGCTACAGAGGGAAGGCTTAGCCCATGTCCACATGCTGCTGAGGCCACAGCAAAAGTGATCCTGGGAGCTGAGGAGTGAACTCGTCAAGTGTCCTGAGAGCAGAATAGATGCACATCATCAGAGATGTATTAGGTCTTCACGTGTTGCCCTGTGGATAATGATTTCTAGCGGGTTCTCATGACATTAGAGAACACATGTGGCCAGAAAACAAGCGAGTTGAAAAGGTAACTGTCCAAATGGACGTGCTGGCATTTGCTGATGCAAAGCTGTATTGTCAGCTCCCGCAAAAATGCTCTCAGGACAGCAGCCAGCGGACCTAGGCTTGCAGTCAGTAGCGACAGCAGAGATGTCAGAACAGCAGTAATGAATGAGTAAGGAGGAAAGGCAGGGAGTATGACTGGCTTGTGTGTGATTTCAGCTCCTAACTGAGAGGTACTGCTGCAATGCACCTACTGAATAAATATACCACTCACCTGTACTGCACTTAGGAGCCCCAGATCTGAGTTGGTATGCCACAACCCCATAGTCCTGAAGGATGGTCCCTGCCCCACAGAAAGGCAGTGATTTGACATGCGTCCTTCAGCCCTGTCTCAGGGGCATCAGGGTCCAGGTATGCCAGGTTCTGTACAAAGGAGCGGTAACAGACCGTTTCTCCTCCACCAGCGTTTGTTTCAAGGTCTGACTCTCACACTAGATTGCCAGCAGATCACCTTTCTTCCTAGCAGACGTATTTTTGACTGTTCGACCTGAGGCATTTCCAGTCACAGATACCCCCCATCAGGGATGCTCTAGGGCTTTATTTTTCCCAGTGAGTTCAACCAGCAGTTCATGAAAACCAGTAGCTCTGAAAAGTAATCCACTGACTCTAAAAGGAAGTCACCAAAAGCAACACATGGCAAAGCAGTTGTGGGAAGTGACATAAGCGAGAAGAAATGGGGGGTTATGGGTAGAGGTTGAAACAAGCTCTTTCCCTGTGGAAAGACTCTTTCAGCCCAGAAAGGCGAGATCTGTTTCAGCCACATTTGACGCCATGTGGCGTTGACTTCATTTGCATTGACTTCACTGTCCCTGATCTCAGACCCAGGGTGATATACACAAATGACTAAAGAATATCTTAGTAATCCCCATTCTTTAGGAGAACAATGTGTCTGTCTATAACATGGTTTTCTTGTTTACCATTCTAAATAACAACCCTGTGGTGGCACACAGATGGGCAACATGAACTTAAAGGTCTTTGCCATGCCCAATGTCTATGATTTTATGAGTCACTTCAGTCAGAAAAAGAGGAAATGAAATGTTTGAACGGAGCCAAAAAGACATGACATCATGGTTCTGTTTCCTTTCTTTGGAATTAGTAATAAACTGAATTATGCTCGGCCACTTAACATTAACAAAAAATCTTTAACTTGCTTTCTCCAAAATACGTTTCCCCTCTCTCCTAAATCAATTCACCAGAGAAAAGCAAGAGGCTTTCTCTTGTGTACCGAAAGCAGAACAATTTGGTCTTTGAGCAAGTAATAGAATTTTAGGCATCACAAACAAATCAGCAATGTCTCGGCCATATGTACATACAAACAGCAAATAAAATACTTAACTGCAGCCTTTAGCAGCACTTTTTGTTCTGGCTGCTTAGTTGAACATCCTGTCCTGCTGGGCTGGCTAAAATGCCCTGGTGAGATCCTCTTGGCATGGCTGTTTATGCCTTTCAGCGTACTGCTCTCGCTAGCTTCTTTCATTTTAAGGTGAGAAGTCAGGATTTTCCTCAGTGGACTTTATGGCACAGTGAAATTCACAGTAACACATAATTTCACATGAAGTGTTATTCACCCGCAAAGGGGCCTGAGCTGGCTCAAGGACTCCATATCATTCATGAGCATTACACAGACAGGGGCTCACCCCCCTCTCAGCATGTGCCTCTCCTTTCTCCACTGCCTTGGAGCACACGAGCCCTTCCTCCCAGCAAAGCCTGCTCCCTCCTGACACCTCCTAACCTCAGCCCTGCTCCAGGTCTTTGCTGCAGAAAAGGAGGATCACAGCCTGCCAAGAATGACAGAAGGAGGAGCATTGCCCATCTTCTGCTTCTCCCACGCTCTGACACTGGTTGAAGCACTGCCTGGTTACAAGAAGGGGTTTGAGACAAAGACACAGCAGCAGATGATGGCAACCAGCTATGAGCTGCAGTTTCATCTGTAAACGCTTGCTGTGACAGTACAGGGATATTGGAGTATAATTCACCTCCTCTTGAAAGACTACCCCTTCACTTCTGACAGCTTAGTGACCCTTGAGACTTTACATGAGGAGAGAGGACATGAAGCCTCCCAATGCAAGCACAGGTTACATTAGTTGACTTGCCCCTTTTATAGTAATTAAAATGCTGGCAATGAGGAAAGAACTTCCCGGCTCATGTCAAGGTTGCTGCTTTGATTTTTCTTCTCTGCTTGTCTCCCAAAACAGACTCCACAGTTCTGCTATGCACATGGTGCAAAGAATAAATAAAAATAGTTACTATATATAACACGGTATTTGCTTCTGTAGCTGCAGGGCTGTATAACCAACCGCAGAGATGTCATACCTAAACATTACATCTTACCCGGGCTTCTTGTCCTCCCTACGTTGCCAGAGCATCCTAATCAAATGGACAGAAATCTTTTCCCCACACGTGGCCAGATTTTCCTTCTTCTCCTGGAAGAAGTCTCCCTTTGTCCTTGCTGCTTTGCTCCACTCACTCCAATGCCCTTCACACCCTTCCAGCACTGTCCCTCGTCCATTAGTTGTTGCACAGCCTGACCCCATCTCCTCCAGGTTTTCAACCACAAACTCAAGCTAAAAGAGCAATTTGTTTTCAGTTGTTCACATGCACAGGCTGAAGTTAAAAAGCAGACACCAGACACCAAACTCTGCAAGGCATCATCTTAATCTACCTCCGTGACCAAGTATGAGGATATGCCAAAATGGCAATATAGCAAGCAGGTCTCCTGTTTAAAGGAGTAGATGGCCATTTGCTCCTGCTGCTGAATAACTCTTCTGAACTATTCATGGCTAAGTAGGTTTCAGGTCTTATGATATGTGTCATCTTGTAAAAGTCCAGACATTACAACTCACCTTATCTGTACCCCCTACACAGAGGAATGCCTTCCCAAATCAGTGATCCATGTCTCCAGGAGACCTCATGCTCCAAATATCGTTTCTCCAGTCTCTGCAAACGTAGAAGGGTAGGTACCTGTTGTCAGGGCTTCGAGTGCAGCAATGGGCTCTACAGTCGGGTGCTGTGGGACTGCTCCCTGTGATGACGAGGACACTGCCCTGCCTTACTGTCACCCCTGGCTCCCTGTTCCCCTTCCTTTGTGGGGTGGCCCTGATCTTGCTGCTGCTCCCTGATGCCTCTGAGCAAGGGAGATCACCAAAAAACTATTTTCATGGGATGAATGGAAATTTGTGTGAAAAAAAGGTATTATATAGCCTACCAAAGTTTTACCCTCAGATTTACCTACGCTTGTGGCATCAATTTAAGGTTATTCTCAGTATTGACATTAGTATAATTCCCTGCTCCATCTGGTCACCCTAAAACGGAAGCTCTGGGATCCCTAACCTGGATGCCTGAGAAAGACCTGAACTAGACAACATTTCCATCTCTGTTCAGCAAAAGAAATACCAGGCAGGGAATCTAGTCGTCACCACTTGTAGTAGCACCATTGCCTTCAATCTCCCAATTCTCTCCTTATTAATGACACAGTCACATAGTGCAAAAGCAGTTGTTCCCAGCAACCCATGCAGTGGTACAGAGCCACATCCCTGCAGGAGCAAGGAAATCATGCATCCTCCTGACTGTTACAACAAATGTCCCCAGACTGGACACCTAACAGGATAAACAGCTTACATATTTGCCAGAGTTTACAACTGGGGGCATTTCTACGTTTTACCCTTGATCCTCAATGTAGCAATTGATAGGAAGAATGATCTCATTTGCTTTGCCAACAGATGCAAGCACATATGGTGAAGACTCCAGGTGGGTGAGGTATAGGCTGGTAGATTAAAAGAGAAGCTGAACATACTGGAAGGGTGATTTAATGCCGACAATACTGTCACCGCCCTGTGCTCATACTGGAGATAGCAGATGATGCACATTCTGCCAAAGAGATTTCACAGAGGTTGTGATTTTCCTTCGCACAGAGCTATGACAGCAATCTCTCAGCTTAATTAGCAATTGCCGAAATATGTCACACTTGGTAGGAGGTAAATTATTTTGGCCTTATCAAATCATTTTCAAACATGCTGTTTCCTTTGTGGTCACAAAAACATTACAGCCTCAAGTCTGCAAGGGAGCTGTTACAGAGGGGGGGAAATTTTTTTAAGGTAATATCAGGGCTCTGTAACAAAACAGCAAATGCAGGAAAACAGGAATCTCTGCTCCAGGTTTCACAGTGACATTGCTCACTGTGAGATTGTTCAGGTCTGGCTGACTTCCCAAAATGAGCGGAAGCAGCTATTTCCCCCAAATCACGTTATGGCAAACAGCAAGTCAACATAATCTTCACACATATCCTATTTCAAAAGCAAAACAGAAGCTTCCCCAGCTCCAACTGGAGCTGCAAGTCTGATCTGCAATGTTGAGAGAAGTTGTTTCCCGCTGCTTGACTCTTTTTCTCCTAAAGACATCTTGAATTTATGGGCTTGATGCCAAACCATGGCATCTTTTACATCTAAAGCTAGAAACCTCAGACATGACTCTGATGGATACCCCTATGTGAGGGCTGTGGGGTAAGTCCACCAAATTAGGAGGCAGATGTGCAACAGTGTCAGATCCTTCATATATTTACATGTGTATTTATGTCTTTGTTAAGGCTTGGTAGGAAATGTGGATCCTGCAGGTTGAGAGCAGAGATAACATGAGATCAGAGGCAGACCAGGAGGGAGGAATGGTCTTGTACTGGAGACTCCAGTCCAGGCTCCCAGCTCCGTAAGCCTGGAAATGAAGTAAGGAGCCAGGCAGCAAAGTCAGAAATGTGATCATGAAGAAATGGTTGGGAGATCAACTTAAGGACAGCCCTCAGTGGGAACAGCAAGCGCTTCACAGGTCCCTCTAACCCTGCCTGCATCAGCAAGCCTGGCCTGTACAGAGGAGATGGCTGTTTCTCTTCCTTCCCACTGTTCACCCCCATGGCGTTTTGAAGACCTAGCTCGGACTTTTGGCTGTTGCATTCCCCGAGGCATTCAAATGCCTCGACTGCCTTTGCTGTGCTGAAACCTTCCTGAATCCCTACTAAACACCACACCACTGACCAACTCTTTCCTCCCTCTTTTCTACGGGGCCTTCTTTGATGTGCCAGGTGACCAGAGAGAACAGAAGTCTCCCATCCTCCATGTGTTTGCTTTTGACACTTCTTGATTATGAAGTGGCTAATGAATACAAGGTTGCTTTTTCAATGCTGATGAATAACCCAGCAGCTTGAATCCCACTGGCTTTCAATGTGATCCGTGTTCCTCTGCTTCTCTGGGGTTTAAAGATAAGCAGAAAGATCCCTGGCATCAAATGACAGGTGCTGGTCTCAGCACTGCAAGAGGCACACTTCCATCGACATGCCCTGACATGCCTGCTCCTCATGGGGCTGCTCAGCTCCACAGGGCTGGTCTGCTCATTTCCCCTAAGAAAAACAGCTTCCTGTGTGCAACACATCATGAAAGGAGATTTATTTCCCCTCTGACACAGCCACACTCCGGTGTCCCCATTTCAGCTCTTCTAGCACTGTAATGTGTATGGTTCTCACCCATCACCCCAGCAGCATTCAGGATGGCATAAGAAGAAAGTAAGTTCAACCTACAGATTGGCAGTGGTATAACTGCACCCAGCAGGACACTGTTTTCTCTTTCAAGCTAATTGTAGCAGAGCATGCCAGTATATTTGTGCTTCCTGCAGGACAGATTACTCTTTTCTACACATTCTCTTATATCCAGGAAGATCTTTTCTAGTATAAAGGACATCATTGATACTAAGCTTGCATTTACAGGGATGGGCTGCCTGAAGTATGCTGCTTTAATTAAAACAGTATAACTTCTGCTTGCAATTAATCCCTAATGGGTTTTGAAGATTGGATCGTTCATTTATCCTGGGCCACAGTAAATGGGAAATTTCCAATTCAAGGAGTGCTGGACCCAAGGGGCAGAGAGAGCAACATCAAAGTGATCAGAGCCTCACTGCAAGGATGGCAAAGCAGGGAAAGTGAGGCTGTACAACGGCCAGAGCATCTTAGTCATGGTCCCCTTCCAAAGTCACCCTGTAGATGCCCCTTCTTTTGTCCTCTGCAAATGAAGAGGAAGCAAGACTCAGGCTTGGCCCTTTTTGAGGCAAAGCTGTACCACAAGCCACCTCCACGCCAAATCTAGCAGAGGCACAGGCAGCCTTCAAAGGTACTTACTGCTGCTTTATGCACTGACAAATAAAAGAAACCCAGCTGAAACCTGTGCCATTATTAAATGCATTAGAGGTCAAATCACCATATAAATCTAGGAGAGTACAGGTACTTCCAAGAGCAAGTGAGTGCTGTTATTGCAGTATTCCTACCACAGCTTGTTCCTGCTACCAGGAGGAGCAATGTCCCCTCTCAGCATATTGGCAAAACTGCTTGATGAGGTAAGGAACCTCCAGAAATCATGAACATTGCAGAAATTCACTAGTTTTACTCAGCTCCCCTTTCTTGAATACTGGAAGTGGTCATCTGCCCAAGCATGGGGTGTCCTGGGTGCCCGGTGGTTATGGATGCGAGCGATCCTAGAGAAAGGCATTATCTGCAGAGGGCTGCATCATCAGGAGATGCACAAATGCTCTTATAACCTTTCCCAGATGAAGGCCTTTCTGCTCCTGAGACCCCAGTTCCCTCAATGAAGGGGAGCCACTGTTATGCCCCATTTAGACATAGTGTGTATGGCTGAGTTGGGTCTCATGTTCACACAGGAATACAGGAACCCTGAACTAAGACACTCATCCCATGCCACAATGAAAAGTTGCTCCTTGACCTTACCTTGAATTTTTCTCAAATGACACTTCATTCTTCTCTGTTTTCAATATTTCTGCTCGGTAACTCTAAGAAATGTAGGGAGAACATAAACCTCCACTTGCAGTTCATGAGCAAAAAAACAGGCAAATAATATTACCAACTCCCCAGGCTGAATCCAACGCCCTGAAATACTTTGAAATTTCTTGCTATTAATAAAGAAATGAAGGGGAACTAATGCTGCTCATTCCTTTTCAAGCCAGAGTACATACATGTGCTGTAAAACTCTATGATGATCTGTTTTCCAATCAGCAGACATATAAAGTGTGTATTATGGTTTTGTTCTTATTATACAACACAGAAGTTATTAGAAATGGGTGAGGGAGTCATAAGGCATCAATTCTATGACACAGTTAGAATCAGAATATCTGAAGGCTTGAAACAAGGTTGATGGGGGGAAAAATGCCAAAGGGTTGACAGAACAAAGTGAGATACAGTAAGAATAAGAGCCAATGCCCATGTGATTTAAATACTCATTTTCATTGTGGGGTACTGAAAGTCCTGGGAAACAAGAAACTTGTGTTCACAACTATTTAGGAATAGCCACTGAACGTCATAGGACAAGGTGGTCTTCACCACGTTTAACAAAGGAAAGCTTTCAAATATAAGTGAGACACCCTGAAGACACATCACGAAAGGCCCAGGTGATGCTCAGGGTGAGTCCAGCTTAAGCTGAGACAACCTGTCACAGTTGTGGTTCAAACTGAGACTGGGTGGATGCACTGAAGCTTTAGCAAAGACAATTTGGACAGTCTTTGGACCAATGCTGTGGCAAGGTCCCATAAGGTCACTGAAGTTACTGCTTTACAATAGCTTCTGTGTCAGTGCAAGCTCCTAATTAATTGCTTAATTAGTTGTAGTCTGTAGAAACCTGCTTAGAACAACGCCATCTGTGTGACAAGGTCAAGGAATGAGGACACATTCAGCACAATTAGTGAGTGTGGTGTCTTGAATGAAATCCAGAAATCCCAGGCTGGGACAATTACTATTTAAATTAGTTCAAAGGCCCACATGCCTCTGGACACCAAATCCCATTTCCTGGGTTATCACACCTAGGAAGATTTGGAAGTTACCCTGTCTGCCATTATCAGCCCAAAGACCACCTCCAGCTTTTGTAGCATGTCCTTGCCATAGCGAAGGAAAGTGCTGGGAGCAGCTACTAGGCTCTGAACCACGGACAGGGAAATCTCAACCAACTTTTGGTCCCCATTGTGAAGGGGGGACATGATTCCTTCTAGAGATCCCCCATCAGATGACTGAGCAACAAAAAGTCCAAATCCCAGCCAGAGGAGGCTCCCTGAACAGACCTGGGAAGAAAAGATTTGGTCTTTCCTGCTCCCACCATCACACTTCTACACCTTTTGCTAGAGACAGTAGCCGTAAGGAGAGGTCCCTCATGGTGATACACCTCATGATGCTGGGACAGTGTCCTGGTTTCGGCTGGGATAGAGTTAACTTTCTTTTTAGTAGCTGGTACAGTGCTGTGTTTTGGATTTAGTGTGAGAATACTGTTGATAACACGCTGATGTTTTAGTTGTTGCTAAGTAGCGCTTATCTTAAGCCAAGGATTTTTCAGTTTCCCATGCTCTGCCAGCAAGCAGGTGTGCAAGAAGCTGAGAGGGAACATAGCCGGGGCAGCTGACCTGAACTAGCCAAAGGGGTATTCCATACCATGGAACGTCATGCCCAGTATATAAACAGGGGGGAGCTGGCCAGGAGGCGCGGATCGCGGCTCGGGAACTAACTGGGCATCGGTCAGCGAGTGGTGAGCAATTGCATTGTGCATCACTGTTTTTTTTCCTCCCCCCCCCTTCCTTTTTTTGTTGTATTCCTTTTCATTATTATTATTATTATATTTCAATATTACTATTGTTAGTATTATATTTTACTTTAGTTATTAAACTGCTCTTATCTCAACCCACGAGTTTTACTTTTTTTTTCTTTCCTTTCCTCCTCCTCCCCCCACTGGGAGCAAGGGGAGGGGGAAGCGGCTGCGTGGTGCTTAGTTGCTGACTGGGGTTAAACCACGACAGACAGACACTAACATCCATTGGCCACCTTTGGGACTGGGTCCTGGGAATTCTGGGTAACAGCTGGTTTGAATTGCATCCTTTCTCCTGGACTTCATGATGGCACTCACTCCAAGGAAGGCAGGATGAGGAATGGGGTTGAGCAGGGACTGCCAATTCCATCTCTCCTGCCCAATGCTGTGACCCCTCTTCTTTCATCTCTGGCCTTGCTCATCCTCTTGGAGGAAGCTCAGTCCCTCTGTGAACATGTGTGGACTTGCATTCACCCAAGCAACCCTGGCTCCTTCACACTTCTTGGAAATAATACAAGAAATGCCAAGATGTGGAAATGTCATTCATAATTCACTGCTGATCATGCCCCATAATGAGTGTATTTGAATACTAAACTGGCACGGGGGAAGGGAGAAGAAAGATTTTCACAATATGAAAAAGTTAGTTGGTTCTTTCCCCCCAAGCACATAAAATACTACATCATCAGTTTTATTACCAACAATACATCATGTGTCTCAATAGGTGCATTTTAATGTCCTGCTTACCTCTGTGGATACAGCTGGAGGCAAAGCATCCAGCAAATGCTATTGTTTAGATTAGGAAACAGTGTTTGGGAACAATGCAATAATATTAGATAATTAACTAATCTTCCACTGCTTAGAGAAAGATTTCAACCATTTTAGGCACAAATGAAACAAGGACTGGAAACAGGGTACCACGGAGACTGGTAAGAGGTAGGGTCAAGACTGTTACAGATCAAGGCCAGAGCTATTGAAGGAGCAGAGTACCTGTATATCTGTATGTCCCTGGCAGCCCGAATTTCTAGTGGCTGCCTCAGGGAAGCTGTTCCTGCTGGGCTGAATATTTTGTCCAGAGTCATGGGAACAAAGTGCAATCTCTCCATCTACTTTAATGGGACAGGTTTATTTCTTGTTGGTCTTGTTGGCTCTCAAGCTTTTTGGCTGGCACAGAGCTTAACTTGCTGTCGTGGTTTAACCTCAGTCAGCAAGCAAGCACCACACAGCCGCTCCCTCACTCCCCATCCCCTGCCTCTTGCTCCCAGTGGGATGGGGAGGAGAACCGGGAAAGAAGGCAGAACTCGTGGGTTGAGATAAGAACAATTTAATAACTAAAGTAAAATATAATACTAACAATAGTAATAATGAAATACAATAATAATAATAATAATAATAATAATAATAATAGTAATGAAAAGGAATATAACAAAAAAAGGGGAGGGGAGAGGGAAAAAAAACCAAACAGTGATGCACAATGCAGTTGCTCACCACCCGCTGACCAAGGCCAGAGCAGCGATCCGCCCCTCCCAGCCAACTCTCCCCTGTTCATATACTGGGCATGACGTTCCATGGTATGGAATACCCCTTTGGCTAGTTCAGGTCAGGTGCCTCGGCTATGTTCCCTCTCAGCTTCTTGTACACCTGCTTGCTGGCAGAGCATGGGAAACTGAAAAGTCCTTGGCTTAAGATAAGCACTACTTAGCAACAACTAAAACATCAGAGTGTTATCAACAGTATTCTCACACTAAATCCAAAACACAGCACTGTACCGGCTACTAAGAAGAGAGTTAACTCTGTCCCAGCCGAAACCACGACACTTGCCAGAGGTCCCCCTGGACACTGCCACTAGCAACAGAAATCTGTCTTTTACTATGCTGCCTGCCAGGGTCCCGTGATATGGCTCCTTTATATGTTTTAGTTTTCACTTGAAGAAACCCTTGCACTCAGTGGGAAAGTCTGGAGGCTCACTGCTGGGACAGCCATAGCAACTATTTGCCCTGGAGGAAAACCTCAGTGCATAACCACTGGGGAGGTGCATGCTGCTCAGGCACAACAGCTGAAAACGGAGAGTCTTCCCCCTTCCTATCTCAGATATTTTATCAGTTTATACAACAGCTGTGTTCCTTTCCCAGGTTCTGCCTTGCAGTGGGTCCTAAGACTCATCTATTTTGATACGATTGATAATCCAGTATTTATTTTAGGCTGAAGAGCATACTCATTACTTGTGAAAATGCAGTGCCCAGTTTTAGATACAAACTGCACAGCTGCAGGTAGGTCCTAGTCCCTTCCTTTTCAGCTGGTTCCTGCAGTTCATCCCAAAATAAATATATAAAAACTTTATTTCTTTCCTGCTGCTGGGAAGTCAGTCAATTCAACAAGGAGTTACAATTGTCTGGCAGGCATCTTTGGGTGCCTAGATCACTAGACTCAAGTCTTCACTTCAAAGGGTTTTTCTGCAGCCCATTTGAAAAAGAGATGTAGATTGTAATCAGAAGTGATCAATTCACTTTGCTGTGCATCCAAACAAAGTAGTAAATCAGTAGCCCTCACCAGAAGAGCTGCTGAGAGATAGCAAGCTGTATATTCAAGATTAGAATATAGCCCTGGGTCTCTGGTACATGACGTTGATCTCTGAGAAGAAGAAAAAAAATACCCGAGTATTCTGCAGACCGATAAAAGGTTAACCTTAAGTCTTTGCTGCTGAAAACATCCATTCATTTACTGCTGCATACCTTAAACTTCAGATGTGCATGCCTCCCTTCATTTGTTTTTGTTTTGGAAAAGGGTGCTGTCACAGCGCGAGACGAAAGAAAGGTCTATTATATAAGCAGCACCCAAAGAACTACTCTAGACACACACTCTGTTTTGTGTGTGTCTAGAACTCCTTTGGCAAGGAGAATTCAAGGGAGAACATCTACCACCTTGGATATGAGGAGCTTCATCACATCACCAGGCTTCTGAAGCAGACACTGAAGCAGCACCCAAAGCTTTCTGGCTTTTCTGACAACTGAAGCAGACATTGGGATGGCCAGAACGGGGGGACCATGTTCCATTCCCAGATCTGCAGTGGGTCTCTTCTTTTCTCGTGCCTCCTTCAGCAGGGCAACTTACTAGGGAGGTGCAAAATCATGTGCCCTGTTTTTGCCCTTGAACTGGGAGCATGCTCCTTCTGTGTCCTCTCCTGGAATATAATCCATCCTGGACACTCTACCTTTGCAGATGTGAAAAATCAAGTATTTAGCTGGGAGATGTAAGGATTACTAACAAAAGCCCCTCCATGTCCTTGCTAACCATTCTAACTCCATGTTCCTGCTAACAAAATGCATCATTGCTGTCTAAGCTAAAAAACACCAAAAAACCACGGCCTAAGACTAAAAAGTTGTTTAAACTTAGTAAGAATTGCCTAAATGTCAGGGGGCCTGAACCCCCTGATCAATTGCTGTGGAAGATTTATTACCCTACTCTTCAGATGCCTACACCAGACAGGCCTCTAAATGATTTTGTGAATACTACAGACACACCAAGCTTAGTTGCAGGTGTGCAAGTAACCTGTTGAAGGTGCATTATTCTGCACTGAAACAATCCTCGCTGTCTCATAAGCCTGTGAAATAATGAGCCAATAGATGAGCAACAAAAAGTAACAGCACGATGAAAAGAGGATGCCAGGAGGGAATAATGTTTTATACCCTTGGAGCATGACTATACTGATATGGCTCTGGGCTCTGGCTGGCTCAGCATAATGTGCAAGGCATAAATGTCTGGCACAGAACAATTCATGTACAAAGTTTGCCATTGTGTAGGATGTTCTTGCTCATAAAAGAGACCCCTCATCTCCTCAAACATTTTGAATTGGTCTCTCTTCTGTCCCAAAACTTCCTCGTAATTAAACACCTGCATAATGAATTAAACTCTCCAGGGAATGTTATTTGCCAGCTACCTTTCCAATTATTTGAAATTAGCTTAAGGGCTAAAGCAATCAGGCCATTCATTAATCTAATCCCTTTTTGTAGCTGTAGTTCGTGACTTGGAAATGTGACCACAAGATCAAAAGGACAAAGAGGAATGAAGAGGAAATTATACAAGACACTTATAAAGTTCCCTGGCCCAAGACCTCACCCACAGCACACTGAAATCTGCAGCTGCTGACACACAACACACTCTAAATGGCCATTTTCTTGTGTGCACAAACATCTCTCTTCTCAGGAGACGTCTACCCTGAAGGGAAAAGTCAGCATGAACAAAGTCTACCCACACACAAACCACTGGCTGGGAGCCAGCTCCCGCCTGGAAAGCAGAGAATTAGAGGTGCTAGTAGTTAATAAACCCCACTTCAGAGTGGCTATCATGGTCTGAGGCAGACCCTGGGGAATCAAAGAGCCACAAGACGTCCTCTGTCACTCTGTCCAGGACTAGGCTCCTCTGAAAGGAGCAGAAGTTGCAAACCTTGAATGTACTGAACCATGTGATGAGCTTTTTGCAAAGCCAAGGGATGTCACCCGAATGTCCCTAATCAGGGGCCAGGGACATCCATTTCAGAGCTGCTCTTCCAAGAACAAGAGACCCAGCACTCACACAGCAACATATGTTCCTGGCCATCTCAGCAGGTAGTTTCTCTCTGTATCACAGTTGAGAACAGCAGCCATGTTATTTTATGCTGGCACAGGCTGTGCTGTTCAGTATTCACTACCATCCTCTGCCCAGCAAATGTGCCATCTGCCTGATGGGAGCAAGGGGAGGAGTGTGGACAGGCAGTCAGCAGCGACCTTCTGCAGACCAGCCCTTGTGAATACAGACTTGTCCGTGTCCTGGCCACGCACATGCTCTGCATGGTAGATTATCATACCAATCTATTTAGTGCCCATAGCTGCAACCACCTGCCTCATGAACATGCCCATGTGTGAGCCACAGTGGCAGAGAAAGCCCCTTGCAGTATTCATGCAATCTTACGTTTAATCATTCTTCAGTATTCATGCAATCTTACGTTTAATCATTCTTAAGAGGGGAAATCTCTAACCTGCCTTTCTTCATGCAAGACCTACCTGGTGGAGTAAGCTGGCCCTACCCAAGCTATCGCATCCCATGCTATGCTCCTAAATTAACTCTGGTCATCACAGCCTCTCTCCCACTCTCAGTTTCCCCATCCAACACAGCATATTTCCCTCTCCTTGATGCCCTTTATTCCTCCTCAGAAAGGCTGAGGGATCCTCACTCTCGCTACTGGGCAGACTGGATGCTTGAGCCCAGGTACTGGAGGGATTCCACATTGCACAGGTGTGTGTATATGTATATGTGTGTATATACAAATAGATAGATGTTCTCACTAGTGGACCTCCATCCTGCTCAGACAGAGAAAGAAGCAGGATGAGGCTGCTGCTGCTGTCTGCATTTGTTGAGTGCTCTGAGTGTCCTTCTATGATCTGTGTGGCCAGCCATGTATATATGTAAATACACGATGTACACAGTGTATATGTGTGCTCTGTGTGTGTGTGCCTGCTGGGAGTGCATCTTCAGCCTTCCTGCTGGTTGGACCTGCAGGCATGGAGCGGCAGCATCTTCACCCCTCTTGGGCTGCTGGATCTGGCATGAACTATTTTCCTCTAACAGACTCTACCTCTGTTTCTAATGAACATGCATGGTCAGCAGTTTACTGGGCTTGCATCTGTTGCTCACGGACCGACTCATGCTGCTCAGCCCAGGGAGACCAGTGTGCCCAGCACTGCTCCCTCCCCCAGGGGCAGACCCACCTCCAGGTTAGTATCAGTTCTGTCTACAGACCTGCCAAGGGCAGGATGCCTCGGTCACACGCAAGCAGTCCCTGCCCCAACCCCCTGAGTGGACAAGGTAGATAAGGGGTGAAAGCCATCAGCTAAAAGCAATCAGCATAGGCCAGGCTCAAGTATAGATGCAAGTCAAAGCACAAGATATGTATGTCTGAAGAGCCATATGCAAGTACAAGACAGCTGTCTTGTGGTAGCTAAAATTATAGTGTCATTTGATGATCTTGAAGTGCTTATCCTTGCAAGCACTATGTTTTAACAGGAGTGCACACATATGCATTCATTCACAGAGACAGTTTGCAAGCAGAGCCGTACAAGCAGTTTGCAAGCAATGTTCACCCCACATTTCCTCATATAAAACCTTGTTTTCAATGGTTTCAATCTCTTGCCAAACTTCAGGCCTGAAATCTAACATGCCAGTCCTCCACAGCTATTCCTGTGTTACGAATATGGCTGGAAGAACTCAGTTCTTTTTTAAGGTGATCACTGAGGAAAAGTCCCAGAGCATACAACTCATCCCAGCGAGAAGCTAAGGCCCATGACACGAGGGTCTGAGAGCCACAGGCACCTAGGGGTGAAGTCATGTAAGCATGGACTGCACCGGCATTGATCAGGGGACCTGACCCCCTGTGTGAGTCCCTGCCTTAGTCCCCTCCTCGGTAAGACAGAGTTGGCAAAGCCAGGTCTTCCACACAAAAGTGACTGGAGGGGAAGCAATTCCCACCAGCTGAAGAGTTGGCATGTCAAGAAATAATAAATATTAACTAAACAGAATCTATATTCATCAGCTATTAAGATTGAAACAGGCTCAGAGGAACCCATAAGTCATGGTGTCTGCCAACTACCTTGCAACTGGGACACAGCCCCGTGAGCAGTGGACCTCCCAGGGCCGGGGCTCTCATGCAAGGACAGCAGCCATACCATCAGCCCTTGGCCATCTCAGCAAGACATCTCACCACAGAGCTCTGCTGGGACGATTTCTGCCACAAAAGTCCTTAGCAGCTCCATGTAAGGAGGAACTCATTTTGACTTATTTTGACTCATTCCTGACACAAGAGTGTTTAATTGTCCAGAGGTTTTATTCATAACCTTTTACAGCTCAAAGACTACAAAATTTCATCAGAAGGGTGCCTGCATGTGCCTGCACTCACATGCACACACAGAGCCAGACAAAGAACTCAGAGATTTGCTTTTCAAGTGATCAGCACAGACAGCTCAAAGCTTTGCGTGACCGACAGCAGAGACAGGGCTGGGTAGCCCCAGAACACACCCAGTACCCTACATTCAAGCTGTGTGACCTGAAGCACCAGCCCAGCTTCAACTCAGGGTTGTGTGATTTGGTATCCTGGTCCAAGACACCAAAAAAAGGACTTTTCCATGTTATATTTAAGGAGGTTAAAGCTCATCTTCTTTTGACAGTCAGCTCTTTTGTACAAGCGCTACTTAGTCCAAGAAATGATGCAGTGCTGAAAAATCAACAACCTCTCTTGAAAATGCAAAAGCCCACTGTCTGCTTTGCTAGCATTGCTTCAGCAATGCTGACCAGCAAGTCCTGCAACTATACAGCTTGGCCTGTTACTGCACATATAACAACTAAAGAAAAATACTCCAGGTTTTTGGTTTTGCCTGTGCTTTTTCATCTCAGATACAAGGGGATGCAGCATCACCAGTACAAACATATGCTCATGGCTGTGGATGTCAACTTCTTTACAATCTATTATATTCTGTTTTTTGATGGAGAAAAGTGGTGCAGAGAGCAAAAAAAACCAGAGTGGGCTGGTAGAGCATGGAAAGGTCTTACCAGCACCACCAGTCAGTTTGGTGGAGTGTGGCACGTCACACTGTTGTCCCATCTCATGGTTTTCCCTGTTGAGATGGGGACTATGAGCCACATTTCTAATGAATAAACAACAGATAACACCTGGCTGTTATTTCCCTGTCCTTTTCAGTAGTGGCTAGATGTCAAAATCTGACACAGAAAAGCAAAGAAAGTGAAATACATTCATGTGTGCTGAGCATCTAATCTCTGATCTCTGATAAAGGTGAAGTTCATACTGTCTTCTCCCTCCCAGTGGGGACACGAACAGTCTTTCTTTCTTCTCCCCAGTGACCACTGAAACATGTCAAAATACAGTTTTTTCAAAGCCTCTATCTCTGGAAACTGGATAGAAAGCAACCAAATGTTTCAGAAGTTATCATGAAGAAAGACAAGCTACTCCTTTGCCTGATCACGTATGCCTCGTGTCCGTATGAAAACCGTCGAAAATCCTTTTACCCAGTGTGCAGTCCCTACTTTTCTTTAAAGACAATTCGAGCGATGGTATTTGGAGCTGTGCCCGCTCAAGCAATCTATGGGCTGGGGAAATAATTACAGAGCCATGCATCCCTCGATCACCGTGTGAGGGAGGTAATTACGGCACGGAGTAAGCGCAGCAGACGGGAAGCGATTGCTCTCATACGGTTGGATTGCAGTCTGCTGCCTGGCAGGTCTCACATGCTGCTGGGGAGGAAATCGGGTTTGGAGGCTATTTGAGCACCTAAGCATGCCGAGAAGTGTCCAGTGGGATTTTTCAGGTGTATGTCTATGCCAGCCTGACACAGCTCCATGGAGGCTGCACAGAAGCTGGATAGAGGTGTTGTACATACTCTTTTTTCTGTCTGGCCCAGCTGGCATCTCTCGGATGCTTTGGTGGGGACTTACTGGGGATGAAGGGCTCCACATGGCCACCCATGTCGCACAAGAGAGCAGGTACAAAGTGAAGCTCATTCACACCAGCACAGACTTAGGTCTCTGATAATGAATTTCTTTCTACAGGAGGGAAAGAAATGTGTGCCACAGTGTTGCTCTCTTTCCTAAAAATAAACGCAGGGAGAAAAAGAGGATTCAGACAAAAAGACCTTGCAGTATTATCAACCCCCACCAAGCAGAAATCCTGACAGGCCCCAATAAATCGTCTGATAGGTTTAACGGTAAACTTGACAAGACAAAAAGATTCTTTTTTAACTTCTTTCTCTGACTTATGAAGCTTCAGACTTGCCTACAATCTACAAAGCTAAAAACTTCTGTAAAAATGAAAACTGAGGTACCTGCATGACTCCAGAGGGTGGAGATTTATGAAAAAATAAACATAATGAGGTTTTTTTGATCAGACACTGTTTGTGGAGGAGAGTTTTATGGTGAAAGGCATACAACATTTACATTTTCCTCTGCAAAGGCTTCTCTGCAAACTGCACAAAACCCCCTCTGATTGAGCCCTTCAGACTCAGCTATAAGCTGTTAGGAAAGCAGCTAATCCAAAAAATTGCAAGCCTAAAAACTCATTTGCCCCATTTGTAGAAAAGTGGAAAATTAGCCAATAAACACTGTCTACTGTTAAAAATCAGAGTACTCAGAGACGTTACCTGAGACGTTAACTCCTGAGAGGTTACCCTAAAGCAGTAGCCTCTGGACAGGTCACCTGAATGGCTGATGTGTGCAAAGCCCCTGTATTTTAGTTGTGATGGCTCAGGCGAGAGAGGGACCTGGACACCACTTAGCGTGACACCAGCATGACCAGGAGGACACCTTGTGCCTGTGAGGCAATGGGAGTCACATCCTGATCTCATGGTCTGAAGAAGCAACCATGATGGAAGTTGGGATACATGGGAAGAAAATGGCCCGGTCCTGACAGTGATTTACTGGTAGCTGAGAGAGAGAGCAAGACTGGGCAGCCACAAGGAGTGGGTGTAAGTCTCTTGTGGGAAGGAAAACACTGATCAAAATAGAAGAAAGTAAATGAGCAAGTATACAACACAATGATGGCCTCAGGCTTTCTGTTTCACTGAGGGAAGATGAAAAGCAGCAACTCTCAGTGTTGCTTGGCATAGGAAGATCACCAGGCAATGCCCTACTTGTGAAAATCAGATATCCCAACGGAAAGGAACTGGTTTTGCTTTCATAGAGTGCGTTTCTGAATCCACTGCTCCTCCCTGCTGGCTCAGCTAAACCTGATGCACATCTTCATTTCCACCATGCAGGCAGACCCTGCACAGCTGCATCGTTCGATACAGATGGCCTCCAAGAAGCGCTAAGTCAGCATCACATTGGCAAGAGCCTTGGTGGAAACACTAAGTCCCACACAGAGCAGAAATAGCCCCTGCAGGAAGCACACTGCTTTTATGGAGCACAGAGAAAATTAAATCATTCTGTTTTGAAAGAGCACCTCTGAAACCTTAAAGCATCCATCCTTGTATAATTCTTTTGCACCATGACATAGACATATGCAGCATAAATGTACAGCCAGGTGCTGCAGGAATAAACTGAAAGCACCTGTCCCTTTGGATTGAGCTGTACTACAAATATATCTTCTGCAAATCAGGTCTTCATCTGTAAATGCATTGCACACCTAAAGGAGACCAAGTTTTTTAAAAAAAGTTCACCACAAGTGCTAAATTCTGGCACAAAGAATCCATCCACCAACTTTGAAGTTCCTACGTGTTACAATTTTTTCTCAGACTGGGCTTTTAGTAGAACTACCCAGGAGACTTCTGAAAACATGACATTTTCAAGAGCTCAAGCAACTGCAAAAAAAGGTTTGAATGCAAGTGCCAAGTGTTGATCTTTAGTTATAGTTCTGACTTTTTATAAAGGACGGAGAATGTTAGACTACCATTTGTATTAACAAGAGATCACAAATGTTATTCAGGAGTTTAAGTTAAAAGACTTATATAAATAGAAATCACATGCTAATAGGATGTAATGTTTTACTACCTCACATATAAAACATCATTCTGAATGGTTTATGCTCCAAAGTACGAGTCGATACCGCTCTCAGTATTAGCTTAGCTACGTGCAGGATTTCGGTGGTTTATACCTGCTATTTTAGCCAGTTCTCAGCCATAGAAGGTTTTGGCCTTAATTTTAGTTTCATTTTTCCACTAGAAAATGCCAATTTGTTAGACGTAGGGTTTTGCAGAAGAGCCAGTTTCAGTGAAGGCTTGTGGTTTCTCAGGGCTGTGATGGACCTGCTGGAGGGGAAGGCAGGCAGCGAAGGTACCTGCCTGGGAACTCGGGGAGTGGACAGACTGATGCGCCTGTGCTGGACTGGGACGAGCAGGGACTTGACCATCTTTCTGCAAGAGATTCGGGAAATGAGTTCTCGGTTGATTCAGCTGTTGCAGACAGAGAGCTAAGAGGAGAGACTGGAGGAAAGGAGCATGCAGGGGTAGCGGTATTATTACTATAATTTTTTAGTGAGGAGAGATGAAAAGATTTCTACTTCCAATGCAAAAACAAAAAGCAGAAGTCAAAATTCCTCAGAAAGACAGTCCTTCCTCCTGTCTGGATTTAGCCACAGCTTGCCTTGGTGCATCCAAGGGGTCAACTAACAAAGATTAATTTACTGTCTCTCAACCTAATAAAAGCAAAGCACCTGCCTGATCTTTCTTGCTGACAGCTCCTAGTTTTAGGCAGCCACATTCAGCTGTTCTCCATCATTATGCTAAACCAAACAACACCCAAGTTTCCATTTTCCAGTGCCTAAATCCTTCAGCACAATATCATCATCTTTCCCTGCCTTCGTGTGGCCTTTTCCACTTTCCTTACACTCCTGTTGAGGTAGTAGGGTCTCATGGATTCATGCTGGCGCCTGGGATCAGTTCACAGCTAATGTGGATGCCCTGTCCTTTGTACACTGGCTCTCAGTACATTTCGGTTCTCAGCCATACTGCTTTTTAGTACTTAATTATGTTGTTTGGTTTGCACTTATTGGACTGTGTTGTGCTTTCATTGCTTAAATAACTAGCTAGCAATCCCCAGGCCTCCTGAAGGAATGCTACCGCAGGAAATCAATGAACGCACTATTTTCTCCAGCACAGAGCAAACACGCTGCTGTGACAAAGTCTCAACCCTTCCTCGGCTGCAGCATTGGTGAAAAATCCTGCCTAGTCCACGTGTGTGAAGAGACGTGGCCATTGAAACTGTTGGCGAATAGCTCCGCCTGAAGAACCAAACCACAGGATACTAAAGCACATGCGGATCCCATCCGATGCTTCACTTTTTACTGTCATTGTCATCAGGCAAATCCCTTGACCCAAACTTGAGAAATCAATAGCACTCAAACAAGGAAACTTGTTATTTTCCACTGGACAAACTTCAATTGTCTCAGAGGCTTCCAAGTTCAATGACAGACACTTCATTTAAAGCAAAAAATAGTAGTGCTGTATCTCTTTCTTTGATACTGAAGACTAGGATTCTTCAGATCTGAAGTGCCTGCTCTGGCTTGACAAATACCCAGTGCTGGCAGATGTTTAGAGTAGGCAGATTAGAAAGACAGGTGAGAGGGTGAATGATTTTGGTGCTGTGGAGTACAGAATGTAGTTTGCAATAGGCATTGCTACCACCAGTAGACAGAAATATAAGCGAATGTTTCCTTGCGGTCACTGATGAGACTTCCAGTGTGACTCCTTTTCTGTCACATTACATTATCTGCCATGCTGGGAAACTCAATAATTACTCTGGAGGCACTTATGAAGACATACTTGTCGAAACAAATGATGGGGCATGAGGTGATTGCTAGTTAGGCATAGGCTGGAAACCAGCAAGCCTGTTTCATGAAGGAAACAAACCAAAACACTGTCACTTCTCTGGTAACAAATATTTCCATATTAAAATTGGACAAGAAGAACAGACTGAGCAATTTTTCAGGGGTGAAGGAAATCGTTCCTGGAAAGCAAATTTGCTTCTGCAGAACAGAAATTATTTTTCTGCTCCTGGAAGGATATTACGTGGTTTGCTTTTCCAGATGATCAGCTTGGGAACCAACAGATCAGTTTTCCCAATGGGAAATCCAAGCGTTAGAGATAGCAAGGGTGTTTTCCACTCAAAAGTCACATCCACAGAAAATCCCTAGCTGGACATTGTATAACCTGACCTGGAACCTAATCATTGTCAACTAAAACCTAAAATATTATGTAGACCCCTCTCTCAGCAAAGTATCTCACAAGACAACCATCACTATCACAGAGACATATGAAGGTGGGGAACACACTACCCTGTTTAACCACCTCCCAGTACCCTGGAGAATATCTTACCCACATCTGGGTTTTGGTGAACCTTCCTTGCTGGTGTGGGGTGATGGGTATTCTGTGGATGCAAAACTCTGAATTAGCAGGAGACATTTTAACATTACCTCATGAGACAGGTAAAAGGCAGCAATTCCCAATGGCCAGAAGCAGCAGAGCATGGAGAACACAGTGAGGCCGAGATGATCTCTAGGTGGCATCATCAGGAAATTGTCTTCGCTTTCAGTGTCACTTGAGTAATCGCTCTGGAATAGCAAGGGAGAGAGAAACGTAGAGGTGCTGGTTAATGATATCATTATTTTTCCTCTGCCATGGGCGAAGGCTGTGATCATCCACCCATAAAACTCTCCCCAGAGAGAGTACAATTGTACAAGAGTACAATTCTCCAGCAGAGCAGGAGCAGAAGAGAGCCTGCTCTCTGGTGGCTTCCTCCTTGCCTACAGGGAGGCCACATGCAACAACAGGCACCGAGGCTGTGGTTATTCCAGGCTTTGGAGTTACAGCTTTGGTACAAGAAGGGTCCTGCAAAGCTTTTTAACTCACCCTGGGAGCACCTCCAGCCTGAGATGAGGTGGCCAAAAATCTTCTCAAAAAACCCTTTTGTAGCTGCATGTTCTTCACTGATTGTAGGAGAAATGCCATGCAAAATCTCACTGAAAGGAAGACATCTGTGTCATGTTTAGAAACTTACCCTTTTGGGCATGGGTTTTGTGTCCCTCTTAGAAACTTAGCAGCCTGTTCAGGAGCTTTTGGCCTTTGGGCCAAAACAACTGCTAAAGTGACATTGCTTTACCAGTGAGCTCTAAGTGAGAAACTTAGTGTGCAAGACAGGAAAATGAACCCATGCGCAAGAAGGTAAGTTTCTAAACATGCCACTAGTGAGCCATGACTGAGAAGGACCTAGGAAATGCTGGCAGCCTCATGATATTTGAAAGACTTGGCACTAGGCAAAGGGATTGCCTCCCAAGCTGACTCATTTGGGGAACCCACCAGATGACATGACCATGTCATCCATGACCAACATGGAGAGTCAGCTTTGACAGATATTGCTGCCAAGCACCTGCCACAGACCAGAAGGGCCTGGGAGGGACAGGTGGGGGGACCAGACAGGTCCCATGCACTGAGATTACGTGGTGCACGTAAACACGAGCACGTAGAGCACCCCAGCCTGTGTCAGGAGTCTCGATGCCTCAGAAGTGACAAAACTCCATTTGGCACAAACTCAGTAAAATCCCACTTCTGAAGGGACACCTGCTGATGCTAATGTACAGTGTTTGAGCTTGGTGACTTCCCTTTCTGCTTTAATTTTCAGAACAGGCCATGTAAGTAATTTTTAATAACAATAATCTTTCCTTTCAAGAGTAAGAGAAAGAGAGGGGGAGGGAGGAAATCCACAACATTGCTGAAATGGTCTCTTGAAACAGTGCCCTTCCCTGAACTTCATGACAAGTAAGATACAAAAACAAAAATCCTTTTGATTTCCCAGTTCTTGGCTGAGTACTGTGCTGGCATTGTATCTGTGGAGACTACCTGTCTGATATTTCAAATTGCCTTTTCTTGCAGATGAAGATGAAATGGGGCAAAGATTCTCTAGGTAACTTTGATCAAGTGCTAAACCAGAAAATTATCAGTTATGCTGCTTTCCAAAGGGACTAACCATTCTCAGGGTGATGACGTCACGACGTCTCAGAGAGCTTCCATGCTGACCAGAGAGGTGGCTGTTAAACTGTAAGAGGATAATTGCGGAAGTTTTCTTAGTTATGCTAACATGAAAGGGTTGTCAAGCATTGGAAGAGGCTGCCCAGAGAAGTGGTTGAGTCACCATCCCTGGAGGTATTTAAAACACGTGTAAATGTGGTGCTTAGGGACATGGTTTAGTGGTGGACTTGGCAGTGCTAGGTTAACAGTTGGACTTGATGATCTTAAAGGTCTTTTCCAAGCTAAATGATTCTATGATTCTATGATTCTATAAAAACCCTTACTGGGGAAGATTAAGTCACTATAGGCTCATACTAATTGAATAGTAGAGTTATGCTGTGAATGCCATTTTAATGGGTAAAGTCCCCATAGTACACACTGGATCAGATGACCTGACTGTCAATCACCAAGAGTGACAGAATAATTCCGATCAGAAAGCCCTGACCATGTAGTCCAGATATGAACCAGAAGGGCAAAAAAACCCCAAAAGTCATAAATCACAGAAAGAAATCCAACAGCAAAAGGTACCTCTTACCACTTCCAGCTACACCCTCATTTCTCCAAGCAAACCTCCTCTCTCTTACAACACGATACCCAATCCTGAGCTTACCGAGACATCTTCCCTATCCAGAAACCTTTCTGACATTGGGAAGCTTTTGACAATCTGGCTACCTAGCTGGCTGTCTTCACTTGTTCCTGGTTCTGCAAGAGCTGCACCCTGAAACTGGAGGAGCTGGACATTAGAGGTGCTGAGAAGTCAGAATTACTTTCACCAATTACAGTCGCTTTGGCTTAGCAGACTAATCCTGCATAATCACTAATATTCTTTTCCACAGCACTGCTGCTTTCATGTTTAACAGTCTCTTTATAAATTTACATGGAACTTTTTGCAATTACATCATAATTTCACTAATCTGACTGAAAGCTTTTAACTCTTGCAGAAGTTAGGGAATAGCATAACTAATTAATTTTCAAGATTTGGGTGGTGAGCAAGACTGCACACACAAACTTTTCTTTATTTAATGTTAAGCTAGATGAGTTTAAGCAATCTGAAATATCAAACTATCAGGTTTTTCTTTCTACAGGTGTACCACCAGTGCATCCTCCAACCAAACAATAAGCAATCAAAAGAGAACTTGTGCAACCATTAAAAAAACACCTGGCAAAGAGTATCCCTTTCTTGGTTGAGATATTCTGTTCATCACTAGAGCAAAGATCCCTCATAGTTACTCTCCTAAGAAATCCCAGTTACTCCAGGCTTTTTACTGAGCTGGTGAAAACACAATCGAGTTCTCCTCTTTGAACAGAGCTCTTCTCTCCTGTCAGTCAGACGATATCACTATATTCATGATGCTAGAAAAATCTTATGAAGAAACAAGGCAAAATACATCCTGATGCAGCTGCAATCACATAAGTGACAAGAGACAGGAGGATCACAGGGTGTCAAGTAACAGCAGCAGCACCAGCTGACAGTCTCTTCAGGACATGGAGGGATTCACCCCTTCTCAGACATGACATCTGGCTGCAGCAGCTTCCACTGCAATTGCACAACCACTTCTAACCACAACGCACACAGAATATTTGCCGAAGGCAGCGCCTTTCCACTGCAAGTCAGGCTCTGACTTGGAGACACATCTTTGTGCTGTAATGTGAAAGATGTAATCTCAGCAAGGTCCCCAGTCCTTCCCCTTGCCAGGTGAGCTGTGCTCTCTGCAGCCCATGCAAGGTGCTGCTGTGAGAACAGATACCTGTGCAAATGGCCCTGTAGCAGAAATGACACATCTCTGTAATCACTGAGCACACAGTGGGGATTTCCTGCTTCCAATGGATCCTTTGCAGCAAAAGCAGTTATTACAATGACAACAACCCTCCTCATCCTCGCTGACTACTACTGAGTGTCCCTCGCCAATACACTTGGAATTCAGCTGAGAAGACAGCACAGGATAAAGCAATCTCAGTCTCAGTTTATCCACAAGCCTTTTTGTGGCTGTTATGAGAAAGAGGTAACCTCAGGAGTGCAGGCAAGACTGGAGTTACCAGGAGATGAGGCCCCAGAGGACATCTCCCCAGAGCATGAATTCCTGCAGAAAGCACAGTGCCCTGCCCAGATGAATGTTGATTACAGTGAATGACAAAGAAAGCAAGCAGCCCTTTCCTTTCCCTTCCCTTCCCTTCCCTTCCCTTCCCTTCCCTTCCTTCCCTTCCCTTCCCTTCCCTTCCCTTCCCTTCCCTTCCCTTCCCTTCCCTTCCCTTCCCTTCCCTTCCCTTCCTTCCCTTCCCTTCCCTTCCCTTCCCTTCCCTTCCCTTCCCTCTCCTCTCCTCTCCTCTCCTCTCCTCTCCTCTCCTCTCCTCTCCTCTCCTCTCCTCTCCTCTCCTCTCCTCTCCTCTCCTCTCCTCTCCTCCCCCTCCCCCTCCCCCTCCCCCTCCCCTTCCCCTTCCCCTTCCCCTTCCCTGTCAGGTCCCATCTCATCTCATCCCTCCTATTTTCCCCTGGTAATGTGGGAAAAGGACCTGAAGACGATGGCTTGTTTCCCTAGAGGACTAGGTGACACCATCAGAGGGAAGGCTTTCACTGGGCAAACCAGCTGGGACACCCACACACAAGCTCTTTGACTGTCTTATTTACGCATGTTTTTCAATGGTGCACATCTCTGCAGCCCTGAAATGCATTAGGCACAGGCGATGTGGGCAGGACATAAACTGGATTTCAGCAGAAACTGTGGATGTGACAAAGGATGAAGAGGAGAAATGAACTTTGTGAAGAGAAGGGAGGTGTCTACTTCCCAGCCCCAGAGTGCGTGGGATTTTGCAGCAGCTGGAATTTGGGTGCTAGACAATTCAATGGGAAACTTTGACCTCTGTATTCAGGGGAGCTGCTTCTGACACTTCCCAAATGACCTGCGCAAGAAGTCAGCCTTGAACATAACCACAAACATGGCCACCCTGGAGACTGATAGAATGAAGCTGAAACATCGATGAATTTTAGTCCATGAAATTCAACTAGCTGCTTCAGTTGATAGTAATGCTTCCTCAGCAAATGATTGCAGAAGGGAGGGAAGAGAGAAGAGGATATTTAAGACGGGATCCTGAATCATGTAGACACCCCATTCCTGAAAGGACCATGGCTTGGGAGCAGGAATCACCCGGCACAGAGCACGGCTGGCTGTACACAGAGCTGAATGTTGGGTGTGCACTTTGGACTGTGTTACACGAGGCAGTGACCCTGAGAAGGACCACTAGACCAGAGCGTTCAGTCAAGAACAAGCTGAAAATAAACCTCCTCTGTGATGCACCACAGGAGGAACGAACGTGATCCATGGAGAGGGAAGGAAAGGTACAGTGCTACAGACATGTACATAATGGGTCCAGTTCTGGTACCACCATTTCCCAAGTAAGTTGGAGAAATCAGGAATCAGAAGGCACGTACGTGCGTCATGCCACAGAAAATCATCTACACACGAAGAAAGTAGAGAAGCCAACTTCACTTGTAAGATAAATTTAAGATGCAGTTTCATCACAGTCTGTAAGTGCCTGCATGAGTAGATAATTTCTCATCAGAGACAGCTCTTTCATTTGGCAGAAAAGCAGAAGAAACCCCAGTGACTGAAAGCAGAACAGATAAAGAGCAGACACAAGGTGCAGATTTTTAACAGAGATGGTGATGAACACTTTTCTGCAGTTGTAATGGATTTTCTATTACATGAAGCCCTTTCTTAAATCGAGGCTAGCTATCCCTAAAAGCTATGTGCTTTACCTCCACCGAGACATTATAAGTGAAGAGAGGCTCTGCAGACAGCCTGCCCTGGGCTGCCTGTGACATACCGGAGGCTGGACTTCATGGTCACATAGTCCCTTCCAGTATCAAAACACTAGGCACACTGGAGAAGTCAGACAACAAGGTCTGCTGTGAACCACAGCTGCCAGCAACCTTTGATGGATATTCAGGAAACAGCCCTTTTGGTACTACTCTTTTTTTCCTTCAAAGCAACTAATTCAGCAACATGTACACACTGCATACAAAACTAATTTCTGGTATGGCCCTGTGAGATCTGCTTCAAATCCAGATGGTCCAGTGGTCTGTTTTTGACAAAGACCAACACATGATGCAACTATAAGATAATATGTGCTCTGTTTCCCTCCACACAATGCCTGTTCCAGTAATGCAGTTAAACATGATGCCCTATTCTGACCAGCACTCTGCATCCCTTTGCTCTTCTGCAAGTAGTCTGAGTTCACCTAAATGCAGCAGATGTCAAAGGCAGCATGCTGGATGGTAGCTCTCCCACCAAGGGCTGTAGTTTATCACTGCTCTGCCTCAACACACTTACTTGTCACTGAGCAGCATCTGGCTGATGCTCGCTGAAGAGGTGATGTCTCTAAAACCTGTTGCCATCACGGATTCTTTCTCCTGGTGACGTACAATTTATTTATTTTATTTTGCCTGTTTATTTATTTCTTTTTACCATTTTGAGTTTTGCAGTTGCTTCCCTTCAATTTTAAAGGTATTTAAATGATCCATAATCCACTAACCCTGACCTGGTCCCGCTCCTCTTGTTTCCCCAACTCCCAGTCTAAATTGCCTTGTCAGTCGAGCAGCCAGCCTTGCAGAATGGGCTCACAGACGTCTCTCCTTGCTTGGAAAGCTTTTCATATCTAATCTTGCAAAACCAAAACGTATCAGGGGCAAAAAACCCTGGATGCAGCTGTCCAAGCCCATTCTTCCTCCTGTCCCCTGGATTTTGATCATCTCCCTTGTGATGTTTTCTAGACACCCACAGCCAGTCTGCCTACAGCTCATCAGTAACTTGCATTCAATACATTGCCACTAGAAGGGGATTATTGCAGAGAGCAATAAACAGATCCATACTAAAACAGGCCAGCTGCCACAGTCTCCTAAATCACACTCTTTCTCTGGGAGAGCCGTAATCACAGCCATAAAGTAAATATCCCTAATCTTTGTGTGAGTGACAGGGGCTCCAAACAACCCTTTGAATTCGTGGGGAAGGCACATGTGTATCACGGCACACTCATGCCTTTGCAGGTGGGCCAGCAGCCACCACAGAGAAGTGGCTCTCAGCCACTCAACGCTGTCAGCTGTTGAGAAGGGTGAAGCTGCGATGAATGCAATGCACTTCATCAATGTTATTCTTCGTGGCATAGGGCATCACTTTAGGGCTTCCACTCAGGGAGAGGAAGACCTCCACAGTCTGCAGACACAGAGGTTCCTGCCAGGAGGAGCAGAGCAGGTGGTCCCTGCAGAGCAGATAGTCTCAACTCTGCCTGCTGCAGAAGATGCAGAGATACCCCTCTTCACTGAGCCACTTCAGCAGGAGGAGTAGCAGTACACCGCTCAAGCTGGGGCAGGTGGGGTGGCCCCTCACAATTGTCTTCTTTTTGCTTCAGAGCTGACACAGCTTCCTTTGTGGTGCAGTCCTCAAAGAAGTGTGCCCCATCCCCACCTTCTGCAAATGACAGCGTGCAGCTCATCCAGAGCTCCCACCACTTACAGGCTGGAGCTCAGGGACCTCACTGCATAGCATCAGTCTGAAAACTCAGGGAAGTGATCATGAGAAAGCGAATCGCTCTGGGCCCTGGCTGCTATTAACAAGATTCATAGCAGGGCACTTGGAGACGGCTGAAGGTGACTTCCCAGCCATGCTCCCTTCACCTAGGGCTGGCTAATAAAGGTTAATATCCCTTGGCAGGGCTCAGTATCTCCAGACACCAGTGGCTTCTCCTTTAAGGGAGAAAAATAAATCAAATGCAAATGAAGTGTAATCACTTTTGTAACCTGTTAATAATGTGCCTGTGAAGGAAACCAGGGACATAAAGTCTGTCCTATGGGGTCAGACCAATGGCCCATTGAGTCCCATGCTCTGCCTCTGACAGCAGCAGGAGGACATGACATAAACCTGGACACTTCGCAGTCCATCCCTTATGCTCCCTCAGCACCCGCAACTGTTGTGTAAGAGGTATTAGAAAGAAAAGCTTTGCCAATTCCTTTTAATATGTTTATGGATTCCTCATCCATGAATCTGTCTAATCGCTTTTGAACTTGCTGATCCGTCATAACCTCTTGTGGCAGCAAGTCACCAGGTGTTTACTACCCTGTGCGTAAACGATTTTCTGTTATCTATGTTAAGCCAATCTCTTACTAGCTCTCTCAAGTGTCCCCTGCTTCTAATATTGCAGGTTTGGCAAATGGTGGGTCTGCATTCACCTCCTCCTTCACCTTCAGGATCTTGTGCAACTGGCTCATATACCCTTTGGCCACCTTCTCTACAAAATGGAGTCTCAACCTTTTTCACTGCTCCATGTAAGGAGGCTGCTACTTCCACTTGATCATTTTCTGTGCCCTTTTCTATCTCCACAATGTCCTTAAGAAGTCGGGACCACAATTGCCCACCCCACTTCAGAAAGTGGATTGCACCGACCTTTAATACAGTGGCAAATGCTGCCAGCACTCTGTCTTGTTCTCAACACCGCTCTCAACACCCAACACTTTGTTGACTTATTGGCTTGCCCTGCACACTGTTCTGTGGGACTTCACAGCACTGACAATGATTTCTCCACAGTCTCTTTCCTGAGTTGTAGCTCACAGTTACAAGTTCAGCCTTGAGTTCACATGGATTAGGTTATTCTTCCATAAATGTACGAGTTTCCATTGATTTACATTGAAACACATCTGCCACCATTTTGCCAGTCAGGTTTGTGCAGTCCTTCCACAGTTCTTCTCTACTGGCATGCCAGCTGAGTACCCAAAAGAAGCTAACACAATCCACAAACTTGGACAGGTCTAAGAGCCCAAATGCCTCCATATTTCCCTGTGACCTTATCCCATGTCCCTGTGTTCTTCTGAGCATGTGCATGGGACAAAAGAAAGCAAGATGACATTCCCAGATCCACAACACATCCCTAGGTGAGCTTGGGCAAGACATTTATTGCACCATTTTCTTCAGTTCCCCAGGTGCAGAATGGAGAAAATACTGTTTTCCCACATCAGAAGAGCACTGTGATGACCAGTGAATTCATTAGTGAAAACAAGGTGCAAGACCCCGAAGGGAAATGGCCATACAAGTACCTAAATCATGCAAGACCTGCCTCGGCTGTCATCTGTGCTACAGCCTCCCATGTCTGCACCAGAGTGCCTCTTTGCCCATGCTGCAGAGCTCTCTGGAAGGGGAACCCCACCATGCTTAGCTCCCCAGGGCGGTGTTCAAACATGCTTTCTGGATACCTACTCCCAGGGGAGGCTGAGGACACAGCAGCTCAGGTCTTACCAGTGCAACGCAGGACCATCTAAGCCCATGCAAGCTAGAAGCATTGAGAGAAAGCATACGTGCCATGGGGCTTGACGTAAACCCCTCCAGGGCCTTCTCTTCACGTTGCAGAAGAGAGGCAGCCAGGAGGTGCTTGGGAACATTGAGAAGAGGGGTTAGATGGAAGAGGACACGGCTTAGGATCCACCTTCTGTCTCTACACTTTCATGCTCACGTCCAAGGGACGAGTTTCACAGCAGCATCCAGCAATTTGTAGGGGAAAAAAAGAAGGAAGGTTTAGCTTGAAAGCACTACATTTCCTTTCTTCTTTCACTCCCCAGAACACTCTATTTATTTCGTTTTCAGACTGTTTCAGACATTGCTGTGAAAAAGAAAAAGGGTTTTAAGAGAAAGCTCAGATGTATTCTTTTATACGACATATGAATAATTCAATTTGCTGCTATCAACAGCTTGGGTTTCTCTAAATAAGCCATCTATCTAGGGGTTAGGAGGAGAACTAGCAGGAGTGTACTATGACAAATGATCTTTCTGGATAAAAGATGGCACTGCATTTACACATGAACTCTAACAGGAGGGTATTTCAGCTAGCAACTCATGTAATATTTCACTGCCGCCACATTTGACAAGTTGTCTGTCCATTAGTTGCGGTGTAAAGAACTCATAAGATATTTATAAGCGTTTGAGAGATACCTAAATAGGTAATCATTTGATTTCAGGGATGGGCACAGAAGAGAGAAGTTTAAAGCTTTGACAGAATGTGCAGCGTTCTGCTTTCATGCCTGGTAATTGCTGGAGCAAAGTGGGGCTGTATATGCTAATGAGAGCTGTTTCAGAAATGTTTTTCCTTCAGGCAATTATGATTTTCGTAGGCAGTCTGAATAACACTACACCAGGACCTGAGAAACAGTGCTGGGGGGGGGAAGTTAAACATGGCCACGTTGTTGCAGTGATGTGCAGGACCCCTGCTTAGGATGTCTCCTGCTCCTCTGTTACATCTCCCAGGTTCTTCAGGGTCCCCGGGCTTGGGGAGGGAAGAAGGTGCCTCCTTCTAGGCAACTTGTCAGAGACATTGCTGAGCTGGATAGACCCATCCTGAAGGGGATGACAGGTAACAGAGCAGCAACTCCCGCAGCCTGGCTGGGTCAGCTCTTCAAACCAAAACCAAATCGCTGTCAGTCAAAATAGCTGGGTTTTTTCAGAAACTTTCTCTGTGGTGAAGTTTTCTGCAAGAGAACAACAACCTTCCTGGTTATCAAGAGCCTAAATCTCTTCAGAAACAAAACCCTGGCAGAAACACACTGACCAGCAGTAAAGCTATTTTCTGCATGTGTCCATGGACTCCTGCAAGTATTGCATGGAGGGGGTCACTACAAAGGGATGAGATTTTTCTGCATTTCTAAGAAACTAAATACCCAGTCCTGAAAACCCCTAGGCAGGCATTCTGCAATAAGACAGGCAGTGCCAGAGAGACATGGGTGAAGAGAAACGACTCACAACCCCAGGGCTGTTCTGTCTCCCAGAAGGCATTTTACTGAGATGCCTGAGTTGGGAATCCACTTGCCTTGCCCTGACACATGGAGAACAGGTGGTAGCCCTCAGTTTTCAAGAGACAACAGCTCTTCTGCACAAAGCTCCCCTCTTTGCTAATGTTTGCAAAAAGGGGCTATTTTTAGAGTTTTCTCCAAGAAAGAAGTGCCAAAGCAGATACGTTACAACAAAAAACCCTTACAAGAACGGAGCCCTGATCTGCTCTTATACCTTGCAGCTCCCATGCCTCGATGAGCTGTGGCATGACAGTCAATGTGGCAAGATACTCAGCAATGTGCTGTGCATCCTCGATGGCAGAATCAAATCCTTCAAGGCTCTCACAGAGGGGAATCAAAACCTTGCACCTCTGCTGTATCACCCTCTCTCATTGTTCTCCTTTTAACTTCTGCTCCCAGTCCTGGTACTAACCCTTTCCACCTCACTTTGGGTCTATTAATAATGTAAAAAAGCATTTGCTTTTTGTCAGTAAGTGGTGGGAAAAAAAGCTTTCTAGTGGGCCAGACTCGTGCTGTGTGATTCCAGTGCTGTTTTTCTCATTTGGACAGATAGGCCAATTTTTATGTAGTTAACAATCTGGCATGGTTCATTCCCCTACTCAGTGACTGCTCTCCTCAAACACTTTTCTTCCATTCCTGGAGTCTCAATACGTGAAGCTATGTCTCTAATGAACCTCTGTACTAGCCAAGCCCAGGAGGCCCTCATGCATCTGGCTACATAGATACAGCATCTGTCCACATGGGAATCAGAAGAGCACAACACAGCAGTCATCTTTTTTGCTGGTCTTGTGCTGTCAAATGCAAATCCCTCTCCTCTCCATCTTTCTGCACGACTGGCTACATCCACAGAATTTGGACCTGCCTGGGATGGAAGTTACTCCCTGTGCTGAGACCCCTCCTGCTGAGTGCAGCTGCTCAGCAAGTTGGTCATTTGGGTCTGGTTCATGCAGAAGTGTGAAAATCACAGCGCTGCACTGGGTTGGCCAAGTAGCACAGCAATGGAGACTGAAACTGGGCTAGAAGCAGAGGCTTCTAGCAATTCTAGCAATGCACGTGTTTCTAGTCAGGCAGGTCCTTCCCCAGGCCTTGCCTCATTTTCTCCTCCCTCGCTCCATTCTCCTGGTGGAGGAGAAACCCCAATACAGAAGAGAAGATGACGCATGGGTGTGTACTTTGTGAATGTTGTCCTCTTCTGAGTACTTTGTACGTGTAGGTCAGGATGGCTGTCCATACACCTCTCTGTTTATTAGCATAGCAACATCCCACAGGGTTAAGTGAGGCTAGGAATCCGTGGTGCCAGATGCAGTACACTCATTTAAGAAGGGATGTGTATGACCTCAGGAGGCTACAGTCCAGAGAAACAGGTCAGAAAGGAGGAGCCAGTGAAAACGATGCACACACTGCCACAGCATGGTACCAAAATTTGCAAAGACTCTCTCCTTTCTCCCCTTGAAATCTGGGGAGGGGAAGGATGAAGTCACTTTTCTCAGACCTTGTTTTACAGGTGGTTTTCTAGAAACAAATGTTCTCTATGAAAAGCTGATCAAGCTCCTACAGTATCACTTTGAAGAGACACCCAGATCGAGGGTCCTACATTGCAAAGGCACCTTAAAAATCCCACCAAGAGAAGGGAAAAGATTTTTGGTATAAAACATTTTTTCCTTGTCCTGCTTATTTTCCTGGCCTTTTTTAGCCTATTCTCCAACAGTTGGCTAAAGAAGGTCTTGCTGGATTTATACTGACAAGAGGGAGACGTTTTTTTTTGCTGCCTAAATGTCAGGCCAGATGTGTCAATAACACCATTAGGCAATTACATGCCTGCTGCAGTCACTTGCATCACTACTGCATGAGAGAAACTAGGGCAAAAAGGCAGCAACTAGGGATTTTGTTTTGATTAAGAAAATGAGACTTCCCACAGCCAATTCTGAAATGCTGTAGAAGGGTGTGATTTGAGCTAACACCCTCACATGCCTCAGAGAGAAACTTTTTGTCTCCCTGCAGAGGCATTGAATACTGCATTACTGGCATACACTGCGAAAAACAGCCCTCTCTTCCTACGTTATCAATACACAGAGAAAAGAGAATAAAAGAGAAGTCAGGCTCTTGTTGGGTTGCCCCTGTGCTGATCACAGGGTGAGACACTGGTATTACAGGAGGTAAAATAGCAGTTTTAGGACTTGTTAGGTCTCGGTGGAGAAAAACCCTGCAACAGAGAAACACAAGCTAATAGTCTCTCGATCTCAACTTGGACATTTGAGTTGAAGCTATGGCTTTGCTCCAGACAGCCAAATGGTCTTTGCTAGGTTAGGAGTCTGTGACTAACACTGGAGAAAGTTTTGGGATCAGCAGCATTATGCAGACCCTCCATTCCCACACACACTGGCAAACACAAATCTGTGCCGCACTTGGGCAGCTGGTTTCAGCCAAAACCAAAACGATTTTTTAAAGTCAAAAATGCATCATTTAAGAAAGAATGAAGTTGATTTCCATAGTCTGCCCCATTTGGAGAACAAAATGTATCTTACTTTACTGTGAGCAATCAATGAAGTACGGGAACCTGAAAGAAAACATTGCATTTGGGATCTAATGAAGTGTTTCACTCCATCAGAAAAAAATCTTTTATTTCAGAGACATGGGATTCATTGCAGCTTGAAACCCAAAGACTTCTGATTTTGTGTTCATTCAGAAACAGAAATGTTTCGTGTTTGAGCCAGTATGCAAAACAATCTGCTTTGTGCCCAGCTCATCAGAAAAAAAGTAGGAGATGATGCTGGCCTGCTGAGTAAGACAAGCTCCATGTACATGGACAGATGCTCTTGGCCCTGACCTTACACAGCATTTAAGCACACGGGTCTTCTTCACTTTCTGACCAGCCCATTCAGAGGCAGGAGGGTAACGCTGATCTCCGTTAGGGCCAGTGGGAATTTTGCCATTAGTATCCACAGAGCTGCGACTTTACCCAACAAAGATGAGTGATCGCTCACTGTCCTGGCAGGAGGAGAGAGTGATACAGCTGATCCCATGCAGACCAGCTTCCAAAGCAGCTGATCCTCTGCAGACCAGCTCTTGGAGGCTGTACACTTAACCCCAAATATGCCCTCCTCCCCCCAGCCTTCCCCACATATCACAAATGACATCTGACCTCTAGCTCCTGGAAATCCTCCTCTTCCTCCACATCATAGGAAAGGGTGTGAATCTTGATGTCATCTGCTGAGAGATCAATGAACTTGCTGTCTGGGTACTCCAGGCTGTCTTTGGTGGGAGAGCGGTCCTCAATGAAGGTAGTTTCACAGCACTCCGAGCCAATGCTCTCGCCCCACGAGCGCAGCACATTCTCCGAGTAGAGGATGATGTTGGGCCGGTAGTGAGACTCCACTGTCTGCTGCAGCATGTTGGGGTCCAGGAGCTGCTGCACGGGGTCATTCCTGCCGTTCTCCAGGCAGCTCGGAGAGGAAAGGCTGCCCGCTCGGTGGCTCTGGTACTGGGGGGTCGGGTACACAGAGACCAGACCATCTCGGCTCTCTGCCACTAAGTTCCTTGTATTAATTAAACCATTCCTTTTCCCGGCTTCAGCGATCTTGTTGTGCATTAGCACGCTGTTCTGCTCAACCAAGCCATCCATACTGGGAGGTGTCTGAGGGAGTGGGATGGGTGGTCTTTATCTTGTTGTACCTTAGAGACGGCTCACACTGGGGCAGTGGCTCCCATTTTCCTGATGAAGAAAGGAAACAGATACCAAGGTGAGGACAAAGGCAATGAATAACATATCAAGGCACCCAAATCAGCTTGTCTTCAGTACCACCTCATGAGGAAATACAGCCCCACATATGCGCACACTCTGCCCTAGCGCTCCAAATATATCCCCACTTGGAGAGACAAAAAATTCCACCCCAAATCCATGGGGTAGACAGGAGCAGATGTCAATGTATGGTGACAGAGGACTTCCTGAGATGTCTCGGTAATGGTGGGCCCCGTCAGAGAAGGGCTATGATGTCTCCTCCATCCTCCCACAGGTATGCCACTGTCATTCTGGGGACAAGGTCCCTTTCCTTTAAACACTCTGATCAGAGAGATGGGGAAAAAAAACAAAGATAAAAGATAAAAGAATCATTTTCAGTTCTCAGAAATCTGCAATTGCAAAGGGCAGGCAGCTGGTGTGTTCAGCTGTCAGTCTCTGCACCCACCCTTCACCCTTGGCAAGTGCTTTACTACCCTTCAAAAACCCAGCTGAAGGAAAAGAAGCAGGCAGCACTCTTCAAATCAACTGAAAAAACACCACCTGAAGGTGAGATCAGATCTGACCCAGAGGAATTAAAACTCCTCTGGACGGGGTCTCAAATCCGCTGTGTTGCTCTGGGTGCGCTACTTCTTCCGATGCCTCTGAGGCTGCCCTGGGGCGACAGATTGAAGGGCTGTGACGGAGCTTGTCAGCGTGACCATCCCCATCCAGAGTCACCTGGAAAACATGGAGGCCCAGTCGCTTGAGCCCCCGGAGCTAGTTTTCTCCTTTTGCACAGGAACAACAGCTGTCCTCTGTCTCACCAGACCACCAGCCTGGCTCAGTTTTGTGTGGGTTGCACTAAGGCATGAGAAATCAAAGGGACACTTCAGAAGGCTAAAAGTACTTTTTTTCCAGCCCAAACACTTCCACACCAGGACACCAGTTTTGCCCAGGTGCAGCCAAAGGAAAATGCTTTTTGAAATACGGATGTATCCACCACAGCAACAATGAGCTCAGGGTTTTGTTTCTGGGCCTGACCATAGAAATCACAGAAATGCTCCTGGCTTCAAAGAGCTTCATATTAGATCCTCTAAGGCCAAATTCTTAAGGTAGGATTACCTGTCCCCAGTGTGCTGCCTGGAGGAAAACAAGAATTACACATAGAAATACATATGTATTATTTTTACTTGATGCTATTTCCCTTTCATATCAGAGATCCTCTAACAGAGCAATGGCTAGCAAAAGCCTAATTTTATTTCCTCTAAATAACTCCAGACATCAAACATCTGCAGCCTCCCTTTTAGCTTGCAAGAGGTATTTAAACCATTGCTAGGAGCTGGTCTTCTGTTCTTACACTACAAATGAAGCAAGAAACTTGTTTAAAATACAAAAGAGCTTAACTAAGTATACTGCAATGTTTTCATTCACAGCACTTGGTTGAACACATAGAAAACCCATTTTATTGTGTTGTCAAATAGTTCAGTGCTTGTCCTAAGTGAACTGGCAAGAAAGCTACACAAATGAAAATACACCACGGTGGGATCCCGTGGAATTTATACTACACGGTGTTCAGCCCCAAACGTAGGGAACCTGCTGGCAAAATTAAACCAATTTGCAGATTAGCTTGGAAGCTTGGACTCAGTTGCACCAAAGGATTAGTCCCAAAGCCCTCAATCCCTTTGCAGCAGGTAAAACTGAGAGCAGGTGCCCTGCCTTTCCAAGGAAAACTCATATGCAACCATGCCTGTGCTAAATGAACAGAGGACTATGCCCTCTTCCTGCTCCCGGCGGGGTAACATCAGCCTGTGTCAGCACAGACATATTGGTGTGAGGTAGAGCTGCTTTTGGAGGAAGCAAGCAAAGTTCCGCAGGCTAGAGTGGGTGGAGAGGCCAACGTGTTGACATTTGCCTTAGGACTGGTGCTTGCAGAACAACAATCTTCCCCCCACCACTCCCCACTGAGTGCCAGCAACTTGCAAGAGCTCCTGTGAGCTGCTAAGCTGTCACAATTTTGCTGTTTAGGAGGCTTCAGAGGCTGGGTGGGACCCAGTCACCACCTCAGTTAGGAACACCCACTGCTTTACCCAGGTTGGGTGCGACCACTTGCTTAGGAGATCGTTCTGTGCCTGGCATCAGCTGTGCCTCCAACAGCTTGCCCACAAACCTTCCCCTTCTTCCTCCTGCCCCTCCTCAAGAAACAAAATGAAAGTACATCACCACAGGCAGAAGCTGAGAAAAATTCAGCAATTGAAGAGTAAGTTGTCAGGAGACTTTGCTCAGGTCCCCCTGAGCTGGCTTGAAAAATGTGCAAGGCTCCCCGACATGTGACACCAACTATCAACCCCACTGAAGCCAGAGAAACTTCACCCAAAACTGTAAACCATCTCACAAGCATTCTTAGCCCTGCTGTTTGTCCAAGCAAACTGAAATGGTCAGCAGAAATATGCCACAGATGTAGTAGAAATTGGAAGAAGATGCACGAATCAAACAGGTCCCCTCCCACAAAAATGGATGAAGAGGTCAATAGTTGATCACTGCATCAATGGCTTCAGCAAAGCTTGGGTCAGGCCTCGCACCTCCATGCGGTCACATCATTCCAACAAATGGGTATTGTCTGGCTTGAGCAGCACGCGGGAAAATGCCATTTTAGAGCAGCTTAATCGCATGCCTTCGAGCTGCGCTGTCCCTTCACATTGTCTCCGCACTCGCCTGTCATCCAGATAACGCTTGGCTCTGGAAACGCAGGTCTCACTCCAGGCATTCCTCTGACAGCTGTACTGTCTTCATGGAAAATGCTCACTTTGAATGGGTGCAGATGAGGCTCTACAGGCACAGTGATACCAGAGGTAGCTGGTATGCAGACCAGTAAATGTTCCTCATGCAGTTTTAGGTGGTCATCTGGAAAAGGATGGGTTATGAGGAAGGGTCACTCCCATCTCTTTAAAGTTGACTTGCATGGGGACACTCCAAAATCATGGGAAATGAAAACCATCCTTCAGTTCTTCTCACACTCCTCAGCAACAAGAGGAGAAAAGTAAGCAGAGGCCACAGGGGAAAATGCTTTAGTATGCCTAAGTGACCTGAGACCCAGGAGCACTTCAGAACGTCACCGGGATGTTGGTGTCATCAGGAGTCAGGACTGCCCCACACCATCCCTCCTCAGCGTTCATCAGCTTATGTGATGCAGTAGTCAAGTCCCTTTGGCTGATTAAAAGGAGGCCAGAGATTCAACATCATTTCAAAAGGTGATTTGGCTCCAAAGCATCTAAAGTGTTGACAGATAAGATTCTGCAAAAGACCTAAACCAGGACTGCTCATGACAGCTTTGGTACTCTATGGCTAATATCTCTACCATCCCAAGGAACTGAGAACAACTATGTTACAGGCTCAAGCATCCTTCCTAATCATCCACACCAGCAAAGTGTTAGCATACCCCATAGCCTGGCTTCAGCTTGTGCCCTCTCCTAGACAATACCTATGCTGCAGTAAATAAGTGCCATGCATGCTCCTGAGAGGCCCAAAGGGGAAAACCACCTTGTTTTCGCAGGTAAGGGAGTTTAGCAGCATGGACACAGTCGATGTTGGACCATTCAGCCTATGGGCAACAGGATGGATCCTGGCATGCCTCACTTACTAGACAGGAGGGAGCCTGTGGTGTTGCTCAGTCCTACCATGGATCTAAGCATCTATCTGGCCGGTGCTTACCTGCCATGCATTTAAACTAGTCTTGTAAACCAATCTTGCAGATTCTGAGTGACACTTTCCCCTTGGGATGGGGGACGGGGGGAAGAAAACATCGAAAATGAGGCAGGGACAAGACAGGGAGCATCCTTCCCACACAGAGCTCCTCCAGTAATAGGGCTAATGCATTGCTCAAGACATCCTCTCCGGAGTCCCCCACAGCAGTGCAGCTTACGTGCCTTGGGGAAGGTCAGCAGAGGGAGACACGGATGGCAGCATGCAATCAAGGAAAATTGTTTAACCCTAGAGTCATTTCAATCTGTAGCTGGCTGGCTACCTTACCAGAGCCTGACTCAATATTCTCGGCTCTTTAAGTGTATTGCTTAATGGTAAGCAGCTGGCGAGACTCTTATGCCTTTTCATTATAATATCTTAACAGAAAAAAAATAATAACAATAATAATAATAATAATAATAATAATAATAATAATGTGGCATTGATTTTTCTTTTCCGGGTGAAATTCCTGAGTGGCTGGCCATTAGGTTCAAATCAATAGCACCTTGACTGTCAGTGCATTTTGATGCATAACTGAAACAAGGTCAATTGCTGTCTAGGGAAACAGTTGAGGTACCCAGAGATCCTTCATCAATAAAAAGGCAGGATTAAGAGCGTTGTCAGCCACAAATGAAATTTCACATCCTCATGGATAAAAGAGAACCTCCCCTGGGATTTTCTCTTCCCAACCACTGGCTGAAGGGAGTTACATCACATTTCCAAGGCCTCTGTAACCTGCTGCTACCTTAGTGTTGGTGGGAGAATTAGACTCAAAGGCTGGACTTTATTTCACCTACTGCAGACACCCGAGGGTATTTATTGGGAGAAATTAATTGCAGTTACGCAAGGTGCACAGGAGCAGTGGGCTCAGTCTCCCTTTGGAGTAACAATACCCCTGTAAAATACATGGGAGACCCTCTCAGCTTAATACTAACCTTCAGATGAGTGAAGCAGGTGAAATGAGTCCCCCAGGTTCAGATGGAGAAGCAACAGACAGTGGCACATGGCCATGAGTGATGCTTAGGGGCAAAAGGCAGCAAGTGCTTATGCAATGGCTCAGAGCCTGTATCCTGCCTGCAGGGACTCCTTGGAGGCGGATTCAGTCACTATTCTTTCATTAAGGGCTTTCACTGACCTGACCCAGGCCAGGCTCACATGTCTGCGACTCACAGGCAGGTCCTAAACTTCAGATTGCCCGAGTTTCCAGGTCAAACTGCAGCCCAGAGGATCCCGGATGGCAGCACAACTGAGCAGATAACCTCTGATAGACCACCTGAGGCAACCAGAGGATGTCTTCTCTGCAGGCAGCCAACACTCAAAACAAAAAAGAGTCATTCTCATTACCTAGAACCGCAGTGAGGTTTCAGAATGATGCTGACAGGAAAATGAAACTCATCAGAGCCCTTTAAATAAGAGAGCTGTTCAGTCTGCTCCAAGATGCAGAGTTAATTTAACTGGTTTGATTCAGGTTTCATTTGTCTTCGCACAGTTTGAATTTCTCCCCACAAATCACTCACTGGTACTCAGGCTGACCAGAAATAATTCTGCATTTTCAGACTTGAGGCTGGAGCCAGAAGGGAAAACCAAGTTCAAGGTATTGACAAATAGTAGATCAAACTTCAATCTAATTTTTACCTTGGGGATTAGAGATTTTTACCCAGGTCTCTGGTATTAAAAGTGAAGCCATTAATTATTATAACCTTCATTCTTTCCAATTTCTTGCATTTCTTTTTTTCTCTCTCGTTTTAATAAGAAGCTGCAACCAGTGCCAAGATATTTAGTCTGCAATGCTGTGGTTTATTAAGCTATCACTTGTGTTACAGCAGAGCCCAGCTACAGTAGCTGCAATGAGAGCTACGCTCTGCTGGGTGTTCTGCAGACTCCTGCTATGATGACAGTGGCTGACAAACTAATTAAGCAAAGGGTGTGAGACAGAGAAATGCAACCTGTAGAGAGGGCAAGGAGAGAACAGCTAAATGCTGTGCCCCAGGCTGTGGCAGACTAGGAGCAGAAGCCAGCTTTGCTACTGCCCACTGTCCTGAAACTCCTTCGCTCTTCTGTAGGACACTGTTGTCCTCCTGCCTCCATGGGGCTCTTCCCTTTGCACAGCTCTAGCACAGCCTCAGGGTGTTTCAGCCTTCTGGAGACCCCTGCCAGGTACTAAAAGTCCTGTGTGAACAAGCAATTCAATTACCTCTAAAATACCAGGCTACAGTTGAAAAGCCCCAGCCCTTTCCTCACAACAGAGCAGAAAGACATGCATCCAGGCAGACCAGACATCACCAGCCCAAAGGCCTGGTTTATTGGCAGGAAAACTTGGACATGAAGTCAAGCCATGGTGAGGCTTAGTCCCCATCCACTATCGAGGCTTATGGCTGTACTGCTGCCGTTCCCTGCAGATCTTGCAGAGCATCAGCCAGAAGAAAGGGCTCAAAGAGCTCATGTGCCTCTGCATGGGGGTCTTGGATATAAGGGGAAATCTTTCCCCCATGAAGACAGTCAAGCATTGGAAAAGGTTGCCCAGGGAGGTTGTGCAGTCTCCATCCTTGGAGGTTTTTAAGACCCAACTGGATGAAGCTCTGAGCAACCTGGTGTAACCCCATAGTTGACCCTGCTTTGAGCATGAGATTGGACTAGAGACCTCCTGAGGTTCCTTCAACTTGAGTTACCCTATGATCCAAATCTCTCTGCTCCTAACAGATTCCCACCTGTCTCCCAGGCTCCAACAAGACATTCACTGCTCCCACATCCTTCTGCCAACCCCTCAGTGACTCTAAACCTAACGCCAGCATGGCAAGAAGGGACAATAACCACCCTTTGCAAGGCTGTGCCACCAGCAGAAACTGATGCAGCCTCACGACTACCAGATTCCACAAAGTACCACTGGATTTGGTGCTGGTTCCCCCACTGTCAGCATACAGAAAGCAGAGGAGAGAAAGCTTTCTTGAAGAGCAGGCAAGCCAAATGGTGAGAGCTGCAGCCTGATAAAAAACACATTGTGAGAGGCTTGGAGGCTGCAGGTCTCCTGGTGCAAGCTTTCAGGTATGAGGGAGTTTTTAATGCATAATGCAATAGGCTTCAACATGGTTTAAGGTATTATTTCAAACATCAGAAATTGCAACAATACATATGGACCTTTTGCTTGAGAGAAATCACAGGCGGATCTGGAGAGCTGATTACAAAGTGAAATATTTACAGAAAGGAAGGAAAAAACCTTTCCCATTTGTATTTTTCTTCTTTGATTTAGCTGGGCTCATTAAAATAGGTTTTGTTTTAAGGGAATGCTGCTATTTCAGCAGCTGAAATTCCTTTTGACCTATTAAGTAAACTACAGGGAGTTTCATAAGGCAATGCAACTAACTCACACTGGGAGAATTAGGAATGCATGCATTAGTGATAGCTAAATGTTTAATTGCTAACAGTGGAAGCAAAAAGACCTCCACACTATTTTAGTATTACCAATATGCAGCAAATCCACTGTGAGACATGGGCCTGTCCTGCCCTGAAAAGGAGGGACTCAGAGTACAGTGAAATGCCCAAGGTCACATCAGACACAGTAGCAGAGCTGGAAATAAAATCCAGGCCTCCTGATTGCCTGTCCAGAGGTATATTAATGTGGAAACAATTACCATATGCATATTAGATCTGCCTGAATAATTGATTGCTTGATTCAGTAGCTGAACCAAAGAATGGGGGGGAGAAAGGAGGAATTACCTTGTGTTGACCTAAAACATAAAATGTTATCCCTGCAACAAAATATTTCCTTTTGAACAGATGGAAGCATCTTGCCTGAGCCAAAATGAAATGTAATGTTTCATTTATTTATTTTTAATTGAACGAACTGGCTTTTAGTTCAATTTGCCTCAAGTTGCCTCCAATAAAAAAGTGACACATTCAGGCTTTTCTAGTAATCCTCCTTCCCAACTAATTTTGACAGCCTCAACTCCTTGTTGAGTTCAGTCCAAATTCACAACTTTTTTCATTTGACGACAAAACTGCACTTTCCAGCTAATAAATAACTGACCTGAATAACAGCACCTGGCTGTAATGTAAAGAACCCTGCCTGTTGTGGAAGGCACCAGTATAAAAACACTTTGCCATCTGCACAACTTATGGCAATTACTTTGCAAAGTGAAAGCAGACAGAAATCAGGCTCCGTGCCTTTTTAAGCGAGAAATTCATTTCACCAACGCAATCGGGGAAAGCTTGGTGTCGGAAAGCTATTATCAGCTACCTAACTGCATCTGGACACATGAATGCTATGAATCAGCCTTGACCAAATAGCTGGTGAGCTCAGTGCGAATGTATAAAACACCTGGATCCTGTCCTAACTCTGCATCTCCACATGAGCAAAGCCTTTTGTGCACGTGCCCAACACACACTTCTCTCATGCCTTCTCCTTCTCTCCTGGCTGCAAATACGTACCCTCCACTCTGAGCCTGGCTATCCAGTAGCACGCACAGCAAAGGTTGCCTTTGCACCAGCTTGTATCACTGGGCCCTTGGCAGCACTGCTGTTCAGAGGGTCCCCAATAACGCAGAACAGGACCATTTGACAAGCCCAAATGTATCCAGCCTCATCATAGCCCTCTCAGCCCCCTGCCCCCATTTCAAACTGGGGAGATTGAGTCATGAGGAGTGATTCTTGCTTTAAAAGACGTCTCTCTCCCAACAGAAGGCTAAGATGACATTTCTTCTCCCTCCCTCCATCCCAAAAATCTGTTCTGTAAAACTCTGTTATTATGTCCAGTGCAATAAAACTAACCTTCATGACATAATAAATAGAGAGACACTTAATGAAATAGCTCAGGTCACTACCTTCAGCAGTGTGGTCAGGCTGAAGGATCTGTTTGCCAACTCGAATAGCAGAAAATTGTGCTGCCTTTCACTTTCAAAGCAAGTGAATACAGCTGTTCTCTGGGGTGTATAATTGCATCCTTAATTGTTCAGAGTGCCCTCACTGAGAAACACTTCTTCCAAAGTGAGTCCCACGACTCTCCTGCATGGAGTGGAGAGCACACCTAGCCCCTGCCCAAGAGCTGCTCCAGCTCCTGGGGAAAACTTGACTCATACCCACACTTATCATGCCAAGTTTGGGGCCGGAACTATTGCTCTTGTGGATTTAACCATGACCCATGTTTTGCAGAGTGAAAACTTATGCACAGCTGAACTGCTTATTTCGCTGCGTGTTTACTTGATAGACAAGCCGCATTCTCAGGTGAAAAGATGCAATGCTTCAGTCTTCTTAGTCCCTATGCCACAGAGTCTGAATAGTTTCTGAGAGTCAGTCTAGACTTAAAGGTCTGGGAAGGACTAAGTTACCACCAAACCCCTCTGCCTAATTTTAGTGATGCCTTGTGTTGCAAAAGAATTAAAATTCTCCAGCTTAGAAGAAGCTACCTGATGTTCTGCCCTGTAGAAACCTGCAGCAAGACAAAGTCCCTGCCACATACAACAGAGCATCTTAAATGAACCCCGAGAGGCTCACCCAGGAATATCAACATCACAGCATCACCTGGCCCTCTTGGTTTGCCTGCAGGCTGACTCCAGTGCCTCCCTTTGACCTAAAATCCCTGTTTAACTGTGTTTGTAATCAAGCTGGCCCACAGACAGGAACACCTAGATGTGGCTCCAGGACTGGCCCTACTAACTCACTCAAGTCTCATTCCTGATGGGCAGCCAAGCCCCCATAGAACCTGGTTCTTATGTACACCCTGCTCATCTGGCTCCACTCGCGTTTCCACATTGCATGCAGGAAGCAAAGCAGGACAAGACACCTGCCTCACACTTGTTCTGCATGTAACACACCAACACTATGCTCTAGGCTGGGATTTGAGATATTCCTGAAGCAGGAATGATAAATAAAGAGAGGACAGAAAAGGAAGACAGCCTGGTGGTGCAGACTTAGTGCAAAATGAAGGTTTCCGTACCTCCTGCCCCAAGCAAAGCACCCCAGGGTTGTAAGTCACTTTGCTAGAAAAACGCTTCTGTGATACTGTAAAATTGCTAGTGCCAGTTCATCAGGGCGAGGATGATTAGATTAAGCAGCCACTGCTGGGGCAATAAAATCAGCCTTGCTTCATCAGGCTCTAGAAGAATTGCAGAGCCAGGAATATGCTGTGGGACAAAAGCTTTACAGAACAAGTGATTTAGATGTAGTGAGACTGGTAGCTGGAAGCAGATAGAGCAGGCAGGGAAACACTGAAAAGTAGCATCAGCGGGCGTAGATTGACATTTACAGACCTTTCTTAACCCCATACTCATCCCTCCCTGCAGAAATCAGCGTTGAAATGAGTAATGGGGCCCATTAGACTCAGGGCATTGCCAGAGCCTGAAGAAAAATCCTATAATCTCTTCCCTCTGGGAGGAGAAGGAACATAGGACCTAGGAGATTTCTATACGGGAGGCACAGGCATTTGGCTGGCAGCATATCAACTCAACATTGCCTCCATCATCTTGCAAGCCACACGCAGTGGGGAGAAGGGAGATCGTTTTGTTGCAGAGAGCACAAGAATAGGAGCTGGAAGATGGGTGGGTGGCGTGGGGACGCTATGCACTGGTAGAGGACTGGATCAGCCATTGCATGTAGCAGGCAGCTGCTGTGGGAGATGTCCTGAAGAAGCACGCTGAGCACAGCTGTCCTGCAGGACCTGACACCAGGCTGGATGTCTCGTGGGACCTAGGAAGTGAATTAAGGAATGGAGTTTGGTGTAGCTTGAGGGTTTGCTTAACATGGCTGGGCTGCTTTTGGGCATGGGTATGGGTTGGCAGGTGTTGCTGGGGAATTGTGTTGCTGGGGAATTGTGTCTTGTTGGTTACGTTTTGTGTGCTCTGGCTCCGTTGGCATGTGCCTTGTTATCTAGGGAACCATAGGATTGGTTACAGTAGATTGGAGTTTTGTGGCCAGACTGCTTGCTGGTCGGGGATTGGCCGCGGAATGTGTGGGATGTCTAACAGGACTGTTATATAAGCTGACTGGGGTTTTACCTGGATGGAGATGCAATTTTGTAGGATGGACCCTATGCTCTCCCCGCTAGCGAAAATAAAGGTGCTTTGGCTTACAGTCTGTCTGTGAGTCGGTTCCTTTGAATCAGAAGGGCAGGTCCCCCCTCAAGGAGCTGAACTCTGTGATTATGCCGTGATTGTCTTCCGAGCAAATTATCCATTTGCAAGCACCATTTCAGAGATCTTCATTCTCCCTGGGGATTTTTAAGGGGTCTGAGCACCCAATCAAAGCACATAAACCCCATTAAACCTGTGCTCGAATTATCCCAACTTGATGTGAAGAGTCAGTTCATTTTTCTCGTGCCTCAGTGAACTAAAGTCTCAGAGCTTAAGGACAGAACTTCACAGCATGAATTTGGATGGATGGTTAATGAGGGAACTTTACACATTCAGGTTTTATATAGATACATATACACAGACACACATCTACAGGGATGCCATGTATAAAAGTGGGAGTGCTAAAGGCATGCATGGACTCACACCTCTCACGTACTGCACCACTATTTTAAAATGCAGTCTTTGCTGGTGCAATGAAAATAACCAGAGTTTGTTACTCTTCCGATATTATGACACCAAATTCAAAGCACAAAATCTTTTGATTCTTAGGTGCTACAAGTTGGATCAGTTCCACCTGAATCCTCAGGGTCACAGACATTTACATCTGAAGGGGAGCATTTTTCTATGATCTCATTGCTCAAAGTAGTTTCCAACTTTTACTGGAGAAAGAGTATTCAGAAACATTTGATTTGATAGCCAGAGGATGTGTATTCAGACATGAGCAGATACACACTCACACACTTGCACACAGACACTATTCACATTTGTCAAAGCAAAGTCACTGAACATGCAGGGTATTTTCCTCCTGTTTAAACCTCTGCAATTCTTCTCCATTTTTTCCCAATGGCACTGTACAAACAATAACCTGTAAAAAGTCGAGTCTTCAAAGTGAAAAAACCAAAATTTGGAAGTCCCAATATGTAATCTGCAATCTTAATAACCACATAAGCAGTATTAAAAACTCTCCTGGACAGAAGCATTTATAGCTGTCTGCAAATATGAATTTACAGTAGAAAGACAAAAAACCTTATCCAACTATGTTGCACCTTTTCTCTAATACTATCCTCAGAAGCGAAAGCATTTTAAATCCAGAAAGCAGCCTTCATCAAGTTAAATGTGTTGTGGTGGTGCCTATATACACTAGTACTGCATTACATCTGCATTTGTATAACAAAAAGCCTTCCTGTGCATGTAAGATTTATTCCAGAGCGTATGGCACCAGTGGTGTGAGATGTCTGCTTGCCCACTTAATAAAAGGAAACTTCATTTAATTCCTACAAATGCATTTATCCTGCGTACATCCTGGCATGACCTGTAGTTACCAAACTGCCAATAAAATGTCACCTTGGCCAGCAAAATCAGAAGTGGCTTATTCTTCGGAGCAAGGTAATTTGAAACTAATATGGAAAGCATCTAAATGCAACTACTTTGAAGATGATAGCTCATTAACTATAATTAAGAGCAAGTCATTTAAATACATGAATGTAGAAAAGTGCATTGTCTGCTCTGACTGCATTTTACAATACACAATAATCCCCCTGAAAGTACCAGTTAACTCATCTTCTCGGGTTTAAGAATATCAAAGCATCTTTTAATTGTTGTTAATGCCCTGTTTACGAGGGATTAATGTCTAATTATTTGTGATTTGAATATTTAATCTCCCTGGAAAGTTTAGATCTTTTTTTGGCTTCTTTCTCTCTCATTACACACTGAGGCTGCAGCCTCCCTTCCAGTGATTTTGAAGACACAGTTCAACAGATTGCTCTCCGGAGCAACTCCTGCCACTAGGTAGCTCCATGTTCTTACGGGGGGACAAAACCCACCACCACCGCCAGTCCTGCATAGACCCTTGCACCTCTTCTCCTGCAGCGCGCTCTGGACTGGCGAGTGCTACCAGTGCTGTTCCAGGAAGGCTTGCGCTCCTGCAGTGCCAATTCCAGAAAGGTCTCAATGCATTTGCCAGCCTCTTCCTACTGAAGGGTTCTCCTTGATCCCTTGTGGGGTGCTTTAGTGATACCTGACCCAGAAGGATGGAGCAGGCATGGGGGACTTACTTACCCAAGGTCACCCCTCTCTGCCACTGAATAGCGGGGACCACTCCTGTCTTCTCGCCTTAACCATCCCTCTCTCCAACTTAGCTGTCACTGCCCACAAACTAAAGGATGGGAAGGAAAAGAAATTCAATCCGGCACCTCTTGAGCAGGGTAGTAAGGGGAGAAGGCAGCTGTGGCTGCAAGGAGCCCAGCCTCCCTGCCGCCTGCCCCCGAGCTCAGGCTCTGCCCCGGAGCCTGCAACGGGGCCATGCACCCCCGCACAGCCCCTCTCCCCCTTCCCGGGGCAGAGGCTGCCCTGGACTGGCTGGGTGGCCGGGTGCTGGGTGGGAAAGATGCTCTGTCACAGTGAGCTGGAGGGGATTCCTCCTGGGGAAGGGAAGGGAAGGGAAAAGGAGGACCCCACGCACACTTTCCCTTCCAGTGCTCCCAATCCAAACCTTGCCACGGCACTGGAAAAGCCTGATCCCTCCCCTGACCCCCGCCAGGCGCGCCGTGCAAGACCGGGCATGCTAATTTCGGCTCTCAGCAGGGCACCGGGGAAGCACCGCCGCGGGCGTCCCCCCGCTGCCTGGCGGGGGCAGGATCCCAGCCGCCCCGGCCCGGGGGCAGCCTCAAGTCCCTGCGCTCCCCGGAGCTCCCCCCGGCGACTCTCCACCGCGGCGGCTGCGGGAGCAGCGGTGCCCCCCGCCCCCGCTCCGTGCCCGGCGGCCCCGCTCCGGAGGATGGGGGTGGGGGGGTGAGGGCGGTGGAATTTGGTGCATCGCTCCCCGGAGGAAATGGGATGGGGTGGGGGGTCACTCACCTCCCTGCAAGGTGACCCGCAGCGCGATGCTCCCGCCGGGGGCTGCAGGAGGGGCGGCGGTGCTCCCGGGCCGGCGGTGGCTCAGCGCCCGGGCGCGGCGCCCGGCAGCATCCCGGCGGCGGGGGCGGCGGCGGGGGGCGGCGGGGGACCGGTGCCGGGGCCGGGCAGGGCGAGCGGCCGGCGGGGCTGCGCCGCCTGCACCGCCTGGCTGCACTGTGCGCTCAAGTCGAGGGGAGGAGGAGGAGGAAGAGGAGGAGGGAGAGAGAGAGGGAGGCAGGCGGAGGGAGGCAGGAGAACCAGCCCTGCGTGGCAGCGCGGCCAACTTTCCTCCTGCAGCAGGAGCAGCCTCACATCCCCTGGTGTGTACCCCCCCCCGGCGGGGGGTGGTACGGCAAAATCCTCCCCTCTCTGCCCCCATCTCCTCCTCCTCCCTGGGCCTTCCTCGCAGCCAGGGGGTCTCTGCTGCTGCCCACCCACCGGAGCTCAGCACCCCTCCAGGGGGCACCGGCTCCTCTTGCCGCCCCCTTCCGGGCACCAGGCTGCCCCCCACACCTTGCCCTGCCGCAGAGGCACCCCGGTACTGCTCCCCCAGCCACACAGGTACCTGCAAGCACGGAGCTTGACACACCAACTCCCCAAGGCGATGGGGAAGCTCCAGCAGGTCTGAAGAACTTTATTTCACTTGTGTATTTTATTTTTTAGCACGCCGGGCTGCATGCTGCAGCACTGAGGGGGTGTTCCCTGCTTTCCTAATAGCTGTACATAACATGGGTAAGCAGGGTTCATTCATTCCTCTTCCCATCCCCAGCAGGCCTGCTAGCCAAGTCATTTGCCTAAAAGCTTCTCTGTCGCCACTTCCTTCTAGATGCTTCAACATCTATGGCTCAAAACGCTGTTGGAAGATCACATGCCCAGTTTAGATCACTGCTTTCCTTTGCCACTGCAGGGAGACACGAGGCCTTATAGCCCCGGTACATTTTTGTTGCCTCCACATCTCTCCCTGGATTAAGGCTGTTTTCTGTCCCTGCTTGCTTACTGCTTGTTGTTTTTCATACTCCCAAAATAACCCATGCCAAATCTTTGCAGAAGGAGAATGTTTAAAACACGCATTAACTAACTTGAGCCTGTCTTGGGGATTTTTAGCAGAAAATCCCTCCAGACCCATTTTCCCCTCTCTCACAACATTTTAGTTCTCTTCCAAGCCCTAACTTTGTTTTCAGTATATCCTAGTGGTACTCACAAAAGATTTTTCTCTCCATCTGAATATCTGGTCCCTTGTTAATTCCTGACTTGCTCCGGACTTCAGGGAGGTGTTGTGTCTTACGGAAAACAGTTTCTTCTTTAATGTAATAGGCACTGGGAGAGAATAAATATGTAATCAGCAGAAAAAATAGCCCCAAATTATGATCACCCTGATTCTCCAAAGTGCTTTTCACCTTTCCTTTCTTGGGAATAGAAGCTTGTAAACCACATTCATTATGCCTTTACTAAGCAAGACTTTTAGGAAAAAGACTGTCTTTCTGTTCTGCTTGTACAGGAAAAAAACTGTAGGGGGGCTGGCTTGCAACCAAATGACTTCTAGCTGCTACTGTGCAAATTCTTATCGTCAGGCGTTACTGCTACTGATTGGAGATATCAGCTGGCTTGGATGGATGGTGAATTCCTGGAAAAATACAGTTTCTTAGTGACCACAAGTATTTGTGAAATAGGAAGAAATGTGGCAAGATTTCTGAAAGGATTTGTTAGATTTTTCCTTGCAAGAAAAAAATGGCATTTATACAGAATGGAGGGGGAAGGGATTTCTGGGTCATCAAGTCAAATTTTCTGGCTTCCAGGCAGCCACATCCTGTGAGCCTGTTTGTTTCCTTCTAACAGTTCCAAAACGAAGTGTTTTCCATGCTGCTATCAAGGTGAGGTTCAGTGACACCAGGGAAGTAATCATTTTCTCTAACACTGTTCCTCCACCTTTCCCATTCTCCCTGCACCAAACTAAGCACAGTTCTTCATTCAGTCCGGGAAGACCATGGGCCTTTGAGTCCATGAGGAAATCAGGCCTCATTTGGTTTAGTTGAGTTTTGCAGCAGAACCAAGGAAATCTAAGTAGTGGAGCAATCACAATCCAACAACCGCAGTGGTTGTAACTGTTGGTACAGTCCAGGACATACTTCACCCTTCTTTCTTGTCGACCTCTTCTCTTGCCGAAAACCACCCAAGAAGGAGCTTACCAGTGCTCTAACTAGTGTTGATCATACCACTTCCCTATTTGCACTAAGCTTGCCATAGATTGGCCTATTCCTGACGCTAGGAAGCTAACGACTATTCCTGATTTGATTTTGGTATTTGCAGCTCTCATTGTCCGCCTGGTACCCCGCTGATTTTTAGATAAAGGTTTTCAAAGACCAATAGAAAGGGGCTTTGGGGTGAAGTGAATTGCAGCAGACTAGTTTGTGATTTGGGGGTTTCTCTTCAGGTCTAGCAGCATCACTGAGAGTCCTCTTCAACACCAGGTAAACATGTGCAATGCATCCTTAATGCATTGTGCCAACACATTTCAGAGCTTCTTGGTAAGAGCTGTGGGTGGGAAGAAATTGGGGAGATTCATGCTATATGTCTATCAGTGGTAACTAACCCTTTCTTTCTGTTTCTAAAGGCACTTTTCATCCCTCCAGGGCTGATGCGGCTGCACCTCAGTAGGAAAGCTTCTGTGTAGACAGAAGCGCAAAGCACTGCAGTGACAGAGGGCAGCATGAAGAGATGTTTGAAAGGGGCAAGGCAGGGGAGGAAGAAAAGTCCACCTCCCTTGGGTCTGATGACTGTTGGAGGCTCAGTGCAGCTGCTTGCTATTCTAAGTTTATGTCAGCAACCTGCTAGGACAAACTATGTAGCAGTCAGGGACCCCTTCTTGCTTTGAGAACAGGGATCTGAGTAATTGCTCCCCAGGGCCTCTGAGCAGGGCTCAGCTGTGGCCTGAGCTCCTGAGAAGCTACCATTCAAAGACCTGATGAATAATAAGAACAAGAGTAATGCTTGCAAAGAGGAAGAGTTGAAGGCAAGGCCGCCTAGAGCAGAGGCAGAGATGGGAGTGATGCAGGGCAGCCCAGGTTGGCCTGGGAGCCTCCATGGGTCCTGCGGTCTCCTGCTGTCTGTGAGGAGCTAGGGATTTGGGAGCCATGAAGGCAGGATGTAAAGAGGAAATGCCACCTGGAAGTAGAAATTACCACAGACGTACAAACAGCTTTTCCTGCAACACAGGGTTTTGCAGAAGTTAAGAAAGGGATGAGCCTTCACAGGCATATATCATTATAGCTCCAGGGAAATCATTTCACTGCTGGTTGCTCTGATTAGGGCTGTTACAAGGACTTATACTGACCAAGCATTTGACTGCTGGCTTCAGCGGAAGCACCCTAGGTAACAGCACCTCGTTGGAGAGTCACACAATCCTGATCGACTGCCTGCTCTTTGGCCCTCTGGATGCCCTGTGGCACCGTTAGCAGTCACTCTGTGAGAGCCCTTGGAGACAGAGCTGCTCTGAAAGCCTCCTGGCCAAAGCCTCCTGGACAAAACCACTTGGAACACATCACAGAGTGGGAGCAGGAAAGAATCCCCATCTGGAAACCACATGTCAAATGCTGCAGGAAGTGAGGGCGAGCTTTGTGCTAGCCACGAGGATTTGGGGAGCATCGTTAGCTGGTACATCTGTTGATGTGCTAAAACACTCATGGGAGCTGGTGGGAGAAATGTTAGGCTGTGGTCCTCAGCTATCCAAACAAAGTCTGAGGGTCTCCAGTGTGGTGTATGCTCTCGCAGGCCCGGGACACCCGGAGTAGGAAAGTGGAAAGACAGTGACCTGCAAGTGCATCCTTGGGCTCTAGGAAGAGCAGCAGCACCACCTATCACCAGAGAAGGAAGAAGGAGAGAGGACAGACAAAGTGCTGCTCCTTCTCACTGTTCCCAGTACAAGATTGGAGCCCAGACCTTCTAGATGACCAAAGAGAAACTTCGTTCTTCCAGCAGAGGAACCTGGCTTAAATCTTTCCCTGCAAGCTTTCTGCTAAAGGCTTCTGCTGGCTCTGTGGATGGCTCCTTATTTGTCCATGATCTAGCATCCTTCACTGCAGAGGAAACAAAATGTCACTTAATGCCTCTAAAGCAACAGCTGGCTGGTAGACTGTCCCCTGAGGTCATCTCAAGCTCAACAGGAACAGACCCCAGTTAACATGGCAATGCTTGTTGGTTTAAGTGAGGTAGCCCAGTCGATGTGCTCAGCCTTAACAACTTGGTGTGGTTGTGGAGTGATCTTGCTGTCGTGCAGAGCTAGCAGAGGGAGATGAAGGGGAGGGAAAGGAGAAGGTTTCGGGAGAGAAGGGCTGAGAGCTGGTATTTACAGTGATAATGAGCCAGGAAAAAAAACCCAGACAAACAGGTCTACAAGACTGCAAGAATTGTTCATCATTTAGAGGACACAACTGGGCTCTAGGACCCTGTGCTCCAAAGTGTGCAGGGCTTTTGGCTTGCAGGTCAGCACATAAGGGTTCTGTCTGTCGAAAATCCTGGCACCATAGGTACTGGTGTGGTCTGAACCACATTTCGCTTGATTATAATTCAGAGTGATGGTACAGAGCAGTCGGGAAGTAGCCCAAAATCTGTAATCTCTTCCTGCCAAAGGCAAGAAGAATCATTCCATTTAATTGGATCAGACCCCAAAGGCATAGCCAGGAGTGCTTTTAACTTTCTGAGAAAGAAAAAAGGGTTAGCTGAGATGGCTGAGCTGTGTGGGTGCTGAAGTTTGTGTTGATTTGTTTGCTGGTAGTTCTGAAACCAGAATAAAAATGAAAGCTTGGGTTAACCCAAGCTGAGCATTTTTTTTCTTATTCTCTTTTTATGGCAAATGGAAAAGTAAAATATATAATTTTTTGGCTGAGTGAACCATGTAGCTTAGCTCAAAATCAAATGTTTCATTGCTTTGAACTCTTCTTTACTCTTATAAACTGGATATGCACACTTACTTGCAACAGAGGATGAATCTAAACGCAATCACTGCCACTCTTTGCCTAACCTGCACCAAGAAAGTGTGGCTGCTAGATATCATCTGCTAGGAGGATGAAGTAAACAGAGTGCAGGACTTTACATCTGGTACCAAATTAATTTGGAAGGGCCTGTTAGCAAAAGTGAGACAGGACCATCTTTTTACAGACACAAGTCCTGCACTAGAAGGGGTTATCTGTATCTCCTTTGTTCTAGACAAGTTACATGAATTCAGCTAAAGTGGCGCAGTTTCTCATATGTCCGGGAGCTGAGAGACTCAGAAGCTCAGAAAATAATCGCATTGCTTCTATTTTGCCATCTGTGCCTCGTCTCACTGCATGCAGTTCTCATGTTTGAACTTTTTGGGATTCTTCCAGGAAGCCTTACAGCAAGCGCTGGCACCAATGCTTCCCTATTCATAAGGCAGCTTCTTGACCAGTATGGACGGCTCCAAGGGAGAGGGAACTATATCATTTCTGTGCTGCCTTGCATTGCTGGCCTTCCAAGGTAGCCAGGAAAGGTATAGGTTAGTGCTAATTGAGATGTGGCCATCTGTCAGACAGGAAACATGCCAAGGCCACATTGTGATTTTTTATAAGGGAAGGAACCAGTCATTGGTGACAATATATAGGTGCTACAGACCTTGAACGGAATCAAACAGATATCTGAGATGATAAAGGTTCCCCTTGGATATGATTAGGGATCTCCTGAGTTGTTCAGCATCTCACATTAAATGCCTTTTCATCCACTGTGAAACTGCAGCATAACCGCTTTGTTTAAATCAGACACTTCTTTGGAGCTGAGTGCAGTGAAAATTGACCTATTATTTGTCTTTCTTACAGTATTGTTCAGGTTCCCAGTATGTAGGGACATGTATATAAACATGGTAAGAGACAGTCCTTTCCCCAAAGATCTGATACTTTAAGTAGCCAGGACAGGAAAAGCGCAGGGTGGAGGGAGGCACCTCGTCCCACTGGAGGTCTCTGACCTAGATTTATACGGGCATGTTGATGTGTAACTGGGCAGACATTAAGTTAAATGAAATGAATTGCGGATTGTCACATTGGGTTGGTTCAGCCCCTTAAAGAGAGATGCCTGGGCCTGTGGAGAAGCCCTGTGTCATCCAGGCGGTGTCAATGGACTCGGCACAAGACATCTGGGAGAGCTGTACCTCTCTGGAGCAGTGGCTGGAGGCAGGAGGATGCCCCAATAGTTAGGGACCAGAGCTGAGCCCTATGGGTTTGATTTCCACCTTGGCAATTGTGATTCAAGGAGAGTGCAGGCCCTTTTCTTGCTGCCTGCAGCCTACATAGTATGGGTGAAACCTCATAGCTTAGAAGCCTCAACAGCAGCTGTGCATGAAGGACATGATGGTTTCCAAATTCTCCATCATCCTGCAGATTTAAACTAGTCAGTGCCTGTCCTGTAATATTAGGGAAGTGCTTTGGGGTTGGCAAGAAACAAATGAAAAAGCCTTTTCCTTTCTGCACTAACAGGCCATGAAAATAAAAAGAAGTTCAGATTCCCACCTCCAGTCTCCTGCTGCAGCTCCCGTGGCAAGGACACAGTCCCACTGCTCCTCAGGATGTCTGCCAAGAGCTTGCAGAAGATGAGACCTGTTAAGGCATGCAGGCAGACGACAGGACCTGGCTTCAGGTTTGGCTACCTGGACAGACCACGGGAAACTGCTGGACATGACAAGAGAAGATGCTGAACATGAGAAATAATGGAGTGAGAAGCTGATGAAAGTTACAGATAGCTCTATGAGAAATGATCAGGTTTCACAGGTGGGGAGGAGAATGATGCTGATATGAAAACTTGTGGAAGGGCAAATTTGAGGAGACAGGCCAAAATGATAGGACATTATCGTTAGTAAGTAGCGTAGTTGAGGAGAGATGGCTTGAATACTCCTTAATGAATGGTCCCACAAACATTTCACTAGATTCACTAAAGAATTAATCCATCTGGCTGATAAATACCTAGTTGCCAGGAATGCTCATTGAATTAACTGATGCCACCTTAAAATGCAGAGGGGAACATAAATTTATCTTTCTTATTAATTTCCATGTGCTTACCTGCCTTTTATATATGATGAGGGGTTTCTCTCCCCTGGAGTAGCTGTTAAAGAGAGGGGACAGGTTTTTCACAAAGAAAATGTCCTAACAAATACCCTAGAGGTGCTCTGGCGATTCCCTGCTTGCCCTGTGCAATGCAGGAAGCCTAGGAGGGAGTCATTCGCATGCTGTGTTCAGAGTGCCGTAGCTCACAGCATGGCTCATGTGGCACCCTGCTCTGACTATGGAGATGCTTTTGAGGTGGGCATACTCCACTTGTCCTAACCTAGCCAGAGCTTTCAGGCTCAAGGCACCTGGGGGTGGGTAGGGATGTGTACAGGGAAGCTCTTCAGGAAGTCTGGACCCTCAAAGATACCTATCATTCCAGGGAAAAAATGGATGATCTTGAAAAAAAGGCAACTTTTTGTCTCTTGTCCTTCCTATCCATGGGAAGAGGTCTGGATCCCAAACTGCTTGTCCTTTTCACCTTGCTCATCAGTGTCCCCAAAATCAGATCTCTTTTTCCTCACGACAGTGAGAGGATCACCTGTAGCTTATGGTTCTCTGCTGGTCTCTTTGTATATTCTTATAGGCAAGCAGAGTTTTGAGATCCCTTCTCACAAAAGAGATCTATAGTGGAAAAGGAAGACATTTTCCATGTAAAGACAATATTAAAGGCAGTCAGGGACACATCAGGCCTTTGGTGTTCAAGGAAAATCTCCCAACTGAAATCAATGAAGGGTTGTGCTTCCAAATTAATTGCATGCTTCTGTCCTTAGCATCTGGGCATGGAATCAAAAGTGATGAGCCAACAAAGCAGCACTGAGCTGCTCCTGCGAACAGTCACCATCAATAATGAGAAATACTAGGAGAAGTACTCTTTGAAATTCAAATCACAAGAAGTATCATTTAAAAGGGAACTCAGGAGAAGCAGAAATACCATGCACCACACATTAATTGTCATGCATGTGACAAAATCCTCTGTATTGCTGTTACTTAGCAGCATTAAATTTATTCCCATATTATTAATGCCATACCTGGGATGAAGTAATTAAACTGGCAGCCCATTTCTTCTGAACTAGAGGCCAGGCTTTCAGCTGGTGTAAATCAGAATAGCTCCACTGCAGAGACTTGGATTTACAACCAGTTGGGGAGCTGAGCCATTGTTTCTAAAAAGGGAGAGCTGAAAACAAAGTCAAAACCATCATCACTATATATTGTTCCTTCTGCCCCAGAGTAAGGGTAAGCGGGGCTAAAGTCCCTGCTGACCTGGAACTTCCCCCAAAGCACACTGCAAGCAATCTGGAAACTCCTCCCAGCAGATTTAACAAATTAAATTTGGAAGGTTAAATATTTAATAACATGCGAGTGATTTCTTCCAAATGGGCACACTTAGTCACTGCTATATCCTATTCCTTTTATAACCAAACTCATCAGAAATACTCACAGATCTGTTTTGACAGAAATGCTATATTATATGTGCAGGAAAAGAGCTGATGTGGAGTTCATCACCCTGTCCTCCCCTTTCAAGCCCTCTAGCCACAGCTGCCTTTTGCCCGCCTTCCATCCTGGCTCCCAACGTGCTCGTACCTCCACGACAGCAGGATGGCTCCACCTGCATCCACAGCACCTTTCACATCATGACCCCAAATGGCAGGTCTGGCCCATGGACAGGAGAAGCAGTCAAGTGGATGACTGCAGTGATAGCATGGCCCTTTCAGATTGTGTGTGTCCTGATGCCAGGCACATCATTATTCAGTGGGTGGCACCTTGCAGAGCACAAGAGTTTTGGGGAAAGCCAGAATGTCACCTGGGCAATCTAAGGCCTGTTTGAAAAATCCACTGAAGCTGAAGGAAGGAACTTACTGGGAAAAGGACCGCATTTCTAGTATGTAGGCTGTGCCTGCCCTTCTTGTACATGAAGGGAATAAAATATGCCTTTATGGGGGCACATGGAAGAAAAGGGGAGGTACGCTGATTAAGGCCCCCAGGCAAGAGGGGAGCAGAAGAAGGTGGGTTTTGGCATATAATTAGGCTAATTTCCAACTACCATAGCTGACACCAAATGAAGATAAGAAGTGTCAAGTTTCCAAACAAACAGAGGGAAGGGGTTCTCTGTACAACAGGTGGCAGATCTGTGGAGCATCTTGCTGAAAGACACGGCGGATGAGACAGCTTATATGAGTACAGGAGCAGATGAGATAGGTTCAGTGAGGGGTATTGAATAGATAAAGATTATGTCTGGTTTGGAAAAGCCTGGAGCTGCAAAGTGGTTTTTTGTGGTTTTGGGTTTTTTTTTTCTTTTCAGCAGGTGTTTGTTTTCCTTGAGAACTTTTGCTTTTAAAAGGAAAATTGAACCTCTCTCCACAATATTTAGGTGTTCCAACTTTTCACATCTTCATTAATGGCAAACTGCAGTGTTCAAAGTTTGGGGCATATTTTTGGAAGAAATATCACAACTTCTGATTAAGAACCTTTCCATATCTCAGGGCTCTTCTGCTCTGAATATTGTGTACAATGAGATACTGATGCAAACGAAAAAATCTTTATTCAATTTAAAGATGTGTTCCAGGTAGGTTTTTTTCTTATTAAAAAAAAAAAAAGGAAGCTGCCTTGGGTGTTTGTACAGGGTTTCCTGTTGATCTGAGTGATGCTGGTGCCCAAATCTCTTAGACAGCTTTGAAATTCATTCCCAGGCATTTTGGCCTAAATAAAACAACAGAAGTCTCTTAATCTTATTGCTTCTTAATGTACTAGGAAAAATTTGCCCTGGATTTGCCTTACATGCATCGACTTCAAAATAGCAGCTTCTTCCCACATTCATGGGGCTGACCAATTAAAGATACTTTGGATGGATAACCCAATACTTTTCAACTCCAAATGTCTGGCTTTTTAGTGCTAGAACACTGACAATCTTTTTCTTTTTCTTTCTTCTTCTACTGGCAAGACACCAATACGTTATACCAGGTTTTATGGGTGTCTGGTAAATTTTTCTTTGCTTGATTAGTGCAGATTCTTTCTTACAAAATAACTTGTCTCCACTAAATGCCTCTTGCCTGCAAGCAGTTAGTCTACCAGCTTTATCCACCTCTTGTAATCTACCTGTTCTATAAATTACTGGAATCAGTGGGACAGTAACACTCCCTTTTCTTACATTTCTGTGTAACACTTACCAGAAGGGAGGCAAAGAGAGTTTAAGCTTTGGGATTTATAGCAGTCATTACTTCATAAATAATGAATCATAATAATATATGAACACTGACTTTTTTTCTTTTTTTAGTCCAAAAATCTCCTTTACTCCAGGGAAATGCAGAGCAGGGTCCCATAGGGAAATTTTCTACTTATCAGCAAGAGGAAAAATTACAGCAGACTATGCTGAGCATACAAAATGCAGAAATCAGCACAGTCTGCTCAAGACAGTTGACGAAGCAGAGTTACTGAATCCAAATTGGTAGGTACAACCGCAGCTCTAACCTCAGAGCTGGTCAGTCGAAGCTTCCTGGGGCATGCTAGTGCTATTACTTCAAGCTATTGTAATTTCCAACTACAACACACCTACAGGTAAGTCAAGGAAGAAGGCATTTGCATTTCATGTAAAACAGCTTCAGCGGAGGTGAATTGGCATGGCTGATGAGATTAGACTGATTTTCATCAGGCAATACCCTAAGGATCCTATGGCACATGACCCTATCCTAACACTACTTTTTGAAAAGCATAAAACATAAGAACAATTGGCTTTACATTCACACAGAAAACAGACGTGTGACTATATTCTCATTGTTCCATATGCCAAAAGACTTGGATGCAGACTGCAGAGACTGTGATTTCAGGTGGTTTAGTAAGGGTTTATGTTTTGTCCATCTTTCTGCTCTGCCTGAACACCTCCTCTCCCATCATTATCATGACTTCATGTCTTTCTGGAGGCATCTGAGGAATTTTGGTGGGATAATTCTCTGGGATGCACTGAAAACCAAACTGGCTCATTTTTAGGCCCAGTTAAAAAGGTGGGATGAGAAGGTACTCAAACATCTTGCAAAAATCCTGAGGAAATCCTTATCTTTCATCCCTGTGAACATCTGAAGCTTCAAGGAAAATGTTCACTGAAAAGGCAAATTTAAAAAACACTAAGGCGTTCACACTTTGATGGAGTGTGTGCCTTTGGTGTGTATGAGAGGGCCTTCCTCCTCCCACTACTGCTCTGCTGCTAGAGAATGTCACGCCTTGGCTTCTTCAAGCACAGATTTTCCAAGTGTCTCAAGTACCAGCTGGAGTATTCTCCAAAAATCACTTGCTAGCACTCCTTGCTGGTAAGGACACAATCCTTCTCCCATTGAGGGCAGTGGTAGAGCAGGATCATTAAATTCTTTAATTCCCTTGGACCTGGGGGTCTGCAGTTTGCTCCACAATGACCCTTGAGTATAGTTTTGTTCCAAATGTAATCATCGGGAAGACAACTTGTTGGCTGCTTGATATAACCAAGATAGAGAGAGGTAACCACAAGGCCTCTGCCACTGGTTAGAACATCCCTTTGGGCTGGTGCTGCTGGTGAGCTTCAGAGGTTTCAAAGCAGGGCTGGATGCACATAAATGTGCATCATCCAGAAACATGAGCTGCTCTCTGATCAACGCTTCAAACCCCTCAAGTCTTGCTGTCTGGTTTGCAATCTGGGTTAAGTACAGTCGTGCTGCTTTATAACCGGCAAATACTATTAGTAACTTCTGTGGTGTATCTCCAGCCTAATCCCATTGCTCCTCTGGCATTTCGGTGTCTTGGATCCACATAATCACACTGGGAGGATAACACCTGATAGATCTTCATGTGTGATGCCCAGCTGCAATGTATGCTCTATATACTTTTCACTGGGAGTCTGGCCATAGCAATCATTCAGAGCCTGTCTGGCAGACATTTGCCCAGGAAACATTGCTTGAGGCTAATTATTTTCCCAAATGGAACCTCAGCAAGTTCTGCATTAATTTTTCTTGTACGCCAACTTTTGAACCTTGGTTTGAGTTCAAGAAAGAGACCAAGTGAGACACAGCTGTGGTCACAAAGCATTTGTGTGTGGATTCCAGATGCTGTGCCAACTTGCCAGAGAAATCTACATCATTTGCATCTTTTATGAGATCATACTGACACTGACGATTCTTGGGCTACTTGACACCTGTTCTAAAACCCAGGCCACGGCCGTAAAGAGTATCCCCAAGTCAAAGATGCACCCTGCCTTTGTTCCTGTTGCCATGATGAACCCAAAGGGAAATCTTCTTCCCGTCTTGCTGTTGTATCCATGTCAAGGTCATGCATCACATGCAGCAGGTTATTTAAGCTGCTGCTGCCTTGTGCACTGCCTCTCTGCCTGTGGAATCAAAAGCAAGTTTCCGATCTGTGAAGGCAGCATGTAAAGGGCAGCTGAGCCGCTGGTGTCTCTCTGCCAATAGCTGTAGGACATACAGAATGCACGGCTGATCAACCAGCAGTGAAACTGGATTGTTCTGGGTGGTGTTTACGAGTCAGCAGCAGCTGAATTTTGGCCAGGAGAAACTGGGCATTGCTTTCCTGGGAGTAGACACAGCTGCGATTGGAGGACAGCTGCTGCAGTCTGAGAGCAGACCTTTGCCTTTGGCAACGATCTCATAGCACCCCCCTTCCACTCCACTGGGGTCTTGCCAGATCCCTTGCCTCTCCAAAGCAGCTCACAAAGTGTAACTGTGGCTGATTCAACAGCGTAGGCTTGTAGCTCTGCTGAAAACAGAGTCACACTCCGTTGTTCAACAAAACTGAAGTTTCTCTAACATAACCTTTCCCACCAGTGGATACATCTCTGTCACTTCTGCAGTGAAGGAGATTTGTTATGTGCAAGATGTACTCAGTCCATCTTCAGGTGCCACTTCAACACGAGAGTGGAGATAACCATCTGACCTGTGGACTGATATGGAGCCACTGCCAACAAATGACAGAGGTAGCTATTGTCTACAAGTCAGCTAAAAGACATGATGAACATGAATGCTATGAAGCAGCCTTTTGTAGAAAACTGTGCTTCACTTAGCTTTTGCTTTATAGTCTTTGTGGAAACTTGATTTCAGCCCTATTTTTGTCATTGTGGGTTTTTGTTCTAATGCATTGGTCAACCATAGCTATTTCATCAGCTTTTGGAGCCTTGCAAGTTCATCTGCAGAAGTTAACATTAGGACACAGCATTGCATTCTTGAACGTCACAGCATGAAGTACAAGGGCTAGTACACACTCCCTGAATGGGATAGCTCTTACATCTTCTGAGCCCCCAAGGTGACCAGGAGTTTATATCTATGTTTGCTTCAAGAGGATCTATTTAAAATGCCAGGGCCATGAAAGATACAAGTTTTGTTGATGTCCCGCTGGGGACCACTGTCCCACATGATCCTTCTCCATCAGGCTGTAATTCAGCAGCTATCTCCACCAGGGCAAGTCTACCTTTCTGAGCCAGGAACATGTGGTAAGAAACCTGTGCAGGAAATGCAGAAGGAGAGCAGATGCTCTGTGCAGTTGATGCTCCTTCTTCAAGCTGTTGCCCAATGCTTTTACAGTGGGGCAAACATGGATCAGAAATTCCAACTCCTGGGTAGCAGCTCAGAGCAGGGATGTCCAGGATGAGTCATGGTCTCAGGTTATAAAAGCTGTACTTGCTTCCACCAGCTCTGTGAGGAAAATGTGCATTCGGCACTGACTGCAACAGTGAATAAGTGTGTAAGAAAGAGGCAAATCCAATCCCACCGACCCTGCCTGTTTGCCAGGCGCTTTGCCTTTTCCATGACCCCTCTGTGATTCCCTGCAGACCTCAGCTGTGGAGCCCAAAGGAAGCAATGGCAAACCTGAGCTGCCTCCTTGGCCTGCAGCTTGCCACTTGTGTTACTGGAATTTGCAATAATGGGGATGCCTGCGTGGGAGGTAAATGTGAATCACTCTGGTTAAAGGGCAGAAGTTAATGCAAACTTCACCAAGGAGGGTAAGATAATTTACAACTCTATATTTGAATCTTTCCAGCCCTTGGCTGAAGTCAGAATTTTAAAGAATCATAGAATCATAGAATAGTTTGGGTTGGAAGGGACCTTTAAAGGTCATCTAGTCCAACCCCCCTGCAATGAGCAGGGACATCTTCACCTAGATCAGGTTGCTCAGAGCCTCATCCAACTTGACCTTGAATGTTTCCAGGCATGGGGCATCTACCACTTCTCTGGGCAACCTGGTCCAGTGTTTCACCACCCTCATCGTAAAAAATTTCTTCCTTGTATCTAGTCTGAATCTACCCTCTTTTAGGGTAGATTTCTTCAGAGCTTTATATTTCCTTGGGAAGGAAGTGTAAAAATCATCTCACTGCTAACACAGACCTGATGTGTGCAGATGGGCTTTGCAGGAGCTCCAGGTCCAGCTGTGATGCTGCTGCATCCTGCCAACGGACAGCAGGAGGGAAGGTGTTACTCCAGGAATTAATGTGGCCCCTGAGCAGACTGTAGGATGCTGGCACCAGCCTGCTCCAGGCTGAGACATGTTTTCCATTGAGACACTGAGAGCTGTAGCACCCAGGGGACCCTATATTCAGGCCCAGCAAGCATACAGGGACACAGAGAAGCAGCAGTTACAGCAGTGTAACTGCAGTCACAGCAGTGTGGCATGAGTATGGGCTTGTCCCCACTGCTGGACGAAGTCAAGCTGAATGCTGAGGTTGAGTGTCCAGTTGGTCCCTGGAGTCGGCACAGTCCTGGCTGAGGATGGGAGGCTGTGTCAAAGCAGTGGCTTGCTCTTCCTCACCCTTCCCACAGGTCCCGTGTCTGTCCCAGGATGGCTGCCGAGCAGGGGCAAGCGGAAACATGCAGCCAAGTGCTAAATGTTTTATGCTATCACCTGATTGATTTTAAACTGTGCTTACTTGGCAACACGCCTCTCAGGACTTGTTACATAAGATTAGATGTTTTTTCCTAATGCGGCACTGTGGCTTGTAAACCCATTGTGCGCCGGTAACACCTAAAGAACCTGTATTTAAAACTGGAGCTGCAGCAGCGTTTGGCCCACACACCGCCAGCTCTGCCTCTCTGTCCTATGGCCCGTGATGGGACAGCGGTGTGGCGCATACTGTCCGCAGCAGTAAATCACCATGGTGCGCAGTAGCCAAGTCTCAACTGTTCAGCTGCCATCCTTCCTCTCCAAGACTGGCTTGAGCAAGTACGGAGAAGGGACATCCGTGTTACATGTGTTTATGTTAGTGGCCTCTTAATGTCTTCTCAGGGATTTCCCCACTTCAGGGAGCTGGTGCTCACTTGCTTTTCAAGTGGCAGGTGCTCTAGTCCACTAGGACCATTACTAGGTGGAAAAAAGCATTGCAGGACTCCTCTTGGGATGGAAGAGACCTGCTGTTGCAGTCGTCTTCAAAATCACCTTCACATGTGCTGAAGAGTGTTTCAGACCTGCGTGTATTCAAAATGATGTTCAGCTGGGAAAAAAGTCCAGGTGGAGAAGAAAAAACGAACATCCCTTGTCAATACCACACAACTGGCAGTAAATTTTGCTTAGTTATCTACAATGGTGACAGACATTTTTTTAATTAAAAAGGGAAGGAGAGAAATAAAACTATGTGACCATGATGAGATTGATTGTTGTCTTGCCAGATTTTCAGAAGTAACCTCTGAGGAGGATCAGAAAGGAGAAAGGGTGGCATAGCAAACATGACTGAGTTGCAAACAGCAGCTTTGTTGTGCGAGATGGGAAGAGCTCATTTCTTCTAGAAAATAATGTGCTTTTTATTGTACTTCTTCACAGTCCATTCAAAATGTGAAGGACCAACCATTACACCCAACAGCGTGTGCCAGCATCTCAGCTGTGATGGATGGCAGAGTCCGTCAGTCAGGCCTCAGGGAACAGACGTTTGCTCTTCTCAGCATCCTGCCAGGGGAAGTGCCCTGGCCAGACAGAGGTGTTGACAGACTTCAGCCCTTTGCACAGCTGCAAGGAGGAAACAATCCCAGCTTCCCCAGCCCCTGCAGCCTACAGTACTGTCTATGCAATTCTTTCAGGTTTCTATCTCTGGGAAGTCACGTTTGTGGTAGGTAGAAGCCTGGAGCTACTGAAGGAAGAGGAAGTTTTGCTGCTGACCTGCCCATCTACCTTTTGCCATTATTAGTCTGCCTGTATGCTGAGGATCACTTCAAAGCACAAATGTTTCCTGCTGGTGATGTGAGATTGTTTTTAATTTGTGCCATGTATCAGGGCTGGTGTTTGAAGTTCTCTGGCACACTTCCCATTTGTAGTTGCCTGTTATCTCTAAGGGGAGCCTAACTGGGAAGTTGCAATCTGATGACACTATCTACAGGGAGAAGAGGAAGGGCCACCTCATTTTCTCTTGGTGAGAGAGGTTTGGCTCTTTGGGAGATGCTGTGGAACATAAGGAGGCTTCTTAAACTTTTCTCATTAGCTCATTTCAGTAATTGAGACTGGTGCTGGCTGCATGCTTAAGCAGACCATCAATCTCAGCTCTGTATGCCACCAAATCTCTTACAAAAGAGGAGAAGATGGGCTAGGCTGGAAGAGTAAATCTGCCTAGAAACAAAAATGGGAGCCTCTGCTTCTTGCATATACTGAGATGTGGCTTGTGAGTGCAATGGGAAGACTTGATGACTGGACGTGATCTAGGTATATTGACGTGAATTCCCCAACCCTCTCGTGAATAGCGCATCTAGCCAAAGAGTGCTTCTGGGCCCCTTTTCAGCCTTGCTCTATTAGGATTTGAGGCAGATGATGAGTCTGTTCTGCCTTACTGTCTCCAGGAGACCAAGAGAAACTCCCTCCTGCATGATCCCATTACCACTTGGGTTGTTATCAGGAAGCCTGACAGAGCAGTGGAAGCAGTCACAAGAGCAGAAAAGACAATTGTTTAAAAATCATACCTTACCCACATGGGTCCCTTCAGGGTCTAAAAAGGAGTGAGATCAAGGTTGGAACTGTTATTTCTTCTTTCTTTCATCCCCACTCTGTATTCTTTAAGCACTGAAGAGTTTCTTTCTCCAGTGCATCATTAGATTAAGGGTTAGCTTCATGGGACTGCAGTTATAAATCTGGTTAAGAAGCAACACTCTAAATAAGGAGCATTGAGAGGGAGTCTTATCCATGTAAGGCAGTATTTTCTGAGTTGTCTCAGTATGGGAAGCAGGGCTGGGCAAAATGTATCTGTTGAAACTTTTTACTAGGCAGAAAAGTCATTTTTTGACAAAATGGAAACACCACCCCCCCCATATTTGTGTTACTTCTATTTTTTTACATCATATGCTGTATTCAGCAATCAATATTTTCAGTGAAGGTATTTCCAAATCAGTTCCTTGTAACATTTGCTCTTTGTGGGGCTCATTCTTTCAGCTCTCTTGGTCTCCAGCTTGTGGCTGACAGTCAAGGGACAGCAGAGCCTTCAGCACTTCTTTGGAAGATGATTACCCCCATGCAAAAAAGTGTTGCTTAGAAGCGACAGGGACCCCAGCATAAAAACAGTTAATATTTAAAACAACTGGGTTGTACTGACTGGAAGATCTGGTGATGCCTTCTGCTCCCCAGGGACCATGTTAGAGATCTGGCTGAGCCATGTCCATCTCTGTGTAGTATTCCACTGGGAGAAACCAGGGTGTCTCTTCAGGCCCTGCAGGCATGGGGACAGCAACTTCTGTGCAGCCCAAAACCTGCTGTGAATTATCCTCCAGGCACCAAGGTGGGTTTGGCTTGGCTCCCTCAGTACCAGCCTAGGAGGCTCTTCCAGCTGTGCTCTGACTCCTGGTCCTCCCAACCTCTGGAGAGACTTGGAGGAGGAGGAAGGAAAACCATTAGCTTATACCTATGAACTGTTCCCTTCATATTCAGTTTTCATAGACACTGTCAGTTATTTTAGTATTAAGGATTAACAATATTCTGAAAAGCTGTTCACAAAAAAGAAACCATCTAAAATAAAAACATCTGCAAAGGATGCCTTTTGCATGCTTTCCACAAAGACAGTGGAGTTTGTACTTAGCCGCAGGACCTGGCTGGCATCGCCTCCAGCAGTGACTGCCCCAGGTAGATGCCTGGAGCAAGAGCTACCTGACTGACAGGAGCGACCAGGAGAGCTGGAGAGGGTGCTGCGACTGCTGGCGCTGGCTGGCTGCGGCACCCACCCAGCACGCCAAGCTGAGATGAGCCACCAGCCAAGGCGGTGGCAGGCACTGGCATGGCTGGCAAGTGAGGCACAGAGGTGGCACGTGAGGTTGACAGGAATGACTGAATGTCCAACCTGAGTGGCAGCTGCCCACTGAAGGCTTTCAAGGCTTGCCAAGCAGGGAGCCCATGAGAGCAAAGCTGGTGACTGAAGCGAGCCGGTGCCCTGGGTTAAGCAGTGTCCTCTTAAATAGTCCCTGCATATTTTTATACATTAACTATTTTCATTGAGCATGAAGAGGTCATTTACTTTTTTTTTTCTTTCCATATTTTAGACAAAAGATATGCAAGGAAAAGTAGCCTGTGTGCAACACTCCTGGTACGCGCTCAGTCCACTCTCTGCATCAGCAGGCCACTGGCACACACAAGTGGGGTGAGTGCTCAACATGACTAATGGAAGGAGAAAACAGATGTGCCCAACTGGAACAAAACCCTGAGGTCCCTGATGGAGGCAACTCACTCATGCAGTGACTGCGGCGTCTGATAGATTCCCCTGCCTGACCTGAGCCACAGGGAGACAAACAAGGGTTATCTCGGCTGAGTGATGGTGACCCACTCTGGAGGGATGCGACGGGGGTGACCTAGCTGAGAGGCTGCTTGCATGAAGAAACTGACCCTATCATCAGCCCTGCTGAGCTGGTCACTGACATCATCTGAGACAGTAAGAAAACCCAGAACCATTTTTTATATCCAGAACCAGGCCAAATTCAACCACCAGTATGGGATATTTCTGAATATATTGAAAACATGATTTTATTACTCTATTTTAATTATTTCTTTATGATATCACCAGAACGACCTGGAATCCACCCAAAAGTTCTAAAGGTACTGAAAGTGCTGAACTATTCACTCTAGTGTACTCTGACTGCATGAACCAGCCTCATTCCAGAGGAATGGAAGGGGCAAAATATGTTTGCTATAGTGCAGAGTGGAAGTAGTAAACACAGGAACAAGTGGGAAATGTCAGAGAAAAGTTGACAAAACATCATGTCGTCAAATCTGTTAATGTTCTTGGGAGGGCTCTGGATAACAGGGAGTCTTACCCAGTCTATGTTTCTTAAAAAATGTAGTAGACAAGGTCCCTCTACAAAGATCCCTCATAAAACCTGTCAAGGAAAAACTGGGTCAAGCATGTTACAGATTCACAACCAGCTCAAGGTACGGAGTAAGGGTCTGTTTTCACAGTGCCAGGAGATTACTGAAGATGTGTCCCCTTCTTTTCATTGACCTGTGCTACCCATCATATTCATAAGGGACATGAGGAAGAATATGAGTAGGGGAATTGCCAAGACTGCAGATGATACAGAATTATCTAGGATGGTGATTGCGATTAAGTGAAGAGTGGCAGAAGGATCTCGAGTAAGTGGTTTGCAACATGGCAAAGGAAATTTGATGTCAAATGGAAAGAAATGATAACATGGGAAAGTAATCCTTACAATATATGCTTTCCGGCAGTAATAGTGCACTAGCTATTAACACTCACAAGGCAGATTTGGAGTTACTCTGAATAGTATGGTTATCTGAAAATACAGGAGAGGTACATGGATACATCTGCATTGCTTTCTCCATGACCTGGATTAGTGTACTTCAGTCTGCTTTAGCCCCAGGTATGGGTGGTGGGCTCTGTACCAGGGTCTGGGAGCAGGGCGGTGAGCTCAAATTTGCACACTCTGCTCTAGCTGGGGAGAGAGGTGTGCAAGTTATTGCTCGGGTGTTTGGCTTTTTTTTTTCCACCCAAGATGGTGAACCAACTCAGTCTGTTGTGGGAGAAGATATTGAGAATAGTGGATCAGACTGCACATCTCTGCTTTGCTCCCTTGCTTCTCTCTGCGCCTCCACTTTCAGTAAGGATTTTATCAGCTGTCCTGCTCCTGTGCTATTCACTGGTGAGGGCCCACTACACCCCTCTTCTGCACCAATCTGTGAAGAATATAAGCTATCTCATCCTTCCAATGCTGAGACTTGACCTCTTCAGCCTGACCCCATATGTTTTAGTTCTACAAGTTCTTGGCTTGATCTTTGATATGTTATGAAGGAAGAAGCCTTCCAAAACAGGGAAGTACCCAGCATGAGAAGCATGTTTTGTCTGTAACACTGCACGCTGAATGACACTTGGTTTCGAGAAGTTGAGCCAAGAAGAGATAGTTTGAGCATTAGAAAGAAGGACCAAAAATTAATTAAGAAATTGCTTTGCTTCCTCCTGCTGCTCTGATGTCTTCCACTGACTTCTAACTCCCTTCTCTTCAGCATCCAGAGCCTCAGAGGAAACACAATGGCTAAGACACAGCTAACTTACACCAAGACAACAATGACCTGAAAGTGCTGCCTTCCTCAACATCAGACATCCTCCCTGTCCATCAGTCTTGTATTTTGAAAGACCTGTAGTCTTACAATAAAGCCAAAATCCAATTTACACAATGTTTTTACTCCCCAGCACAAAAATCCCAGGACACTGCAGTCTTGCCTTTACGGACATCTTTGCACCTGCTAAAATTGTTCAGATTTGCCCATCGTTTCTCACAATCCCGTGTGCCCCATGGAACTGGTTCTTCAAACGGCAAAGAAAAGCCCGGGGTCAGGCAACATTCTGCCTTTTATCAAAACCGTTCTTTTATGTGGAGACCTCATATACACCTCATGAACAGTGACAAATTGAACATCCCATCTTACAGTTTGGCTTTTATTTTCATTTAATTTACTTGTGATCCAACACCTTCTCTTTTATTTCTGGTCCTTATTTCTTGCAGAGCATCTTGAGTATATCAGTTTTGTCAGTATGCTCACGTATCTCACACTCTGCCAATCATCTTTGCCCTAAAGAGTCTCGTGTTCACAGCCTGTTTCTTGTGGTACCAATAAAAAAACCTCTCCATCCTTCCTTTGAGAAGTTATTCATGGTTTTCCACCTTCTTCTTAAGAATTAAAGAAAAAAAGAAAAGAAAAAAATTACAAATTCTCCTTATAACATTCTCTTTTTCCGACAGTTTTTCACTGTGTACCTCATTTGTTGTCTTTCTAATGTATCCCTCCAGCAGGATTATGCTTCTTCACCAAAGTTTTGGCCTGTCAGTTCTCTACTGTTTATATAGTTATCATTAAATGTTCCTGTCATATCTTAACCTTACTGTTTTTTTCTCTTCATCTTTCGCAGCAATATGTAACCTGCTCTCGCTTGAGTACATGGTCATTAGCATACACAGCACGGCTGCTGCTGTTGTTATTCTCATTATTACCATAATGGCTGGGGCCAGAAGAGAGAAGCAGCTTTAGGCATTGTACAAACACAGACAATCCCTGACACAAAGAGAAAGCTCTAGTGTTTTTCAAAATAATTCTGAAATCATTCCTGTGAGTATCCTACTCTCCCTTTAAAATATTCATTTTTACCCATTGGAAAGCTACTACCGATGTGTTCAGCCCTCCAGTTTTTTGACAGAGTTGACTATTTTGCATTAGCTCTTCCTCACCACCTCACTTTCCAGCTAGTTTTAGTGACCACATTGCAGCTATAGCAGGTGAATCCCCACAAGACTTCACTTGCCAGAGGCTTCCTATGTGCTTTGGGGAATCCAGCCATGTATTAAGTACTGCAATAACAACATACGGGTTCCCAGCTTTTTGAGAAACCTAGCCTTCTTTTCATAGTTGTACAGTCATCTGTCCCCCTTGTCCACCCCCTGCGCAAAAAACCAGCCCTACTGGATTGGCTTTTGTTTTATCAACATTTTGGTCTTGAGATCAGATCTTCACCTGGGAAATGTGTTTACTCCCAGCCAGCCACCACTGGCCGGTGCTGCGCAATAAATCAGCAAGTTGAAGTCATGCAATTGTTTTGCTCGATCCAGTGTCAGCAGAAGGACCTAGCACTGAGCCCCAGTGAGCAGGATATAGTTTGCAATTTGACATAGTGCCAGCACTCAACTGCATAGGATATCAAAGGCAGTGGCTGAAACATAGAAACAGCTTGTAAACAATCGGGCTGTGCTCATTAATACTGATTGATAACATTGTTTTCTTTCTGCTTAATTCATTTGGGAGATTGTCTATATTGAGCCATCCTATAGAAGAGTGGATAGGCCACTGTGGCATAGAGAAGCATGCTTTTGAGCCTTAGATGGTAATATAACATTGGACTGGCACCCAGGGCAGATGTGAAAGCAGCATCAACAGGCCTACAGTGTAAGCAATAAAACATGAAATATGGATGGAGCATGATTTCTAAGCTTGGGCATTAGTGGGCAGAAGTGCAGGTGAGAGCTCCCTGGCTCTCAGAGAGACGGGCACCGGACCAAGATCTCCTGGTCCTTCTGTCAGCAGGAGTTTGGTACCTCCATGCCTCTCCACGTTCTGGCCTTGTCCTCCCTCTGCAACACATTACCCACCTACAGAGCAGGCCAATGAAGTCTTTACATTGTAGGAGCAGGAGGAGAAAAGGCACTGAGCTACAGACAGCCTGGGAGGGGAGCAGGACACCATCCCATCCTAACAGGAGGGCTGGAGAGCTGCACGGACAGCACACAACAAGGCATGCTTGTGAGACTGCTGAGTTTAGATTGGATATTAGGAAAAAATTCTTCACCAAAAGGGTTGTCAAGCATTGGAACAGGCTGTCCAGGGAGGTGGTTGAGTCACCATCCCTGGAGGTATTTAAAAGATGTGTACACGTGGTGCTTAAGGACATGGTTTAGTGGTGGACTTGGCAGTGTTAGGTTTACGGTTGGACTTGATGATCTTAAAGGTCTTTTCCAACCTAAATGGTTCTATGATTCTGTGATAGTGGACACTCATGAAGGTCCCCAGCCTGTTCTGTCCCCTGTTAACTCTTCTGGCAGATCACTGCAGTAATGCTGTTTGGGTCTTGCATTATAATATTTGTTTGCCTAGGGGTGGAAGAAAGGGAAGGATACCAGGGTGGGGAAACCTTAGGATGTGGAGTTTCCAAAACATGGGCTCTGTCCCTGGCTGGGGAGGTATTCTCTGGCCAAGACGCCGCTTTTCATATCTGTAGAATGGTGATAATACTCCCGGCTGGTAGTGGAAGTCTTAATTGATTAATATACGGAAGACACTATATTAATGCAATGTTATCATCCCTGGAAAATAAAGAAAGGCTAAAAATAGTGTAGTACATTTTGACAGAGCTTTTGTTATTTTCTTTTTATGTTCAGTTCCTTTGAGTCTGTCTTTTTCCTAGTTAGGAAATCCTAATTAACATTTTCATTTTCATTTCATTACTGGGTTCAGGTTTTGGTACTCTGTAGGCAGCCACTAATCATTCAGTCCCCAAATGAGATGAAGGCTTCTTGGTGCAAGGAGCACTACAGATATAGAGGGAACAGACCCTGCCCTCAATACTCTGGATGGAGGCAGTGGAGGGGAACTGACCTGCCTATAGTCAGACTGAATAAAAGGTCGACAGGAGTCCATTTTCCTGTCCCCTATCACAATACATATGCCTGTCTGGTGGAGAAGAGGCATAAATGTGGATGCAGACACAATCTCACTTGGGACTTGGCATGGAAACAGCTAAAAGATCCCAGCCGAAAGCTATCTGTGCTATAATTAGAACAAGGGCTGCCTGGGAAACGAACTTTTCATGACTGTGGCAAGGCAGAGCTCTAGGATCCCCACCATAAAGAAAGGAACAGGCTTTCTGAGATAGTTTTCCCAGGTTTTTAATACTATAAATTTGGACCAAAGTTCTTAAACTGTTTTGGCTTTCTGTTGAAGCAGCTCTGGGGTTGAAAAAGTGCGCTGAGCTCTGCGCCCCCAAACCTCTGGATGCCCACCTCCATGGGTTCCCATATTGGTGTGGCTGACGGAGAGGCTGTATGGAAGCAGGGAAGGAGCAGACTGAGGAAATTCGACCTCCAGGTGCTCCTCCATGAAACACCAGAACAACCAGCTGTAGAGGGTCAACACAAAACATCAGGCTCTGTACCCTGCCCCCGACAGTGCCAACATTTGGTGTTCGTGAGAGGGTATAGATGGGGCAAATATAGACCTGTACTTGCCCAATATGTTAATTTTATATAGAATGTTTCTGAAGGTCTGTGTATAAAAGGTTGCAGTGGCAGAGGAAGTGTTTGCGAAACAGGGCTGGAGGAGGACATGGAGGGGGAACAGGAACAGGAAAATAGGGAACCGGAGGAAGAGGAGGAACAGAAACAGGAACAGGATAAGCAGGAGGAATACCTCCTCCTGCCAGCCTGATTCCCATGTCCCTTCTCCCCAGACAGGCTGCAGCTATGGGGCACGCCTAGCACCTTGCTAACACTGCCTGGGTCACTAACAGGCTCAAACTTAAGGTAACAGGCTTGAAATTTAGGAGGCTGAACACGTGGCCTGTGTCCCTCCTCTAGCTGGGGAGGCAAGTACAGCACGATGGGGTGGAGATATCAGTTAAAGTCTAAATAAGTAAGGCTAGAACAGGCTCAAGCACTGTACACTAGTCATCAGCATTAGCTCTTCCCCTGTCGTGGCTTTGGTGTATTCCCAAGCAGCAGCATGAGGGAGGAAAAGAGAATTTAGCAGTACAGACAGGGACTGCACAGTGCCACTTACCCTTTGGGCATGGCCCCTGCTTATTTACAGTGGAGATGTAGCCCTAGATGCTCTCAGGAGCATAAAGATGGTAGGACTCGGAAGACAGTCTTTATTGCAGCATTTCAGACAACCTCTCCCAATTTATTACAGCAAGTGCCTCCTGACTTCGAAGTGCTAAACAGCTTTGGGCAAGACCTGAGATAAAGGAGGTTCGGGGGTGTGAGGTTCCTTCTCTTCATTTTCTTCTCAACGTTGCAAAATGACAGTGTCGGTAATGAAAGCTGTTAGCACTTGCATCAGACAGACAACACCACGAAAGTTTTAACAATACCATTAATAATTATACGTGGGCTGACTTATAAGGGAGCCTCCCACCTCGCATGCTCTCTGCCGAAAGAGCTATGTGAAGCAGGATTGTCTGCATATGAATTAATCATGGTGTGAATCTCTGTGGCTGAGCTTTGTTCTGCACATGGTAGCGCACACTAGCTGCATGTTGAAAGGCTAAAAACTTTGCTTGCTCCCCTCCAAACTCCTGCAACTTGCTTGGCGATAGGGGAGAATATTAATGCAGCGCTCAGCTGTCACCTGCTATTCCTGACACATCTGAGGACTTGTACCGCAGTACAGAACTCCTTGGGGAGGGGATGAATGGGCAGATAAAAATGATCGGGAAATCTGTAATTCACAGGTTTGCTCGTGACTTGAAGCAGGGTTCTCATTTTTCTCGCTTTGTTTTCTGCTAGACATTTGTGAAGATACTGAATTCTTTCTGAAAATGAAACCTGCTTTGACGTTTCTGAAAGCTCCCTCGTCCAGAGCTTGTTCTGTTCCTTGACTTTTAGAGGCAACTACGACTATAGTACAAGCGAACGAAACCCCACAGATCTATAGATGTCTCCAGTGATCTGAGCTTTAAGCCTAAAAGCTCTTTGGATTGGATATAGATGCTTTTTGCCTTATCCCAAAACTGGCTTCTGCAAGAACAACAGAAGATGAAGTGGTTGTCCAAGCCCAGGTGCATCTTATAGTGATGATATAAATTAGTTTCTAGCACTCATCTGACTCTAATAACCACTGAAGCTCAAACTGAAGCTGAGTGCAGTCTACATGAATCAGATGGTGTATTTCTCAGACCCTAACTCTGCAATGGCAAACAACAGTGCTTTGCTCAATGCTTTTAGCTGTGTAACACCCAGTACCAAGTTAGAAAAACTGAGCAGGAGAACAGTTGTTCCAGCCCAGGTCAGTCCTCTGGGCTCTCAGAATTTGGCTTGATCGTGATTTTTCCTCGACTCAGGGGTGAAACCAGAATTTGGCTTGATCGTGATTTTTCCTCGACTCAGGGGTGAAACCAGCTAAACCGCTCAGCTTTTCCAGAGCATAAATCCAGTAACAGGGTGGAGAACACCTCTGCAGTTGCCGTGTCAGTTTTTGAAAAGCAGCAATTATTCTGGTGGGGTTTCCTTTTTCTGCTTGTGTGTTTTATTTGTTGTTTATCTGGGTTTTGCTTTGTTTTCTGATTGCTTTATATTAGCATAGCTAGGAATTTCCATTGGATAGTATGTTGCAGCTGGGGATCACTATGTATGTTACAAATGCTGATGGCTGGATTTCTGGGATTGTCGGTTTGTGTTATGTCATGCATAACTGCTGTTTCCCAGGTTTGATAGCAAAATAGTAGGGGTAGTCCTGCTGCGAACCTTGTGAGCTGCCTGAGTTCATGGATAAATAGGTGCATTAAGCATGTGGCTCTTTGCATTACAGCAATAGCCCTGTGTACTGAAGAGCACATTACTTTCACTCTAGGCTTGCACTACAGGTGATTTCTCAGAGCGATAGCCAGATACTCTTTCAGCTACTGCCCTCAAAATAGAGCCTAGCTTTCCACAACTGGAGCATGGACTAGTTTCTGGAGTGTAGTTTTCACCCTTTACCCTCAGAGCTGGTCTTAACCCCTGTGGCAATGTTCGCTTTGACTTTGATATGTGCAGGATCAAACCCAGAAGCAAGATGAAGAAAAAAAGAAAAGAAAAGAATGTTTAGCCCATCTTTTGCATAGTAGAGCCTTCTAGCACACCTCCCTCCCAATAGTCTGGATGTTTTGAGAGGGGTGAACTGAAGTAGAAATGAGTGAATTGAAGGGAAGTGAATGTGGGTTTTACCAGCCTCTGGCAGTGGAAGAAACAGGCTCTGCATATTTATCGATTACAGTGTGCTCTACATCCTGGGAAGGGGTATTCAGAGCTAATGGTGGGTGTATTTGTTATGTCTGGTTCAGAAATCAGAATGAATAAATGATAAGCAGTGGAATGCAATTGGACTGCTAACAAGTTATTTTGACTTGCTTACATGAGAGAGAAGAAGGGAGGGAGGGAGCCAAGCTGGGCTGTGAGCTCTGCACGGGTACAGAGGGGCTGAGGACGCAGTGAAGAGCACGCTGGGCCTTGTCACCAGACCTGTTAGTAGGTCACCGAGCAGCAGCGTATGAATAGATATCCTTGCAAATCATGCATATAGACTTGATCCTTCAGAGATCACTGATACACTTGGGGGATTGGCCTGATGGGGATGCGGAGCTGAGCAGCCCCCAAGCATGTCCAACTGTGGTGGCCCCACACCATGCTCAGTTATCCTTGCTCAATACAAGTTGTGCATTAAAGTGAATAAGAGGGCAACAAAGGGGAAGGGACACCCTTGCCTATTAGGAATTACCAAATCCATCCCAACTTAGCTCTCCTGAGTTCACTATTTCCTTGTAAATATATTTGTCTGTGTCCATACTGGGGGTGCTTCTGAAGCCATCCTCAAGGCAGTGCTTGCCTCCCTGGTAGACAGTGAGTCTGCAGTCATGGGTTTGGGTGGAGCCTGAAGACAGGCATTCGGTGCCCAAAGAGCCCCTCAGACCTGATGATATCCCACACTGCCACAGCCATGTCTTGCTGGTGGCTCCTCTTGCAAAAGTCCTTTGCAGCCTTTCCAGTGCTTCTCGGTGGGCACCCACCTTGCTAGCAGAAACGTGCAGCAGCTTGGCCACTGCTCAAGCCTGGGTGAGTGAACACCTGGAGAGTCCATCATCATGTCAGTGATGACTTCCCACTGAGCTTTGGCCTCAGAAAGAAAGGTGAAAATCTTTACCCTTACCTTCTTCCATTCCTCCAGCATGAGCGCCTCTGGCATGTCTCCTCCCTGCCTGACTACAGGACCAAGGCTAGCTGGACATTTTACTGACTTCATGTTCCATGTAGACTTCCTTCAGCATTATTATGGATCAGTGTAATGAATAAGTAAGGCTCTGGACTCATGGGAAGCCTTGGTAATTATTTTTACTAGTTTTTGTTTGTTTTGTTTTGGCATCTTTTCCCCAGGAAACGGAATTGTAAATCATCTGTCAATACAGGAAAGTTGGAAAGGAGTCCAAAATTTTTTTTTTTTTTTTTTTTTTTGCTAGTTTGCCTAACATGAAGAAAAAAAGCCCTTCCATTTGGATCAGAGACACAATGTCTAGTCTTTCATTCTATTGTGGAAGGATTTGCTTGGGGAATGCAAAATATTATATACCTACTGCTTCTGATAAATTTAATCCTCTCCCCAGCAGCAACATTAGGAGCCTAATTTGGATTTACAACAAAGCCTGGATAGCAATTATTTTGCTGCAGCAGCATAAACAGCTCCTCATGCGAACGAGAATCAGGCCCATTGTGTCCCCATAGATAAGAGAGGACGCTTGTGAGAACTAAGAATTTCATTCACTTACTTACATCTTCATTTTCTTAAGGGTGTGTGGTGTTGTTCTTGTCAAATCTGAAGTTGGAAGGAAGACCCCCAAAACACTTCAACCCCAAATCAGTGACTGGGAAGGTGAGTCGAGGTTTCTAGAGTCCTAAGACTTTCAGGGCATAGGAGGCGGTGACTTTTCTCCATGTCTACTCAGGGTAGACTGGAAGAAAGTGGTCCTGTTGTATCAGGGGGTATTTAAGCCAGACATAGACTATACGGGGGCATGAGAATTCATTGAAAAAGGACGTCCCAGGGCACTTCAATGGAGCTGGCAGGACAAACTTCTTCCGGGATGGTCCAGATGGATTGGATTTTCCCTCAGAGCAGGAGGACAGAGTAGGCTGTTTCTTGGGGTCTCCTGGAGCCTGACATTTCCATTTTTCTGAGATTCTATTTCTTAGCTAACTACTGTAGCATCCTTCCTCATCGTCAACAAACCTTCCTTCCCCAAATCTGATCTGATGTCTTTCACCCTCTGCAGGTCCTGGTGGTCTCCAGGCACAACCTGGGCTGTGCAAGGGCTGGGCTTCTGTCCCTCCACCCATCTCGCAGCGGCTTTGGGACCTTCACTCCTGTTGCCATGGATCCGATCTCCTCTCTCCTCTCCTTCATACAAGAAAGGCTCTCACCCCCAGGGAACAGGGACCATCACTCAGGGGACAGGCCCAGGACTGCCTGATGAAGATGCCTCAACTAGAAACAGTCTTGCTGTAGGCTGGGACTCAGTATATCTCAGCTTAGCAAACAGGCAAGAACATCCAGTCCCATAAAGATGTTCTGTGTGATGGTTTTTCTATGCAAGAGTAGGATCCTGAGATGATATCTTCGATCAGGATCCCTGCCCCACACCCAGCTGCCTTTAGTAGATCCCTGAGACAAGGTCTGTGGGGAAATTGCAGCTTCCAGGAGAAAATGAACTTTTTTGAAATGTACAGTGACATCTCCATGTGATGTGCCAGCTCCTTTCTAAATATGTGGAAAATCCCACAGGCCAGCATGCTTGAAAACCCAGTTGTGACCAAAAGCAGCATAGAAAACCTGGGCCATGTTTATGGGCTGACAAGAGCATGCACCAGGACACCACCTGAGCTCATGGTTTGAATCACTGCAGATCAACCTTTGCAGCCTGTCAAACAGGCCATAAGCACCTCCTGCCTCCTAGGTAGGAGAGATATAATGCATGTTGACCTCCAGGCTACATTTAGGCAGAAGTGGAGACTTGCTCACAACTGGTTGTTGCTGCTGTTTGCAACAAGCCCCTCAGCTAGATGGTCAAGTGCCACAAAGGCTGCCTCTCTCTGCCTCTGTCCTTACATATCATCTCTGACTTGGGCAACTCCCTTGTCCCACTGGTGAAAAACCGGCTTGTGCTTTGTTACCTTCCTGATCCTACCTGTGGCAGGCTCCAGTGACTGCAGTGATATCCCTACCTGTTAGTCTAAGCTCAAGGAGTCATATAGTTGAGTGAAAGCCGTGGATTTTGTTTCTTTTCAGCATTACATTTCTAGCTTGTTTGGCTGCGGGCAACAGTTTGACACAAAAGCCCTAAGGAAAATGAGAAGATACCAACATTTGTTGTGTCTTTCAAACTCCTGTTTTTCAGCTAATTGAATTTTGGAGACCTGACTTCTGGGTTTTCAGCTCCTGAGGGTAGTAACTTTGTGCAAGTCTCTGTGGCTTGTTTGTTAGCCGATGTCCTTCAGTAGAGCTCCCTCCAAGGTAGAGTGATGAAAGGCAGCGCCGAGGGACAGCCTGACTCCAGGCCCCAAACCATCCTGGAAGCCACCTTTCTCATTGAGGAAAGGACTTGGGAGAAAAGGATTTCATGCAGTGAGCCAGAGATACCCAGATAAGGCACTGCAAGGTCAGCATGGGCTTGGTGCTAAGTTACAGATCCACAGAAGGCAGTCGCCTGTACTTGTCAGCAGTTTAATAAGGGCTGATGGTTTCACCTGCCATCAGCATCAGACTTTTTTACTTGCAGCCTTTCTCTCTCGTTCTCTCTGGAAAAGAAAAAAACCAAACCAACCCACACCTCCCTCTCTCTGTTATAATTGCTTCATATAAAGCATATTTTCTGCTTTGACTTTGTACCATTTTTGCCAGTAACTTGCAGAAAGTGAGTCACTCTGAGCAAGCTGGAGACAGGCCAAGGGCAGGCCGGGGAAGGGATGTGAATGCTGTTTTCCCTGCTGTGGCAGATCCCTTAGACTGTGCCGCCAGCAGGTAAGCGCGGTTCTTGGCTCTTGCGCGAGGCCAGATGGTGGGAAGTAGGTGGGAAAAGCCTTCCCCATCCAAAGAGAAGTCTTCTTCTGTTGTGTGTGCTCAGGGGGTGGTTCCTGTGCACGCTGCAGCTTTCCTCTCCTCCAAGACGAGCCAGAGGGCTAGAGCTTGGCTGCAGGGATGCTCTACATGGGAGAAAAACAGTTCTCCCATTAGAATTTCAGTTTGAAAAGTCCCTGGGACAAAAGGGGCAGGTGGATGCCTGAAGGCTTGGGTTTATATGGCCACCAGTTTCCGCTGGTTTAACTGCATCAGTCTTGTAGACCAGCAGATATAAATTCTCTGACCTCCGGAGCAAAAGGGAGCTGCTGCATTTTGCAGAAGAGACTGGGTTTAGTCCTACAAGGAGACAGCAGTAGGCTGTGCATCTCTGTAGCCCTGCTTTATGGCCAGTCATCCGCAGCAGGGCACAAGGAGGGATAAGGCAGGGCAGTCCATCTCCTTCTGCGCTGGAAGCATTTTATGCTCACCGTGCACTGGGTCACTGCGTGAGCCAGGGCAGGATCGAGCCCTGAGCTCTGCGCTGCTGTGCTGGGAGTAGCTGGGCTCCGAGGAGGTGCTGGAGGCAAGATTTGTCAGGAGAGGTATTATTTTTTATGGGAGCAATTCACAGAGGTGGATAAAAGGGACAAGCTTTAGAGCTCCCAGGTCCTTCTTCATGTCTGAAATAGGAGCAGCAAGAGACAAGTCGGGGAACTGAAATTCATAACTCTGGACACTAAACATCACAGGCTCTATAGAGATATTGGTTTTATGGCACTTTATAATTCTTATCCCCTCCTCTCAACTAACAGCTTCTTGTTCCACCAGCAATAAATTACCTGCCGCTCTCATTTTCTCTCTCCCTCTCTCTTTCCCAGAGGACTGAATGACTTTTTTACCTCTCCTCATGCTAAAAACATCCCTCCCCCACTTACTAGGTACCAACTACCTTTTCTCACCCAAGGTGCCACCAAGTTAATTAATCAAATTAACCCTGAGCAGTTGTTCTCAGTTCGTATTTAGCGCTGCAGCTTGCACGTCTTTCCCAGACCCAAAGACAGGTGTGTGTGTGTGCCCAAAAAGCAGCTTGTTTCACACTGAATACATCGATTGCTTTAATAAAAGGTACTATGCTTAAATTGACTTGGTGCCGCCAAATAAAGCAGGCATGATTCCTGCGGGTATAGTGAATTGGCAGTCGTATTGGGAGCTTTTTCTGGCGTACAGAGCTGCTGTGTGATGTTTGGGCTGCGGACTTTTGGTAAGGGAGATTTCTCTAACCCCCGGGTGGCTGTGGGTTAGTCCTGCATTGCCAACGGCATGTGCATGGAGGCTTGTTTCCAAACTTCGGCACTTTGAACCACAAAATTTAACACCTGCTACTGGATCCACCCCATTGTCACTTCAGGGGCTTAGTCACTGGGCACAGGCAAATGAGACACAGAACATCCCTCGGCTCTTCCCACTGATGAGCCTGATAATGGCAGAGGAAGGCTCAGGTCTGAGCCAGCCCCCAGCCTGTCTGGAAGGATCTCTTTCTCTTTGTTAGGCATCTAGAGTTTAAATAGTGTGAATATGGGCCTCACAATTACTAAAAATAAATAGGACTGACTACATAGGCAAGTGAATGCTAGGGGATTGTTGGGGGCTTTTCCACCAAAGGAACAGCAACAGTGATGTTTCCCAGCCTCCAGCCCTAGCCAGCAGCCCCCCAGCCCAGCCAGACATCCCAGGATGCATCCTGCTCCTTGTGAGGATATAGGTTTCACAAGATATGGCAGCAAAACATGACCTGGCATTTGCAAACGTGATCAAATACCTCAGATACAACACGCCTCTGTGGCTTTTGCAGAAGCCTAACAGGCTGTGGGTGCTCAGCAGCCGCTGCAGTGTGTGCCTGGCTCCCTGGGTGGCTCTGTCAGAGTTAGTCACCTCGGTACTGAGGCTGGACGAGGCGAGGACCCTGCCAGAATTCTGAGTCCCTCAGCCTTTGACCCCATGGACTCCCTCAGGGGGAGAGAGGATGGGTGAGAAGAGCAGATGGAAATGAATTGTGTTAAACAATGAAAAAGAACGTTTTTGGGGCCAAGAGGGGCTGGGCAGCCATACAACCATTGCTACATCTCACAATACTGATATGAGCCCATGGGCAGCACCCAGCACATCTCCCAGTACATCCACGACTGTACTTTCCACAAGGGCCATAGCCATGAGCTGGCTTCAGCCAAATGAGGGGCTTGCCTCTGAGTTTTTCTTGGCCCTGGTAATACCTGTTTTGCCAAATGTGGTGAATGTAAGCTGAGGACAAACGGGAGAAGTTTGAGAAAGCATTTTTGTGACATGATTTCTGCATCACGTTAAAACAGTAGAGGTGATTGCTCTGTAAGGAAAGAACTCTGGAGGAACAACACGTCATGGTTTCAAGCAGTCCCTCCAAGTCAATCCATTTCTCTTCCCATCCCTCTTACCCCTTGCTCTGCAGAGCTTCTGGTTGTAGCCAGTTCTGGAATACCTTTTGTCCTGGTTTCAGCTGGGATAGAGTTAATTTTTCTTCCTAGTAGCTGGTATAGTGTTATGTTTTGGATTTAGTATGAGAATAATGTTGATAACACACTGATGTTTTTAGTTGTTGCTAAGTAGTGTTTATACTAAGAAGTCAAGGATTTTTCAGCTTCTCATGGCCAGCCAGCAAGAAGGCTGGAGGGGCACAAGAAGTTGGGAGGGGACACCGCCAGGACAGCTGACCCAAACTGGCCAAAGGGATATTGCATACCATATGATGTCATGTCCGGTATATAAACTGGGGGGAAGTTGGCCGGGAGGGGCGGATTGCTGCTTGGGAACTGACTGGGCATCGGTTGGTGAGTGGTGAGCAATTGCATTGTGCATTACTTGTTTTGTGCATTCTAATTCTTTTATTATTATTGCCATTTTATTGCTATCATTATCATTATTATTATTTTCTTCCTTTCTGTCCCATTAAACTGTCTTCATCTCAACCCACAAGTTTTACTTTTTTTTCAGTTCTCTCCACCATCCCACTGGGTGGGGGGAGTGAGGGAGCGGCTGCGTGGTGCTTAGTTGCTGGCTGGGGTTAAACCACGACACCTTTCCAAAAGTGTTTCAGGGAGATGTCAGCCACAGCTGGATGGCAGTTGTTTTGGACAAGATCATTTGGCTGCCAGGGGATGCCAGTTGGTGGTGGTGATATTAAGTGTGAATTTGGTGAAAAGATTAAGCCAGAAAATGGGGAAAGAAATAGGACAGCTAGAACTGTTAATTTGAACACTTCTATTAACAGATCTGTTTTGATTTTTCCCTTCAAAACAACCTTTTAAGGACAAATTTAGCTCTGTGTGTTTAAAATAAATAAAGAGCAATTAAAGTGAAGAGTCACCATCTCATTTCAGTTAAATCAAGTATTTCTGCTCACTGAAAATATTTGAGGAAGCCTGAAGTTTCGTTTCAGACAACTTAAAAATATTTCTACAATTATTATTATTTTGGTTCAGCTACTGAACTGAAAAATGATTTATTTGCACAGCTCTGATTAAGGCAAAGAGAAACTTATTTAAGCACTTTGATTAATTATGCCTCTATTCCCAGCTGAGCAGAAATGGGAATTCCAAGTCAAAGGAAAGTATTGCTTCTCTTTTCTTCATTACTTTAGTAAATGGCTTTGAATATGCATGTATTCCCTTCCACTAGGGTAGGGCTTCTGCATGCTGCTAGGAGCCACTTCATAACATAAGAGTCATTTACTTTTTGTCTGTACCATACCTATTGTGGCAGGGGCTGAAGTAATTTGTTTCCAGGTCTCAGTAGCATATTAATATTAAACAAAAATAACAGTGTTGCTTTTCCATATTCACCCCATTGTTTTCCATGCTTCTTACTCTCATTCCTAAATGTTTTATTGGTGATGTACTACCTGGGGGTCTGGAAGAAGGGAGGGGGGAATAAAAGAAGGGTGTAAATTTGAATACTGATAACATTTCAGCTGAAAAATTGCAGTGTTTTCGTTGATAACTGATGTGTTTCTACTTGGAAACATGCCCTGTGCTTCTGTTCTCTCTGCCATGGTTGCAGGTCCTCTGCTGCACCTTCTTTTCCCCTCTGCAAAAGGAGCAGCAGGGAATCCCTCGGAGGAGCACAGCACGCACAGGCTGGGGAGCCTGGACCAGGGGGAGCCTGTGAGGAAACCAAATTATGACTCTTCGGAAGCACTAATGCGATGTAACCATAATGGGAAAAAACAGCAACTGCTGCAGAAAGTGATCGCGGTAGGGGGAGAAGGGAGAGGAATCCAAATGTTGAATTCCAGAAGTTTGGATGGAAGTGCTCTGCCCAGCTGCTGGCACAGCTGGCCATGCTGCCAGTCATTCTGCCTGCAGGTACTGGGGTTCATCAGAGAAACAGACATCCATTTCCCATACACAAGCGCTAAGGCTACACTTGTCTCCTCTGCTTTCTTTAAAACGTATTTCATATGATAAATGGCCAATCAATACAGCCATGACTTTCTATTTTTTTGCTCAAAACATTGATCAATAGATGTTGCAGCTGTCTGCTGTCAAAGATTTGATTCACTGTGAATCTTACAAAAGCTGAACCGTTCTGAAGTCATTTCTATTCTCCTTAAATTGCATTTGAATTTGCCTTGAAACAGCTGCTCGATGCTGCCCAGGGCTCGACCATTTCTCACAATCAGAGTTTTCTCCAATAAGAAAGAAAAGTGTCTTAAAGCCCTGCACTCCCTTCTGGCCCTGATCTCAGCGATATCCCTGCGTGTGCATAATGCCACATTTTTAGGGACTGGCTCCAGAAGAGCAGCCCGTTTTCACAGAGAGCTGAGAGAGAGCAGAGTTGTCATGGAGAGCAACACATTATCATGACTTTTGTTTTTGGCACTGACTAGACGAAACATTTTTGGCTGGCATGAAAGAGCATCGCCAGCTCCTTACACACTTCAGTGCCCCTGGGACCTTGTTGGGAGAGCAAATTCCCTGCTTACTGTCAAGCAATCTGCTGCTTAAACACTTACAGGAGCAGGAATGCGTAGTTTTCCTTGAGATTGTTGAAAATAGGCATTGATAAGCACTTTGCAAGAAAAATACAGCTTTATTTTCTGGACATGGCTGATAGAGGGTGACTACAATAAGCATTAGCTCTCCTCAAAGAGAGATGTCCTGCCACTTTGGAAATGCGGTGAAACTAAGGCAACAAAATGATGGAGGTGGCCATCAGCACAATCCATGTGAGCAACTCACAAATCCTCCTGATCCATCCTTTTCACCTGTCAGCCAAATTACTATTGTAAGGCATCTGGTCAATAAGACATTTTGTGACACTGAGCACCTTTAAACCCTTATCTCACAAAGAGGCTCCAAGAAAACTACAGGCTCACAGCGGTTCATTGCATCCCTTGCAGGGCTGTGGCCCCAGACTCCTGTCTTCTCTTCCAGCAAGAAAGTGAGGTGCTGTGTTTGTAGTTGAGGAGCCCAGGAAACAGGGCTCTGGGGATTTAGCCACTAATATCCCATGGGAAAAGAGGATCTCTTATTTACACTAAAAAGCTTACCACTAGACCCATCACCCTTCCTCCCCACTCCCTCTCTGCAATCCAGACAGGGAGACACATGAGGAAATAATGATAGGATCAGATGGAGGGAGTGGCTGGGTATAAATGGACAAACACTGTAGACAGTTGAGGGAATGGGCCCATGTGGTACCTTTTTTTAATACATAGTGGTCCTGGACATTGTTGAAACAGTAAGTTTTAGCAATTCCCTTGTAAATCGTGAAGTCTCCAAAAACTGCAGTGATGCTCTGACAATTTGTAGCATTTTATACCACTCAAGAGCAGGCTGACCCCAGTCTGAGAGATGTACTTCATGTTTCTGCTCGCCTGCTTCATGTCTTAGACCTGGGAAAGTAAATAGGCTGAAGTGTGAATAGACACGTAATTTTGAATTCTGTACTGATCCCTCTAGGTCCTTGTCCTGGTGATGCACAGATGGGCTGACAGACAATTTCAGGTTCAGTACTGATCTCTGCAGACCTTCATCACCTAGCCAGCTAGATAAATAATTTCAGTTTCTCTGCTGATCCCTCTGGGTAAACAGATATTTTCAGATTCTGGCTCAGTACCTCTAGCAGGCCAGTAGATAAGCAAACAGAGGGACAATTCAGGTCCTGCTTTGAACTCTTGTGTCCTTCCAAATTTGGATTAACAAGAGACTCCTCGTCTCTCTTTATCACCCCTCCTGTCTGCCTCTTGCCTGGCTTCTGATTTGCCATGCAGCCTCAGAAAGGGTGCACTGCAGCTGAAACCAGTAGTGAAACCTCAGGGCTGGATGGAGGTACGTCCTCTGTGCTACCCGACTGTGACTCAGTGCTACAAACATCTGGAATGAATCAGAAGAGGGACTACGAGTGGGGGGACTAGACACAGATGCAAGCATGTGTTTACAAACCCCACTATCGAGCTCCCCAAGCCACAGAATACTCAGCTGTGCTGGAGCAAGCAACAGGGTGTGAAGATGCAGGTACCAGCTGACATTTAGCTGTGGTTGGCATGGTCTCCATTTGCCTAGGTCCACTGTTAAGCACTGTTCTACCAATCAAGTCAGTTGCTTTTTCATGCTGCCTCTCTTCCCCATCCAGGACACCCCAGGGGTGCCACCCCTAGCTTTGCCCTCCTCTTGCTTACCATGGCCACCCCTGCAAAGGTGCTGAAGGCTGCATCCATACTGATGCTGCTGGGACAGCAGTACTTGTCCTTTGTCGCTGTCACCAAAGTCAAATATGGGGCGGTAGAAAGGTAGGAGGTGATGGAGGTCTGGATAACAGGGATGAAGATCCTTGGAAACAATCCTTCTTCCATGGGGGCAGTTAGAAGACAGTGCTGCATTTGTGATGAGGACCAGAAAAGGTTAATTGATGGCCTGGATGTGAGCAGATCCTGCTCTTCACCCCCTCCCTTTGCTTCAGTGCTGTGGAGAGACTCACTGGCCCTCCCTCTTGCCCCAGCCTGTTTCCACAGTCCCAGCTCACCTGAATCTACCTCCTTGTCCCCCAGACCTTGGCTCAGGACTCCTGGTAGGGTGCGTGGTACCTGCACTTCTCCAGGGACTTCAATACTCCGATTTGGAGCAGAGCCTGCAGGACGGCAGTGCAGCTACAGTTTGGGACTGATGAGTCCCAGTAGACTCATGGCTTCCAGGTACCACAATGGCCATGCTGTGCTGAGGATCTGTGACTCAAAGTCACAGCTGTCTTAGAGCCTTGTGGTCATCTTATGAGATCAGCATCTCCCTCAGCCCTCCACGTCTCCTCAGTCTGGACTGCTCGCACTGTGAGGAGCAGGCTCCAGTGCTCATGGCATATTTCTTTCACAATGATTTTAGCATCTGCTGCAAGTGGTTTGCAAGCGTAGACATATTTCCTGCTCATCTCACACTGCTTCCCTGCCAGGGCCTGGCAGAGAACTGAGGCATCCTGACCCCCAGTCCTTCCCGTCTTTCGCTATTATGCATCAGTGTAGGGAACTGAGGTCTCACAGTCTTCACAAGCCAGCTTTTCCAAGAGACAGGAGATAACCCCAGGTGCCCTGGCTCCCAGGTCATGCTGCCCATGGTGAGCTCTGTTACTTTTGGATTGCTGCTTAGCTGGAGAAATGCTGCGTGGTAAAGAGTGGATTTAGGGATGGAGGTAGAGGGGTTTAATGCTACTGCTTTCTGTCAGACAGAGAGATCTCAAAAGGCTAGGGTTTTTTTTCATTCCTTTAGGGCTGGTTGCACTATTTCTGTTTAAAATGTTTTATTGAGATAGCACATGTACTTCTTTTCCAAGGGGATAAATCTGCATGACATTTTTGGCTTAGACCACTGACAAATGCAATGCCTCCCAGGAGCCGTGAATTGTTCCTACTGTCCCATTCTCTTCTCTTTTATGTTTTCATAAAGAGTATCTGTTTCCTTTTAAAATAACGGTAATGAAAAACTTTTGGCAAAAAAAAATCCAGATTATTTTGGCCTAGGACTATGGGATCCGCTGGAAACTGCAATTTGACCTCATGCCCCTTCCTTTTTTTGTGTTGGGGAATTCCCTGCTGTACTACAAGTCCACATACATATAACAGCTTCTCCTTTGGGAGAGAGAATAATGAGCAACACGGAGTTGAACTACACAGTGCTTTCTGGGATATTTCTGAGATCCTGACTCAGAAGGTCTTGATTCAAGAGCCATTGCAGCTTCTTTTTTTGGCCAGACCCTTCAGATTATTGCAGAGCTTTGGATAGGTTGTAGTGTCAGCACATACTCTGCTTATGGCTTCAGTTTGTTTATGGGTCCCTCCAAATAAGCATAGACCTCTCCTAAGCTTCCCTGAGTACTCGTAACCCCAAGAATAAGAAGTCAGCCTCCCAGCTAGTGAGATTAATTTAACCAGTTATGAATTGCAAAATAAATATCTAGAAAAGCTGAGGGGTTTTATGCATCTTCTGGATTTGTGGCATCCAAGGAACCTCCTTTTCACGTCTGATTGCCTAGCCAAAGGCTGGAAACACGTTATTTGTTTAACAAAAGTTGAATTAGTTCTGTCGTATCTTGACTCTAGGGACTGGGTCTTTATGAGAGAGACTAACAATCAGATGAGTTTATTACATGCCAGTGATGCAGTGAAATTCAATTAATTTGTTTGCTGTGCTTCGCAGAATGAGAAATAGACATGCCATAAATGTGAATGATGCCATCACTCTGGTTCTGTGTCAGTAAACAAATGTAATCTGATGATGTTTTGGAGTCTCACTGTCCTTCCTTGCACATCCCTAGGTCCCCTGAGGCTCCAGGCAAGATGGGAGGACACTACACGAACACACTTTCCCTGGTACAGTGTTGCAGACCCCTGCTTTAGCTTTGTGACCACCTATGACCCTGCTGGGAACAATGGGATAGGAGGCCTGTCCTGGTTTCAGCTAGGACAGAGTTAATTTTCTTTCTAGTAGCTGGTATAGTGCTGTGTTTTGGATTTAGTAGGAAAATAATGTTGATAACACACTGAGGTTTTTAGTTGTTGCTAAGTAGTGTTTATACTAAGAAGTCAAGGATTTTTCAGCTTCTCATGGCCAGCCAGCAAGAAGGCTGGAGGGGCACAAGAAGCTGGGAGGGGACACCGCCAGGACAGCTGACCCAAACTGGCCAAAGAGCTATTCCATACCATATGACATCACACCCAGTATATAAACTGGGGGAGTTGGCTGGGAGGGGCGGATCGCGGCTCGGGAACTAACTGGGCATCGGTCAACGAGTGGTGAACAATTGCATTGTGCACCACTTGCTTTGTATAGTTTAATTCTTTTAGTATTACTATTGTCATATTATTATTATCATTATCATTGTTTTTCATTCCTTTCTGTCCTATTAAACTGTCTTTATCTCAACTCACGAGGTTTTTTTCCTGATTTTCTCCCCCATCCCAGGGGTGGGGAGGGAGTGAGCGAGCAGCTGTGTGGTGCTTAGTTGCCGGCTGGGGTTAAACCACGACAAGGCCCTACCTGGGGAAGGAGTCCTTGGCTGGCCTGTTGCCTTCCCAATTGATGCATTTCCATGGACACAGGAGCCAAATGGGACAACTGCAAGGAGTCAGTTGTCTCTCCATGCAAAAAATGTTCTCCAAAGATGCTGCAGAAATGCAAAAAATGTTCTCCAAAGATGGTGCAGGAATGTACTTCAAAGCACTAAGCTTGGGGGAGCACTCAGCCTTAATGAATCCAACTCCTTCTCCTCTAAAGCACCTTTTTGAGACCCATGGCATGGATCACAACACCTATGGCTCCTCAAGAACTTTGCCACCTGGCCTTGAACCTGGCTTTGGGTCTGCACGGCTTGGATGGAGAGGTGGTCCCTGTCCGTGTTCCGAGATAACCTGCAGGAATGAGTGAGGGAGCATGGATTGGAAAGTCAGGAAGTTGCTGTGTCCTTAATTGAGGATTTTGTTGGGCTCGGTAAGATCAGGCCCTGCTTGGTAATATGGGACTGGTGTGTTAGTGATGTGAGGAGGCAGGGAGGTGGGAAGCTCAAAAGGAAAATCCCCAGGAGGAATCAGGTGGGAACTGTGGACACTGAAATGGTTTTACTCCATCCGCCAAATTCTCCTCAGGAAAAAATATCTAATAACTTTTTCCCAGAGGAGTGGAAAGCTCTGTCCTTATATTCATCCTAAAGGGGATGACAGAGAAATCCTTAATAGCTTTGAGAATTGGTAGGTCATGGCTTGAAGGTATCTGGTAAAATTGAAACAGTAAATCCCTCTGCAGTCCATGAAGTGCCACAAGTGCTGGAAGTCAGTCCAAGGTAAATGATCTCTTTCCCTTTTGTTCAAGTCTTTTTGATAAGAGAGAAAGAGGCTCAGCTACAGGAGGGAAGGTAGGAGAGAGGTGGACCAAGTAGCTGAAGGACAAAATGACAGGAATGAGGGGACTCCAGCAGGCATTCCCTTCCCTACTGTTCATTGTAGGTGGGGCCTCAGAGCATCCCAAGGCTGGTCAAATTCATGCAGGGACTTCAGCACAGTCATTCCAGTCCTGAGCACAGTGCTGGGTAGTAGCTCCAGATACAACTCAGAAAAGGCATCCACTGAGTCTGACACCTTTGCACGTACCAGTGAGGTTTATCCTGAATCAAAAGATCCCCAAAAGAAAAACAGGCACACCTGATTCACCTGTGGCTGTATGACCTAGGAACCAGAGGTGCTTCTTGTTAAAAAAACAACAGGGATAGTTGGCTAAACTTTTGTCCCTGTGTGGATACTGTTAGATTATGTGATAAAAAGCTTTGTGCTTTCACATTCACAAGGGATCACAGGGGAGCAATGGCAGGAGGTGGAGCCTAAGTAATAACCTGTCCCAGCTCCTCATGGGCCCATCCCAGGGGCCATCAGCCTATGAAAGGCTCATCTGCACAAGCTCAGCAGAGCACAGAGTCCCAAAGGTAGGGGGAAATCCAAATTACAGACTCAGAGAAGACGACAGCCTGTCTGGGCTCCTCCCAGAACTGTCCTGGCAGACCCTCAGCCCTGTGGTCCAGGGGTCATACCCATCCTGGGGAGTCCATGGCAGCAGGTCTCCAGAGCACCCTTTGGACTGAGCAGGGTTACAAGACACATTATGGGCATTAAACTCCATTTATAGCTACTTTCGGCAAGGAGGGGCTGCTCCCTATTCTGTGTACACATGTGTGTATGGGAATTTGAGTGCAGCAACTGCAGTCAGACCATGGGTCAGAGGATCTGTGTGTCCGTGGTGCAGCAAGCAGATCGAGTGTGGATGTGCAAGTGAGTGATCCTTAGCATAAGTCCAAGCCAGACCAGCCAGTGAGTAAGTGAGGTGGCCTGGGAGCCCGATGTGGGTCTATGTCACCAGGGGTGAGACAATGGGAGAAGCTGGCCACAGGGGGACCAGAGGGTCCTGGCCAACTGCTGGAGAGACTGTGGGGCCCAGGGGTTGATTAGGAGACCTGCTTGTGTGTGAGGCAACAGGGCAGAGTGAGGATCGACTGTGTGTCTAAGCCCAGCTGCTAGGGGCTCCACGTTGCACATATCTGTCTGTCTCTCTCTCTCTCTCTGTATATATATATTTCCCACTAACAGACCTTCATCCTGATGAGCTGGAGAGGGATGAGTCCAGGCTGTTTGTGCTGTTTGTGTTTGCATGGGTGCTGAGTATCTCTGTGTGGTCAGCCACATATATACATCTGTGTGTGCTGTATACATGTGTGTGCCTGCTGGGAATAGATGCTCAGCCTCACCAACAGCTGGACCTGAGGCTTCAGAGTTGCAGCAGCCTCGCCTCTATCAGGCTGCCAGATTAGGCAACTCCCCAAAAGATGTACCAAGAAAAGAGGTTTCAGGCATCCCTCTTGAAGGGGATGGAAACTCTTTGGGGTGTCAACACCATCCTTACGCTGCTGTCTCATTCCTGGACATCTGGGCTGGTAGAGAGAACAAGCCAGTCCACTAAAAGAGGAGACGTGCTGTGGGAATCCAGGCAGCAGGGAAGGCTGTTGCTTTATCTTCATTTGCAGAGTGAAAACTCGCAGAGGCTTACACAGGGTTTCCATAATGTAAGCTCCATGTGAGGAGCTGGGCACTTGCCAGGGTGCTCTGTGCTGGGGAAGGCTGTCTTCTCCTCCCTAAATACAGGGCTCTACATGCAGCACTCTCTCATCCTGGGAAAAATACAGAGACGTTTTTGGAAGGAATGAAGAAATGTCCTATCCTATTCAGGGGCAGCAGTAGGATGTGTGGGTATATTAGTTAAGGAAGGTGAGAGGACCAGGTTTTGATCTGTACCACAACCCATGAGAAGCAACTCGGGGAAGGGGATGCTTTGCAGCACTGTTAACGCAGAGATGCTTGGTGATCTATCACAAGCTTCTCGAAGAGTATTTTTTAGTCCAGGCTTGTAGCCACTTCAGTGTTTTCCAGTCACCTCCTCTAAGATTTCAGGTTACTCATCACTGTGGATTAGACTGTTCCCATTGTCCCCTGTTCCCCATCCTCCTGTTGTCCTCTCACAGGTACTGGCCCAGGAATTTCCTCCAGTTCCCTAGCTTTCCATCACATTTGCTATTTCGTCTGACCTTTCTTCTCTTTCTCTATCCTACACATCACAGACCTTTCTCTGATCAGTGATCTTCGTCCCTGGCCCCTACACATAACCCCTTCTCCACAAAAGTGGGCATACTCACTGCAGTTCACAACTGTCCTCACTTTTTGGACTGTCCACAACACTTGGTATCTCCTATCTGCGTTCAGCAGGGCATGCACTACTGATTTTCCACATCCTCATCCATAAAAGGGAACCTAGGGCTGTACCTCTGTACATCAGGGACTTGCTACTCCACTATTTTCTCCCGAAATAACAATAACAATGTTCCCTTCTGAGCTGAATTATTCTGTGTGTTTATGGCTGTTTATGAGACCCTAGGCAGATTCCTTTCCTGACAATATCCCCATTGAGGAGTTCAACCCAGAATTACAGACTGAGAGAAGAGGACCTGTCCTGATGACATCAAAATTTCTGGCTTCTTCTACCACCCTGTTGGAATAGGGTTGATATTGTCAACAACACATTCCTTCTAAGTAATTGTGGTGTAATTGCATATCTTAAAATGTGTGCCTTCTCTCCCGGACTCCAGATGAGAAGCCAGGAGCCCTGATCCCCAGTCTCTTCCTTCTTGAACCACTATGCCAGCTCTGCCCTAAAGCCTGTTACAGGTCTCAGAAGGTCTAAGACCCATTCTCCACCTTGGTGTAGGTACACATTTACCACTGTTTATTTCCAGCTGAGAGTACCCCACCGAAGGACTGACAGCTGAGCCAAGTTTCCCAAGGTGTTTCGTGGTACACTTCTGCCCTGATATATCCTCAGAGAAGACCCAGTTGTGCGAACCACTGCTTGTGGGTGTGGACTGATCAGAAGACCTCTTCTGCACTCCAATCTGGGACTGCACCTTCCTACGGTCACTCAAGTACCTGATCTTGGTCTGACCCTTCATCCTTCTGCAGCACCAGGGAGATCTGCTGGGCATAAGACTCCCTTTCTTGCCTACATCCTCCAGATTATCCTGCACAGTGCTGGGTACAGAGATCTCTTAAAATATTCCCAGACATTTCAAAGTCATATATCAGATCCCAAGCTTGTAGAATTGGCCTAAAACCCACTAGTTTGGGGGGCAGAGTGGGGAGGGGGAGTGTTTTTCTTTGTTTTTCAGAGACAACCTGTGGAGTCTGTCTTCTTGTCTTGTAGGATTTGAGCCTTCAGAAATCCTGTTTTCGAGCTTTCCTCTTCAGCCACAGAAGGAGGGAAGTTTGTTTCTGGTTTAAGTAAGTTGAACTGCCCTGTCAGTTCTTGAAAGAAGATTGGTAACAAAGCAGCATTGCTTTGAAATTCAGATAATGTACGTGCAGTGCTTTCCAGATTTGGCTATGCACACTCCACAGCAGCTTAAAGTATTTGAGAGCGTATGAAGATTTCTCTGAGATTTTTTCTCCCAAAGGATGCAAAACATGAGAGTTACCGAGCTGGGGACAGTGAAGGGCTCAGAGATCCTGGAGCTTTGTACATCGGGTATAAAGTTCTTTGCAGAATAACTCAAATCTCAAAACTGAAACTGGAAAAGAAAAAAAAAGTGTTTGCTCTTAGACGAACAATAAAAGACGGAAGGACAGACGGGATAGAAAAGATTTCATCCACAGCCACCTTCCACTTGGCCTCAAGCTCCCTGGCAGCGGGAGACAGGCCACCCCAGCTTGTACCTCAGCAGTATCACCTCAATGTCAGATCTCTTCAGCCAGTGCAGAGCCTTTCTCACTAAAATATTTGCATTCATTATCAGTAGGTAACGTAGGACTTTTCAGGCTGGAAGAAACATCACGGGGATGGGAGCAGAGAGTGACAGACACCTGGCAGGCCATGAAAGTGTGAGTAGGGATTGCCTGATTTTCCTTTAATTTTCAAATTGGAAAAGAAACAACAAATGATGCTAAAAGGAGTCAGATTCAAAAGCTAGCAGGATGTGACCCTCATCTAACATGTGCTTCATTGGTGAAGCTCGAGCTGCAGGATGTTGTGAAAGCCATGTGCCTGCATGGTTTCAAGGGGAGACTAAGCAAGTGGATGGAAGAGAAATCCTTTCAGGGTAAGTAAATATGCAGAAACCATATATGGGCCAGAAGCCCATCTTAAGGGAGCCTGAGATGGAGCCTCAATAAAACTATAACAGTTTGGAATATAATGGAAGGAAATCTTTGAGTGTTGTCTACTGATATAGGGCTCACCTGCCAGGAGATGGGAAAAGCACACAGTAAAATGTGTGGTTCCTGGAAGACATGCCAACACTGGCTTCAGACAAGCCTTTTGTGGCTGTTAGACCATAGCAAAAATTTAACAGTAAAATGTACTGGGAATGTAGTAGTTAGACTAGTGGGAGAGGGGACTGAACTGCTGTAATTTAACCTATCCAAGAAATTAACTTACTGTAGACACTACAGCTGACTGTTCCAGGAAAGCTGCCAGAAAGTAATGAAAGCAAATAGGGATTTTGTAAAAAAAAAGCAAATTTTCTGTTATCTGAGAGAGGAAATGCAATCAGTTTAGAAAAGAATGACAGAAGATCTTTTTATATCTAACCTCTAAAAGCCTGAAGTATATTAGCTAAGGAAGATTTAATTGTGTGCAAGCAGCACTGCTGGTAGAGAGTTAAGAACTTTCATCTGGAGTTGGGGGAACTTTTATAACAGATTAAAGATAAAGGATTTAAAAAAAAATAACAAAACAAACCACCAGAAAAAACGTACCTTTCTGACACTGTATTTCTGGAACAGATTTTAACACTACCATAACAGAAAACAAAGCACCCCCACAAATCTCCCATGCTTTAATCAAACTGCAAGAAATTGTACTAATTGTGTAGAGTAAATAGAAAAGAATGGGGATTGCCTAGACTGCTAGAGTTAGAAGTTCAGGCTATATTTCATTGCTCGCCAACAGAGAATAAACTATCAGTAGTGACAATCCAAAGAACAGCACGGATGATTACATTTGCTTTAATTAGTTTCAAGGAATCTTGATTGAAATTAAAAGCCAAAGTGCTGTGAACAAGCTGTTGTGCTAGCTTAGAAAGCAGAATGGTTTTGATAGTGCTTTAAAACTGACAGGGCAGGGAGACCCTGCCAGCTGAGCAGGTTTGACAGCTTGGTTCAAACTGAAGGCAGGCTTTATGCAAGCTGTAATCCAAGCAGTGCCTCTCAGACTGAACCTTGGGTATTACTTAAAGAGGGAAAAGTGGTATGAATTTGCTGATGCTGAGATACATCTTAAGGTCTTTGTTTCACTAGACACACAGCCAAATGCTGGCATCAGTTCTCCAGAAGAGCACAAGCATCAGCTTCCTGCCCAAAGTTCTTCGTCTGCCCACAACGTAACCTGATTTTGCTATTAAAAAAAAAAAAAAGAAATAAATTAAAATCTGTTATTGATGAAGTGGAGAAACGATCTCTGTATGGGGAGGAAGCACTTGCTTGGGAAATAAAATGAACACAGAACAGAGGCCAGAATGATGCTGGACTTCCTCGCAAAGCAAATATCATCTTTAAAGGAAATCCATTGAAGGAGATGACATGGTAACTAAAGGCAAACCAGCCCTGATTCAATTAGAGGTGCAAAATCATGACTTGGCATGTTAAAAGCACTGACCACACAGGCATCGAAAGCAGTGATAATGATATGAGGCACCTCGAATGGGGCAACCACAGAGAACAGTGTAAAATGTGCATGAGGTCTGGTGATGGTGGCATTTGTGAATATGCACTCGGATGTGAGCGCAAAGAGCAGCACTGCTGGTGATGGTGTACAAGGAATATCGCAGAAGAGAACAGAAGTCCCTCCAGCATGGAGAAAGAAAAGGCAAAGCTGGGAGCTCTGCAAACTATGAGCTGCTTTTTGTCATTTAAACAGGAAATGAGAGTAGGTAACTTGGAAAAAGAAACTTGGCATACTGTTTTCTCAGTAAAATAAAAGCTTAAGACTTTCATAAAGCACTGGAACAAGGTATTCATGGTCTTTAATCACGGTATTCACTAGCCAACAGGAGCAGTTATAGGAAATAAAAGATGTGCTTTAAAGCACATCTTAAAGATCTTGAAGCTGCCACTGGAATGCAAATCCCTTGGCAAAGGATGGAGGTAAGTCCAGTTTCAAGTAAATAAAAATGGTTATGTCTTGAATGTTCCCATATCAATCCAGCCACATAAAGAATCGGATCATTAGCTATGATATTACTGAGGAGAGCTGAATACCACTGTAGCATTCACTTATCAGGATGGCGATATCTCAGTTCATTTAACAGTGGGATGTGTACTTTTCATTATGCTGCTGTGGCAAAAGTGGAAGTGCTCATTAACTTCCCTGGGAATCAGATGCTCCTTCTGGATAAATATGCCTGTCACAGCTTTACCAGATCATTATGTTATAAGGGGATAAGCTGTCCTGGCAAATTTGCAGCAGATTAAATTTGAAATTAGAGTCGATATTCAAGAGATAAAACCTTTACAAGTGAAATAATTGTGGAAAGCAAGGCACAATGGTTGAAGGGTCACAGACTAAACTGGCAGACAGGAGGGTGATCTGTGAGCAGAAGGGGTGATCTGCACGTCTTGGAGCCGTGACGAACCGTTCGTCAGACAAACAAAGGAGGTAGCCTGGCAGGCACACAGCAAGGCCCAGAGATGATGGAAATGCAGAACAGATCTCGCATCTGCAGCTGTTTTCTAGCTAAACAGACAGCAGTCAATCCAGACCTAAATGCTGGTGTCTTAATATTGCAACCCTCCTGTACAGAGGAAGAGGAATTACCTGCAGTTTATAAACACAGGTGGTTTACAAAATTAAGATCTCCAAATAGTGGATTGTCTAAGAAAGAAGCAGTAGTCTGCATCTAGATACAGCACTGGGGGAAAATGGAGAAAAACTGCTGGGAGACAGCCATGCCTGGATTCTGAGTAATACAGATGGTAACGCTTGAGGTTTCTACCCTTAGATGAGAGGGAGCTGCTGCCATCGTGGAGCCATGGCTGAAGAGGGTCGCAGTACTGCTTCAGTATGTCATGAGATTTTTATAGCTGGATTACTTTATTAGGTTTGGGACGGTGCCATGCAGAAACCTGGAGGTAGGTGGAGGCAGCTGGAGGTACCAGCAGAGTGAGAATGGGAAATGCAGCTGTGTGAGAGAACTATTCATCCCTTTGCAAAGAAACCATCAAACTCTAGTGGATAATTTGGCTGTCTCCTAGAATTCCTTATGTCTGGGGCTTCCCTGAGACAACAGGGTCATTCCCTGAGAGGATGACTGTCAATTGGGAATGGATATATTGGATTTCAGAAAATAAAATCAAAAGAAAGGGTCAGGACTTTGGAGAGACTGCATCTTAAGAGTTGGTTATTTTTTTGCAATGCTATTAGATGGCTTTTGGCAAACTCATGACCTTCAAGTATAGTCACAAATCAGAATTAATTGGTTTTTTCCTCCCCTTTCCATTTATCATGTATGTAAATCTTCTGCTAAGAGACCAGGCTTACTTCTGCACCAAGCAAAAAAATATGAAAATCATAGTAACTGATAACTGGTGAAGAATCCAACCCCTATAAGTATTCTTGACATTGCTCAGAAAGCTGGAGTTTCTAGCTTTGAATGGGCTATAATTGGCAGAACGACATGATTAATTTTGTTTAGTGGAATCCTTTGTGCTTTGTAGGTATTGCAATGTGTGAACAGGTGCCTTCAAGTCTGCAGAGGTTAATGTCACAGTGCACTGCAATTAACTGATGATTTTAAAAGGTAATTATCTAAGAAAATGGAAATAGAGGTGGAAGAAATGGAAGTGTGAGTTACTTAGAATATCCCTTATCTTAAAACAGCAGAATTAATTGAACTTAATCAAGACTGCTTTTAAAATCACTGTATAGTCAGTCCTTGTTAGCTTTGAAAAGAGGCAGCAAAGAATTTGGGAGAGTAGCTATTGACCTCAGTTCTTTGGACATGTGGACATTAAACATAAAGCTCATTTCTTGACAAGGGTCATCCATATATGAAAAAGATCCTATTACTAAAGTATTTTTTTAAGTTGTTCCACAAAGACTTAAAACATTACGGGTTTGTTTCTTGGTTAAGATGCCTGCTCAAATGTAGTTATCATAATTTAATAAAAAGAAAAATTGATGCAGTGTCTCAAACTACTCAGAAATGTGTCAGTTAAGAACTATATGAAGAGATGGGAGGTGAAATCTTGCAAGCACTTACAAGATGAGTCCGTGCATGGATTTCTAGGGAAACGGGACTCTTTCATCTCAAGATCTGCTGAGTTTTTGCAGCACCGCCCTGCCAGTGAGAGTTGCCCAAGCTGGCTCCCGGCTGCTCCGGGGAGTGTCTGTGTTCAGTCCAGGCTAAGGCAAGCACGGCTGTTTCACACTGGTCTGTGCATCCCAACACAGCATTACCTGGGACAGACGGGTGCAGGTTAGTAAGCATGTATACCCACATTATACAGTTTTACAAGAAAGAGTAAGCACCTCTTGAGCTGTGATAGAAAACACAAACTGTTTCATGAACAGGGTGGCAGCTTGCTTGTATTTTTCTCAGGTGAAACGCATTGATTTTGATGAAGGAGGCTTTTTTTTTTTTTTACAACAATGTATCTAAGAAGAGAATATCTTCTGCTGGATGAATCCCACTCGAGGATATGGAGGAACCCATCCTGCACATCTTGTTTCTATGGAAACTAATGCACTTCGCATGGGGGGTGGCAAGGGAGGAACAGGGAGAAGCAAAATAAAAACTAGAACAAGTAGCTAACAAAGTAGGATAATTCTATACCTTTTGTTGTCATTTGTCTTTGAAGATTTTCATATCTCACGAAGGGCTGTCTCACCCATGACTGTAAGGCAGTCTCCGTAAATCCTGAGGCAAAGACAACTTTAATAATATGATGTTGGACTCATGAGGTACTTCGTAGAGACCGCTTAGTGCTAATTGTCCTCGCTCCAGTGACTTCAGGAGCCTATAATTTCTGACATGCCCATAAGAATAAACATTATTAAAATTCTGGAATGGAGTCTGCTACCAAGTGCAACATCACTTCACTTTCCTTGACTCTGTTGGGAACGTTTGTGAAGCTGAGCCCTTCTGCTCCTGAGAAAGGATGCAAGGGCCTGGCACTGTAAATACACATTTTTGAATCTCTGCATTTTGTGTAGAAATCCTGGTTTGCAGAGCAACTTTACCATCAGGTCCAAAGAGTCTGATTGGCCAAACCTCTGTTTTCAGTAATTAGCTAAAATTCTAGACAGCTGACTTTTGGATCATTGAGAATGCTGTAAGATGCAGGAAAGCTTCTTGAGCTATCCAAAAGGCACCCATAGATTTGATACCAATTGCTATGTCTGGTCCTTCCAGGCATCCCAAATGCCTAAAGATGCAGATCTACCTGCACCTTTAGGCATTTACAAAACCTTTGCAAGTTTGTTCATAGATGAGTTCTGAAAATGGGACTTGGACATCTAATATCTCATTTCAAAAATCTTGCAGTCTCTCCTAGATAAACCAAGCAGCAGAAGAACAAAAAAACCTCACATTCTTCCCATCTCCTAGTTAAATGCACACTACAGCACATCGTGCTTTGCCTACGGGTCCGTGTGATGAAATAAAGCAATCAAATGTAATGTATAATAATGATAGCTGTTTCCAGAACTGTCAGGGCTCTGCAGTGTCCAGGCCAAACACCCCCAAAAGCCTTTATTCAGCTATTTTTTTCCCATACGCTGCACAGATTTATTACCTTTATTGACTTTCCAAATGTTTACACTTGGAACATTCATCTGTCAAAGCTGCTTGCTGCATCTGCAATCAATCTCCGTGGTTTCAGTGCCATGGACAGCAATACGAAAGGCTTGTTTTAAAGATCACCTAAACCTTGCGTTAGTCATTGTTGCTAAGTAAGGGAAGCTGGAATAATCTACCCAGAGTGCATGTTCAAATTGTGTCAGAGAACCTGATTAGTGTAAGTTGTTGTCACAGCACTTCGGGTTTCCTAGATAGACAAGCTTCTCTGCATCTTTGCTCAAACACAGTAAATTGCTGACACAAAGGATAGATGCAACTTTACTTTCTGTAATGCCTCCAACGAGGCTTGAAACTCTTCAGAATAGGGAAACTGAGGTTCAGTTTGCTGAGTACTCCCCCAGTTCATCTAACGATCCTGTCAGCAGTTTATCCTATGGGAAATTTTCCAGTGTCTTGGCAGATTTCCCCCAGTCTTAAGACCAAAAAAGCAGGCCATTGGCTTTTAGCTGAGAGAAAGCAGGTTCTTCTCACTGTGAACGCCTTTGGAAATAAACTAGTATAAGTGTGCATTCAGCTATATTGCAGATTCTGACCTGGATGTAAGGGCCAGCAGTCACCGTCTTTCCAACAAGTTCACAAACTGTAAATCCATTCGTAGAAAAATGTGTTCTGGTTTCCTTGTGACATGGTGCACTTGAGTGAAGGCTGCTTGTTTTGTAAAGACTCTGGGCTATTTTTGTTTTTCACTTGACTTCAGCCAGCAATATCTCATGCATTTAAACATCTCATTCTCCAAGTGCCTGAGCAGCTCACAGCCTCCTGCAAGTCTCCCCTCAGACATCCTTTCAAGGGGTGGCAGTGTAAGCGACCTCGACTTACGAATGGCCCAGATTCAGGCCATCAAATTTCCATCAGTGTGACAGGCATTGTGTTTCCTCCTGGCTGTTTCTAGGCCATGACAAGTGCCCAGTCCCGGTTAATGAGAAGCACAGGGGCTTGGGTGGATTTTAGGTCTTGCGGTCTCTTCAGCCCTGAATCATGGCCCAGCTCCACCGCAGGGTTTTCACCTTCACGTCCAGCTTCTGCAGGCTGCCAGGTGACCTTTCAGCGTGCTGGACTGTGCACAAGGACTTTGCGGCAGAGCAAGGAGTTGGACTGATATCCAGTGATGGATGGAAGGTGTCCAGCTGCTGTCCATTTCAACAGCAAGACGAAACCCAGGCATTGACAGACCAACCCTCTGCCTCATGAGCCTGGCATCACCCTCCTTGCCAGCATGGGAAATGCTGACCTCCTGCTCTGCCCAGCCAGAGGTTTTCCTGCTGTTTAGGGTTGTAGATTAAAGTTACTTCCTGGGGACTAAACCCACTCAGTTGTGGATGAAGGAATATCTTCTGTCTGTCCATGCCCTATCTCATGGTCCACATCCACCCATTTTCCATCAACGCTCCCACTCACTGCTTTTGCGGCACACTGATGATAACAGTTTCCATTGATAAAATACCTGCACTAGCTTTGAGGTTAGCATGTCTTTGCCCATCCACCTATCGATCCACCTGCTCGCTTATCCCCCTATGCTGTTGAGCAGGATGTGTTATAATGTATTTGTCACATATATAAGGGTCCTCAACCACAGCCATCCCACCAGGTGACTGGAAAATAAACAGCATCATTTAAAAAGCAATGACATTACCAAGCAACACTTCCCTCCCCATTGCCTCACTTGCCAAAGGATTTGTCACTCTGGCTCTTGTTCAGCTGGATCCTGCTTGGGTATTTTTGGAGTGAGGTGCTGTTCCAAGCCCTTTGCGAATATCCAGCATCCTCGTGCTGCTTCTTTCTCTAAGGAAGATGAGCAGAGAACCGCACTCACACCAATGGCATTCCAAGAAAAGGTGGGTGCCAAAGTGGCAAAAATAGCTTTGGAAGAGCTCTTCCTGCCCACTCCGCTCCACCCAAGCTCTCCTTCATTTTTCACCTTCAGTTTTGCTGCCTTCTGTACGTGGGCCAAGGAAAACCAACTTTATCTAATGCCAAGCTTCTTTCGGGAGAAGTAAGTTCTTTCTTTTTTTGGAAGAAGAAATTTCCTGCATTGGTTCCATTGCCCATGGAGTCAGGGAAAGAATTGGCTTCTCCAACCAACTACTTAATCCTGAGCACTGTAGAAAAAGTGCCCAGAAGCATCTACTCAAGCCCCAGGCTGAGCGCTGTCTCTGATGTCATCAGACCTAGCAATGGAGACTGACACCGCTGCTGCTTTTCTCTCAGAGAAAGTACCTGCAGCCTGGATTTCTTCTTCCCTGCACACTGAGCCAGGTGTTTGCATGCAGCGAGGGCAGATTCACACTTAGACTGTGTCGTGGTTTAACCCCAGTCAGCAACTCAGCACCACGCAGCTGCTTCCCCCTCCCCCTCCCAGTGGGGTGAGGAGGAGGAAAGCAAAGGAAAAAAAGTAAAACTCGTGGGTTGAGATAAGAACAGTTTAATAACTAAAGTAAAATATAATACTAACAATAGTAATAATGAAATATAATAATAATAGTAATGAAAAGGAATGCAACAAAAAGAAGGGGGGGGGAAGGAAAAAAAAAACAAACCAGTGATGCACAATGCAATTGCTCACCACCCGCTGACCGATGCTCAGTTAGTTCCCGAACCGCGATCCGCACCTCCCGGCCAGCTCCCCCCTGTTTATATACTGGGCATGACGTTCCATGGTATGGAATACCCCTTTGGCTAGTTCAGGTCAGCTGCCCCGGCTCTGCTCCCTCCCAGCTCCTTGCACACCTGCTTGCTGGCAGAGCATGGGAAACTGAAAAGTCCTTGGCTTAAGATAAGTGCTACTTAGCAACAACTAAAACCTCAGAGTGTTATCAACATCATTCTCACACTAAATCCAAAACACAGCACTGTACCAGCTACTAAAAAGAAAGTTAACTCTGTCCCAGCCGAAACCAGGACAGACTGGAAGCTGCTGAGTTTGGTGGTACTTCCAGGATCCTGTGAGTGCCATGGCAAGGAGAGAGGGCTCAGCTGTGGGCACCGATGCCGGAGCGCTCTATCAAGTCACAGAGGAACCACTCCCTGAGCCCCACGGCTGCATCCTGACCCACACGTTTCTGGTGTTTGGCACAGAGATGCTTCTCCTGCCTGTAGGACTGATGCTTGCTGCAGACAGCTCCTTGATGCCATCAGAGTTCAGAGTTGGTTGTTTTCTGGAGCTCTAGGAGACCTTTTTATAGAAGACCAGTCCAGACTTTCAGCTATTCAGTCACTGGACAATCAGAGCCAAAGCAGAACAGCCCCAATTTTACAAAAACTAGAAATTTAATTCTCTCCCCTCTTCCTCCCCCATCAAAAAAGCCTGTGAAACTAGCTATCAGGAGATATTATTAATGCCAAGAATGTATATAGGACAAGCCCACATTAGCTGCTTTTATGGCTAAGGAGAAGGTGCTGAATCGCAGCAGTGAAAAATTTAGATAGCAGCTGTTCGGAAAGGTTAGAAATCCACATCTACCAGCCTTAGAGCAGTCGCTAGTTGGTGGAAGTCAGGAACTAATTTTGTTTTGGACAGATTGCTATTTCCTAGGGGGTCTTATGCCTTCCCAGTAGCAAAAAGGTTATGAGCAGTTACTCAATCCTGTCCAGCAATTCTGCTTTTATTAGCATTTCATACTCTACACTGATTTCCAACTGCAGTCACCAATGTCCTGGGGAGTCATACTGTTTAATCGTCTGGCATTATGCTAAAATTCCTATTTGGTCAAACAGGTATGCTATGGAAAACCAAAGAACATTTATGTTCCCAGTACCTTTCCTAATACTCTCGCTGATGCTAATGCTTTGAGCAACTCCAGTCTCTTTTTGTCTGTCCTCAGCGGGTAACTCTGAGAGGAGTAATGGCCCCTCATGGCCAGGATAAATACATTTTTCTTCAGCTGCCATTCACAGAATGCTCTCCCTGGCAGGCAGTTTTGAGAACAGTTATTTAGCCTGAACAAATGAATCTTTGCGTTAGATCCCGTGGGATATGTTTTCATGGATACTTTATTTTGCAGTGTAATTAATGCTATTAGTGTTAATGGGAATCATATCTTCAAATCCCTGCATATCCTGCTGCCACTGTCCCCCTGTGTGCCTTACATGGAATATGTATTCAAGTGAAGCAAAGACCAGAAAGAGAAAAAGCAGAGGCCAGAAGATGAGAAATCAAATGCATTAAATCTGAGGGATACACCTGCACAGGGAAACCCCCACTCAGACGGGGTCCTCACTTGGGATAATCTTGCTGGCAGCCCCAAGGCTTTATTCCCAAATGAGGTTGTGCCCATCAGAGAAAGCATTCTTCTAGAGGATGCGAACATGGAGACAAGGAGATGGACAGCCCTTGACAGAGCTCTGTACCCTTAATCCCTCTCCATAATTTTCACTGTGAAGCTTCCCTCACCTCGATGACCATGCAATAAGACAGCCCTGGCACTATGGTATGAGCCTACCAGCTCTTGTTGGACTGGTCCTCAGCCATGCAACGTGACAGCAGCACATCATGACAGCAGGACCGGTGCTAGCAGCTGGTGGCTGATGCCTTTGCAACTTTGCATGTGCCACAGTCCTGGAAAGCAAAACTGACTGTGGTTCATGCTGCAAGGTAGCTTGGGAAGAGGAGGCATCTCCCAGCAGGAGGCAGATGGGACTTGCAGGGCAATGCTCACCAGCAGTCACACCACTGTATCCTTAGCCTGTCTTCAAAGGACCCCCAGATTACACTTCTTGCTGCCCAGAGGAAGAAGCCACATGCTGCAGGTGTCAAAAATGCAGGTCATTTCTGTGCACCGGTCAGAGCTTCTCTGAGATCCCACCACAGCCTGGCAGAGCTAAATTGAGCATGCAGAGCTCTGCCAGGACTGATCAGCCCTGCTGGGAGGTCTAGTGCAGCCACCCCCTTCCTTCACCTCCTGGGACTAGCGCCAAGGTCTCCCTGCACTCCCAGAACCTCCTGGCGTGGTGCCATGCTGCATCCCATAGATCTACCCTGTGCCTCACCAGTTTTCCCATTCTTGCTGGGTTCACCAAGAGCTACCACAGCTGGGGCAGCAAAAAGCAGAAGCACCCAAAATCATGCTCCACAGGGCGTGCCTGGCACATTGTATGGCTTCTTCCTGCTGCTTTTTTCCACCACCTGAGTCTCCTAGGCATTGCTGGGATATGGCTTCAGAGGTGGTATGGTGAAGTCAGTGCCCATCACGTCACATTACTAACTATGCATCCAACACATCCTTGCATTACACTCCTCCCCCTTCTGGCATTACTGGTACCATGTTGGATTACTAACAATATGTCTGGGGAGGATTTGGGATGTGAGGCTGAGTGCTTCCACAAGTAGCTCCACCAGCTCTGCAGAAATAGTGCAGGGCAGCATCAGCAGATGGCCTGAAGTCCCTCTGCATCCAGCTGGACATGAGGCAGAGCTCATCCTGCCTGGGGGCAACAGGAGACACTAGTCCCCCCGTCCAGACACGATTGTGATGATTTCAATATCTCTGTGTCTCATTCTTGTTGCCCAACTCCAACACATACCAACAGGAATCAGCTGCAGAGAACATGAGACTGTAGGCAAGCAAAAATTCACTAACTTGTATACAGACTTATTTCTTACGTTTAATTAAACAAAGAAGTTGTCCTTGATGAATAACAGACATTCAGCTTAGTGGCTGAAACAAAGGTGCACAAAGTAATTAAGCTTATCTTGAATTTATTTTGCTCAATCTCAAATGGAAGGTTTCACTTGGCTTTGGGCTTACTTAACAGCTTTTCAACCCAGCTTATTTCTTCTCTGTTCTTTTTTTTTTTTCCCCCTCACAGATAATTCTAAACTACAAATGCAATTCGGAAATGATCAGCATTTGACACAGTTGAAATGATACTGTTAAATGAAAATGTTTTCACAACTTAAAATGTTTTCCCACATTTTCTGCTAAAGTCAATACATAAATAGATTTTTTTCTCCCAAAATTCCATTTTTTTGTGCATATTTACTGTTTTTTAAAAACAAAAAAAAAGCCCCTCTGCCAGCTCACTTGCTTCTAGTTCAGTGGGTGTGCTTTTCATTATGAGCGTAGGGAATGTCACAACAAGTTTGTTCATTTGAGATTTCTTAAAATAAACATACAGAGAAGGCTGAAAACTGTAAGTAGGCATTTACATTAAAAAACCACCAAGTTAAATACTGAGAAAAATTTGCTTGCTTAGCAAAAGGACATGCCTCATAAAGCCAGTACTGGATTTTTCCAGGGGGAAATATATTGGTACGTGAATAGGAACGCATGTGGGAAAACTTATTTATTTGTGTGAACGCAAGAGAAAATTGTTTCTCGATTAAAATCTCCCAATTTACATATTCAAATATTCACTAATCTAACATTTTACCTTCAGAAAAGTCTTACCAAAGCATCGGAGCAGAAGCAGCATTACCAAGTCAGCTGCACTCTGCATTAACCTCTGCAGAAAATGTTTGTGTAAGACAAACATTGACTTGTTCCAGAGAGAAACTCAACAGTACTCACCAAGAAAGAACACGCAATAGCTTGAAACCCTGGAGCTTACATGACAATTTTCATCATAGCCTGGAGCAAATCAGGAATTGATTCACCTCCAAAGCTGTACCCACCAGGCTGCAAGTCCCAGAGATGGGTTTTGATGTAAACTACTTTCCCTACTTCCCTCTTTTTTAAGGGGCCAGAAGGAAATCTGCAGCTCCTGGAAGGATGTGATTCATATATCTCCTCTCCTCACCTTGCACCTGGGTGACTACCATAATATTTCCAACTGTATCTCTTACTGTCCCAGGTGGTTAAGAAGCAAGAGAAATGGTCCATCCTCTGGCCAGGAGGGAGTCATAAGTGGGACACCAAGTCAGACGGGCTGACCAAGTGTACAGACAGCTCAAGGCTGGGTTTTCAGCATGTGCCTCTGGGTTTTGGTTTGGCAAGAGGCCGTTTTGCCTTCTGAGAATCTCTTCTTTTCAAGCTCAGAGCTGCTTTTTTCTGTGCACAGAAAGTGCAAAAATAACTTATTTATTTGGACCTCTGCACCCATCCCTTAGCAGGAGCGGAGCAGGTGCTTTCATGAGAAAGAAGCGGCTCGCTGCCATCAGCACAGGCATTTTACAAGAGGGGCTTGCATAAAGAAGTTAATTTGCTACAGTCTTTAAAAAGCAGGCAACTTATCATAGCCAGCCATGCAGTAAGCACTGGGCAGGGAAGATAAATTTCTTCATTCTTTACAGAGTTAAATCTTGCTAATTAAGACCACATTGCTGCTTGCTAGAGAAAATTTGCATTGATATCTAATATTTCCCACATGTACTTACCAGAAGTGAATGTCTCGGCCTGTCTGAAACACAGGCATTAACTTTCCCTGCTTCCCAAGAGCATCTGTTTTGAGAAACAGACCTCTTATTAGTGCTGTGTGAAGGGCTGTGCCTCTGTAGACCTCCTTTTTGGAGAAATATTTCTCCAGTGTTGTTATTTATAGGCATACCCAGTCAGAGTTGTGCCCCGCTCCCTGTTTGAGAGCGGGGATTTCATAAGGGCACAGGAAAGGTAAGTAGAAGATGCTGGCCTTGTTTCAAGACACTCAACTAATATGTACATGGGACTGCAGGTCCCCTGGGAGAGTATTAATGGCTGCAAATTGAGAAAGGCTGAAATTCTCTCTTCCAACTAGTCAACAAGGACAGGAGATGTTTTCCAATGCAAAGACTTAAAAAGGCTAAGGGTGAGATTGCAACTTTCCTTCTGTACTTGCTGGCTGACATCTCCTTAATTGGTGATTCAGAAGAGCTTTGCAGCTGAAGCTTCGGTTATGAGGAACTTTTCTTATAATGCCTAGCAAGTGACCCAGTGCAGGAGGAAATGACTTGGGAAAGGGAAGAAAAGGAAGAAAGGAAAAATGCTCTCACCTAAATGACTCACTGAGCTGGATACCCTGATACTGCCTACCACCCAGGACACAGAGCAAGATGAGGCATACATCTCCCATGTGCCACTTTCCAGCTGGGCAGAGGACATATATAAAGAGGGGCTGGGTCCAGGGAGTTGGGAGGAAGGGAGGTGACCCCACCAGACTGAAGCGGCTGAGGAAACCATGCCTCTGGGACTAGCACTCAGCTGGGAGATGACTTCTTGCATGGTCCCATATTCTGGAGATTCCCCATGGAAATATGTCTTGCTCATGCTGTGCCCTGCGTAGCCCTAAAAGCACCCTAAAAGCAACTCCTCATTCTTGGGTTTCTTATCATGACAGCACTATTGCTGCAATGCTCTGACAGCAGAAAAAAATCTACCCAGCAGGGACAAGCAGCGAGCTAAGGAGGTGATCGGGCTGAAGGAGATAAAGGAAGGCTTGGACAGCAGAACAGGTGCATGCCAGAAATCCTTGTTAAATAAGTATCAATATACTAACTGATTGAAGACTTTTGAATGCAAAACCATTAGCATGTGTCTGTGTTTGCAACTGAAGGGAATAGATCTTTTACCACACTGCAGATTCTGGTGTTTCCAAACTCTGCTTTAATTCATAAATAGAACAGTCAAAAAGGTTGAGATTTTACTGCAAAAACCCTCTTTCCCAAACTCTCAGCCCAGCTCAGTGCTGAACAAACACATAATCCAAACTTTGTGATAATGTTGATTGAGGTTTACATCCAGTAATGTCAAAGCAACCACAGCACACATTTGGCTTTAAAAATGTTGAAGCCAAAACACTAATACTGCAAATGGCAAGGTTCATTAAAATGAAAATGAATGGTAATATGTTTGTGTAAAGCCAAAATGGAATTTAACAGAGAAAGTTGTGAAGCAGCATTTTCTGTCACTGGAACAAATCATCAGGAGGACTGAAACGCACTGGCTTGACATTATCAGAACAAGCTGGGCAAGGTGAAAAGATTTGTCTTGACACTTATTCGTGGGTGGATAATTTTGCTGAACAGATTTTCTGAGGGGAAGCCATTTTTTACTTTTTTGTGAGGGTTCTACTTAATGAGCCAGCAAGAAAGACCAGTGAAGGGCACTAGAGCAAGCCCTGAGCTGGTGAGCCTCCACCACTCTGCTGTCTCTGGCAGCAACACTGGTATTATTGTTAGTTCTTTCCATTTGATTATGAGCCTTGTCAGTTTTCAGCGTTTGGGGTGTTTTCCTTAAATTTTCTGGGTTTGGAGTTTTCACAGGCCAAGAGAGATCCAAGATGCTGCTGCAGACCAAGAAATCCATGATTTAAAACAGATAAGTGACTCCTTTCTCAAAACATTGCACAAATCACAGCTTTTTCCACAGGAGGTGAATTTTCCGGCAATGGTATGTGTGGTTTCCCATCCTCTGGCTGCTGCTAAGTTCTCTAATTATTAATAACTTCGATAATTACACTGTTGGGCTGGACTCCCACACAGACAAATGGTTACCAGTCCTACAGCCACAAGTCAGGGAAAGCAACACCTTCCAAGGCACTGATGTGTAGCTCTGCACAAAGTGGTCATGCAAGCTGCTGCACTCAGAGGAGGGAAATGTGGGTTCAAACCTGGTGTCTGTGAGTGGGGCAGTGCCAGATAAATCTCCTTTTCCTTCTCCTGGGAGAGCAGTGCTCACTGGTGAACTGTGTGAGGCAGGTCACGTCCTCTAGCTGCAGATGTAGGGCAGGTGCCACAAGGTCGCTGCCCTCAGAGATGGCTGGCAAATGGAAAAAAAGGCAGCCAGAGAGGAGGGAGAGGTGAACATCTGTCTTTTAGTGGAAATGAAGAGGAGTAAAGGATACTCAAGAAGAGAAGGGCAAAGAAAAAAACCTAGAGGTGAGCCTGGACAAATGATGAAATACATATTCTTCAAGTGGGCAAGGTAAGTTCTGCAATTAGCAAGGAGTCTTCAGGTTGATGAGTCTTTCAGCCTTGCTCGGTGCAGCTGTGGTGAGGAGTGAATCAGGCTGCTGTAAGTGGTCTGGGATGTGCAGGTGATGAATTGACCCTATTCTGCAGGTGGACCATAACTCCTGGGTCTCATAGCCTTGTACCTACTTGGAGCTGTTGATATGCTTATTCCTTGAAGAAAACTCCTAAAATCCTGTGTACTCCACCATGGGAGAAACCAGTTCATCTGTGGCTTTAAGCCTAAATAATGTGGCAGGGACTTTTAGACTTTGTCCACACATGCACACACTGAGTTTAGTCTAACTTCCAGTGTCAGAACAGCCTAACTCCTGCACTGCACTGCTCACCCTGGAGAAGGTCAGGACCACTGTCACCACTGCACTGATGGAGAAGAGAAAAGCAGTTTTGCATGAGTCATCCTCAGACTCCAACACTGCAGAGCCTGGGAAGCAAAAGAGGAGTCCTGTGGACACCAGTGCTGCCTGCTGGGCTTCAATATTGCCCTGGGCTCCGGACTACACATGTGCAATAAGTAGAGTCAGAAGGTAAATTCAGACCTTGTGTGGTTTAGAGCTGGGGTAATTAATAAAGTGAGACTGCAACTGGAACGTTTCAGCAGAGCTGAGGGCAGACAAATCTCTGCTGGACCCATTCTCCAAAGCAAGTCTGCAGAGCATCTCTCAGGGGCCATTACAGCTTGGCAGCCTGCTTTGTAGGAAAGCAGGTGGGAACCGATCTCTGAAAGCATGCCTCAGGAAATCTCCTCTCAGCTCCTCCAGAGACCTCCACTCCCTGCTGCTTCTGCTCAGCATTTACCAACAGATTTTCCCAGGCAGCCTCCCACCTGCTCAGCTCTTTTGCAAATCTGGCCCCTAAAGGGGAGCTCAGCTCTTTCAGAAAACCCACTATGAAACAAGCGGAATGAAAGCATGCTGACACCCATGGGTAGGTCCTTGCTGGTTCCAGCAAGCTTTGGTCCATGCTGATTCATTTCTCTTCTCTATTCCCGGCAAACCGGCGTGGTTCTAGAGATCAAGGTGAAACAGGGTCATGCACTTCGCCACTGATGTAGCACAAAGAAAATATATGCATTCCAAAGAATAATTGAAGTCACACTCTCAGTTCTTAACTTACTTTAATTGAGGATATCAAAGAAGAATAAATTTCATTATCAGACTCAGCAGGAAAAGCTAAGTTGGAGTGAGGTGGTTCTTTATTAATTCACATGGCTGTATATCACACATAATGTCTGGCAGAAAATAAAGTGTTTTAACTTGGAGGGAAATATTAATTTTAGCTGAAAAGAAACAGTGTCTAATATGCCCACCCCAACCTTTTTTTGGCAATATGGCTTAGAATCTTAAGGTAAATATTCTGTTATCTTTAAAGTAATTGAATCGTTACAATTTCTGAGGAGGAGCATGTCTTCAATCACACACACAAAATAAAATCACCACATTTCAGAGAGAAACCCAACAGTCTGGATCCCACTGCATCTGGTGTAATGGATGGGATGGTGCTGGACCAATTAAAATCTGCTTAAGAGCTCACCATTGAACCCAGAGTTGGTCAAGCCCTGTTCTTGTAGCATTTTGGATCATTAAACACCTTGATCTTTTCAAGCTAACATGCTCTAACACATGGCAAGGTGTCACGGTTTAACCCCAGCCAGCAGCTAAGCACCACGCAGCCGCTCCTTCGCTCCCCCCACTCCCAGTGGAACGGGGAGGAGAATCGGGAAAGAAGGTAAAACTCGTGGGTTGAGATAAGAATGGTTTAATAACTAAAGTAAAATATAATACTAAACAATAATAATAATGAAATATGATAATAATAATAATAATAATGAAAAGGAATATAACAAAAAAAGAAGAGGGGAAAAAAAAGAAAAAAAAAGACAGTGATACACAATGCAATTGCTCACCACCCGCTGACCAATGCCCAAGCAGTGATCCGCCCCTCCCAGCCAATTCCCCCCCTGTTTATATACTGAGCATGATGTTCTATGGTATGGAATAGCCCTTTGGCTGGTTCGGATCAGCTGTCCTGGCTATGCTCCCTCCCAGCTTCTTGCACACCTGCTTGCTGGCAGAGCACAGGAAACTGAAAAGTCCTTAACTTAGGATAAGCACTACTTAGCAACAACTAAAACATCAGTGTGTTATCAACATCATTCTCACATTAAATCCAAAACACAGCACTGTACCAGCTACTAAGAAGAAAATTAACTCTATCCCAGCTGAAACCAGGACACAAGGACACTGAGCTCAGAAAACATAAATTCCTGATAGCGTAGGGCTGAAAAAACAGTCCTACCCTGGGTGTGACCCAGGGCTGTGGATCAACATAAGGATGGTCTAGTCCCAAAGAGCTACAGACTCCAACTTGTGTCTCTGAATTGGTCATGAGGTCCCTTCGGTACTCTATTGCTGCCTCTTAAGTTGAGAAACCAGAGAAAGAAATTGCTTTGAGAGAAGGGATAATAAAAAAAACATGAAACCAGCTGTCCCAGCACAGGCTGGGGTCTCCTGGGCTGGTGTCCTCTGGGGTGGTGGCTGAACACAGATGCTCTGGGAGGACTGCAAGAAAGAGGCTGTGCATAGGGTGATTGGTTCTGCTTCAGCTCTCCTCTGGCAGCAAGGTGTCCAGGTGCTACCTGCATCAGTGGTCATTCCCAGACCATCATGACAGAGAGCACCAGGAGGTCCTGTCCTCACCTTTCTTCCCCTAATGCTCCGATGTTTTCAGTCTTCACAATTGCCAGTGGCAAGGAGCTCCATGGTGCAACCACATGCTGTGTGAGAAGGCAGCAGAGACAGGGTTTCTTGGTGTCCCTCCCTCTTTTGTCCCCACATGCAGAGTATCTTTTAAAGCTGAAAGAGCTGTCATGTGCTGAACTCTTACTAAAAGCCAGAAACCCTCTTTTCCTCCTGCTGTCCTGATGCACCAGTGGTGCTGCTGCAACTCAAGGTAAGCTTCCAACACCTGTGAGAAGTGAATTGTCTTCTTCCCACTTTTGATTTCTTCCTCATTTTGTTATTTCTTTACTTCTCCTTGCAGGAGAAGGACTTGCAGGCTCTATCTAGACTGCCACCAGGTACCACGGGTTAGTTAGGTGACTGGTTAAAGGTGTCAGAGCTGAAATGTTAAGGTAATTTGTATTCATTAGGCCTCTCCAAAAGAGAAGGTAATTTGGGAGAAGACTGAAGCTGTGGACAATTCATTAGATGCACATCTTAAAGGAAAGTGTGCCAGACATGAGAATCTGATATGTTTCTGAATACCTGGAATTGATGTAATGTTACTGTGGAAAAAATACCTTTCACAGTTATGTATTTTGGAAAATTTGCCTTTGACTGTGGGAAATTGCCAACAGGTCTGGGTCATAGTGGATCTGAGTTTCACATAGATGAGTTGGCATGGATGTATTAGGAATTGAAAATCAAAACCCTGTTTCCACCAAAGCATGCAATGAAATTTGGAATAAATCTTCTAATTGAAAATTAATTGGTGTTATACTGAGAAATGCAAAACAAGACGGTGTTAATTCAGATAGTTTCCTTTCTCGAATATCAAGGACAAATTAAGGTTCCCACCAGTGTTATGCAGTGAGATGTATTTGCATCTGACATTGAGAAAAGACTGCCCACTCTGGGAGCTGTGTATGCAGCTTTCTCTTCAAGGGTGTTTTACCACTTCCTGCAATAAGAAACACAGAGATTCACAAAAACTGAGATCTCTGAGGCATCCTAACCTCCCTCATACATCACAGCACCTCCCTAATTCATGAAAGGGGTGATGCACATCCATTACAGATGCCTTCTGGCAGACCAAGCCAAACTCGTTGTCTCCAGGTGGCGAGGAAATCTGGCACTCTGAAACACACTGAGCTCCAACACCATGCCGTCAGAAACGTGAACTGGAACAAAACCAAAAATGCATCACTGCAGGTTGATAGAGGTATCCTGCTCTGGTGGAATCCAAACTCCTCTTTCAGGTCAACTGGTTAGGCTGCGAGAAAGCGCAAGAAGAAGTGCTCGTGAAAATGAGAAGTTTCTGCTGATTTTTTTTTTTTCTCCTGCTAGCCCCAACAAAGAGAGTAATTAGCCTCTTATCTCTTTACTACCACCTTTTACCTACTAAAAAATCATTGAAAGTCGCTGCTCAGTCTCTTCTTTCCTGGGATAACTGGTTCTTTCCTCATGTACTGCATATTACGGATGGCCCCTCTTTCTTGCTCTTCTGCGCTGGCTTTTTTGCAGTGCCTCTGCGTAGTTCTTGAAGCACAGCTTCAAAATCAGGCACAACACTTGAGTCAAAACCTTGCCAGTCCCAAGGTGACCAGAGCAAAAGCACTGTCTTTCAAGTTGCACTCCTATTTGCATCTCTCCAAAGCAGTTCTGCCTTTTTGCTAGAGCATCGTCCACACCCAATGGTCTGTCCTTTGCATCCCCACACCCAACATCTCCCTGCTTCTCAGTGTCATATCCATATCCTCATTTTTAGGCTGCTGAATTCTCCTGCCCTGTGCATCATACCTAGTGTGTCTTTAACAAATGTCACCTGAGAGACTGCATACCTGAGGGACTGCAGACCATTTCCCTCATTCACCTAGGCCAGTCTGACCAAATCCTGTCCCCTCAGTGTCACCCTCAATCTCTCATACTTTGTCTGGGCCACGTCAGTTAATCATTTCTGTATTTAATAAATCTATTAATTAAAATCAACCATTGCTAGCGCTTCCTGGTGACTTCACCCACACTACGTATTAACTTGCTTTGCTGGTGGCAGAGTCAGAAGACCTCACTCATATCAGCTGATACCCTCCCTGATATCCACCGCTTTCCCCTTCCCCTTCAAGCAGGTCGCCCAGACAAAGAAATGCCATCACTTTGTTCCAGCATGACTTGTTCTTGATGAATGTGAATTGACTGTTTTACCCTTCCAGTTAGTCTTCATTAAGGCCTTGTGTAAGAAACAAGCGGATGTCAGTGTCATTCTGGGCATCATAGCTAGGCTGATGGGTTTACGAGTCTTTACCTCCTTCCTTTTGAAACAAGCACCATCTCCAGCGCTGTGGGCTTGCAGCCATGCCCCAGGAGATCTCAGAGATAACAGGTTCAGAAAGGAACACTTGAATTTTTTTCTTCCAGCCTTGTTTCAAAAACAAATTTCCTTTAAAATTAATGCATTCAGAAGTAGCCTATTCTGATGAAATAACATTTTCATGGAGAAATATGTTCTGTCACACACTTTTTAATCAGCTCTATCCCTAACTCATTTGAGGAATAATGCAGTATTTTTCTTTCTGTTTTGTTTGGTAAAGCTTAGGTGAAGAAGATTGCTTGTATTATTTCCCCCACTCGTGATGTCTGGTATGTTGATGAAGTCAGTCTACATCTGGAAGGAGAGCCCAGAGAGTGACAGAGGGGGGAGCAGAGGAGGACTCAGCTGCCCTGCAGGTCTCCATGGATTGCCCCTTGACTGAGTATGCTCAGAAGGGAACATGGTTGAGTCCCCTGACTTAAAGCATCTCCTGTTATCAGAGATTCCCCAGAGCATCCTTGCTTGCCAGGTGACCTCCACCTCCCAACAGCTGAGATAGAGCAGCAGAGACGTACTCAGCAGGCTGCAAGTCACAAGCAAGGTCTGCACCAGGGCTGCCTCTGCCAAGCAATAAAGAGCAAACTCAGTGTCAGTGTACCCATTCATACCAAAGGGGGGAAAAGTCCACCCTTCTGCTCCAGTTCCCAGCAGAGGAAGCCTTGACATGATTTTTCAATGCACCCGAGTGTGTCTGTCTCTCTCTACCAACCCATTCTCCTGTCACCCGGTGTTTCCCATCCTTTTCACTCATTGCAAAGACCATCTTCATTAATGCCGTTTCATAGAGAGACCCAGCTCCTAGCTGGAGGACTACATTGCTGGCTGGCTGCTGCCAGTGTGGAAGGAATCCTGTGGAATTACCACACTGTGCCCCTTCTCTGCACAGCTTTCCAAGACAAACTCTCTGGTAACGTCTTTTCAGACACAGTTTTCAGGAGGAGGGACAATTAGATACTTGTTAGGTGAACTGCTGCATGAGTGCAGTTTGTCTCTCCCTGTACAGCCAGGTTCCTCGCTCTGTAGATTTCCCCCATGTGGAGGTTTTTTTGCAAGGACTTTTGTCTCAATGTCTGTCCACCCAGCAGATTGGTCTACTAAAAAAAAAGAGACTTTTTCTCAGCAGATTAGGCCTAACAGGCTCCCAGGACCTAGGCACCCTGATAATCACTTGGTCAGGCACTCCAGTTATATGGAAAAATACAGGATGACAGGATATATCATATTAACATGCTACAACTCTCTACGTTCCTATTGCATGGAGTTCTGAAAACTAGAAAGTATTCCACATATTGAAATAAAATATTTAATTTTTCCTTCCTTATTGAAGACTATTTGCTGGTCCATCCTTTTGCGAGACTTTTTTTTTTTTATCTGCTTCACTTCACTTTACTGCTAACTGTGACTTAAGTACGATTTATGATTCAAGTCAAGAGCTTGATTGCATTTAGTTTGCTGGTGACAGAATCAATTCATTCCGAGTAGGAAGAATGATGCATTGCTTGTCAGCCCCTTACTGGTCCGTGGATTATTGAGAAGCCTAGTGAGTGTCTTTTTGTATGTTTTGGAGTCATGGGTTTTCTGCTTAAATAGCTTCATAATTACTGAAATTCAATATTCCTCTCCTCATTGGAGGTTATGGGAATTCTCACATAGAGGAACAGGGTGAACGTATCCTGGCTTGCGAAGTTCTGGTACATGGACCACAAGAGGACATACATATGACTGCTCAAATTGCTGTAGAAGGAATAACGCTTCAGTACAGCAAAGGAGGAGACTGTGCGGTGGGCTGGCTCTAAAAATCTGAACTGTCACTGCTCTGTGAACTGCCTGTGATCCCCAACTTCTCACAACGGTCTGTCAGACATAGATGTCCTGAACAGCATCACACTCTAACACCACGTGTCAGGAAGAGCCTTAGCTGGGCGAAAGGCTGGCAGTGGTGGAAGCCATCATCCCCTATGGCTTCTGCCTTCCTCCTGGCCTCTCTCCCACTGCAGAAGGTGGCTGCCCTGTAACGAGGGTGTCTGGTGGCTTGAACCCATCCTCCCCCCTCCAGGGCAACTGGGGTGAAAATGGACTTGGGCAGAGGCCATGTTGGTCACCCAGCAAAATTGCCCTTGATTAGACACTGGGCTTTTGATGTGACGCAAATACCAGCTATAGCAGAGAGTGGAGAGGACTCAGGGCAGGGGAAGAGGTGGCTCTGAGGAAGTTTTAGAAGCAATATTGGTTGGAGTTTTTCCAGCACAACAGTTTTCCTCCAGAACAGGGCATTTCCCTTTCATTTTCTCAAAAGTATGTAAGTCTTGATAAAATTACAGACTAGAACAAGAAAAGTACTGGAAAAAGCTCTTGCTAAGTTTCTCTTGATAATACCGAATCAACTCATCCTGCTGAGGTAAAGTAAATAAATTCCTCTTTCAACTCACCCATTTCCATTAATTTCACTTGAACTTTTAGGATAATACCAAATATTAATTTTAATATTATATTTCAGTGATGTTTTTAATATTTGCTGGTATAATGCTTTGTTATTATAGAAGAAAAATTTGTGTACCTTATGGAAATGGACCATTTAAGTATTGTTGAAACAAAATGATTTGATGTAGTCAAGACCATCCAATTTGATTATTCTCATTAGACATTTCTGGAGGAGGGAGAGGGAAGAGAATTTTATGATGAAATTTGATTTAAAACAAAAATTACTTTTGAAGTGTTGGGATTTTATCACTGGCTAAAACCACTGGTATCTGGCAGGTATTTCTGCCAAGAAACAAAGAAACCAACAAAACTAGGTGCAAAATGAAAAGCAACAAGGAGACAGCCAGTTGCCAATTGTCCTGCCTGGGTCTGTGGAGGTTACCTTGCCAGCCTGTAGATGTAGCAGAGCTACTGCAGGGAAGACTGACAGAAAATCAGTGTACTCAGCTTTACAAATTAAAAGTCTCAGCTTCATCTCTCAACCTCTTATTGCCATTTTTTTGTCTCTCCCTCTGCTGATGGCATTGCTTGAGTTCCTTTTGCTGCCCCAAGAGAGGGGGAGTGGGAGAGTCTCCTCTCCTTCCCTCTTCCTAGAAGCCTCTCCAACATTTTGCACATCACTGAGCAGGTCAGGGTGAAGGATGGCCTTGTCCAGCTCGTCCTTATGTCCCCATAAGCAGCCAAATCAAATGGGCACATAAGACTGAGGCAACGGGCTGGAACAGAGCAGACCTGAGGCTATGTTCATGGAGATCTGTAAATATCTAACCACAGGATGTGGACCTAAGGTTATGCTTGACTAGTTACATCCCAGGGAGTTAATTCCTGTGTTGTCTATCTTTCTGGCACAACTCACCTACATTCCCAGTGAAGACACAGCCTAGGGCTGAAAGAAATGTAACTTGAAAGTGCCCTAAACAGCAGAGCTGGATGCAGTTGACATATAGATGAGGGGGCCTGGATGACCTTCACTCCCTAATGGATTCACTCCTGAGCGAAACACATCTATGGCTTTGGCTGTATCTATTAATCAAACTAATGGTGTGATGGTAGTTGCGCTTACTGGATTAAATCAGCACTAAGGCATGGGCTTATGCTAAGAAGCAGCGGGTTCCCCAAAGTCCCTGAAGTATGTGTTGTCTGCTGGCTGCTCCTCCAAAAGCAATGGGCACTGTGTCAGAAGATGCATCATAAAGTGTCATAAAGACTTTTTTATGTATTATAAAAAAGTCAGATCAAAGGCTTACTCAACGCTGGCCTGTGCCTGAGTAAATGCATGCCAGAGTCTCAGACATGTGATGACTCCATGCTCCTCAGGAGATCCCATATGACATAGCACTGCCCTGGTCTCCTTGGAGCACAGGCAGTGTGCTGTTTGTCTCCATACCGCAGGGACTCCTGAGCAGACCTCTGTGGAATGACTTAGCAGCTGGGGATAAGCATTTTACGCTGGCCTGCTCAAGTCCACTTTTTTCCCTCCAGTGGTGGGAAATAGGGAAGGAAGGTTTCCAAGCACTGGAAAAAATGGATAAGTAATGTGTGGCACTCTGTCGCTTTGGGAAGGCTCTTGGAATGACAATTGCCTGATCTGTCCTGGTGGGGACTAATTTGATGGCCCGGGAGACAGGAAAGCATGTTCATACATGTCTTGTTCTCAACGCTGCGAAGACCTCCTTGGCTCCAGACCTGTTTTGTGTAAAGTGCGTCCAGGGCAGGCAACAAAGACAATAACACTCCTGCTTACAGAAATGGACAAGCGATGGTACCTCTCCTTTAGAAGTGTATCACAGCCAGCACTCCCAGTTCATTGAAACCAGAGTGCATTTGATGCCACTACGTACCAAGACACCTTCTTAACTCCAATTAAAGCTTTGCTTTAAGCTATGCATGTGCTTGAGTGCCACTCTTTTGCTAACAGAGGTCTGGTCCAAGGCCCTCCCGGGTACTACTTCCTGTAACAATTTGCCTTCCCAAGAAGTTCCCCCGCTTTTCCTCTTTCTCATTCGTTATTAGTGACATCTAGTGACCAGCAAGAGTCATGCAGCAAATGAATGAAACCATAATTAATAACGTAGACTGAACTTACATGACAAGAAAGTACTTGGTCTATAAATTTAGCAAGTATTTCTCACTGCTGCAAGTAGAGAAATCAACCAGGCAGGATCTCTGGTGTTTGAAATTATCCTTCTACTCTTCAGCCTTTTGCAGAATGCCAAGGGCTGCCCTAGCTCCTGCAGGATGTCCTATGAAGAAGGCCCTTGGCTAAGACTTTCCAGAATGTTTTATGATACAGATAATAGTCTTGGGGTTTGCATTTTGACGTGCTTTAAGGGGTCTGATTTTCAGGTAGGGAATTTTCAGCTTTTCTTATAAATCAGGTTTCTTCAGGATATCTCAGTTGGGTGTCTGAAAAACTAGGCAATTCATAACATCTCCTTTCAACCTGTTTTCCTGATAAAATAACAATATTTAATTGCTTTGTGTATTGCCACCATTTAGCTGAGTCTCTACTCCCTACCAGCTTGCATCCCAAGTGACACAGTAGTAGATGTCTCTCAGGTTATTATGCTCCTACCATGCTTTGTGCAAGTAGGAAACCATGCAGAACAAAGTTCCTGAGATGGCTCTTCAGGGAGAGAGGCTGCAGCAGCACTGGAACCCTAGCTAGATGCTAATAAGTCCATTTGGGAAAGAAGGCAAGTGGGAGAGACACCTTATACGTACCCCAGCCATAGCAAAAAATATCACCTGAAATTCATGTCTTATCTGCTTTGAGGTGCAAATCTAGGGGAAAATGGGCTTGGCTTGGCCTGGTGCTTGCTACTGCAAGAATAAGCTGTAAAAATAACCAGAGAAAGAGGCTAAAATCTCAGATCCTTTTTGTTGCCTCTTTTTTCCAAAGTAATGCCTACACTAGGTGAACAACAGTGCCCAGCTGCAGAGCATCGCAGCCATGAGACATGACAGGGAGACAGAGGTGTGAATGCACCACGGTTTCTGATTTGGCTTGCCTGTTCTCACTGGTGCCCCCAGCCCGAGGAACATAGTTTTCAGACTTAATGCCCAGCTTTCATCTCTGCCGCAAGCACCTCCTAGAGACTGAGGGAGCCACCAGCAGGGAGCTGGAGAAAAAGCTGACTGCAAAGTGGTCCAGCCAAGGAATCCAGCTCCCCAGCAAGTTTTCAGAAAGCTCTCTCACCAACCAAGCCTCCATGCTGATGGAGATCATTCCTCAGATAAAAAGCATTTTAAAGGAGCTGAATCGCCACTGCATTGTTTTTTGGCTTGTACACTCGCCAGTGTGCCGTGCAGCACATGAACTCTGTGCCATGCATACTCGGCTCCCGACCCCGCCACAGTAAATGGTGTGGCATGGGGCTAGCAGAAATGGAGAGACATACAGTTCTCTAGCTGGAGCACGGTGCTGGTGCACCTCTCCTGTTCTGGGAATCTGACTGTGAAATGCCACAGTGGAGGCGGCCGACCCAGCACGTGGGACCTAGGGAATTTGCAGAGCTGAGCTGGGATGCATGAGCCCAGTGAGGAAGGGGAAGCAGGGCAGGCAAGGGGCAGCAGCAAGACTCGCATTTCTCTTTGTGTCCCTGCTTTACTGGTCAGTCTGCTCCTGTGTCCATGCTAGCCCCCAGGCTGCTGGAGGGGTGCATAAGGACTATGGACTCTACAAGGCAAGGGCAGATTGAGCATGCTTCAGCCTGCGGGCCAGTTAGGTGAATGTCTCAGCATCATTTCCTCTGAGAGATGCTGCAAACGATATGACTAGTAACAGACTGAATGCAAAAAGTGTCGCAGCCCCGAGCAAACCCAGAGCTAAAAGAGCCATACCATTATGCTATTAGTCAGAGCAGATGCTTGAGATGGTGGCAGTGACCTGAAACTGCTAATCTTGTTACTCAGAGAGGGCCTTCAGCCATGGGGCTGGCAAGTGTGGAATAAATAAACCAGGTTCTTCTTTCCTTCCCTGAGCTGCCTGCCACATTCAACTCTCACTTAAGGCAAAGACAACAGCGAAACAGTGGTGACAGCTGACAAGCAATGCCCTTCACAGCTAACTCACTGATGGAAACAGCTGCTGAGATGAATTTCAGACAAAGCTGGCTTAGTCTGGGGCTTGTAGCTGAAAGGCTGCAGCCTCCCGCCAGCTCTGGTTTTATCTATCTATCTCCTTTACTCAGGTTCTCCTCCTCTGCCTCTTTGCAAGGTTTCATGCACCACCAAGCACCTTGGGGCAGTGACGCCAGGCTGCAACTTTCATGTCCACCCTCACATGCACTTGTACAACAAGAAAGAGCTGTCGGCTGTTTCATGGAGCGTGGGGTGCTCCACAGCTTCTGCACAACTGTCTAGAGCAGGGAATTTGTGCCCAGATAGCAGGTTTTGGTGCTGAAGGGAATGAGGTTGCTGTTGAGATTGGACCTATGCATAGTTTTCCCTGTCCATTTCCTCAGCAAGTGAGCTGTGCTATCTGCGTCACTGGTGCTTGTGATGAGGAAGAAAATAGCAATGCCTTTCCTGGTTGATCCCCAGCACACTGACTCATGGGCCAAGCATCCTGAAGAAGGCAGGTGCCCATGTTCTCTCCTTTAGGGCCCACCTCTGCTCTAGGACTGACATATCTACTGTAGTAGATGCAAACATCTGAAACAGCTGCTATGAAAATAGGTTCAACCTCTACACTCAGGGAAAGAGCAGCTAGAGAGATTTTGCCTTCTGTTCATGAGAGGAAGGTGGAGAAAATGCTGTAATCTACAACTCCAGCAGTAAAGGAGGGTCTAATGCAGAAATTCTCCAGCCCCTTTCCCAGGCCACCCATTTTGTCTCACACCAGACACATCAGAATTTCCTATTTAATATAAGTTATGCCCATCTCCTAGTAACCTAGGAGGTGACTCTCTCCCTCTCACACTCCCATCCTTCATAGCGAGTGTCATCCAGGGTAGAATTTGCAAGGTCTAGTATAGCCTTGTTGAAAAACATCCTTTAAAGAAAAAAAAAAGAGAAAAAATATGTCCAAGACTAGGCCAAACCACTCTTTGGGCACACCTGTTTCTCTTAGTTGGACTCTGGAGAGACCTAGAAGGTTGGTTTAGATCAGATGCATCATGTTTAGACAGCTGTGTTAATGGTCATGACTTCCACCCTGTCACTTTGTGGTGATGCCACAGAGGAAGTATCTGCAGGTGGATTGCAGGTGAGGCTAAAGCACAATGTGGCTTGCCAGGAGAAGGCAGCTAGCCTTAATATGGAGACAGGCTCTGCATAGGGGGTTGTTCATCCCTGTGGTAGACAGTCATCACTTCAGTGCTGGTTTTTCCCATTTTCCATAGGAGAATAAGAGGTTTCAAAGCATGCTACAGCCAAGGACACATCCAGAGGGCAGCATGCCTGAGTGTCTTCTCACCAACTTAGTCCCCTTCTCCTTGATTTGGAAACACCTCAGAGAACTAAAAGGAGGCACAAATTAACCGGAATGATAGACCTGAGGATTCATTGCTGGCTGTTTTCAGATAAGGAAAATGTAATGGTGTAGAGAGCACAAGGATGAGAGGAATAAGTATCTGTAGAGATGTGCAGCTCTACCTAGAGAGTCTGGGCCAGGGCAAAACCCACCCATCACTAGCTACCGGCATGCTTGGGGTAAGCCATGAGCAAAGACCCAGGAGTCAGACAGGCAGGAGAAGTACTCAGCATTTCCTAGCATTTCATGGAAGAGCAAGGAGATGGCAGGAAGGAGAAAACAACAAACACAAGACTTCTGCCACAGTGCTTTTCTGGGTACAAAATGTGTGACTAACGATGGAGTTTGAGGATGTGGAAGACCTCAGAGAGCAGCAGGCTTTGATTCCTGCCGCTAAAGATGACTGAGTGAGAACAACACTGTGAAAAATGTCAGTTCAGTAGCACATCGGGCTAAATGCCACTGTCAAGGTGCCAAAGCTGGGCGAGCAGGAAAGCAGGGGTTTTGGTTTTCAGTAATTTATCTTTAAAGGTCCTTCTTTTTTTGGAGCATTTCCATGTCTTTGGAAACAGAATAGCAAGTGAACTGTGTGGAAGCTTCCAACACTCCCCAAAGCAAATGACAACAGCTGCAACAACAGTGTGACCCTGTCCTTTGGAAAGTGTATGGACAACTGCAGACATGAAGAAAAATCACCTTGCATGGAAATTGAATTTTTTTTTCACCAGCACCTCTCTGCCTCCCCAGCCGTGTTGCAGGCAGTAACTTACTGAAAGCTCTAAGTAAAGCCATAAAACACTTGGCTGCAGCAGGCAGCATCAGAATGCCTTTGCGGTCTTCATTTAAACAGTTGCCAGCCATAATGAGAGATGAATCTGCAAAGGCATCGATGTCACAGGAGCTCTGACACATCGTTCCTGGCATGCACAGACATGCTGCTCTCAGACAGACCGCAAGAGGATGTGTGGCTGGGAAGCAAGGGCTTCGTCAGGACCTGAAGCACATGCCTGAGGCAGTAGAAGTAGATGAGTAGGTGTTCAACTGCATCCACTTCTAAGGTCAGTATCTGGAAAGAGGACAGCCTTGGACCACCCTGGGAAATGCTCCACCTGCCGTGGTGTCGTGGATGCCTGCATCCATAACCATTTCTTAATCCCTTCTGGGACATTTTGATAATGCTATCTCCTTGCCTTCCTGCCTGTAGAACATGGCCCCACTTTAAAATCCTAATATAACCAGGCAAGCATTTAAAAGCTACTATTGCAACCTTGTCAAATTACATAGTGTTTATAATTACCTTAATTATTTTTAATTGCTTTACATACTACTGCTAGGATCTCATTAACACGGCTAAAAAATCAATCAGACCAAAAAGCTTCTCATATTTTACTGTCTATATCAAGAACATAACATATAACACACAAGGGCAGATTTTTGCCCTGGTTTCCCAAGGAAACAGTTGTGTGTCTGTCAGCAGCCGCTGTCATGTCATTTTCCCTCCCTTAAAACTTTTCCAGTGTTGTGTCCCAAGTTGGCTTGATATGAAAGACACAAAAATGCTTAATTCAGTCAAATACCATGAATAAAGGCAGGTAGGGAGAGGGGAGAAAATACAGTGCTGAAAGGATCAGCTCAACCTTTGTGAGGCAACAGGGGCCCCATTGGAGAGGGCACTTTTGTGTAAAACAAGCTTTCCTGATTTTGCTGTTCCTTCACTGCAATTACCCCAGGTGGTGGAAACACTAGCTGGCTGAACCTGCCAGTGCGTCTGATGAAGCCTGATATTGTCTGCTTCAGGGGAAAAACAACTCAGAAGTGCCCAGTGTAAATCAAATAAAGCAGAAATTGCATGTATTTGAGATATACACAATTCACAGACCATATCCTGGTCCCATGAGCTCTTCAGCTGCTGATCCACGCTGACACCACATCCTCAACAAACTCATGGCTTTCCAGGACATGGGCTCTTCTGATGGCAAGAGATAAGTTCCTTTTCCCTGAAGGAATAACATTTCTGTGCATTACAAATATATTTTCTTTGCATCATCCAGATAGTTGCAGATGTGTTCCCTGCCTTTTTTGTTCTTTACCATCCTGTCACCAGCAACAACCTGGCGAACATTATCAGCAGTGATTTCACATTTACTTAAAAAGCTTTAGTGAGAATATAAAAGTCTCTTGAGCATCAGACTGGTACCCTTTAAGTTCCTATCTGATGACCATCCAACACCACATCCTTCTAAGATGTGCCAGTTCATCAGCTTACAGTGCACTTCTTAGTTCACATGTGGTTCCTTCCTTCTGCTTCACTCAGAAGCCCATATGAGGAAGAAATAGCGTTTCTATGACAAGACCTATTTTCCATAAAGCCATAGTAGCTGGCATTAATCTTATTTGCATCCTCTAGCTATTTATCAGCTCAATGCTGCTTCCTCTTTCTTCTGCATTGCTTGATGCTGACAGCAGCCTGGGTGGTTCAGTATTACTTGGATCACCCACAGCATCACTGGGAATTGTTCTAGATTCCCTGAGCTGAGTGAAGCCCCTTTTCTGCCAGTTTCTCTCATCCTGGGTCTCCTCTTCAACATGGAAAGTCTCAGCAAGTCCTGGCAGTGGCAGGAAAGGCTCAGGACAGGTTCATAAACAGTCCTCTCCTCTCCTGGAAGAAATGAGAGATTACTAGGAGAGGAGATCTCTGTGTTCTAAGGAAACTGTCCCATTTTCTGCTCCTTTAGCTTTTGGGCTCTGTCCAGCCCATTTGGCCCTTGTGATGACTGTCCTCCTATTCATTGTGCTTGCTCACTTCGTGACACAAGAATGTAATGTTGCTGGGGTTTCTTGTCCTTCATAAGTAGTTCAAAAGCTCCTTCTGAGAGCCTCTTTCAGATAGGACCCACTTGGGAGCTCTCTAGCTTGCAAGACCAATAGATTTCATTTCTCTTTTTTCTTCCCACCTTACAGTCTTTGCAGCAAAGAAAACATGTGTTCTCCCTTTGACTTTTCTCAGCAATTGCTGACGCCTCTCCATTGGAGATCCCACAATCCCTCACCCATTCTGGCCTATTCCTCTCCTTGAATGACTGGCAATGCTGCCCAGAGCCGGGCAGACACGAAACTGCCCACTTGTAAAGGAAGATGTGAAAAAGACCAAAGAAATGTCACGTTCCTTCACAAATCACAGGTGACAAATTCTGTCCCCTTGCCAGAAACACACACAGTTCCCATGGACAGCAGCTGAATGCACATCAGGGAAAATCCTCATTGATTTGTATCTCTCCAGGTGCTGACATCATTTGCAACATACACATGAATTTCCAGTTTGACATTTTCTACAAATTGAATCTACTTTCAGGAGTTGCTGAAAAACCTTTTTCCTCCTCAACATGAGAGCTGCCAGATATAGCTAGAGAATCTAGCAAGCTCTGAAAAGGCTTTTAGAAACATCAGGTAAGATGAGGCCAATTCTCAGTCTGTTAAGCATTGTGTCTCCATTGGCATCCACAGGCTATGTCTATTGACATCAGCTGACATCGGTCTGGCACTAGAAATGTTCTTAGCTTTACTTTTATGAGAGCTTGAGATGTACGGTTCATAGCAGAGCTCTGTGCCAATGCTGCCTTGCAAAAAAATGATGTGTTAGTTTAACATTATTAGTAAATCCTTAGCTCTGCTGCAGCAGCACTTTGTGGTTATTTAATACCTCCGGGGACAACTTTCTTAAAATAATAGGTGAAGTACTGGGACTTGAGAGAGCTGAGTTCAATTCTCTGCTCTTCCAGACTCAGATCTTTGGCAGATCAAAGTCCAATGCTCTGCTGTGACAGGGTACCCATGTACACCCCAAACCCTTGGGAGAAGGGATGCAGTGCAATGGGATTACGGATGTACAGTTATTTTGTGTGAAGGTGTAGAAAGCAGTTCAAATGTGAACATGGTGATAAAACTTAAATGAAAACTTTTCAGGATAGCCTAGCCAGCTCCAAAATTCCAAAAAGTGCCTTAAGTTGCCTTGTCTCAAAACTTGAGCACAAGAATATTGTTCCAACTAGCAAAAACAGTATCCCAGCACTCCAGCAAGGGCTGAGTGGTTGTAAAAAGGGGTCAGGATTCGAGTCCTGAGGCGAAACATCTTCAGGTCATGTTTTGCTGACTTTAAACATCTGCGAGCAGATAGCCTGTGATTCTCACATGCGGGGAGTTACCTGGCTTCTAAATGCACCTACCTTATAAAATTTGTTTGATCTCTTCTGCTATCAAAAGGCCCCTGGGAATATTTATTATGTTTTTGCGTAGAGATAGAGAGTGAAACAAATTTTTATTTCTAGAATATCACCAGCTGCCTGGGATGGGCTTCATGCACACAAAGATGTCAGGTCGGGACACAAAATCTGGTGTCCAGACACAGTACTTGAACCTACATGTTTCGAGGCTGTCTGTGGTGATGAAGCCAAGAAAACTCCTGTTTCCTCTAAGAGTTATTTGATCAAAACTGAAAGGAGATGGACTGGCAGAGCTGGGGTGGCTGATGCTAGATCCGTCTCAGGAATACCAGGCGAGTACGTATATTGGCAAGTCATGAGCATGGTTATGTTTGCAGCATGTGAGTTTAAAAGGCCTGATAAAATCAGGTGGACCAGAGATGCTCTTGAATTGAAATAAATAACTGGGAATCATTTTCTCTTTTTTCCCAATGTGGATGGAAAGACAACCCTTTCCTGTAAAGTGCTCTTCACTGCTTACAGCACAAAAGTAGCGGCAGTGAATAGAGGCGCAGCGGGTAGTGAACAGTCAGTGAATACACAGTATTGACAGTGAATCAACAAGTAGATTAATATGCCACAGGCAGGGTCACTCAGGACAGGGGGACAGTGTCCAGCAAAGCACCAACGCCTCTTAGTAATTGATTCCCACCTTCTGCATGGGGACACTGAGTAGCCACCATGACGTTACTCTGGACTTGTGCAACATGGAAACAGCATCTTGACAGTAGAAGACCCAGTGCTCAGTGGGCATGGTCTGCCATTCAGATCTCTTTGGTGCCTCACATTTATTCCTGGACCTCCCAGCAGATCTCGTTCCCCTGCAGGACCTGCTGAGATCAGCCCTCAGCATTGCAGCTTGCTGTTCTCACTGCCTGTAGCAAAATCACTCCTGCTCACTTAGTCTGGCCAGTGGAAGAGCATGGTTGGGCTCGTTGTGCAGTAGCAAATATAAGACTAATACAACTCAGCCGCCTCCCTGAGGGAGAGGTGATGAGCTGCAGAGACTATGACTTCTGGGACCTTTGGCTCATGTTAGTTGATAAAAGGTCTGTATGTGTCAGGGTAGCTCCATGGGTACCACCAGCAATGCATCAATGAAGCTACTCATTCTTCCAATGTACTTGTTTTTTCTTTCTGACCCTTGCTTTGGAACCATTATATTGGAAAGCAATAGCAAGTTTTATGTTCTAGTTTTTTAGTTTCCTAGCCTTATGGTCACAGCTGAAAATTGACAAGATAATCTCTAAAGACTTAAAAGGCATTTGGCAGGCAAAAATTAACCCACATGTTGTTTTTAAAAAAATCTTACAAGCCATTTTGTGGCAGAACTCAGGGCTCACATTATAGCTCTGGGAGCTCCTTAAATTGCTCTTTTGACCAGTGTGCATCTCTGTATTTAATGTGACATTGTTGGAATCACAAAACAGAAACCAAGAAGAGATGATGTTCCAGACCTTTGTAAAGAGATGTGTGTGTGTTGCTAGGATAGCTCGAGCACTTCTAAAATATTAGACGTTGCTTACATTTGGCAAGTAAGCAGGAAAGCACTTCCTGGGCCATTATCTGCGAAGCTTCTGGGCTCACATAAGCCAATTTTCTGTAGCTATGTCTGTTAGCGGTTCTGGCATCTCTTCCCTGCCTCTACCATATCTCCTTCAATCACATCTTTAAGGGACCCATGGAATGCTTAAAAAGGAAATGTGACTTCGTCTAGTCTCAGATTTTGGGCCTCTTCGTGCTCAATTCATTAGCAGATAAAGAAGCTGTTTGCAGCACCCTGGTCATTCCCTTTGCCAGTGATGGATCAGTCTTCTCCAGTATGTCCTTTCCGAGTGGACAAGTTGAAAGGGTAGAAAAGAATGATTCAGATCCCTAAATACAGGTACCTAGTGCCATTTGGGATGTCTTGGGACAACCAGTGCATCCCCATGTGGTTGGTGGATAGGACATGAGATTTATCAACCCCTTTTCTTCTGGAGCAGCAGCTGAACATGTACCACAGAACATCCCTAGAAATCCATGTTTAGGAAACTGAGTCCTGCCCAAAGGGACATATCAGATCTCATCGTGTGGGATACCATGCTCATCCCCATGAATCGAGGAAACCCCTTGAAGTGAAAGAACTTTCTCCGTAGCAGTAAGTAAAACCTTGGACTTGTTTGAGACCCAGATACTTAGTTTGGTTTGAACAGCCATCACCAACTTGGTCCAAACACAGAGCCTTTCACTTAGCTTGTCTTTCTTATAGAGAATCCAGTCCCATAGGCGGGTAGAAGAGTCGCTTTGAGGAAGTTAATGGACTTTCCCTGGCCAAAGTTAAGATGAAGCTTGTATTGGCAGTCCCAGGGGTGCACGATGAGGAGGAAGGGTGCTGACAGAGGGTCCTCCCCATGGCAAGCTTCCTGCCAATACGCTGCTGAGGGCCCGAGCCTCAACCACTGCTCTTGCTCTGATATACAGAGCCAAACTCCAGCCAGACACATCACTGCAGCTTCTGGATGGTGTGGGAATTGCACTGCTGCAGCACAATGCAAAATTAAGGTGGTTACACAAAGAGTCCTTTTGTGGCTGGAAAATCAGAGAGGGAGTCTCCCAAAAGTTACACAAGAAGAAAAAAGAGACACAATGAGGGAAGAGCACATGCATGCAAAAATACACAGAGAGACAGGCTACAGATGACAAGGAACATTAATGGGAGCTTGAACAGTTTTAAAAATCTGTTAGAATTAGAAGGAAGACAAAGGAGCATATAGGTTCATTAGTTAATGAAAAATAAGAGCTAAGAATATCTGGTGTGGCAAGGAGAGCTCTGTTTCCTTCAGCCTTCTCAGTGAAAGGTAAACTGTGAGCTCCACTTTATTACATTTAAACAAAGAAGTAGCACTGCAGACCAAAATAGGAAAAGACCTGGTTAAAGAATATTTAGAGAAGTAATGACATTCTGAGGAACAGCTGAAGTTCTCCCTCCTGCACTTAGCAGCCAGGTGAGGAGATCCCTAGACCTTTAGGGGTTATCTCTGCAAATTCCCTGTGCCTGGGGAATTGAGGAGGGCAAGCAGAGTAGTCGGTCTTTCAGGAGAGAAAGAAGAACCCATGAAATTGGAGTAATCTAATATCCAGAAAGACAGAAAAGAAAATTATTAAACAATCTCTTTGTAGTCATCTAGGGAATAATAAGCTGATAAAAACAGCCAGCATAGATTATTCAAGAACCGACTTGCTCAAACCATTTCTAATTTCATTCCTTGTCAGAGTAACCAGCCAAGTGGATAAAGAAGAGGCAGCAGATGTGATATGTCTTGAATTTATTATGAGTATGACATTGTCTTGAATGACATTCTCTTAAGCAAAGAGGGAAATATGGCCCAGCGGGTGCCCTCATAAAACTTGTGGATGACTCTGTGTTGAGAACAGTACCAAGAGCTTTGGAGGACAGGATTAGCAGAGGCTGGATTAGTTGGAGAAATAGTAGAAAATCAATGTAGATAACTTCAGTAAAGATAAGTGCAAAGGAATTCAGACAGAAATGAATGATTTCTTCCTGGGTATCTGCCACCACAAGATGAGAGTTTTTGCTGTAGCAGTTCCTTAGAAAATGTTTGCCCTTCATCAGAATAAATCATTGTGCACTTTCTTTCCGTAAAGGGTCACTGGAAAAGCACAAAACTACCAGGCCTCAATTCTCCAGAAAAACTTGAAATTCTCCATGCAGGTCTGCTCCTCTCCTCAATTATTCCAGCCCCTAAGTAACCACCTTAGTTTAGATGGTGTTTTCAAACATTTGGGTCTGTCATTTTTCAGCTAGATAGTCTTCATGGAAAAGAGCCGTTTCCAGTATAAATTAAAAACTTGCTTTCATCTTTTTTCCTTGAGGGCTTTTGCGAAGTTAATCAGGCCCAAACTCATTGTCCCTGACTTCTTGCCAGTATTGCCTCAGTAAATACAATATATGGGCATTAGCAAATGCCTTGCACTGTGCACATGTCAATTTTAACATATCAATAAATTATTTGCCTGTAATCACCAATCTGAGATACGTTCAACAGAAGCTGATTGATGTAGATGAGACATTGGGTCTACAGCTGTCCTCTTGCTAGTTTAGGACTATTTTGAGAAAGCAGGGTAGCTCTACTGAGATTCAGGACATATGGGAGATTTGTCCATCTAATTTTAAGTGACACCAAAAGCAGGTGTATGTTCTGTGACAGACATTTGTGAACAAAACTGTATGTTGCTTCCCTACCTGGTTGGCTCCCAGGATGGACATCATTGACTTTGGGCATGAGTCTCCACTCTTTCCCACTGGTGTTGCTCGAGGGGGCTGTTTTGTACTCCACCACCTGAGGAAGCCTTATCATTCAGGAAGAAAATTGTCCTGTGTAACTTTCTCCATCTGATTGTACAATGCCTGGCTGGAGTTGTCTCACCCAGAGTCCCTTTGCAGGCCATGGAGAGAGGCAGACATCTCTGGAGGGCGATTCACTCCACTCTCCTTAGCTCTGTCTCCCAGCATGGAACAAATCACTCTATGGAGGTGCTGATGTACCACAACAGCTATAAAGAAGATAATTCATTTTTAGCGGGGCAACCTTCAGTATTAGGTGGCTCCGGCAAAGCAGGATGACTTCTTTCTTCAGGGACTCTGCCCAAGGCATGGCTAGTTGTGCCTAGAGGTGGGCTCCTCAGATGAAGGAAGAAAAGCACAACATCATATGTTTAGTGCAGTTGTTTCCTCTGGATCCTGAGGTCCCCTGACTTTCCCAGGCAGAAAGTCCACTGTGCAGCCCAAGCTATGTAGCCGCTTGCTCCTGGGCTTACAGCTTGGTGCCCATATCGTCACACTCCACAACCTGGCAGGAGTGTCCCTGGGTCCCCTGCTGCTTTCCCATAGCAGGACAGAGCAGTAACATCCTTTAGGTCTTTAATTTCAATGCATGCATCGTCACAGACATGTCCTTGGAGGCTTGCTCCAACATAAGTCAGACAACAACTTTATCCCTTGCAAAATTATGGCTGAGTTAGATGATCATTTCCCCCTTCACTTGACTGCATTCATTGCTGCTTGGTACCTGTGCAGGTTGCCTTCTCATTTGTCAGTTTTGCAGTTTCTTTGTCAAAATCCTCCTCCACCATTTCAAGGTCAAAAGTCTCCTAGTATCATGGCAGCTTTTTGGGTCTAACAAGAGATGAATTGTTCATCAGAAAGATGTCAGAATTACTGAAGCATAATTAACCCTTATTGTTTCTAGTGGTGGGCCAAGTCTAACCAGCCCCAGATGAAATTCATTTGCTCTATAAATCCTAGTTATGCTAACATTTGATGTTATAAATGTGTGCAGTCTGACAGATGTATTTTTATTAGGCTATGTGCAATCTCCATTTGCATGGTAATGAAGCCTTCCAAAGGCATTCAGCAGGTGAGATGGAAGATGAACTCCTTCCATCAGCACCACCGCTTGCATCTCATGATCAGTGGTATTTGTCAGAAACAGAAAAAGCTTATTAAACTGACACCAGCTGCAGTACCACTTACTTCCTTACCATTAAAGTATAGGACTTGGACAAGTCAGCCATGCCTGAGCACAGAGCTAGGACCTGCTACCACCAGTGACAGGATAAGCTGCTTCTGAATCTGCTCATGGTTTAACCAGCCCAAACAGATTTTAGAATATACTAATTTATACTCACTGTTACTATAATATTGGAGAACTTTGCCGTCTTCAGTGCTTTTATGTCCCAGCATGCTGAGTTTTCTGTAGGTGGCTCTAGGCCTTAATTTCTGTAAAATAGGAATTATCCTGGTGCCACGTATCAAGGTTAAACTCTTCGTAGCAGGGCCTCTAACTGCACGGACAACACCTAGCATCATTGTGAAGGGGACTGTTGTAAGACAAAGACAAAAACAATAATAATAAACTTCTGCATTAACCTCCACCTTCCAGGTGTGGTACTTTTTTTTTTTTTTTTAATAAAGCAACACAGACATCTCATTAAGTCTCTCTATTTCAAATCTAAATTGGCTCCTCACTTGATTTGTGGTTAATTGATGCAATCAGGGACACAGCTGAGGCCCATTAAATGCTTAGCAATTGGAGTGCAATAATTTCTGACAGTACTTCGGTAAGGGTGGCAAGAGTAAATCCTGCTTCCTGGGAAAGGTCTTGCACTCAGGGGGAGCCTGTCAATCCCATTGTGAGAGCTCCTGTCAGGCTGCATTAAAAATAAAGCCAGGTTCAAGTTGCTAATAGCTACAGTTATCCATCCATCTGCAGTCGGGGCGGGGGAGTGTCCTTTCCCTTTCTGGCTAGGTGCAAGGATGGACATGGGGGAGCCCCTCATATCTCCTTGAGTCAGCATCACTTCCAACTTCTATCTCCAAATTTCTTCCCAGCCTTGCCTGTAGCGGATGCCCCAGCACACATCTCCTAGTGCAGGACTCAGCTGTTCCCTCTTGGCACAAGCACATATATCTATTTTGTGTAATTATGATGCCTGCGTCCCTGGTAACAATACCCACTGGCAAAGCAACATGGTGCTTCTCATTATGGGATTAGATATTCCACTTATTTGTGGTTCTTCCCAATGTTTTATAACCTGGGTAAACTTTGCATGGCTAGCCTTCTTCTTCAGAAAGTTGCCTTGCAGAAAGCTTCAGCCAAAATGGTTTAATTGCTTTGAATAGAAAGAAGGTGAAACAAATTTTTTTTAAAGGCTCCTACTTCTTCCTTTAGGGATTCACCCCTACCCCCAGTGCTTTGGAGGAGAGACTTGACATTTGGTAGACTCAGCCTTCATGTCGGGAGCAGCAGCACCTTCCTCCCGATGAAAAGCCACTTGCATTTGTCAGGAAGTCCACATTGGGAAAACAGCCTGTCAGTTGTATGGCCAGGGGCAATTTAGGCCTGGAATTAAATCCAGGGCAGAGCAGATCCCTACTGGGCACATTTAGTGCTGGCATTTCAGGCAGCTCACATGGATTTCTGCACGGAGGAAACCCTCAGGTTGGGCTCTCCCTAGCTCAGGTGCTGAGGGGGAAAGAAGGGAGCTGGTCTTGCTTCCACTGACCTCCTGGGTTGGCCAGAGCAGGCAGAAGCTGCCTGAATGGGATTGCCAGGTCAAGAGGCAGTCCCACCATCACTAGGAGCAGTACCCTAATGCCACACATGCAGATGGGATGTGGGCTTTCCTTCTGAGAATACCCCATTAAAAATGTTCTTCTTTTCCCATGAGTAGTTTTATTTTAAACATAATTTCCGATTCTAGCCTGTTTTTTCAGCATCCCAAGCAAAAAACGTTAAAAGCCTGTCATAATAGTAATGAGAAGAGTGGACAGGAGACTAGAAATAATAATGTGTCTATTTAACTGAGCTCTGGTGGGCTCTAACCCCACTTTCCTAATGAGACAGGGTTTGCACACTGCACAGCACCATTCATCTGCCTGTCTACCTTCTCACGACTAATACTGAAGCTGCTGCCCAATTTAAAGCTCATCAGACATAATTTGAGCTCCGGAAGATAATTAAATTCCTCCAAGCTGTGTGAAAGTTGCTAGCTGGATAGAGAGATGCAAATTGAGTGCGTCCTCTGAGGGGAAATTGTCCAGAAGAGCTCAGCAGTTATCGTGATTGCTGGCAGGTCTGAGGGCACAAGGGTTCCCGATGGCCAGCAGCGCACGTGGAGTGCGGGTCCAGCCTCTTGTCAGCAGAGGAGGTTATTGCTGAGGTTATTGCTGAGGTTATTACCTCGGTGATGCTCAAGCCGGTGGGAAACCAGGCTATGTTTCTTGTGCTGCTGCATGGGATTGGGAGGAGATACACCGGTCCTGGCCAAGGGGCTCTGCCAGGCTGGATGGTACTTCCCTGGGCGCTGCCCCAGCCTCTAGCTGTTTTCAGCTGCAATATTCTAGGCACAGTTCATCTTGTGTGTTCAGTAACCCTCCGTGTAACCCTCTCTTCTCCAGTCCTCCCTTACACACATGTAAACTTTCTCCATGACCATATTTCCAGGCCACTCCTAGCCTGCTCATCCATGGTTTCCTCACATAGAAACGACGACAGACCCTGACCATCCCCACTGGCATTTCTTGAAGTGTCTCCTAATAGACCCTCCCAAGATGAGCAGACAGGAGCTGCACACCATGTCCAAGGTGTGGGTTAACAGTAACCCCCACCCACAGCCATAACAATTATGTTCTCCAATACCTTCTTCAATCCTTCTCTAATAATTTCTAACACCGGATTTGTTTTTCCAGCACAGGTGGCATTTAGCCAGGCATCCACCGATGTTATCTGTTGTCACAACTTTCCTGGCACAGGTGCCATTCACCGAATATGGTGTTTCCTGCTTCTGAGATGCTTCAGAAGACCATGTCCCAGCTGCTTGCTTCACGGTGCCTGGTGGTTCGGTTAGGCTCGCGGCTCCCATGCATTCTCACTATTTCATTACGTTATCTTGTGAGTTAAATAAAGATGTAATGTTGTGCTGAAATCCCTTTCCCCAGCCAGTGATTGAATTTTGCTGATGTCATAAAAGGGTTTGTTCCTCTGTTGTTTTCTGTAACATCAAGTAATTCCCATTAAATAGTAAGTAATTGATTTACCATGTTTGTCTGAGGCTTTTTTTAAATTGATTTATTTAGTCATTGCAATTACAGTAAATCAGTTAACTAAAAATAATGCCAAATAATTAATTTACTTGGTATTTAAATATTAGAAATTGCCATGAATGACTGCAAATTACTTGCAGACAAGGCAAATTTTCTTATCACTTGCAGGAAATGGGATGATTAATTTTCAAATGTTATTTATATGTGCTGTTTTCGGTGATTTGCCACTGCTGTTCCACCTGCTGAGCAATCCACAGGAAAATCCAGTTACTGATGCCAATCCCAAAGCACTGAGTCCCCTGGTGCTCCCTTTCCAACCTCTTCTCAGCTGCATGAGGCAGAGTCATGGCCCCAGAAAGTGTAAAGAGGGGTAAAAAAACCCTAATGACCCTTAATGTAGGAGTCTGAATACCTTGCTAACAGGTTTCATCTCTCATCTGAGGATTCTCTGATGTCTAATAAGGTTTAACCTCACATTTCAGTTGTTTCACTGACGACCACTCCTGCAATGCCTCCTCTACGTGGCCATCTCTTGGAGGGGGGGGGGGGACACACCGTGTTTGAACATATAACATTTAAGATCTCTCCCCTACTGTTAAATCTGGTGGAAGCTAGCTAAAAGAGTAAAAAAGTGATGGAGAGAAGAGTAAGGGAGATGGATACCACCAAGAAACATCACAATATCCTTGCTTCCATAGGAAACCAAGTGAATAAATAGATTTCATTCTTTTCATTTACTAAGATGCTGAAGTATCTCTGTGCTGAGCAGGATGGGATTAATGGTGTGTACTGCTCTGAAAGTGCTTCGTTCCTAGCAACCTATCTTTAATTGCCACACCTGCACAGCCGAGATAAAATTTCAGGCACTCAGCTGTCACGAAGCAAGCCTCAGCTGCTGCGGCAAAGGAAGAAGAGTGGCACACAGAGATCAGACCTTGTGGTCCTCTCTGTGGGCTGCTTCAAAGTCCAAAGGCACAAGGGATGCTGCCTTGGCCCAGGACACTGAGGCTTTTGAAAGAAAACATGCTGGTTCCTACAACGTGATCAGTGCAAACTCCATTATGCTGCCCATGGTATGCACCTGCTTGCTACGAGCGGGCTCAACTTCCCAGCTTCCTTGGTCCCTGCAGCTAGAACAAGAACAAAACCCCCAAAATAGCCTGATTCCTGGGAATATCTCTCACCAGGCAAACAGGACCAGCGTTATGCGCAGCTGGTGGGATCTCCTTGAGCCCCAAGGGAAGCCAGACCACCTCCAGTCTCTGCTGCAACAGAGGCCCTTTCTTCTGGAAACTCAGTGCTGAGGATGGTAAAAATTTAGCCTAAATAATAGATTAAAAAGGGCAAAACAACAGGCTGTCTGGGGAGTCCTCCTTCTTTCCTTTCAGTCTTTTTTTTGTTTATTTTGAAGCATTATTAAAATATCCTTCAGAAAGATCAGCAAATGTAATCTCACACAGAGGCTTGCTCTTCCCAAGAGAAACAGCAATGCCAGAGAAATAAAAGTAATAATTAAAAAAAAAGTCCTCAGACACCCTTCAGTGCCTTCATTTGAATTCATTGTGCTCCTGTGTGGAGCTGCTCACTTGGAAAGGTGGAGAACAAAGCCTCCCCATTCATACTGCTTATCTCACATGGTCTTCTTGTCACGGCCCCCATGGGAGCAAAGCGAATGCAGAGAGGGAAGGGCTTGGGAGAGTCCCAGCTAAGATTTACAAGCCCCTGCAGGCCCAGCCCTAAAAAGCACTCAGGAATTTGCTCAAATATAAAGCATGTGTTGTAACACTCCCTGAGACGAGATGGTACAGCCAATGTTGAACATGCACACAGGGATTATAATCCAAGGCAGGAGTCCACATTTGAAAAAATCCCCCAGCTGTTCCTCTCACCAAGCTTTGGGTCACATTGCAGAGTGGCTTTGGAGCCTGCAAGACAGATGTTTTTCATACAAAACTGGACAGGAAGATGTGCTCCAGGAATGTAGCTCATGGCGACAAAGGGGACCTCATTCTGTCAAGGACTTGAGGTCCTCAGCACCAACCACTTCACATCACAGAACCAAAATCTTTTTTATATCTCATTTTCTTCTTTTGTTAGGATTTTTTTTTCACCGAGTCAGTGGTTAAACATGAAAACAGAGGTTCAGAGACATGAGAAAACTCCATCCTTGGAAATATTCAAAACTTGACCAGATACAGCCATGAGCAACCTGCTCCTCCTGGCCTTGCTTTGAGCAATGGGAGCAAACCAGAGTCCTCCAGAGGTCCCTTCCACTCTAAATTATTCAGTGCTTCACTTGCTTGTGTTACATATTAGATCCATTCTGCCTGAAAAGGCCCAGTAGTCGCTGTGTCTTAATGATGCTTCTCAAAACTTCGTATCACACACAAGACCTACAGCATTTCTCCCTCTTCATTTCATCCTTGGTGTGCCTATGTGGGTGTTGGAAATCCAGACTCATTACTTCACTTCAGCACATCTAATTAACTCTAATTGCACCATTCTCATATTCTCACCAGTCTCACTCGCCCCATAAATTGGCTTAATGCCTTCACTGGAAAGATGCTCAAGGCAGGACACTGTGTGCATGGAAAAATACTAGTAGAAACCCTGTCTGGATCACTTGTTATTCCCCACCTTCTCCCCAGCCATTAAAAGCTACGGGGAACCTGTTTTCTCTGTCTTCATAAAAGCTTAAAACAAGAATGGAAAGAGTGACCCCACAGTCAGCCCAAAAATGCGTCTGATCCAGTACCCTCTCTGGCACTGGGAATACAGATGACTCAGGAAAAGTATAAAAATAGGACTAACATGCAGCAGTACTTTCCACAAACCTCTCAGCCTCCAGAGCCAGAAGTGTTGTCTTTGTGCTTGACCACCCTCAGGGGACTTTCCTTCCTTTCATTCATCCAACACCATTTCGAACCCACGTGTACTGCATTTTATCCAGGACACTACCAGACCCCAAAGCCCCATCCCAGAAGTTTTGCTTTTAGGCCCACCCTCAGGTTAGAGGGGGATTTCCAGAGAAACACAAATAACCGAGGGCCTTTACATTTATTCTTGCATTGCTGGCAATGCTACATCCAAAATTAAGAGTGTTCAGACTCCTCCCTAACCAGAATAGTCTCAACATTTCCAACAAACACCAAAATGTTTCTCTAAGTTCAGTGAAACACTGAAACAATGGGGAACAGATGTTTTGCTTTGCACAATTATTTTTCTCATTTCTTTTATAAACAAGGGAAGGGAGAGTCCAAGGAAAGATGTTTGGAATGAATGTTTCATTTCAAAATACCAAGAGGGAAATTTTGTTCTTATCTTACTTGTTTTGCTTCTGACATGATTAAGTTGGCAGAACCAAGAGGAGTTTACCAAGTATGGCAGCATTGATGAATTTACTTTTCACCCTGGGGGAAAAAAGTTCCAGCTGCAAAACTGTGGCAGAGCTTTACTCCAAGAAGCCTCGCTGGCTTCTGTTACCTTTGCTTTCTGCCTAGTTCCCCTGTCTCCCTCTACTTCATTTATAATCCACAGGACACTCCTCCAAAAGCTTCCCAGACCATCTTCCATCTGTCTTCTCACCAGGTGGTCATAAATCAGCCGCTTCTTTACCTTCTCCTTGGCATTCCCTGCTCTGGTGGGTCTCTCCTTCTCCACCCTGTTTGCTTTGTTCCTCCGCTCCTCCTTGGCTTGCCTTCAAACCATTTTCCCTTCATCACCATCCAATTTTCAGCCCTGTAGGACAGAAGAAAAAGAAATACAAGGTGAAAAAAAATTCAATGAACAGTAAAATCGTAAACATATTTGCCAGGCTAGACCAGGCATGAGTCATTAATGAAAACAGGGGTAAAATTGTAACAAATGCAGGGTACATTTTGCTTTTTTTGCAGTTGAAAGTCTTCCTCGCTTGGAGCTAAGAATAATCATTTCATTATTTCTGAAAAGACCTGGCAGGAGTCCAGGTCCAGAATTTGATAAAGTGTTGAGAACTGAGGCAGGCATAAAAGAGTTATTTCTATCTCAATGAGATTTGATGTTCCACTTAAAATCAGCAGATCCTCTGCTAGAGTTAATTGGTGTCAGAGAATTGCTTTCTTCTGGAGCATCTCAAAGAGACACCAGCAGAGAAACTGCCTTGCTCTATTTCCATGTTTCCCTTCCTTCCCTTCGCTTCCCAAGGGGGAAAAAAAAAATCTTAAATATGAATACAGATGAGAAGCCTGGAGTTTACCACTCCTGAATTGTTGTAGGGACCCAGGTGAGAAGAAATTGTTACGAAGGTCCGAATTTGCAGGGCATTTAGGCACGTGCTTCAATGAAGCCTGTGCTTGTTCAAGCATTCCTTTTCCTGAATTGAGCCTGAAGTGTTCCCATCACTCCAGCTGATAAGCCCAGGAAGGGCACGAGCAACAGCTATTTTAAACGTTTCCCTGTGATGCCCACCTTGCTCAGAGATGTTTGGTGGGTGAAATGTTTTTCACAAGGCAGACAAAATGCCTGTTTTTTGCAGGGCAGCTTATTACTATGGCAACCAGTACATTTCCTTTCTCTCCCCCCTGCAGCACTGGTTTAAGAGGTCAGGGAGAAATTTCAGCTGAGTATGCACATCACTTTCTCCACAACTGTAGTGGCCATGCAAGCAATCCTGAAAGTGAAGTTAAATGGAAATCCAATTAATCAACATGCCCCACAAAGCCAAACATCTGGATGGCTTTGCTAATGAAGCATCCACTGTGCTGTCTAGTAACTAGGGAATAAGAAGGGCCTAGAAGAGGGTTTTTCAGCTCCGTATGATGATGGCAAACAGCTGGACTTTGACACAAAGCCAGAACCCATTATGTACAGCATACAGACACAGGGGAAGTTTTGCAACAGCATCGTTTCAATCTGGGGAGAAGCAGAGAGTTTGAAAGGAAGAGGCTGAGCTTGGAGAAAGTCATATTTGCCAGGCTGTGCAGGAGTTTAGCTTGCCACTCAAGAGAACATAAGCGTCTAAGGAAAATTACTTGCTTTCATAGCTGCAAAAACACAATTTGATTTGTTTTTAAGCGAGAAAAGGGTTCTCTTCCTCATTTCCAGTTAGTGCCTAACAATTGCCAGGCAAAGAAAACAGAAGGCAGAGAAATAGCTTCACTTCAGGCAATCACAGCTACAGCAGCATTTCGCTTTTGCAAGGGATGCTGCAGCCTTAAATGGCTCATTTTCCTACAAAAGCAGCCACAAAAGAACCCTTTCTCACCACGGGGCTTTGCTTGCCCTTTCATCCTGTTCTTAGAGGGTTGATGTTTGTTGGTCCACCAGTGCTGGCAGCTTCTGCACTTAGAGAAACACAACAGCCTGCATGCCCACTTATTTTCTAAGCTTTGCTTTGTACGTGCAGACAGTCCCTTTCCTCCCCACAAAACCTGCAATGTGATTGCCTCCCACAGATATTCCTTGTGCCTATCTTGACACTACCTGTTTCCTTGCACCACTTTCCCCCATCCCCAGAGACCTCTCTGAGATCCAGATCTCAGGTGCTGGTGATTTGTGAGGGCTCACATCAAGCTTCCCATGAGAAGCTTTTCTTTTCATCACAGCCCTGACCATGAAACAAGTTTTTGGGTTTCATTTACAAGACCACTGCTGGATTGTGCCAGGCAAAGCAGAAAGCATTTCCGAACTGGTGGCATTGGCATTCATCACTGGGATTCCTTCATCCCCCAGAAACAAAACAGGCTGGCTCTTCCATCTGTCTCTACAGCACATGTTCATGTGTGACAGGGCACCTGGTGCACCTCATGTGCATCGCCAGACTCTTGTTCACCAGCTTATTTCAGTGCCAGTTCTCCAGGGCATGTGGAGGAGGTAAGTGGGACACTGGTAAATGCCTCCCAGCAGCTATGAGGCTTACAGACCCTAGGAAACGTCTAGGTGTCATATTTGCTCTTTTGCTTCTGTGTGTAACCCTTTCTGCACAGTCCTGCTTATAGAGCTGATGGAGGGGAAGAAAGATGCTAGCTCTTGAAATTCCACCAGCTCTTCCTCCCTGACATGATCAAAAACACATGGGCTGTTATACCTCCACCACCCTCTGACAACACTATCCAATATCCACAATTAGTCTCAAGAGGAGCTAATTGCCCACAGAGATTTCATTCACTTAATGAAGCATCACTTCTTCCCTGGATACCAGGAGAAGACAACCTTACTGCAGGGGTGGTGCAGTCAGGGAGAACAGTGGAACATTCACAGGACCAGATCCTGCTATCAAAGTGGTGACCCTGGTTAGTAGCCATCACAGGTGACAAGCATGCTCAGCAGGGAGGGAAGGGACAACAGGATTAGCAGGAAAAGAACACTAGCTAGCTCACTCAGATCCACCCATGGTGACTTTGGATAAGAGAAGATTTCACTGCTGGGGAGGTTATTTGTGGTTCCCAGCGTACATGATTGAATTTCTCTTCTCTCTACCCACATTTAAACCTGACTTGTTTAACCCAATTTTTGCAATTTATTTTGCATGAGTGTAATTAAACTTCCCAGGTTTCTGGACAGGAGCAGGGGAGACAGCTTGATAAAGACCCTATGAAACGGGGACTGGGTGTTTTGCTGCTAATCTGTGAGCCAAATGAGCTCAGTAAAAAGTCCAGGCTAGTAAATCTGAAATGGTAAATCCTTTAGCGTGAGCTGTCTGTACCGAGATGCTGCAGCCAACACTTGGGACATGTTTGTGTAGTGTCTGGCATATGTAAGAGCTGTCCTTCAGGGCCAGACCAGTGGTCCAGCCAGCCTGGTGCTGTCTTCAGCACTGAAAACAGGAGACCACGTGTGTCTGGCCTTCCTGTGATCCATAGTTGGCACTTCTCCGGCATCGCCAGGCACAGGCTGGGGGATGCTTGGAGAAAGAGTCCTGCCTGTTCCCTTCAGCATCGGTTAACAGACCTGTTGTCCATCCCTTTTCGAATCTGTTGGTACAACAAATTTGAATGTTCACTATCTGCTGTGTAGAAAAGTATTCTCTTTTACCTCTTTTAAGCTGATCTCCTGCTAGTTTTTCCCTCTCCCCTACCCAAGTTCTCATACTGGGAGATTTATTGGGCAATAGTCCCTTCTTTGGTTTATGCATTACTTTCACATTATCTCCTCCAAACTCATCCCTCTTGCAGTCTGGCTCCACTTCTAACCACCTGTAAAGCTAGCACTGATGCTAATAAAGACATGGTCCCAAGACAGTAAAGCCCTTGTTCACCTACTGTCTGTACATCTACAGAGTCCAACTGGATCTCAGTGCTTAAACATAGACTTTTTAACAAAAAAGCAGAGATTTCTGGCATCAGTTGGGAAGACATGCTGCCCACTTCCATTCTCATTCATCAGGACTTCTGAAATAGCAGCTGTGACAGGAGACATACTTCAGAGGGGTAGCGTGTTTGCAATACATTTGGGTACTGCTTGAGTGTGTGATAGGAGTGGGAGCAGGAATGTGCCTCGAGCCTCTCCCTGGGAAGCGGTCTCCTTCGTTCAGCAGCACCCTGCATCCCACAGACCAGCTGCCCTCACGCCTCTGCTCTGCTTGCTGCCAGCACTGGCTGCAGAGGCACAATAGGCTCCTAAGTCAGGTGAGAAGAGAGAAGAAAGGTGAATGAAATTCCAAGTGTGCTTACATCCAAGACAGCAAGTAGATAACTCCAGACTTGAGCCCAGCAAGATCTCACTGATGTGCCTGGGATGCAGGCTGTGAAAAAGGAGACCGAGAAAGAGGGTTTCTCCCTCATAGCATGATGGCAGAGCTGCAGAGTGATTCTTTGACCTGTAGAGGATAGATGTGCCCAAAGCCTGATCTCTACATTCGGCTGCAGGAAGGCCAGGAGACACCAGCCCTAGGCAGATGCTGTCAGCATGACTACACCAGCAGGCAGGATGCAGAGCAGAGACCTGAGACAAGACCCAGCCTGGAAACGCAGGCAGGGTGGCTTGGACTTTCCTGCTCTGGTCTGGTTGCTAACCAGCCATGTTAGCCTGGCTCTGCACTCACGCCTGACTAACACATGTTGGCCCTCAAGCAGGGCTTGCTAGCTTGTGATAAAACAGCCAGGCTGTTCCTCCACCCAGTAGGCTCTGTCTGCACCATGTCCCTCCAAGCTCTTGCCACAACTCATGATAGGCATTAGACTTCAGAAAGTGCAAGACCATCGTTGCATAAAATAATTAAGTCAGTTCTTAAGTTCAAGCTCACTGCAACCAGAGGACGAGTTTGATCCTCTGCACACTCACCTTGCTTCATCCAACCTTGTCAAAAATTGGGAAGGGGTAACTTTGGCAAGCTTTGCACCAGATCAGTCTTTCTGCTCCTGGAGCGCACACATGCCTCTTTCCCTCGCTGCATGCTCTGACTGCTTCAGCAGAAATGCGATTGTCTGTGCATAACCAGTTTGCATTGGCTTGGCATTGCCGGGTGACTGGGCATTGTCTAGTTACTAAAATCCAACAGTAATGAGTGAGAAAACCACGCAAGCCCTGGGAACTCTGCTTTTCAATTGCTGAAGTGTCACTGATTTAGCTGCAGTGTTTTATCGCTTTCCTGGGGCTTGCAGGCTTCTCGGAAAGAGGCAGCGGAAAAGGGATGGTTTGTTTGTTAAACTCCCCCAGACGTCCCAGATGAGGACTGTGCTTTTGCAAAAGAGAGAGACAAACTCAGATCAGATGTGAAGAGCTGTGATTTTGGTTGTGCTGGACCACATCCACATCTGGCAGGTGTCAGCATGTCAGAATCCATGGGACAATCCTAATATCTATCCATCTGTCCATATGGCTCATCACGCTTGAAACACCACATAGAAATAAAGCAAAATCAAAATTCTTTTGCTTAACAGCTGCATGCTCTGTTGATTTCGGAAAAGGGAGGGAGGGGTGAAGCAGTCTGTCTTCATGTAGTCACTCTACCTGTTTGTGTGGCTGTCTGCATCTCCATCACCTCCCTCTAGCTTTTGAACCCATCAGCTTAAGGCCTCAAAGCACAAAGGCTGGGGTGTCAAGTTGGGCATCACTCACTTTCCCCATGCTCCTGGTGTGTCGGATCAAGGCTATTGCAAGCACAGCATACACACCTTTGGGCAGTGACACAGAAATGATTTACAGCCCAGTTCCTGTATATCATTAGGATCAAAGAGGCCCTGACCCTCAGCATCCGACACCCGATGAATACAAACTGATTTGTCTCGGGTCAGTTCAGGGGAAAAGTGAAATCCCACCTGCAGTCTGGATCAATCCAGCCAGGGGCAAAGGGGGACTGGGTGCTAGCTGGGAATATAAGGTGTAAAATCACAGATAAATGGGCAAGAAAAGCTGGGGAAGGAACGGGAAGGTCTCAGCACTGAAAAAGAAGAGACCAGTATATAATTTCAGCCCTGCTCTTTGTGCTCAAAATATGGGCTGTCTCACAGAAAATAGTGTTTGATTAGCAAACAAAAGCTGCAGTCTGGAAAATTTAATCTCCCGAGAGGTCCCAAACCTGGCACTTGCTAAATGCACCCTGACTTTGTGTAAGGTGACCTGCCACCGATCGGCCAGAGCCTGGCTATCGTAAGTCCCACTGATGGCTATAACGTGGTAGGTGAACGTGCCAGACAGAAAGGACTGAGACACTTCCAGACAATAAAGCAGCTATTGTGATGCTTCAGATCTCTATTAATCTGATTAATCAGAGCAAGATTGACAACTGGCCATTGTTATCTTGTGTGAATAATGCAAATTCCCAACACACTTCAGTTCACTCAGAATCACTCAGGGTTTAGGATTACTATTAAAAAAATCTTAAGGGTCACATCTATATATGCACCTTCCTTGGACGTTCTTATGAGATTTTTAGCTGTTATTAAAAAAAAAAAAAAAAATAGTCAATGCAAACCAGTTGATGAAGCTTCAATTTCTGAAAAGCAAAACAGAGCATTCCTAGGGCTCACACTATGTTTCATTGTTCATTATATATTTATTAGTGGGTTTTAGGTCTTGGGTAACACACAGAGGAGGAAGAGGCAGACAGTGCTTATTATTTGCTTTACTCCTCTCTTTGCAGCCTCTGCTTTGCCAAGACCCATGCAAAGAGCATGACAGTTGCTCCTAGAGCTCTGCCTCTCATCCACTTGCAGAGCAGCACCGCAGCTCCAGGCTGCTCCAGCTGCCAGCAGTCCTGAGAGGGGGGAAAGGCTGTAACCGCCCCAGGGCTTCCTCCAGAGCGCGTAAAGAGGAGCACGGCAGGAGTTTCCTACTGCATGTGTAGCAATTCCCATGGCACAGCAATTTGCCATGTGCACGTGGAATTTCCTTCTCCCAAGCTGTAAGAGAGAAATACATGGACATGAATGAGCAGTGGTCATCTTTCAGGGTCTGCAGGCAACCTGAAGAAGTGGCTGTGGATGCATAAGCATGCACAGAGCTAAAGTGTGCATGAAACTAAAAAGCATCCCATTTCACATGGATAGCTTGTTCTCCATGGTGCAATTAACCTTTTGACATCCTTGGAAGATATTACTGACTCCAGAAGGGAGAACAGAACTCCAATAAGAGAGCAGTTGTTCCTACAAAAACAGGGTTACGAGCACCAAAGGAGATTGTCTCCATGCCTCGTTTACTCTGGACATGTGCCTTTTATTGGAAAACAGTCCTCATTCACGAGTGGACACTTGTGCTCTCTCGGGTAAGTTCTCTTGTCTAAAAAGGACTGAGTACCCACTTACAGGTACGATTCCCAACAGTTGTATGGATGCTCCTTATGTTACATATACCAAAAAAAAAAAAAAAAAAAAAAAAAAAAAATCTGTGTGTGGCTCATCTTACTGCAACAGCAAAGAGAAAAACCCTTGCTGCTCCACTGCCATCTCAGGGGCCAGAAGGGTTATGGGTCCCAGGGAGCCCACAAATGTAAAAACATTGTAAAAACACAGCTTAGTTACACCTACAGCAGTATCAACCCAGTCTAGCCCATACCTCTCTCCATCAACAGGCTTGAGCTCAGAAACACACCCAAGTGATATTTAGCAGCAGGCCCGCGGGTGATACAGACCATCCCTGCAGGACACCTGCGCAGCCTGATGGAGCTCCGAAGGGCTGAGGCCGAAGGGCAGATGAAGCTCAGGGTGGGACAGCTGGTGAGGTTTTGTTCCCTTGCTCATACACCACACTGCAAACCTCCTTGGCTCAACAACCAACATGCCGGCGTGGGTGTCCGTGCAGCAGGGGCACACCGTACAGATGGTGTCCTGGCTCCGTCCCCACTCACAGCCAAAGCTTTTCGAGTCAGAGCAAGACTCTGCCAAGCCCTGTTTCTCTGCTGCCTGCTCAAGTCTCTGCTGTCCCTTTTTGATTCACTGGCTCAGACCTTTCTCCACTCCTGTCCTCTCATGACAGATATCACTGTGCTTTGATCTTCAGCCATAGACAGGCAAGAGGAGGAACGTGTTTCAGGGACTAGTGTTTGGAAAATCCTTCCTTACCTCATCCCATGCTCGACTGGACATTATAATGGAGTATGTTAAGAGCTTTACCATGGTTCCTGTGGAAGGTTTTCACTGTTAGAGAGCATTTGCTCTCTAGCAAGACAGTACTCATAGACCACAATAAGCATAAATCATATCTGCATACGTTCAAAATCCTTACTGAGCATCGATTTGCTCTGCAGCAGTGACCTCTGTTCTGCTCATGCCAACTGATCTGTGAAAAATCTGTGCTGGGGGCAGAGCTGGTTATACTGCATTTTCAGCCTCAAAACACAGAGGGTAGATAAGAGGAACCCCTGATTTATTGTCTTTTACAAGAGAACGAGCTTTGTGCCCATCTTACAAATCTGGGGCATTGTCTCCTGTTCCTTGAACTTACAAGCTTGGCAGTGCTATGGTAAAAGAAAGTACATTTTAAAAATTCAATGGTACAAGCTCTTTCCAGCATCTGTCACTCATCCTTTCCCCAGAGAGCCAGGAAACTGAGATGAATGTCTCTGCTGGAGTCATCCCACCTGGATTAGTGAAGCAGGACTTTTCCCCTGTGTGCTGATTGAGTTCGATTCGCCCTGGCTCTGTTTCAATGAGCCTTGTCCAAAGGCAGCAGCCAGCCATGCTCTGGGAAGAAGGAGGGGTAATTAGCTGATGCTTTGGGAACAGTCCTGCAATGAAGGTACAAAGAATGAGCCAAGGGCAAGGACACATGGTGCTTTCATATATGCATATTTGTGTGTGCATGTTTTGGCAAGCAAAGTTCAAACAGTGGCTACTGTCTGTGCTTTGCAGAAGAAGAAAGCCAACAGCAGTAACAACCTCTAGGAAGCACCTGTCTGACAATCTGTCTTCAGATAAAGTTTCTTCCAGACCTGAGTCCAGCCCTGGACTTCCCAAAACCCAGGCTCCCCATCTGCCTAGCCTTGACTCTTAAATATGTCAAAAACACAGTAGGAGCTAAAAAAATATGTGGTTTCCTTCAGATTCTATAGCAATGAATTGACTGTGCTTTTTAAGGGGCAAAAAAAGGATTACTTAATTTGCTATCTGACATCTGCTTTTGCTCTCTGCCCATTGTTTCCATGCTCTGTGGGACAGGATAGGAACCAGAGCTGATCCCCCACCTCCACCCCACTGGAAACTTTCAAACCCCAAATCGTGTCTGCCTCTGAAGTAAGAGCTTCCCATGTTTAGTTTTTTTCTTTCTCATTATGGATGTCTCGCAGCCAAAGGCAGGTGTTTACCTCTGCACAACAGGTACCAGGATATATGCCTTCAAGCCATGTGCGCAGCCAGATTTGAGAAGGGACAAAGAATTTGACCTTCTGAGCATTAGACTGGGCAAACTCAAGATTAAGGTAATAACTGAAAATTCACGTTCCTCTCATGAAGGTTAAAAATGAACACAGTACACCACGTGGGTCAGAGGATGCAATGAGACCCTTGAGACCTGAGGGGCTGCTGAAGCCGTAGCAGGAACTCTGGTGGGCAGCACTTCTTCACCCAGGTGCCACCATCAGAGGGACAGGGGGAGCAGTAGCAATTAGGCTATGCTCAGGAACTGGGGCAAAGCTCCACTCTGGAAAGGACGTCAAGGGAAGACCAACCCATCCTCCTCCTTCCAGCAGCCCCTTTAGTGACACAGATCCTCACCTCTCATCGCAAGGCCCCCACAGGCTCAGCTGAGCCAGTGCTAGGGCAGAGCAGGGTATCACACATGGGTGCTTTTCAGAGCCACAGCACGTCAGGGGAAGCGCCAGAGGGCTGAACTCAATTTAACGAGCCACTGGGCAGAGCCCTGCTAAGTGTCCCAGCCAAGATTGCGTGCATTCATCTACTGCTGGCAGAGAAATGATGGCTGATGGAAAAAACAACGGGTGAGAACAGTGCTGTTGGAGCCACAGTGGGGGTTGTAGAGAAGATAGATACAAAATCAAATATCTCAGCGCTCCTGGCACAAACAGGCGCACTCCTGCAGATTTTGTGGTCCGGCTCCGTGCCACTTCGGCACCACAGTGCTCGAAGCAGCACACCTATGCCTCCAGCAGCTAACTTACAGAGTAGGAGTGAACACCCCCAACCAAATCCAAAGCATATCCAACTGGCATTCTACCTTCTCCACCACAACTGCATTTCTAAGCTTCATTTCTAAACCTCTTAAACCACTGCAGTTTGTCATTTAATTATCTGCATTTGAAAAACAACCTCCCAAACCTCCAGTTTATTAGGAACATTAACACAGAAAGATCCTTGCCTGACCGCAACATCAGTGTGTCTTTTATTCCTTGAAGTCCTGACATTCATTTTCTTGTTCTTCTGCTCTAGGAGCCCTCCAGCGATCTACGGGACTTTTTTCCCCAGCACTCTCTGTAAGAAATCCTGGGAGACAGGTATATATTATCTTACGTAATTTTGTTTGGCACCAATTCTGATACTCAAGGTCTCTCTTTGGCATTTACCAGCTGGTTTTTTATATTACCCTTGTTCTTATGTACTTCTCTGCTGCATTTCAACTGCAAAAACAAGAAGCGCTTTCTTGCCAGAAGGTCTTGGCAATGCAGAATTGAAAGGAACGAAATAAGGCTGCTGGACAAATTTTATAAGACACAGACACACTTCCAGAGGGGATTTTGACGTGGGAGCAGTCTGTATAATTTGGCATATCTCCCTAATGAGCCATATATCAGAACAAGGTTTATGGCTTTTCTTAAAGCCAGGGGAGACCTTGGGAGATTTACACAACCAGTTCCTGTAACAGATGTCGGACCTGGCCATCAGACTTTGCGATGCAGTGCTACTCCAGCACCCCAAGCCAGGCGCAGCTTCCCAGGACTGTGAGGGACTCTCACAAGCCCTGCCAAAATCTAACAGTGCGAATCCAGATTTCTGCAGCTGGTCACAGCATCGACCGCAAGCAGGCCAGCGATGCCTCGGTCTGCTCCCGCTGAACCCACGCAGAAAATTTTACTGCCAGTCACTGCAGACTGATCTGTCCTTAGGAGGACCCCAAATCAGACCCCTGATGCCCAGCTCAAATTCTTGTCCCCAGCAGTGTCAACGCTTACAGCAGCATTTCAAACCCAAAACTTTTGTGACAGAAAATGGAATTGTGAAAAAATGGGCTTTTTATGAGTTTAAATGTTTGAGTTGTTTCCCTTGAACTTTTTCAAAGCTCCTTTGATTTTCTTCTAGCTTTTATTTCAATGTGTTGTGCTTATGGCACAAAATAGTCTCTTCTGGTCTGGGTGAAATGTTTTTATTTGCCCAAAATCATTTCATTCGTATGTGAGTACTTTTCAGTTTGCCAAATGCGTTGGGGGAAATCAGGTTCATCTGAAACTCTCTCACCCTACACCCATACTCAGTTCTTCACAGCAAAATTAATATCAACAAATAATGACCACACCAGACTTTGCCTTTGAAGGTTGAAGAGACTCTCTTCCAAATTATTTCTTAAGTGCTTAATTTATGCTTAAAAACATGAAGTCTTAGAATAGTAAAGTATAAAAAAGTAGAATGCAACCTAGAAGTTTGAGCAAACTGTGGAAATGAAGACATTTCCACCAGGATCCAAGATCCCCCACAGCAGAGACCCCATGGTGTCTCCAGCAGTTGTCTGGGACACCCCTGGTCTCTCCAGTAGCCAGCTCCACCAGTCGTCTCACTGCCAGGGACATGCACACACACTGGGCTCACAGACCACTTACCCTGCTGACCATCTGGCCTGCCTCCTCAAAGTCCAGAGACGCTCCACGCTTAGTGACAGACATTTTATACTGGAGGTAGCAAAAGCTATATGCCATGAATACTTCATGGCCTTCTTTGGTTGTGCTGCCTACGTTGTTCCACCCAAGTCATCTAGGCATGCCAAATGGGCACCCGTTTTGAACACGCGCCACAATTAATTGCAAGCAAGGGAGAAAGCTGTGTAAATCATTACAGTCTCCTTGCTACAAGATTTAACAGAAGTTCAGTGTCTTGGCAAAGCATCCTTCAGATGCCTCCACCTGCCAAGACAGCAAAAAGGAGAAAAACACAAACAAAATCTGCAACGTATTTCAATACATTAACTCTTAAGGGTCCAACTGTCTCCCAGAAAGCCGATTTGCAGCCCTAGGTTTCCTAAGCAGTTTTTTTCTATTCTAGCCAGGGGCCAGATTCTGTCTCTTCTCCCCATTCTGGCTACTTTTCTTGATGAAAATCAGTGCTAAAAATAAAATGGGGGATTATTAGATAACTTTTAAACACCTAAAAATGACTACATCTCAGAGGAACCCATGGCAGTGTTTTGCTCCCTTCATTGGTTCTGACCTCCATTGAACACTTAATTCATGAGTTTACATGGCATGGGTTGACCAGAAGCCCATGTCATTTTTATGCTTTGCATTTGTGTTTTATCTAAAGCACTTTCAGGCAAGAGGAAAATGCTTATTCGAATGCAGCCTCTACAACACTTTTCACAAAACCCTCTGGACACCAATTAAATTGCATTGTGAGTCCAAGATATATTATCTTGTTTTAGCTGGGGACAATCAGAACAATGCCAGGATAAGGCATTCTGAAAGCACACAGCTTCTGGTTACAACTTGAGGCTTTCATTAGGAAATGCTTTCACTTGGCCTTTCATTAGTGATATTTTCAGCTTTTGCTGGAAATCCTCAAATCATTCTTTCTCCTGCCTAATACTGACAGCTCTTTTTAAAACATGATTGATGGCCCCTTGTCAATAGCCATCGTGCTCCTGCTGGAGAAGTGGGAGATATGAAATAATTTGGTTTTCAATAATTCAAGTGATGTTGCTAAATTTGAAAAACAGGCACAGGGAGGAATGGGGACAAGACAGAACCTTTTTGGGGAAAAAAAATGAAGGTCTTGTCGCTGAGTTTTAATTTGATCAGCAGTGCAGTGGCATCAGTAGACTTGTACTCCAAACATTGCTCCACTACCAGTTTGAGTGTAGCAAATAACCACACAGAGAACACATAACCTATTAAATCTGATACCTTTTCCACAGGAGTTTTAGGTGTGTTTAGTCCTCTAGTTCACTTCTGCTGTTCTTGAGTCCACCTGGGACTGCTGGGAGTAGAGCAGACACAAACATCTTACCCAGAACATCAGCCCATGAACACATCAGATGAAGCAAGTGATCTGCCTTTGCCCCCCCATGTCTATCACTAGGTGGTAGGTAAGTGTCAAACTCCCCAGTCCAGCCCTAGGACCCCTTAGATCAGAGGAATCCCCTTGTACCATGTACCAAACCACAACCAAGGAAGAGGAAAGACAGGAGTAGGAGCTGGCTGGCCTACAGCCCTAGGTCTTACAGCTTGCTGTGGTCGGTAAGATGGGGATGCAAACCTGGCTGCAATCTTTTCACAAGGTTCACACCAGGACTGATTCACTCCCTGCACAGAGTCATGCTTCTCTAGGTGAGGGGCAATGGAAACAGACTTCATGCTGCAATTCTCTTCCCTGTCCATCAGCAATATTATGTTTTCCAGCTGGTACCTGCTGAGTCCTGTGCTGCAGGGCCAAGTCCAGCATTTGAACAGACTACTGATAGGTGTTTTAAAATCAGTGAAGGTATGAAATTAACTTTAACAGGTGGAGAAAGACCAAAAAAAAAAATTATCATGTCTTTCTCAGATGGATTTAATAGCCTCTTAGCAGCTGACATTGCCTCGCCTGGAGGTAATTACACACTGTAATCAAGCCAGCAATTGATTTCCCCATGCACCATTCCCACCAGTCCTCAAGTAATGCTGCTCCACAGCTCTCCCCTGCTCATCCTCTCCAACACTGCAGACTCTGCCCCCAACAGAGGGCATGACACCATACCTGGCGCAAGCTACAACTGAGCACAAAGGGGCAGAAAGACAATCTCTCTCTCTCTCAAAATCTCCCCTGATTTTGAGCATCTAGAGAACCTCTTTCTCCATCTGAGACAGTCACTTTTTATCATTGGTGGAAAGCTAACCAGTATAGTCCCTGCAGTTCAGCATGTAATCTTTCTGTGGAAATCAGCTGCATTGAGGACCCCGTGCTGATTCACTCTGACACAGTCATTCAACTCATGCTTCTGCATTTAGTCACTCAGTGTTGCTGCAGGCCCAAGACTTGGTGCACTCTTGTTCCTCTCTGCAGGGCCAATGCTATCTGGTGTCCTTGACTCCAAGAGACTTCTTAGGGACCAACCAATATCACCACTGATAGCTATGCCTGGAATGAGACTGCTCTCTGCGGGCATCGTTTTCTAGGCACTTCTACAGCACCATTAATTTTACCCATGAGGAGCTAAAATTGGGCAGATGAACCATGCTGCCACATAGCACGTTTCCTTCCATGGATCAAGGAGGCATGCTGAGCTAGATGGCTCCTGTGGAGGAAGCTATAAGACAAATGTCGGCCTCAAGGGACACCATCACCAGGTGTTGTGGTTTAACCCCAGTCAGCAACTAAGCACCACGCAGCTGTTTCCCCCTCCCCCTCCCAGTGGGGTGAGGAGGAGGAAAGGAAAGGAAAAAAAAGTAAAACTCATGGGTTGAGGTAAGAACAGTTTAATAACTAAAGTAAAATATAATACTAACAATAGTAATAATGAAATATAATAATAATAGTAATGAAAAGGAATACAACAAAAAAAGGAAGGGGGGGGAAGGAAAAAAAAAAAGTGACACACAATGCAATTGCTCACCACCCACTGACCAATGCCCAGTTAGTTCCCGAGCCACGATCCGCACCTCCTGGCCAACTCCCCCCCTGTTTATATACTGGGCATGACGTTCCATGGTATGGAATACCCCTTTGGCTAGTTCAGGTCAGCTGCCCCGGCTATGCTCCCTCCCAGCTTCTTGCACACCTGTTTGCTGGCAGAGCATGGGAAACTGAAAAATCCTTGGCTTAAGATAAGCGCTACTTAGCAACAACTAAAACATCAGCGTGTTATCAACATCTTTCTCACACTAAATCCAAAACCCAGCACTGTACCAGCTACTAAAAAGAAAGTTAACTCTATCCCAGCCAAAACCAGGACACCAGGTGATGAGACGTGGGTAAGGCTTCAGACATCTAACATTACTATTCCTCCCAGTAGAACCTAAACAGTCTAGCGATGGGGCTTGTCACGTCAGTATTGATGGGACAATACTCAAGCGCTGTACTCTGAAAGTGCAGGAATGACTTGACTGATGACAGCCTTCATGCCACATCAGGTGTGCTGGAGCATTAGGGTGTAACCAATATTCCTGTAGCCCAAATATCCTCATATGAACAGGGAGTATGCTATGTCCCATCATTGCTAGTCTCACTCCCCTTCTCCCAGGGCAAGACTGATTCAAATTCTCTGACAAAGGCTGATCACTCTTGCTAGCTACTGACAAAAAGAGGACAGCCTGGGCACCAGCTGCCTCGTCTCCATCAGCTCTGTGTATTGCTTCTACAGGCATCGGAAAGGCTGTGTGGGAGAATCCACCACGGAGGATTAACAGCTTTGGTTTGGAAGCTCCTTCCCACAGATGCTTCTGTAACAACTCTCGCTTGTGCAATTTCTTTATTCCCCAGTCACATGTTGCATCTTTTCCTTCAGATAACATTAGCAAGGTTGCTCTTCTTTACCCTAATACCTTGAAACTCCCTACTACTTTGTCAAATTCTGCTGAAATGAAGCTCAGAGTTATAGGGCTGAGATGCACTGCTCTGCTTGTGCAATTATACACACACATCACGAGCTAACCCTCATTTCGTAGGAAACTAAGCTAAAAATCTACTCACTAAAACACTAGAGCTGAGTTCTGTCCTTGGAAGACAGAGGCATACAAGCCTGATCACAGTTTCATTAAGATCATATACACCCAGCTGATGTTCAGGTCTCTAAATGGATACCTTAGGAAAGGAACAAGCAATCTCCTGCTGACCTAACTGATGCAGGGTCATCTTAGCAAGGAGCAATCCAAACAATGACTGTATAATTGGAAGAAAGCTATCCTCATCTACCACTGGGAGCCAAAGCAGGTGCATGATAGCTTCTCCATTACAGGTCATGCCTATATATAGGACAAAAAAAAGAAAAAAAAACAAAAAAAATCAATATAATAAATTTACTCTTCATGGTTCTCTGATCCCATTCCACTTTGATGATGGACAGAAGCATCAGCAGGAAAGTGACTGGAATTTCAAGTGGCAACAGGAAAATCTAGCCAGCTGTCTCCTTTTCAGATACCTCTTGTCTCCCACCAATTCTCTTCTGCCCCAGTTTTAGAAGTACCCTTCCTAAGAGGGTGCTTCTCAGAGGCTTGAGAGACCCTCAGGCTAGGGTGCAGCCTGCTGAGATACCCACAATGGAAGGTGCTCCAGGCACTCCCCCAGCGCAGTAACCCCCTTGCAAGCCAGACTGGCAGCATGAAGAGCTAACAGGACCTTCCAGGTGGGAAGCAGGACAGAGCTTAGCTTCAAAATGCTCAGAAAAGCATGTCTGTACAGCACCCCAAAGCACAGTGTAGATACCCATAATCTCTGTCCGCAGCACGCTAGGTAGATCAGCCCTGGCAACATACATAAGACATACCACTTCCAACCCAAGCTGAACAGGGCAGAGAGAGCTTGCAATTTTGTGTGCCACATGCTCCCTAACCTCTAACATCCAGAGCAAAGGAAGCAACTAAAAATTGAGCTAGCCCAATAATCTTCAGATGCATAAAGAAGATTACAAGATCAGGACAAATGTACTCAGACTCCCTGCCCCCAAGCCACTCTCCTGAATGCCAGTGATTTTGGCTCCTGGAGAAGAGCATCTCTATGTTTAATAGGCCACAATTAACTTTTCTTCTCTCAAATTGTCTGAGCACTTTTTGAACCCAAGCACACATCTGTTGGCTACCACACCAACCAGCAAGAAGTCCCACAGCGTAACCATGCATGGTGCAGAGAAGCATCAGCATTTCACGTTTGGAGCCCAGCTCCTTGAGTACTTCTGTCCATCTATGCAGCCACGTCATACCTGGGAACACTCAGGCATTTCCCTCACAACAGAGGAGAGACACTGCTCTAAAGCAAGATGTTCTCTGAAACAAACCCTGACAACCCCCAAAAAAACATACATACCTGGCGTATTATCCCTCCTGCTGCAAATGAGTAAGCATTAGTTTATTTGAACAGATTCCCCTGCTTATCAGTCTTTCTGCTACTGTAGCTCACTTGCTAATCTCCCCTTTCCTTTGCTCAGCTTTCTTTCACTGCACAAATACATACTTGAACTTCCAAACAAGCTCTCCATCCCTTTGTGTCTCCCATTTCCCACATTACTTTAAGCTCACCCATTCCACCCCTGGTAGAGCTGCTTCTGCCTTGCAGGGGAGGCTGAATTAGAGAGCTTTACTTTTATTTACCATTGCTGCTGAAGAACCAGATTCCAGGGAAAAAGTGATTTTGAGAGAACCGTGACCACCAGGTGGTGCCTGGGAGTGACTGGCAAGAACTTCATCAGCATTTCCAGGCTCCAACAGCTGTCCATCAGTAATAAGATTTCTGCTCTCAGGTGCTTGGGCTCAGTTCAATCTGTGCTCACCACTCTGAGGACCTACTTCATTTAATAACGCAGCAGGGTGGTGGACAACACCCCAGCAATCATTTCTGCTCCCAAAGGCAAAACAGCCTTGCTGAAGCTGAGCAGCCTTGAAGGGTGATTTGAGATATAGGAATGAGTAGACCATGATGCTTGCAGAGCACAACCATCCTCAACCTGCCCCAAGGGATCCTGCCAATTGGAAACTGGGAGCGCCCTGCCGGGAAAGCCCAAATCTTTAGAAATTTGTTTTCATTCCATTTTGGAATGAAATTCTGAATGTAACTTTCACAACACAGAAAGTTCTGAATAAATTTCTTATGCTAATTGTTAAATGTCATTTGCTGTGGTCTGAGGAGGAAAAACTTCACTTTCATGGTGGTGTATTTTAATCCTGCTCAATCTTCCACACATTATAGAGTTGTTTCATTTTAACATCTGTGGAGAAGTCAAGGTCAGAATGTGCAGAATGCGCACGCTGCATTGTTAAAGAAAAATCGCAAATGCAGAATGACTCACTGCAACTTTTTTTCCCATTAAAAATATAATAAAAACCACCATGTTCTCATAAAAGCATTTGCTTTCAAAAAAAATTGGTAATTTCTGATGGCAAAATCTGCTTTCTGGAAAGCTTCTTATTTTGCTACAGCTGGAATTCACTGTGAGATGCTGTACTCTGGAAGTGCTGACAGAAAATAACCTGGTATCTGCTCCATTCTTCCCATACACATAGCGTGCTGATCTGTGTTTGACCTCTTTCAAGAACTGTGGGATCATTTAGGAGAGAATTGCACAGATTCCTGTGATGATTTTTTTAATTGATTTTGCAAAGTAAGGGAGGGGGCCTCAGCTATTCATTCAAGAATAGTAGAAGAGGTATGTGATAATACAGTCAATACCACTGAGCAGTTTTAGCAGGCACAATAACACCTAACTTGCAGAGTCAATATTTTGCAGGAGAAGTTGGTGGACTACATACCGTCCTTCTCTGGGAAGTTCTCTGCTCAGACCTAAGGGGCAGAAGTATTACAAAAAAATGTGCATGCTCCACTGTTCAGAGCATATGTAATTTCCCTTTGTGCTTGAACCAAAAATTTGCATTTCCTACTTTCCAGTTAAATTTGCTCCCAGGTGTGAACACTGCAGGTTTACTGTGAATTATAAAGGTGTTCGCTGGACCTTAAGGGACAACACTGTGTATTAAGGGATGTGTATTGAGATACTAGACCTGCAGCCCCAGGGCATATGCTGATAAATATTGCCTCCAAATCATGTTGGTACAAAATATTACTAAACTGGTGGGATTTGCTGTAAGAATTGCCTGTGTGTGTCCAGGCACACAATTTTTATCCTTCATTGATGGGTATTCACCAAATATGTCTTTTATCTTTTGACAGAAGGAAAAACGGGAACATTCAGGATGGTTATCTCTGGGTAGGTGAGTTATACAGATTTAATTAGCTCTCATCAACTGAGCAGCACAACTTCTACCTGGGACATAAATGGTGTGGACTGCAGCACTACGATTATTAAAGAGCCTGGCTTGGCCTTCATTAGGATTAGTGGTGAGACTGTCAAAGACACCTAAATAATTTAGGAGCACAAGTCATTAAGGATAAGACATGTCCTTCTAGCAAACCTGAGGCACTTCTGAAAATCCCACTGAAGATTATTAAGTCTAATGTCCCGGCCAAAGGCAGGGTAGCTCTGCTGTGTCCTCTGAAGAACATCTTTTTTAAAACTGTGTGTTCCTAAAAGCTATTCAGTAGTGCTGTCAAGTCACTTCTCCTTGACTGCCTGAATTAAGTATTATTATTTTTTTAACAAACCATCTGCTTTCCTAACTGTGCATTGCTCCATAAACATGGTGACCTGCGCATAAATTCTGGGTATGTCCACAAATGCTGTAATTGGTCGGGAGATGTTTTCTAACATATGAACATGCAGTAGCGTTGAAGTGAGTGATCCCTAAACCACGGGGAGCCACGGGACAATGGACATAGTTTTCTCGGGCTGCCCAGAGCACAGCCTGAAGAACAAGAGCACTGAAGAGGAGATGCTAGATCCAGGATCTCCATCCTCTCCTCTTTCAGGGCTCCTAATTTACAGGCAACAAGGCACTGTCCTCTTGCTGTCAGAGTGATCAGGTTTCAGGCAGAGTAGCTGGGAAAGGAAATTTTCTGGCTGTAGGCAACTGAGTGTCTCATATAGCTAATTGACTTCCGCTGTGTTATTGGGTGCTGCTCAGTTCCCTGCTGGTGCCGATACAGGAAAAGCTCCACAAAGAATCAATCAGCTGCTTAGCTGAGCATAAAAAGAAACGTTAGCATGGCCTCAGGGATGTGGAGGAAAATAACCTGAGAAAATAATTGTTGCAAAGGAAGCAATCCTGCCTGCTGCTGAAACAGCCACAGTAGTAGAGAGGAGTCTTAGCTCCATTCAGGGACACCTGAATTTCTTCTGGGGGAACCAATATTTCCAGGTGTCTCACAGCAGTGGTAATAGATGGAAGAAGCAATCTGTGCCTAGCAGAATTATTTCCTTCCTGCTTGCTTTGCCAAGGCATAAATCTCTTCCCTATTCCCTGGGGTGTGGTTCTCCTCGTCGAAGCAGGGAGCCCTTCAATTCAACAGCAACATTCATTTACTCTTCATTTCCATCTGCCTAATGCTGCAGGAAGCAGAGTCAGCCAGCAGTTGCAGCCTGCAGGTCCCTGCTCCGGCAGCAGTCCCAGGTCACGGCAAGCTCTCCATGTCTGCAGTCCCTTCTTCACATCAGAGATTTGCGGCGCTGCCTGTTCTAATGGTGATGATTGCCTTTCCCCTGCACCACCTCCCTTCATTAAGCTGAAGGGCTGCTTATCCAGCAGAGGACAGCAGCAAATGGTCACCAGTGTGGTATCTCCACAAAGCACTATGAGAAGAGGGAAATCTGTAAGTCACACACCCCCCCCAGACCCTCACCCCTCCCCCTTTCTCTCCATCCCATTCTCCAGCCCCTCTGCCTCCTTCAGCAAATCCTGTCTACACCTGCTTAGCATCTCTGACAGTAAATCATTCCCCCATGGGAAGATGGAGTACGACCCCTGCCAATGTCCAAGGAAGAAGCAATGTCCCTGGTAGCGACAGCTTCTTTCCTCAGCCTGTCCTCTAGAGCCTGGAAAGATCACTTGGCTTATGGCCTCTTCATGGTCAGGGGTAACCTCTCCTTCCCCATAGCCAAATTCTCTAGAGGTTTGGTTCAGTCCAGCCAAGCCAAAGAGCCAAAAAAAATTCCTGTGCTGGAGTACTGCTTGGGGGAGAAATCAGTTGTGATGCACAGTTTGATGTGAAATGCACATCAGATGTGAAATTTTGCACAGTTTGCAAGCCAGACTCCCCCATACTAACAGCACCAGAGGGGCCAATGGACTCTTTTTTTTGCTGGATCAGCCAGTTGATAAACTCAGTGGCAGCCAAAACTTACTAAGTAGCAGAGTCCTTTATAAATAAGTAATGTCAAAGAGACAAGGCTGGATTCTCAACTGATAAAGCTGTATTGATTTTCTTCAGTTTTCAGGGAGGTGGTCTGCACAGCCAGTGGTTGCCTGCCACTGCATGGGGGGGCGAAGCATCCTCATCCCACAGCCAGAGTTCTGCATCTTCACTTTGGGATTGCTCTTCAGCCAGCTCCGTGTGTCCTTTTCTGCACAAATATCTGCAAAATCCCTGAAAACCTTTGTATACCTGTTTTTAAAAAGGTAAATAAATGTAAGTTTTCTGCAGCTTACATTACAGAGTGCTTTCTCACAGTAAAGAAGACTTAAGTGCCTTGGGACAGTGCTTAGTACCCATCACTGCAGGCTTTTCAGAGTGAGTTAGCTGGAATGGATGAAAGAGAGCTGATGCTGCCCAGAGGCAGCGGGACAGCGAGTGACCTCCTGGATCCCTGCCAGCCCTCTTTTCCATGATTTATCTGCTGCTGGTAATCAGTGCCAATATCAATGGCCATCTGCATGACAGTGATCTACCTGGTCATGAAAGGGACAGGCAGAGGAAAAAGGCGAGGAAAGAAAAGTTGTGGTTAAATTGCCACAGACTCTTTTTTTTGTCCTCCTCTGCAAGTGTGGGCACAGAAGAGTTTGCCAGGAAGAGTCCTGCCAGGTACTTCCTTGGCAGATGGGAGTGTGAACATGGGAAGGGATAATCCCCAGCCCAAAGGGGGGACTCAGATCTTAGGTAGACCTGATCTCCTTCTTGAGATGCTTCTTTATCCCCATTGACTGCCAAGGTAGCCCACAGCTACCTCCTCCAAATGTAGCCAATGTAGCTTGTTGTCCTGTTTGCAGAGCTCAGGGAGGTGCAGCTCTGAGAGGGTTAAAACCAACACATGATGCTGGTTTCTGTTCCAGGGCTGGTTTGGTCCTGCCTGACCAGGAGCACCATTGGTGAGCTAGAGCGATGGAAGCTCAGTACCTTCCCTGCCAAGAAATCCTTCTTCCACCTGGAGCAAAGGTAGCAGCTGAATACATTCAACATTTCCTACAGTAAGTCCCCTGGGAACTGCTCCTGCCTTCCAGCCTCCTGACTTCTCACATTTAAAGTGTGTTTTCAGGCTAGTGATGAAAGGAAACCGGACCACCTTTGACCACCCCACCACAGCACAAGCCGTCAGCAGCATGTTCATCAACTTTGTACAGACCTTTTGTTTTTTCAGAGCTGCAGAAGAATGGAAAGGTAAGTCTGCTGCAGCAATAGTCCCAATTCATGCAAAGGACAGGGACCTCAGGTCCCAGAGGCAGGGTTCCCTCCTCCGCGTTTCCCATTTCTGAGTACAGGGCAATTGCCATTTATGAAGGGTGCAAGAACCACTGGTTGCCTGCATTACAGCCAAGGCACTTCTTTTTTCTTTTGGCACCTGGACTTACTGGTTTTCCAGTGAAGGTTAAATTCTATTGCTGCCTGGGGATGGGTTTTCAAATCATCTGAAAGATGCCAATAGAATATGGATAAGCAAATCCTCCTCTCACTCCTACCTTTTTTTTTTTTTTTTTGGCATTTCCAAGTTTCAGTGCATTCCTTCCTCATACAACTGTATTAGGTGCTTCAGTTGCCCCCAGGGTGAAATCAGCTCCTCTTTTTATAAAACCTTCTAGATAGTCTGTGCAATTTGTTCCAAAGGCATAATGCAATGAGTGAGGTTTTGTTGCTTGTCCTCTTCCCCAGTGATGCACTGATTGATCATTCTTTTCATAAACTTATTTCTTGCTTCAAATGAAGTGAAATAACGTGGGAAGTAATCTGGGATCTATACATTGTTCATAATTGATTTGATACAAATATTTGATAGTTCTGAAACTCAGTCGTTTGGGCAGATTGCAGAGTATTTCTCAATACTCTCCCAGAAACTGCTTTTTTTTTTCCCACAGAATTGCCTCTCCTGAGAGCCTTTACTCCTAAAGTTTCAGCAAATGGACACAAAACTTTCAGAAAGTAAATTAGCTGGGGTTTTTTTTCATCTAGACTGTCTTTCAAGACTTGAATTTCTTATGGTCTGGGGCTTTTGCCAAGATTTACTTTCTGAAGAAACATTGTTCATTCGCTCTCTTCTGTTGAAGAGGGTTGTTGTTGTTTTGGGGGGGAGGGAGAACTATATTAAATTAGGACTACGAAAAAATATTGTTGCCAATGGTTTCCCATTAGAAATGATACGACAAGGGAGTCTTACTTATGTGGGAAATGAGAGATATTCTCCAAATGACAGATCCCATGTGCCACTCTGGCAGTTTCACCAAATAATTGTATTTCTGTATCCTACCACAAAAATAAACCAAAAAAATTAATTTTACCAATATTCTTCATTTCTGGACAATTTTTGTTATGACAGTTTCCATTTAAAAAAAAAAAAAACAACACTTTCTGTGGGCAAGGCAAACAAGAAATTTTTGAGCAGTCCCTGAGCTGACATGCGAGAAAGTCATGTGAAAACCTCCTGTGACAGGCAGGAATTATTGTCAGTTCCATGGACCTCCAGCTGGGAACTCGCCATCTTTTTGCTGTTCAAGTCAAATGGAGAAATGATATCTCTCTGAGAGAACACGGTCCCCAGTGACCACATAAATTTGTAAGGTTACGACGATCTATTAAAAAGAATAATATATATGTATTGTAAAAGAACAATATGTGTATATATATAACAATCTTGGAATGAACTCTATTGCTGGGGATTTACTTCGAATGAAGGAAAGCTAACAATTTATACACACAGTTAACAACTGTGTGTATTAGTCCGGAGCCTGGAGTGGCTAGTAGTTGTTGTGAAGCTATGAGAGATGTTTCCTGCTCTGAAGACCTTAAGGGCAAACAGGGCATTGAACTAGGAATACTGTATGAAGTGTCATCATTATTTAGAGATGAGAAACCTCAATACAGGGAGATGAAGTGATGTGACCAGGAGCACACCAAAAGTCAGCAGCAGAATAGTGACCCTGGCCCAGAGACAAACTCCTACTTGCCAAAATGACAGCTTGGGTGTCATCAGGACTCATGATGTGGCAGGTCAGATTCAATTATCGGAAACAGCCCCTTGGGTCTTTAACGATGTTGGAAAACTCAGCAAAGCCTCTGAACAATTTAAGGAGGAAAATAAGAACCCTGCCTCATTGGGGTCAGCTTAATTATAGTTGTCCAGAGCAGGAGGGTGAAATTGGTAGTCTGGGGATAATTCTTACAATTCACACGTTCCCTTCAAAGAGTATATTCACTCTTTTCCCTCTCAGTGTGGAGACAAGCAGCTTTTCCCAGCGTACATCTAAGCCTGCCTCTCCACAGAGCAGCTCTTCAGCCCATCTGGAAACACACTGTAGCAAAAGGCTGGGAGGAATGGGTCCCCACGCACTGCAGATGACCTGCTCTCCTGCCCCATAGCACCAGACCAGACAGCCTCCCCATCCAGGGTGATGGATAACCCTTGCAATCTGTAAATCAGAGTTGCAGGACCTCTGGCTAGCTCTTGAGCAGCCCTCCTCCCTCCCATCCAGAGGATGATGGATGGGTAGGGGCTGCTCTTGCGTACAGAAGCCTCTCATGGGAAGCCATGGGAAAACACTAATCGTTGTGGCATGGTGAGACGCTAGGGCACTATTTTTTCAGCAACATGGAGGAGAAAAGGGAATCACAGCTAAGTGAGGACAGACTAGAGGTATACATGTTCAGAGCAGGGATGGGCAGCTTATTCAGAAATGGCCTGGAAAGGACACGGGCAGCGAGGCAACAAAGTTTGCTGGTAATTCTGCTTTTCAGGGTAGTTATACTGAGAAAAGCAGCAGAAGGGCTCTTGAGACCAAAACAGCAGTAGAAAAACTGTAACTGTGTTTGTACTCTTTAAGGCCAGAGCAGAGAGTGAGATTGTCACCATGGTCCAATCCCCTGCACAACAGAAGCTGAGACACCTCACCCTATTACCTTCCTCCTGAGCCCACAAGCTGTCTTGGTAAAGACTGTGTTGCCCAACATGCCCCAGCCCTCAGGCCAAACATGGAGATACGGAGATGAAGACTACCATTTCATTGATGCTTTACTCCAGCTGGAGACCCGTGTCCCACATCAGCACCACCTGTGAGGAGAAGCCATGGGGACCTCTCTCATGCAGCAGCTGAGATGGGATTCCTAAGGTCACCCTCAGCCACATTTAAATGTCTCTCAATATTTTGGATATTTGGCATTCATGTCTAAAATTAGACCTCATATTGCTGCTTAGAAACAAACACCAAGCAAGAGCATGGGCTCCTCCTTGGTGTCTACCGGCAGAAGGTGTGAGAAGGATGGGAGCATGCCAGAGGCTTGTGCCAAGTTTGGATCAGCTTGCTTATACTCATGCAAAGGACTGTTTTTCATCACCACTTGCATGGCAGGGGACTGGAGGGGATAACCCATCCTGTGCTCCTCCCTGTGCCTTGGAAAGGGGTGGCATTTTCAAGGAACTGTGCTGAGGACTGGAAGTGTTTCACCCCCACCCCAGCCCCAAGGCACTGCATGGTTGTGACTCTCTTAAAACATGATGCCTTTTTGTTTCTTATGGTCTCCCTCTGGCATAAGGTAAGTTAGGGCTGTAAATGAGGAATCCAAGACTCTAGAGGAACAATTCTGAATTGCAAAGTGGGTGGCAAAACACAAAGAAAGAGGCAGCTGTCCTGGGAGAGAAAGGTGAAGACACTCAGGATCAGATCGTTGACCCACCGAGACACTGACTTCCCGAACCCTACCTCAGCCTGTGCTAGCTGAAAGAGCTGTTAAGTGTCAGGGTGAAAACCCCATGTGGACATTGCTTTTGTTGCTAAAAGACTCCCACCGACTTTGACCTCAGTGCGAAGAGGTCAAACACTTGCCACGGGTCTTGTTCCTCCATAATTCAAGCAGGAGGAATGCTCTCCATCCAGCTTTCCTCCAAGCTCAGTTTTCCACTTTATCACCTGGATGAGCTGTAGACAATTCATGGTCAAGTTTTGCCCCGCTTCTTTAAAAAATTAGATGTGTTAGTAATCCTGTCTCTGGATCTCAGAGGTCTTTTGGGTCTTTCTTGCCTGTTGACCTGTTTGAGCTCACTTCAGCAGCAGAGTAGCAGCCCTCGCCATGCTGAACTCCTAAACATTTCATGGAGAGAGGTGGCTGAGGAGAGGAGACAAGACAGAAACCTGAATTACTGCACTTAAAAACAGAAAAGCTTCTGCCTATCATTAAACATTAGGGAGACTGCCAGAGAGAGAGACAATATGTGTAAAAATCCATGGGAAATCTGTCTTCATAAGCCTAGTGGCTCACAGTTTTGCTTGGGTTTTGTTAGTTTTTACAAATTACACACATCTGAGTTTAAGAATGAAATTCTTGACTTTCACTCAAGCCAACACATCTGGAGCAAAACAGGCGTGGCAGAAAGAAAGGTCACCAAAAGCCACCATATCTGTGATAACTAAATAGATATTTCAGAGCCCATCTCTGCACTTTGAGTGCTGTGCCTGATGATTGCTGAAGGTGCAGAGTGTCCAGAAATTAGTCTGTAAATTACTAATGTGGGTTATAAAGAAAAAGTATAGGAAAAAAAATGTTTAGCAATAGCTGAGATAGGGTACGGGGGCTTTCAATTGCATCAGAAACAAGCACTAGGAAGTCCATCATCTTGCCTCCATCAGTCCCCTGACTCGGGTGCAGCAGAAAGGCAGGAAAGACTCAGCAGATGTCCTGGTTTCAGCTGGGACAGGGTTAACTCTCTTCTTAGTAGCTGGTATAGTGCTGGGTTTTGGATTTAGTGTGAGAAAGATGTTGATAACACGCTGATGTTTTAGTTGTTGCTAAGTAGCGCTTATCTTAAGCCAAGGATTTTTCAGTTTCCCATGCTCTGCCAGCAAGCTGGTGTGCAAGAAGCTGGGAAGGAGCATAGCCGGGGCAGCTGACCCGAACTAGCCAAAGGGGTATTCCATACCATGGAATGTCATGCCCAGTATATAAACATGGGGGAGCTGGCCCGGAGGGGTGGATTGTGGCTCTGGCATCGGTCAACGGGTGGTGAGCAATTGCATTGTGCATCACTGGGGTCTTTTTTTCCTTTTTTTTCCTCTTCTTTTTTTTTTTTTTGGTCATATTCCTTTTCATTATTATTATTATTATATTTCATTATTATTATTGTTAGTATTATATTTTACTTTAGTTATTAAACTGTTCTTATCTTAACCCACGAGTTCTACCTTCTTTTCCGATTCTTCTCCCCATCCCACTGGGAGCGGGGGACAGGGAGTGAGGGAGCGGCTGCGTGATGCTTAGCTGCTGACTGGGGTTAAACCACAACAGCAGATAACTCCTATGTAATAACCGGCATGCAGAGAGCACAGGTTCCCAGAGCTGGTGTTATGCTGATAGCCAGGGTTTTTTGTATCCCTCCTTTATCTGTTGGCTTTGAAACAAAGCAATTTTTCTGGAGAGTGTAATCAGCGTTCTGGGTGTCAGTGCACAAATACTTGCAGAATTTATCATTCTTGAAAGGAAAACTTCGCCTCCAGTACTATGGGGGAAAAAAAGCAAAAATTGCCATTCCCCCTAGGGCAAAGTTTAAAAAGAAATGTAAGACAGCCAGCTTCCTTTCCTATTTTCTTGTACTTCTGAGAAATAACTTGTATTTTTAAAATTTGTATGTTTAAAATCCTCAGCATATGCTAACACCAGTTCTGTCTGGCTCTATTTCTGTTTATGTATTTAGTGTCAGCTATTGGGTGCAAGAGAAGCAGTAGTAACCCACTGGTATGGATACTGGTAGTACCCACACACAGCACGGTCACAATGCATATGCGTGCAACGACATGCCATACTGGCCCATTTCAAAATGCATTTATTGGTACTTGTCACAAATCATTTATGTTGCATAAGGACTTTCAGCCATTATGTCCACATGTGCACAAAGTAAATCATCTTGGGTTGGTTTTTTTTTTTTTTACCTCAAATCAACTCTTAAATCTTTCATGAATAGCTGGCACAGCATTATTATTGACCTATGGAGGTGAGAAAAGTCTGGCTGGATTTCCCAGAGGATGGGCTCAGAAGGGAACTGCAGGAAGTTAAATATTTGCAGGATGATTAAATTAAATGGAGTTTAAGAAATGTATCCGCTTCTGATAGAGTTTAAGAATTAGCAAAAAAAACCTCCAAACCTCTTCTTGTCTAATCCTTCAGGAAAGCAGGAATAAATGAATTATTGATTGAGATAGCATTTCCCCGTATTTCTTCCTCTTAGAAAATCTCATATTATCTAAAAAGCACCAAACAAATCATAAAATCATAGGACCATAGAACAGTCCAGTTTGGAAGGGATCTCAAAAGTTCATCTGGTCCAACCTCTCATGGGAAAAGCGGCCTAGATGAGATTACCTAGCATGCTGTGCAATTGCATCTTCAAAACCTCCAGCAATGGGGACTCTACCACGACCCTGGGGAGGTTGTTCCAGTGAATGATTGTTCTTACTGTAAAAAAATTCTTTCTTATGATGAGGTGTCTTTTCCTGCTTTACCACTGAGATATCTGAAGTTGAGTTATAGTAAATAAGTTTTGCCCCCACCTCTAATTTAGTAGACCTTTCTGCCTCAACTCCCCACCATATGAAATCTAATTTCTTCCCAAAATAATTTTTAAAAAATCCGGAACCCAGACTCATCCCACTGGGGCTGTATCTGGTTGCATAGTCCACTCTATTATAATACTACAAAGGGAAACGAAGGAATGGTGGATTACTTGCCAACTCTGTGTCCAGCTGTCAAAAACCATACAGCAATTCAGCAGCAGGACCAAGCAAAAAGGTGTGGTTTGCTGCTGTCTGTGCCTTCCCATCAACGCTCATCCTGTGCCCCAAAAATCTTGCTGGCATCATTGAGACAGAAAGGACACATTGAGACACCAAACATGTCAGAGATCAGTGACCTAGAGAGGAAAAAGGAGGAAATCTAGTAGAGCAGCAAGAGCGTATGCCAAAGCAAACCTGTGTCACTAGGAGAGTCAAGGAGTTCAATCCCAACCAACCCCGCAGTAAATTTGCAGCAGGGAGTTTCTGACTGTATTTTCCTCCAGGCATCAAGATTGTCTGGGGCTGGAGCACTTGCCCTTTGAGGAGACACTGGAGGAGCTGAGTTTGTTCAACCTAGTGAAGAGATAGCTTAAGGATACCTAACAGCATGCCCCCAGTACCTACAAGGAGGCTGTTGAGAAGACAGAGCCCAACTTCATGCTGGTCCATGGAGGCAACAGGAATAAGTTGAAATTATATGTTCCAGCTAGATTTAAGGAAAAAGACTTTATTATAAGGATAGTCAAACACTGGAATGGGTTGTCCAGGGAGTTGGTCAAATCTCCATCCATGGAGAATTTCAAGACCCAACCGGGCAAAGCCCAAAGCACCCCAGTCTGAATTCACTGTTAACCTGTTCTGGACTACAGACCTCCAGAGGTCCCTGCCAATCTGAATGATCCTCTGATCTCGTGCGATATGCTAACCTCACTGCTCTCCTGGATAGAAAGGTTTTTTCCTGGTTTTGTTTGTGTCTGTGCTCTTCTCTCTGCCCATGGTTAGGTTCCTAGAGGGTGAACATTACAGGCCAAGAGCTGGGCTGACTGCTCTGTGCAGAAAGAAGAAGAAATATTTGCTTACTGTTGCTGTAGCTGAAACCACATCGGAACATGCTTCATCTCTCATTGCTAACTTAAGAAGTGAGGAGTCTGCACCAGCTATACAAACTTGTGAGCTGGTGAGCAAGTTGCTGTCAAATGGGTTTGCACAATCAGGACTCAAATCCTCCAGCTACCTGCTGCGGGGGGCCACAGTGCTGTTTAAAAGTTACATCACTTTAAAAGACATCACTCCAAAGTCAAGCAGAGACAATACCAGCTTTAAAGTGTTGGGGGATTTTGTGTTGGACTACGGCGTAAATCCAGATAGGAACACTCCTGAAAGTCATAGCAGTAACTGCTTATTTCCCCCAATAAAGTAATTGTGGCTGTGATTGATGAATTGATGAATTCTGCTCATAAAATTGAGACAGCTTTTACTAAGTACCCGCATCACAGGCATCTCATCATCCTATACATCGTCCAGAGTGTTATGACCTGCAGCAAAGGCAAGCTGTATACCACTGCTCGGCCAAAATGCTTGACTTGCATGAAGCCAGGGAAAAGAGGGAAAATAATGCTCATTCTACTGGGACCAAACCAAAGAGGAGAGGTAGAAAAAGTGGTCCTTTAATGATGGGTCTGCCAGGAAGGGATGGTCCCAGACAGGTTCAGGGTGGGTTTGGTTGAAGGTGCCACATTAAAGACATGCACATGTATTTTGAGGTAAGGGGGCTTTGCCACTCTTCATCCCAGGCAGCATGCCCAGGGGGACTGCTCAGCCAAGTTCTGCAGGGACCAGGACATGCCTAGGAGGTGGAGAAGTTGCCTCCACAGCCCACACTGAGCACCTCCCCACCATAGCATGGAGGTCCCGCTGCCATTGACATCGGCGAGACACAGCCCCAGAGCCATGCTTCCCGCTGCTCATCACCCCTCACAGGCAGGGAGGGCCCAGGAAAAGCCTCCCGGGGCTGGCAATGTCACAGGGCACATAATGAACTCACTTCCTGGGAACACTTCCCTTGATAAAAATCATCTCTCTCTGCAGCAAGAGTGAAGTAGCGCTAGGAAGGCGTCTCCATCCCGAATTATCTGCAAGCATCTTCAGCAACGCATCCTTCAGCAGCCGGCTGCTTCAGCACGGTCTGCTGTAAACATTCTCCTCATGTGCAGCTCCAAGTGCGGTTTCTGCTTTCTGATCAGTGACGTGCAATTTCCCAGTGCAGCATACACTGTGAATCATGCAATCAAACAGATCACTCACAACTGGCTTTCTGTGAAATAGTCACGCTTAAATTGGCTTCTTGTGAGTATTCAGCCCAGCGTGCTGGCAGCTTTTGCAGGAAGTGAGCAAACGGCAATTGCTGATACATTCAAATGAAATTCAGCTTTTGCACTTTGAACATTTGCAGGAAGAAAGCAGAGCAGGCTGAGCCACTTGGGAGCACTCTAGCACGCTTGAATCCAGCCCCTGCGGTCCAGTGTTGAAGGGACCTAAAGGTCCCTAAAGGGCATCAGGGGTAGGACTAAGTAAGTCTGCATAACTGCAGCTATGGGAATAACCATATCGGCACAGATCAGCAATGCTCACCCATCCACGGGGAACAAGACTTTTCCCATCACCTGCTGATGGGGAAAATCAACCAAACCCCAACCCTTTGCCATGTGAAGCCAGTGGCTGCTGTAAGATTTTAACCTCCACAGGTAGGAAGTAGCATATCGTTTACAGCTGCAGCTCCTGTTTTTGGTGCTACAAACACGTTAGACAGTATGAAGATGGGTAATGCCATGTGTATGAAAATAGGAACATGTCCGGAGCACATTGCACAGTCAGCTGTGAGAGGTGGGTTTATGATTCAAAGACCCTGGATAGCTGAGGCTATAAAATACCCAGGGTTCATTTTTTTTAATCTGAAGATCCATATCTAATCTTAAATGCCTTTTTAGACATGCTCTGTGGGTCCTTTCCAACGTAAGGAAAAAGGCTTTTTTATCTTTGCAGAGGATGGCTGCACAGCAAAGGGGCTGCTGCAAGACTGAGTTTGGGGCTAAAGGACAGAGATAAGCCATATCCCCAGAGGAGACGACCGGCATTACTCACAGCTTTTTTATCTGCATCCATCCTTCCCCTCCTTCTCCAGCCTTGGGGCTTTCCTGATGGGCTCTCCAGGAGGAAAAGCTCAGTTTTGAGTGTTGTTGTTACTGCCCTATTTCCCCTGGGGAGGAGATGGAAATGGACATTTCTGGCTTGGCTTTTGGACTTTTCCTTACAGCAAGCTCAACAGAAGCCACATTGTACCCTGTTTACCAGTGCTGCAGGAGGGATGCACCGTGGAGGCATCTGTGGAAGCAAGGTGTGCAAAAAGCTGAAACAGCGCCCAGCAGCAAACCTTGCACAGGGACAGAAACCACAGCAGGGCTGGAGAGGGGTGCACGAGGGGAGAGATATTAGCAAGCAATGGGAGATGGCCAAGGGAACATGCAAAGGCATGGTGCAGACATTTGGCTGTGGGAGGAAAGTCAGAGGAAGCTCAGGGCTGTATGGAGAGCTGCAAGAGCAGAATAACTCATGCCTTCATTTAGCTGTGGAAGGTCCCTGTGCCCACGCACATCCGTGGCCTGCTAGTGGGAGGCTGGATGATACAATTTGCAGTGAGAATGTAATTCATTAGATGTAGGAAGAAAAAAGGATGCGTAATAAATTTGCTGGAAATAATGCAGTTTTGAAGGTGCTGACATGAATCACAAATTGCATGAAATTTGTTCAATAGAAATGGGTAGCTCAGAGTAGTTGAGATGTTTCATTTCACCTTTTCTTTATGCATATGCTTCCATTCTTCTTTTTGAAAGGAGATTTTTATTTCATTTTCATATTTTAAAGGAATAATAGAAAGAGTTAAATAACCTGAAAGTTATATGAACTATTTTATCACAAGCCGGGTGTTGCAAAAAGAGAGAAGCAGGATTTTCTTTCCTTATGGTTGTTAATTTTGTCTGTGAACATGGGCACTTCTTCAAACCCAGATATCTCTTGGCCAAGGATACCCTTAGCTGACTTCTGCAGGACTCTGTGGGCCAAACTGAGTCAAGTCAGCAGCATGCCTACAAATGACAAAAGCTTGTTATTAACAAAAGAAAACCAAGGAGTCCAAGGTATAATGAGCACTTGAATAAGAGCACTGCTGAAGGAAATGGGCCTACGGTCTCTTCTACACTGTGTGCCCTCATGGAACAGCTACCACGGCTGCAAAGTTGATGCAAATTCTGTTTTCCACCAGAAAGGAAGGACCTCAAGCAGTCAAGTCCTCTTGAAGAACCACAGTAGGAACAGAAAACCACTCTTCAGGAGGTCAATGGCAGACCTTTCACGGGCACCCAAGAAGCCAAAACTGATGCTCGAAACATAAAGCACTTATTTAACCCCAGCAGTGACCCCAGCACGCCAGGTTCCCCACAGCAACGTGGAACATAGCACTGAAGGACTCTGTACTGCAAAAAAAATCCTGGTTTATGTCGATAAAATATAAGTATTGATGCATGAAGCTTGCAGAGATGGAGCAAAAAACCCTCAGAAGGATGAACGTTGCATGACTGCCAGAGGCAAAGCAAAATCTCATTCCCTGTTCATCGGCACAGGACTATTTTCTATGAGCTAATGCTGGTTCAGGTAATAATTAAAGGAAGTGGGAAGGACAGCAAAGCCAAGGCATCATGGGGAGTGGAGCGCTGTGTTGTACTCAGCCTCATATTCTTCCTGTAGCCCAGCACTCAGGTGTGAAAGTCCAAGGCGGGCTTTGGCAAAATGTTCTCCTATTTTGTGAGCATAATTTATAGTCAGAGACGGCTGAAACTGAGGTGCCTTTGAGTTTGCTCCCAAATATCCTCTCACACACACACACACACGAATCAGTGCAGGGCGTTAAACTGAGCATCTACTGCACCTCATGTCCATGCTCCTGGGGGTATTACCTAGTGAGAGCAATCCTGGCCTTCTGTATGGGGCTTTTCTTTTGAATGGATAACTTTGGGCCTTTCAGTAGAGGCATTTTTCCCTCCACTCTCCTCCTTAGAAATGTTTTAAAAGGAGTTTTTCCCCTCTACAATACTCAGCACATATAAAGGCTGAAAAGTTACAGCCCAGGCCAATAACAGAAGTGAACAATTACAGCCGCTATTCTCTGAAAACTTTAGCAGCAGAGATTATTGTTTCCTCTGTCTTAATTAACCAGAACTGGCCAAAAGTGGATTTACTCCTTCCTGCCTCTTCCTCCCCTTCCCAAAGTAAAAAAGTTTATGAATTATGGGATGTCAGTTTGTAACAAAAGTGGCACCTTAGGTTTGTGATCATCTGAAATCAGTATTTTGAAGGACAACACAATTTTCATTTTAAAATCTAATCAAACAGGAAACATTTATCATTGTAAATCCTTTATTTGCAATTAAAACATTGAAGATAGTTTTCATTTCAGTGTCCCACTTCAGAACAAAATGCAATTGCAAACCATCTGCCTTCCACTCGCAACTCTTGGAAATAACTCCCCGAGGACTGAAAGGAACAACGCTTTCAAACCCATCTCAGCTGACACTCTGACTACCCTCTGCATTGGGGAGCCTTAAGAACTCCATAATCCAAAGGCCTATCGCTTTTATTAAGATGAAAATTAAATAACGTGAAATCAATACTGTACCATCAAACTTCTGCCTCCAAGAAGAATTCTGCCAGATCCAGCCTACAGCTGGCTGGGGGTTCCCTCCTCAAACACGCCTGCACTCAACTGTACCGGGGCATTTCTAACATCAGCTACAGAGAAAACCTTCCCACTGAGAGATACAAGGAAATACATATGAGCAGTGAACTTTCCCTTCACTGTACTGCTGATGCTCCTGGGCTTGCACCAATCTGCCCTCTGCCACAGCTCCCTCCTCTGGGATGTGGGTGACTCAGGGTCAGTTCCACACCCGGGTGTGGCGTTACCTAATTTCCTTCCTGAACAACACAAGAGGAACATCTAGGTTTTCCCCAAGCCAGTGATCCATGGTCACATCTCTCCTGGTGGAGCTGCTCTGCCGCATGGGAGTGACATCACCCAAACAAGGAGCAGAGAGGGAAAAGCATGAGGCGGGCAGGTTGTGAGTTCCTGCTCCCGTCCACCACCCTGCGAGGATGCAGGAGCATGGCCGGGTTGTGTTTTCCAGGAGTCCTGATGGAAACGTCATTTCTCCCCATAAGCAGGAAGCAGAGCCATTGTGCGAAGAAGGACATGTTCAGGGGGAAAAAGCCAATGTCAGAGTGGTGAACCACAGTGCCATTTTTCAACAACTTCTGCATTCAATAGTCTCCAGTATCGATCAGAAAAAACATTTCAACTACAGCTCTCCTCTGCACAAGCATCTTTAAGATTTCTGCCAACTGTCAGCATGTCTGGCTTGTCAGGGAGAAGCAGGTAAACTTCTAAGCAAGGAGATCAAGCAATCCAATTCCCTAAACATTTAACTTCTCTGATTAAATACTTGAGGCTGAGGCTCTGAAGGTTTATTTATCCTGGGGTGAAGCAGCCAATTAAACAACCAACGCTTCTGCAGGCTGTCGGGGAGGTGTCACTCCCAGCCTGCCTTGGTTGCCAACATTTGGTGGCAACAAAAGGAATGAATAATGCGCTCTTTGAAAAGCAAAGCAGAAAACGATAGTCAGCTGGGGAGGAAACGACACGCTGGCAGCAGCCTGTCCTCTCTACCTATCTGCACGGGGCTGAGAAAAAATGGGGGTAGAGTGATACTTGCCTTGCTGTAAGGGGATAGCCTGCCCCACCGAGCAGTGGGAGGTGTGGTAGGAGATCAGAGCTCTTGGCTTTCCCTGATTTTCATGCCTGCTCTTTCATTCCCCGACGCAGCCAGGTTTGTGGCCTTTGCTGCCACCATCCCTGGTCCCTTTGCTAGGCTGCAGCCTTAAATCCCGAACCCCCACGTCCCGGCCCCTGGCTGACCCTCAGCTGTGCAGCAGAGAGCAGACCTGCACCCCAGGCCAAGATCTTGCAACACCTGAGCGACATCCATCCCGGTGTCACCCCGCACGCTCGTGCATTGCCTTGCCTCAAAACATTTGCATGTATGCATTTTGCACACATCTTCTATATGTCTGCCCTTCTCAGACATGCGTGTGCCCTGGCAGCTCTGGCCAGTCTATCAGAGATCTGGATGTACCCAGCACCCCTTGACGGTATTGCCAAGCATACATGATCCAAAACATCTGCACGCACAGCAAAGCCAGTGTGGCCAAGCCTTGCTTTGCTGTCCTTATAGCCCCTCCAACAGCATCGCCTGGCTGGAGGGACCTCCCCAAAATTGTACTAGCATCTGAACCAGATCGGGAGGAAGGTGAATCCTCACTAGTTCTTATTGCTTCCTTACTATTCAAATCTCTTTAGAGCAGGTTTTCAGAAGCACAGACCTACTTTGGGTAATGAACTGCACGGTCTCATGTGCACAGCAGATGTTGGTAACTTGTTCAGTGCAAAACTTTGAAACAAAACAAAACTGCAATACAAAAAAACGATTTTACATTCTTGCATCAGTTTATGGAAAATGAAGATCCTGCCCTGCCTGAAAGGATTCTTCTCCTTTAAGGGGAATGAATAAAGCCTATCTTCTAATCATTTTTTAATTCACTTAGAACTGGGAAAGCTTAAACAGGAAAATAAGGCAAGCATCTCAGCAATTTATAGTCAAATATTCATTGAAAATTGTCCAGGCATCAGCAGCACTACCTAACAAAAATGATCCTAAAATTTCAACTCTACAGGTGGGTTTGCTTCAGAGAAACTTAATATCATTATGTTTCCATGTTTCTTTTCAGAACTTCATACATAATCATAGCATTTTGTACACTAGCATGAAAGTATGTAAGCAGAAAGACACTGATGCTGTACAGCACAATTAATTTCTCCAAGTAGTAAATTGACCCATGTGTCATGAGGGTCAGATTGAGAGCGTTAGAAAATGTTCCTCTGCAAAAATTGAAAATTGCTTGTATTATCATGAGACTGTTTATTCTGCAGGTGCCAGAACAAATTAAAAATTATATATTGAGAAAATTGCCCCAACAAATAAGAGCTCAGCTCCTGTGTAACCACAGCAGTGAACATTTATATCTACCAGTACGTCTCAAACTGGTTTGGAATTATTTTGGGGCAGGGGGAGCGCCTCATTATTATCACCATTTTACAGACTAGGGAAACTGAGTCACAGAAAGATGAAGCAACTTGCCCAAGATCACCCATCCAACCTGGCCTTGAACGCTTCCAGGGAGGGAGCATGGAATACCATTCTGCTCTTAAGCAAGAGAAGTCGCCCACGTCAGGCACAAACCAAACTCAGTTGCTAAGCACAGAAACCAAAAGATTTCCTTCAGTCTCACTGTATTTTTTTCTCCTTAAATTGAGGAGTAGCTAAAATAATCATCAGTCTGTCTGCTCTTGTTGAAGCTTTCTTTCCAAACCCAGTAACTTAGGGTTGAGATGCAACTGATGACAAGACAACCCTCAGCATAAACTTTCAGTAGCTGTTTAGTAGCTGTTTTGCTTCCAGGGAAGTAAGTGATTTGGCCTTCCACCTCCCCAGGCAGGTGTTGAAGAGAGCAGGACCTTGCCGCAGAGCTCTCTGGGGACTCCAAAAATGCAAATACTTTTCCCAAATTACCACGGGAGGGCTTGGAGGGGACATCCTGGCTCCCCCAGACACCGCCCTCGTAGCACGGCAGCCGGCGCTGTGTCATGCTACCAAGAGCCCCATGTCCCTTACTCAACATCTTGCGTTTACTCACATGCTGCCTCATTAAATGCTGGCTGGCTGTTAGCAGAAAATGAGAAATTTAGCCATGCCTGACCTGGGCACAGCCAGGACCACCCCCAGGACTCTGAAGCAAGCACTCCCAATTAATATTTGTACCTTCGCAACCTTTTCCATTTGATACAAGACAGTTTGCAGTTTTTCCAGTCTTGCCTCAAAGAGGGGTCTGTCACCCTCACAGGGAAGAAATAAGCTCTTAATTGATGGCACAATATCCCAGGAGCAAGAAAGCAAGCAGCAAGCAAACAAAAAATGATCCTGATTTTCATTTCTTCTGCACAATGATCCAAATTATACCATATATCACATCATTTGCATTGCCACAACACAGCCTTTTATATCTGCTTGAGTTGCAAGCCATTTAATCTCAGCCTACCTTTAAAAAAAAGCTTGTAGAAAATGAGACACTTGCTTTATGCTGATGCAGTTAAGGGAGCTAATTTCAATTCTGAAGCAAATAAGATTTATGCAAGTTAGTAGCCTGAGGGGTCCAGGAGCCAACTACAGCAAGGCTCTTGCTGTTCTGTTTTAAAAATCCATGGGACAATCCCAGGTATTTACATAAATTGAATCCTCCAGATCTCATCTAATTTCCAGGGGGGGAGGACATTTACTGCTAATTTCAGAAGTGTGCATACTACTTTTGCTGACTTTGCTCATGGCCTGGAAACATATTTGGGGCAGTATAAAGACAGTTTCCCACTTGGCGCTTATTTGCCAAGATTAAATGCCACCACTGTCAAAAAAAGGTGGATTCAGTGTCTGCAGAGTCAATGGTTTACTCCCCTCCCTGTTGCAGGGTCTGCCGGTACAAGAAGCTGGTATTCAGCAGCTCCAATATTTACAAGCAATGCAGTGGCATGTGTCAGCAGCTGTTCTTGGGAAAGCGATGCAAAGTTCTACAAAAGCATAATAGATTGCATTTCAATTAGGCCAGAGATCTGAAGAATCACTAAATTAATTTAATCTGTCATTAATACATTATAACTCCTGCAGCTTATTGATCATGCTGGAGAAACATCCAATTTCTGCCTCTTTTCTTACAGCAACATATTGAAAAACAGACAATTATTTCACCAGCAGAAGGGAATATTTTCTTATGCAGAGCCTGGTTTTCCTGAGGAGCTAATCACAATGAGATATCTCCAGTGTAACATTTCTAGCAGAACTCAGAAAAGTTCATAGCCCTTCCCCACAAACATTTATGTTGGTATCTATATAAAATTTGTAACAGCCGCAAATGCAATTTGTCAATCTTTGTGTTTGATTGCTTCTTCAAGCACCTGCCAGGTACGAGTGTAGTGGAGGATCTGTGGCTGAGGATGCACGTATTTCAATATCCCAGTCCTCACGCTTGCTTACACAGCCTCAGGACCTGTGCTCGCAGAGGCATGATTGAAGCTCTGCAACTATTTTTGTCACATCTGGGCTATCTAGCAAAACACATTTTCTATTGCAAAATGAACAGAAATCACAAACAAACAAAAAAAACCCAAATCCACGTACAATCACTCAACAACCCAGCACCAAAAAAGGAGCGCACAAGCCCCTCTGCCACTGAGCAGTGGGGAGGTGCAGGATAAGGCATTTCCCTGCTCCGTTTCCCACCTCTCTGATCCAGCTACAGCATCAGCGTAAAAATGGCAGCTCGTGGCACACAGCCCTTTGCCCAGTGCGGGCTCTGGCCACTGTCATAGCCAAAGGTGCCACTGCAGCCACCGGAGGGATTTTGGCAGAACAGGGAAGCCCTGTGTTTGCTCCTGGACTGCTTCTGTAGTCTTAATGCATGCCAGGGGATGAGTTTGCTGGCTGCTTTGGCATTTGATGTCCCTCAGATAAACCATGCCTTTGAACCAGCAAGTGTGGCTGATTGTGCCTACCTGGAATGTAGATGGGGAGATGTTTCCTCCTTGCTCCAGTCTGAGTGGACGAACAAGAACGTGCTCGCAACACACCGTGCGTTTGTGAGGGCAGCCGCATGCTAAGCCCAAGATCACAAGCGCAGAACATGTTTCGGGACATACATAGCATCAGCTGTGGAAGACAAGCATGTTCATATCAGCATTCCTCAAAAGATGGGGAGAAAACTCAGAAGCACTGAAGGTTCAAGAAGTATCTTATCTTGATCTCAAGGAACATGATGAACACTCTTCCCCACCTAGGGGCAGATACATGTGGTTTTGCCCTTCACACTTATACAAACAGCTTAATTATCCTCAGAAGCAGGACAAGAAGATGGGGTGAAATTAAAATAATTTCGTTCGGTCTAAGGGTCACCTGGAAACAAGATGCTGAGAGGTATCTGTCGGCAATGCAAATATCCAGGCAAAGAGCTGCAAAAATGGGTGCTGATCCTGCAGGACAGCATCTGTTTGGGATATCCAGGATTTTGAGGGCCTGACTGAGGCAGCGTCAGTCCCTCTTGTGCCCTTGTGCTTGGATGATCAAAGCAAAATATCTGATACAGGCTGTATCAGACCTTCCTCCGGGAGGCACCTGGAAGGAGGTGACCGTGTGCCTGCTGGGATAAGGGACAGGGTTGTGGCAGATGCCTGGCTCTGCCTTGCTTGTGCTAAGGATAAGAAACCAGCCTTCCTTGCGTCCCCAGCCCGGTCCTGCATCCCCTGTGAGATGGTGACCCCCTGTGGAAAGCTTATAGGTTACACATACGAGGCTGCAAGAGGTGAGAGAATTAGCTCAGCACTGGGGAAAGCACTGGGCTTTACTTAGCCCCAGGTATCTGGGACCACTTTTCCCTGCTGGAAATTCATCCATCAGTTTCACTTGCCCTGCTCCTCCCTGCTAACCACGCCATGTCACCTTTCTGAAGATCAGTAGAGACACAAGAGTGGGAAAGGACCACAGCATCACCTTCCACTCATGGCCCATCCCATACAGAGGCAAGAGCCACCAAAAAAGTCCCATCCCAGGCTCTGTGCACCCAGCATTCGGCAACCTCAGCAATGCAATGTCAAGCACATCCGAGCAATCACCAATGGGGAAAGTCACGTACAGCCCAACCCAGGGGTTTGCAGCCAAGAGCAGCCCTCCATCCTGGTCCTGCTCTCCGAAAACAGACACTGGGGTTCTTTCCCAAAGGGCATGAGCAAAGGGAGCCTGCATACTCCATCTCCCTGAAGCTGACATCTTCTGGGTACACAACTCTGCAAGCGAGATCTTGCCATGCTGTGCCTGCACAGGGGCCTGCTCACAGGCAGCATCCCACCCGCAGGAGGAAGCACGGAGGGCCCTGCAGCCCTAGTGCAGAGCAGAGCCCAGGCTGGACCACAAAAAGGAGTGAGTGGGATTTCCTCCAGCCTTTGTGCAGCAGCGGTGCCTTTTTCTCTCTTCCAGTCCTGGGAGACACAAGTGCCAATTGTCAGACGTCATCTGTCTTTCAGGAGGGCTTGTGAGATGGCATCATCCGCAAAACAACACATGCAGATGATCAAGCCCAGGAAAGAGCAGCCCAAATGTCAGCAGAGGAACATTCTGGTCGCATCTGCAGCTTATGGGCTGATTTCAGACCCCGTCACACACCACCTTGCCCAAGGGTAGATATTCCCTCAACATTCCCTATAAAATAAAAACAAAATTTAAAAAAGTAAAAATAAAAATATAAACCTTGCTTGCCTGTGTCAGTATTTCAGACCAAGGTCCAGTCTATACCTCACTGTTGGCTAAAGCAGGGTTTCTGCAGTGCCCTGCTCCCCTCGCAGCTGGTACTTTGGCACCACGTGAACGTTTCAAAGGTGTTTGAACAAGCAAAGTGCTTAGAAGCATCACATCAGGTGACGTACAGCCCCTCGTATGGGGCATCGCCTGGCCCAGCGGTGGATACCAAACACAAAATTCAATGAAAGGCCGAGAAAATATCTGGGACTTCAGGGGGATTCGGGACCCCATCTCAGTGCAAGACCCTTTGCTGTCTGCACTGCCAGTCCCAGGCACTGGAAGCCCCCATAAACAGCAAGGTGTCCTGCCACAGCTCTTGCGTTGGTTGCATGTGCCTTGGGCAGTGTCAGGGTGAAGGAGGAGACGCCAGTCCCACAACCGCTCACCGTATTCACTGACAGGAGTCATCCCCGGGACCGGGCCCTGATCTCCAGCTCAGCCGGCTTAGCATGGCCCTGCTGGCACTGGGAGGGGAGAGGATGCTCACCAGGTGCTGCAGCCCTTTCACAGGTCTCCTCTCAGCAGCACCTGGGCAGCGTTTCTCCTTTAAAGTGCTTGAAGGATAATTGAAGTGCTAAACATTTCTCCAATCCTCTTTAAAAAATAAGAAAAAAAACTTTAAAGCTGGCATGCAGCTTATAGTGCAGGCCCAGAGGCAGGCTCATTTCCAAGGAAGTCACTTCAGTGCACATTATTCCTTTAGATCGAAAATTGTCTTCCACGCCAGGCTCTGCCATGAACATTGCCCCCAGGATGGGCAAGGATGCTGGGGACCACATCCCTGAGCCATGGCTTTGCACCAGCCTGGCACTCCTCGTCCTGTCCCTGCACGGTACAGTGAGCATCGGTCCTGACTGGAAGCCCTCCAGATAGCCAACATATGGGGAGGCAACTTCGTCATCTTCCTTTCTCCCCTCCCAGCCCCAGACACGGTGAAGCACTGAGCGCTTTTCCCCTTCTGAGGACAAGCAGGCTAATTTCAGTGCACTCAGTATAAAATGTGGTAGGTATCTGAAATGTGACAAAAACATGTCAGTCTGGAGCCAATGTATAGTTTCTCACGCACTACTCACTCTCACTACTTACCGATCGAAGTGGCTCTGTTGACAGCCAGCGGATGCTGGGGTTTTTCTAATTGTCAGCACCGCAAACTCAGCAGAGGGTCTGAAAACCTGTCAGGCATTTTCCATCCCGCCTGCCCCCTCACTATCAGCCGAGAAGCTCTGCGGTTAGTACTGAGCTGACAATCCTTGTGATGAGGTGGAAAAAATTGGTTTACGGCAGCCACGGCTCTTCCCTGGAGAATCCTACCCCACCAGACCCAAGCACAGACCAGCCCTTTTTCCTATGAGTCCTGCCTGCACATCAGCATGTCCTACAGTGTGCATAAACCACACTGGCTCCCCCCATGCAGCTCCAGGTACAGTGGACCCCAATGACATCTGCTTGGGGCATTAAATATCTAGCTCTACCCTCCCGTGCTGCAGACTGGGTTTCTCTACAGCAGCTGCTTCCCCCAGTGAGTGCGGGATTTGGGCTTTGGGCTTTCTTTATTCCCATTAGAGGTGGTAATCAAGGGGTCAAAACAAGATTTTTCTTGATTTGTGCTGGGTTGCTGAAAGCGTGTCTGTGCTCCTTTTCCTCTAATATCTGAACTCCGCTGCTTCTTGCTTTCCCAGCAGAAGCATCTGCAAGAAGCATTTGCTATATTTGGGAGAGAGTAGTTTAAAACGGCACAGAGCAAAAAAGTCTCTTGCCAGTTCTCCAACTTCCTATCAAACTGAGATCCCAGAGCCAGTTTTGTTTGAAAGCCTCTGAGCAAGCCAGCTGGGCAAAAAGCATGTCAGAGCTGTGGAAACATTACGTTTCGTTATTCTCTCAACATTTCGCAGAAGAAATAATTTTCACTGAGCCACCTGGGGTGTGCAGGAGACGGACAAAGTGTCGGATTGAATAGGAAAAACATTTCCAACTATGTTATCTGGCTAACACAGAAAGCAGTGAAAAGACCTACTATTGAGGGAGGAAAAACAGATAATTAAAAATCCGTAGTCGTCTTAACAAGTCCCATGAGTTTTAACAAGGGAAGGTCAGTGTAATTAGCCAACCTGCCCAGCCAAGCCATGCTCAGAGGTCCAAAGCTAATTTTGTCTTATAGGCTACTGCTTTTCTTGAGGGGAGCCTGTTCCTGAAGAGTTCCCAGACATCCCTTCTTGGACCAGCCCTGCGGCCCCCAAGTACATCAAATCACACCTCTTCACAACTGGAGCTTGGTACATCCAGCTTCACCCAGACAAGCTGCAACATGGTATGTGAAGAACATCTTTTCAACTGGCTCTGGTGCCCCCCCTCCTCCAGAGAAGATGTGCTCCAAAAGAGCATGGCTGCATTTGCAAACCGAAGTCACCCAAAAAGCCCAGCCAAACTTTTCTCCGGCCTCTTCCTCATCAGCACGGTTGGTTTCATCCAGCTTGGCTGGCCATCAACGAGCTAACGCCAGGCTCACTAACCACAGAAGTCTCCTGATGCTCCTGTGGGGGGGAAAATCACTGTGCTTTTGGCCTTTGGTACCCAAAGGTAGGCACTTCCCTGGGCAGCTGCTTAGGATGGGTCCTGGCACAGCTCGTCTTGCACTTTGGTCAACCCAGGACTACAACAGTGATGGAGCAAACAGCAGGTGAAGAGAGACGGTAACCAGCCCTGTAGCTGTCGTGGCTGCAGTGTGATGGAGGGTGGCGTTTCATTTTTCTCTCTGTCATGTAGAAATTCGCAGCCTGGCAGAACTCGTCACTGCAGCGATTCAATCAGGAGATGACAGAGGGTTGAAGAGGTTCAGAGAGAAGTGGTCCATGCTTCCCTCATCAGTAGCGAGGGCAGGATGTCTCTGCATGGGAGACCTTTGAGGGTGACAGCAGTAACCTCACCGCCCACTCCACAGTCAAGGGAGGGCGACATTACTGGGAATGAGGAGGATTCAGGCTTCGCTGATGTTAATGCCACAGCTTTTAAACCCTTCTTAGCCGCTTCTGGCACTTGGAAATGGTAACGTTTATCCAGGGATGTCAGGGCTTCCCTCCTTGGCCCCATAAGGAGGGAAGAAAACCACTGCTCACCTGTGCAGATGGGGGGACTTAAGCTAGGACAAGGGAGAGGGGTATGCTTAGTGTAAACATCACTACTTCACCTGAAACCATTCTTTTCTTGCTAACTTTTATATTCAAGATATGAAATCAATTCCCTGGCCAGGCCTGAGTCCCAGTTTCTTCTGCAGCTGGGGGTAGTGCCCTTTGTGGTACCTGTACTCCACAGGAGGGCAGAGAGGATCCTGCTGGGTTTGGCTTGTCTATGGGATCATCTTGCAGCTGAGTACATGCACACACTTACTTCAGAAGAGTCCCTTAGGGAGAAATTTTCATTTTTTAGCACTCATATTGGTTCCTATCTGCTCACATGCTTTTTTTTTAATTGATATAACGTTTACACACCTAGATTTTATTTTAAGCTTCTTTTGTTTTTTCCCCTGTCATTCTTCAGGTTAAGGGGAGAGGATGAAGTGATGTTGCCACACAGTGTCCCCTACAGACTGTTGCTATGAACAGCCAGGACGCCTGTTTGCAAGGTGAGTGGCAAGAGCCACCTCCAGCGCCACCCACCCGCAGACATGGGCTAGGAGGTAGGTACAGGGAGGAGATGCCTTCTCTTGCTGATGATGGTCTCACCCCAGCTACAGCCAGATCACCCCGGGGTGCTCAAAAGAAAAGGGGTGGAGATGGCATGACACAAGATATGACGTTTCTCGGCTGGTGGGGAAGAGGGGACAGTGCCTCCCAGCAAGGCACGGTACAACGAGGACATCGTGAGTCACTGGTGGTTTTTCCCCAGCTGGAAGCAGAGAAAGGTTTCCCCATCGTCAGTCCTACACACACACATACCCACACCCACCTCTGGCAAGGTCAGAAATAGCACCCAGCACACACCGCAACACTCATGCACTGGCTTATCATGGAGATGAGCGGCTGAGCTTCTCCTTTTCTTCCCTGTTGCAAAATCCTACAGTAGGAGCCTACCAGCTCACAGAGGTTGAGCAATGCCATGCAAGTGAGTAACGACACAGAAAAGAGGCTTCAGCAAGAGTCACCTCGAGCCCCGGGTCCTGCCCCAGGGTCCACCACCACACTGAGCCATGTCCCATGTCAGAAGGGGACAGCAAGGAGACGCTCATGAGGGATTTGCACAGTGGAGCCTGCAGGTTGGCTGCTCTTCTCACTCAAGCCAGGTGGGCACCAAGAGTCCTCCTCACCCCTCCTTGCCAAGCCTGGGACCATGCTGCCTGGAGAGGAGAACCAGGCACCTGCCCTCCCACCTTCTCACCAGCGGGCCACAACCAAACCTGGGTGACAAGAGTCATGGAGGGGCCCAGCATCGTTAGCAGTGACCTAACTTAGGACACTTTCCTGCTCAACCCTGCAGAAATGATCTCCAGATCACTGTTGCATCCCGCAATGAAAGGGATCTGAAGTCTTACCTCTCAGGTGTCGTCATCAAGAGATAAAGCACCAAGATTCAAAATAGGATGTGGGTTTGATCAGTAAATTTGATCTCCTGAAGGATCCACACTACAGTGATTCTAAGGCATTGCATGTTAACGATGAATACAAACAACCTAGCATCTTCAAACACTCACTAAGAGGTCTCCATGCCTTAGGCTAAGCAATACTGTACATCCCGAGCGCATGCATGCTGGCAACAGCACTGGGCGGCCCAGCCCTAGGGCTGCAGGGCTGCAGGGTGACCTGGATCCTCACATGGTCATTTGCTTTCATAATTGCAGGGAATTGCAATTTAGGCTGTGTGCAGAGAGAAGCGTCTGTACCTGGCAGGAGGGCTGATATAGCTTCAAGGACCTCAGAAAAACCCTGCCGGGCCATGTCCCAGGGAGCAGCACGAGGAGTGGATGAGCCAGGAGCTGAGGGGACTCCAGCACTGGCCATGCCCTCCCCAACAGGGCACAGTCCCATGGGGTCTCAGCATGGCCAGTAGAGCCAAGGGTGGGACAGGATCCATCAACAGCCCCAGACACAGCAAGGGGACGAACCGCAACCAGGGTCCCTCCAGGGAGCCCAATCTGGAGCACAAGAAGGGGCTGGAGACAAAGCTACAAGGCAGGTCCAAGGTCCATGCAGCAGCCAGGGCTGGAGATAAGGACATATCTAATGCAGCTCAGACAGGGACAGGGGACCCAGGCTTAAGCTTAAATAAGGTCTTGGGCCATGGGCAGAGGAGGTGTGTGGGTGAGGGTCCCAGATAAGGTAAAAAAGCCAAAGGCAACCTGTACTGCATTTCTCAACACTGTCTGAGCTCTTCAGTTCTTGTGGTAAAGCTGCTTTTTATCACAGACTCTCACACATATAAGATGCCCTTCAAAAAAGCCAGCTAGGCTGAATGCTGCCAGCCTGGTCAGGTGGGATCAACACTTCTGCTTGTTCATGCTAGCAAGAATATAGCCCCATTGTCTTCAACTAAGCATGCTGTAATTGTGGCACACCGGTAATGCCCACAGACTCCAAAAACATCATGACTTTCACAGCTCTGTACCTCAGCTGTGCTTTGCAGAGATGGGAGCTACAAGTCCATGTGAGTACAGCTCTGCAGGTGCAGGCACTGCTAATGAGAGCTACGCTTCTCAACCAGTTGGCCCTAAATCTCTCCCTGAGTCCCAGAGCCAGGAAAAAGCTTTGGGTTCATGAGATGTAGCAGCAGCAAAACTCTGACCCTCCTAAGTTTAAGGAAGCATGACCCCAGAATTGATCTGTCAGATGCAAGCAAAGCATAACAAGAGACAACATGAAATAAGCACTTCCCTGGTCACTCGTTGTCCTGGTTTCAGCTGGGATAGAGTTAATTCTCTTCTTAGTAGCTGGTACAGTGCTGTGTTTTGGATTTAGTGTGAGAATGATGTTGACAACACTCTGATGTTTTAGTTGTTGCTAAGTAGCGCTTATCAAGTTAAGGACTTTTCAGTTTCCCATGCTCTGCCAGCAAGCAGGTGTACGAGAAGCTGGGAGGGAGCATAGCCAGGATAGCTGACCCGAACTAGCCAAAGGGCTATTCCATACCATAGAAGGTCATGCCCAGTATATAAACAGGGGGGAGTTGGCCAGGAGGAGTGGATTGCAGCTCGGGCATCGGTCAGCGGGTGGTAAGCAACTGCATTGTGCATCACTTGTCTTTTCTTGGGTGTTACTTCTTTTTTTTTGGTTATATTCCTTTTCATTACAATTATTATTATAATATTATTATTAGTCAGTAGTGTATTTAATTTTACTTTAGTTATTAAACTGTTCTTACCTCAATCCATGAGGTTGTTTTTTTTTTTCCTCCTCCCCACCCCACTGGGAGGGGGGAGGGGGAAGCAGCTGCGTGGTGCTTAGTTGCCAGCTGGGGTTAAACCACGACACTCGTTCACATCTGTCACCGACATTTGAAAAAGTCAGGCAGCAAATGCAGCTAAAAATGAGGGCTCAGTGTTCAGCTGACCGAGCTACCACCGGCCAGCCAAGCAGAAAGACCTGCCAAGCAAAATGTTCTTGGCAGGGGAACTTCCACTAATGCTCTAAGCCTGTTGCAAATGCAAAGTAACACAGCCCACAGTGGAAGGTGCTTAAATTAGGTCAGGGTTTTTTGGCATTTGCTCCAAGTGAAGAGCACGTAGGGACAATCACCAAGGCTGATACTCAGCAGCTTGTGAGGATGGGGTAATCTGTGCCATTCATTCGTGCCCTTAGTCATTGGCATTTCAACATGAAAATGCAATACGTTTGAATTCAGAAGCTCATAACACTCAAACTCTCATTTTCTCTGGCACAGCCACTCTTTTCCCACATGCTGTTCAGAGCTGCTGGCTAATAAATACAGCTAAAGTGGTGGAAATGCCTGGTTACGTCCATCTGCATCCTCATTTCTTGCCTAGTCTCCTTACTAAGGAGACCAGTGCAATTACCCATCCAGGCCACAAGCCAAGATGATAAAAGTGAAACCCACCAAAAGCATGATGGTGCCCCTTCATCACTGCCTAGTGCTTGTATAGACAGACTGGAAAACAGGGAATAAGCATGTACGAAAGGAGTAGTTAGAAAAAATGACAAGTGAGGGCACCTGAGCAGCTTGGCACCAGGATTTCCTCGGTCAGCAGGGTTACTGACCTAACGACACAGCAGACAGACACCTGCAGAGTCACTGACCTGGCTGGCAAGAGAAACGGGCCATCTTCATGCACAGCACTCAGAGGGAATGGGGCAATGATGGTGGGGAAGCAGGAGGAACAATTCCTATCGGATCTGAGCACATCCTGGATGGAGATCCTTGGTGTCGGGCAACCAGCTCATCCCCCTGACAACATGAATCAAGATCTGGCCTCGTGCTCACCACAAGCTCATCAAACCCCGGCAATGATGGGAAGTGGCATCTCCCTTGGGAGAAAGAGCAACCCACAGAAGATGCACTCCTAGGGAGCTGTACTTCCCACTAGAAGCTTGTTTTCTGGTTGCTCTCTTGTTTTGCTCTCCTTCATTAGATCCGAGCCCCCCATGCCCAAAGATGTGGTTGTGTTAGCTCTCGTCAAGATAGCATTTTTTAGGCAAAGAATAACAGCATCCTTACACTTCTCACCTCAAGCTGCTTTCTCCAGCCATCAGATCGCTTCTGCAGCTCTTCTCTGCACCCCTCCCACCTTCCTTTCACGACAGGACCACCAGACCTGGGCACAGGACTCCTGGGCTTGAGGATTAACATAAGGCATGACAGAACACTGGACTCACTTTATCCCTGGGCGAGATTTATGCCAAAAGGAAGATGTTTACTTCAAAACATGGAAAAGCAAAGACACAAGATAAAGTAAGAAATGCACTATTAGGACTATGCAAAACAAGAAGCATCCCCATTGTTCACCTCAGCACTTTCACCCACTCCCAAGACTCCTTCTCTTGACCTGGCACCTTCCCCTACTACCTGAAGATGAAATTTCTTTCAAGGGGATCCTGCTCCTTCCTTCCAGTCTTCCCCCATGAGTGAAAACCAAAAGACCCCTCCTATGCACGATCCCAAGTTCCAGTCTCACTTGCCTTCTGCCCAGGGAAGCTTCCTTGTCTCTTTTGGTTGGGTTCTGGGATGTCACATCACAAGACATTGAAAAGCTACATTTTTTTTCCTGATCTGGAGCTGTCTTTCCCTATGACACTCACTCCAACCCCAAACATGGTGCCGTACTTATCGAAACTAGCAGCAATGCACTTGACTGAGTGAAATACCCCACCAGGCTCGTACATGCACTTGAGGGTTGCTTCTGGGGAAAAATTCACGCTCGCAGAACAAAGCCAGGTTTTGTGGACAATACCCATTTGCTGTAAAACTACACTGGCTGATAACAACATTTCTTTCTTTCTTATCAGTTATCCACTTAACACCAATTACTCACTTTCCTATTATTTTTGCACTAGGCTGTCCTCAGGCTAAATAGGTTATGGGTGTCAGGGTCATCTGTCCTTTCGCATGCAGGCACAACATCCCCCATTTCCCTGCAATACAAATTCGTCACAGTTTAATAGGAAACACCTCAGCCAGTTCTCTTAAGAGTTCTTAGCTGCTGGTCCTCTCTGCCCACTGATTTAAAGGTATTTGTCTAGATCAGACATCATTCAAATCCCCCCCAGTTAATACACCACCAGAGTATAGTTCAGTCTCCCCCCAAGACAGGTTTGTCACTGATTCACTCCAGGCATTTCTGCACCCATCTCTGCTTGTAAACAGAAGCTGTCATGGGTCAGTCACACATGCCAAAGAAGCTGTTCCTCCAGCTCCACTATAGTTTAGGTTACAAATGAAGTGAGCTATGCTACTGCTTGGACTGGAAGGAAAGCCCTATGGCTTTCCACTCAGAGCTTCTAGCTCAGAAAAAGCAGGGCTACAACCTGCAAAGACCAGATGCCACAGGAAGGAAAGGTTCCTAAAACACCTCAAAGGCAGTGCAGGAAGACACTAGAGTGGTTAATTCTCACACAGCACAGCTACATAAACACATGCAGCCTTGCAACAGAACAGTATAGCAGCCAGGACCTGAAACGATCACAGCCTTAGCACAAGCTTTAGCTAATCTTCCCAAGATCAAGTGTTGTATACTGCAGTGTTTTCAAAAGCAGAGTGTTTCTTCAGTGAAAACAGCTGAGGACTTCCATCTCTCACTCAAAACCAGAGGCCAGGTTAAGGGACAAGGAAGCATGGTTTACCTCCCCTGTGATCAAGACCCCACATTCCTTCTCACCCCATTCTTTGGGAATGATAGACTAGGTCACAAATAAAAGCAAACCCTCCCTCCAAGACAGCAGAAGTTCAAATGAAACCACACACCACAGCAATTATTCAGTAAGTTTTTATGTTTACAATAGTCACTTAACAGGGGTACCAAGTTTTTTTTATCAGAATTCTGATGTTGAAGTTACTTCATTGGGAAAGCTGTAGGAAGACCAAAACAGCTGCTCTAAAATGTAATTACAAAGAAAAACAAAGTTGAGATCATACTGTGCTTTAAAGGAAAGTTACATAGTTTAAATTGCATAGCACAAGCAAACATAAGTAGCTGAGTTAACAGGCATTGATAAAGCCCATCAATTTGTGTTATTGCTTTTTTTTTTTTCCTTTTAATCTGAGCAACTGGTTGCTGGTCTCTGCTGGAACCAAGGTAGGCTTATTGGCAGCTACTGTCCAGTAGTTTAATTTCATTTAGCCAAGGAACAGTGTACACTACAAAGTTGCAAACAGTGTGCTAAGGAGAGAAAGAAAAAAGCAGTTATCAGATTAAGAGCATAAAACAGTGTCATTGACCATTGTTGTACACTGATTTACTACCCCACATAATCCAGAATGTATGCCACTCCTGTGGCTCTCTAGATTTGCACTCTCCTGACAAGTATTCTGGAATACCACTCTTGTTAGTACCTGCTCAGGATGAATCACTTCTCTCAAATAAACACTAACAGACAAGCTGAGCAGTCAGGACTTCTGAAGATCAGGTTACCTCCTTTACCCATTCACACACAGGTAAGCTTTCAGCATGGGCAATACTCAAACATAAGCTCTCAAGCACAGGTAAGCACACCTGCACAGCTAATCTATATGTGCATGTGTCAAATCATTGCAGCTGTCATAACAGTACACACAAGTTTCTAGCTAGGTGCTTAACAGATCACTTGTGCGCAGTTACACTTCTGATACATGCAGGCAGAAAGGGCATGTACACAGAGAAGCTAAGCCTATCACTGTGATTAATAGAAGTAATGAAGTACTATGGAAGAACTAGATGTAGGCCAGATCAAGGCAGACATATTTGGTGCTCATCTGAAAAGCTAAGTACTCCTTAAAGAGCATTGCTATTAGACAAAACTCCTGTGTAACACCTTGGTGGGCACAGAGAACAGTGGTAATCTGTCTCTTGTCATCAGTGTTTAGCCCAAGGCACTATTCACAGTAATGTATGTCCCCCAGGACAGTGTGTCAAGTCAAGCATGTTTACATCACCATGGGACAAGAGGAGCCAAGAATGTATTGGGACTCAGGACACTGGACTGAGAGCCAGGAGACCTGTAGGCTTGGCAGAGTTTCCTCCACATATCCTTGTGATCCAGACCACAAGCACTTTTTAAGAGGATTGAGGCACACACAGTCCTCCATGCACTACAGCCTCAGATCCCCAGTTACAAAACAGGCTCGCCCTCTCTGTCACCATCATCTGGCAAAACAAGTTCTGCATGGGCAGTATCTTGTTAAGTGTAAAGGCATGAGATCTCTGATCTTGGCTGGGGCAGACAGGGGACACTGCCCATACCTCTCTGTACTAAGCCAACCAGAGGGAAGGGGTTGGAAACCCAGGGGCCAGCATGCTGTGCTCTGGAGCCTACCTTAGCCATCTGCGGCGCATCATGGAAAGCACAGCTCTGGAGATTGGTTGCTGGCTTTGGGCAAGTTGTCCGGCCGATCTCAACTTTCATTATGTACTTCATTCCAGCCACAATCTGCAACAAGACAAGTGGGCAGAAGCAGCTTTATTTGCAGCACATACAGAAGGGCTCTCTGATGAGAGAAGCCTAGCAGAAAGGCAGACAGTTTTCTGGTTACATGATGGAAACCAGACTCCAAAAGTACAGAGGGGATTGTGTGTGGCAACCTCCACAGAAGAGGCACCGGGCACCCTTTCAAAAACAGGAAACACAATCCAAGTAAACAAGTCTCACAGTGCAGCTTCCTTAGTCGGTAAACAGAGACATGTTAACTCATCAGCAGCGTAAGGAAGTTACTAGCTTCTTCAACAACACACAGCAGTCGAGGGCATTCAGACTGACAAGAGCCAAGCTATAAAAAAAGGTTTTTATTCACCTTCTGTGGAAAAAAAACAGCTTGAACAACCCCTCAAGCTTGAGGCCTGCTCCTTCTCCAAAGGAATCCCACAGGCCTCATTTTCAGCTGCTCCCCAAAAGGTGCCAGGGCCGACCCTAACGCCGCCCCCAGCCCAGGGCCCGCCCGGCCGCCGCCGTTTACAAGCCCGTCCCGGCGAGGGGCCGGGCCGCCCCGGCACCCACCTGCCTCTGGGCGCTGATGATCCGCACCACCCGGCTGGAGTACATGTCGTTGCTAGCCTTGTTGTACTCCGCCATGGCGAACTGCAGGGCCCGCCGCAGGCCCTCGTCGTTGTCGGGGATGTCCACGGGGCCCCCCACGAGCGACGAGCGGCGCTCGCCGGCCAGCACGGCGCCGGCGAACATCAGGGCCGCAGCCAGCAGCGCCACAGAAAGCCCAGCTCCCGCCATGGCCGCACACTCTGCCGCCCTGCCTCCAGCCGCCGCCATTTTAAGGCCGGCGGGGCGGGGCGGGGCGGGCCGCGGCCCAAAACACACCGCCCCGTCCCGCCGCGTCCCGCCCCTCCCTTCGGCACGGAGCCCGCCGGCGGCGGCAGCGCTGCCGTGCGCCCACCGCCCCGCAAGCGTGTGCCGTCGGGATGGGCAGTGTCGGCCTTTAGGCCCCAGACCAACCTGTGCACCGTCAGGCTGTCTGAGGCGCAGCCCGAGCGCCAGGCTAGGCTGCCTGACGCCAGGCTTCCCTGTGAGGGGGCTCGGGGTGCCCTGGGACAGGCTTTATAGCCAGGCAAGGTACCTGATCAGAAGCTCCCCTCCGAAGCCCCTCTTGGTGCTGCTCTCTTGTCTCTTCAGAAAGACCAGCGCTGTGAGGAGGAGAGGGTTTCAGTAACCCCTGAAATCTCTCTGTGCTGGGGAAGGGCCTGTGCCCTAAAGCCATCTTGCTTGTGGAAACACACCTGCGTGCCCTGTCCCTCGGGGAGGGGACAGGAGGTAGGTGAGGACGTGGCACTGGCATTACGCTGCCCACGGCCTGCCAGAGGGGTACAGGCGGAGGAGGATGTTTTCCCGCACGGGTCCGGGAAGTTGGAGACTTTTTCCAGGCTCTGCCTCCTCGTGGGTTATTCTAGCACTTAATTCCCTCTACTGCAAAGGGAAAATAAAACCCACAGAGCATTTTAAGCTACAAATGTGGCTCCCAACACAAAATGCCATGTGTCATTTCCTGTATCTGCCTCCACAGCATTGCTGTTACCTTATCTACACTAATTGCTCCGCTGAAGGTCAGAGGGGCATCTGTGGCAGGGGTGGCTTCCCAGACAGATCGCTTAACTTCCAGTCTCCTCTCGTAACCACAAGCCTGTCTCCCCCATCCCATCAGGAACCCTAAGTTTGGAAAGACAAGACCTAATATAGCATGAGGGAGCTAGCTCCAGTGAGATTTACGGCCTCGTGGAGTTGTTAGGCTAAGAGAAGGTGACATTTTGCGCCTGAATATCTATAGCATGCCTTATAATGAAAAGGAAAGGGCTTGTGCGCTGACTAGAAAGGCTGCCTGCATGCTAGCAATATCCAGCATGAGAGTTATCACTGGAAAAATCCCCATGGTTGGCAACAAGCTGTGAAACTAATTCAACGACAACAGGGGGTTGGGGTAGTTTTTACAGCTAGAGAAAGGCATGAGCACCACCGAAAGCACCAGAGAGGGGACCAGGACGTGGGTATTGGGACGTAAGCCAGAGCTGCTAGCAGCTGCAGGAGTCTGTCTCCATTTACCTTTTCCCTAATTGGCCTTGGGTCCAGACTGGATCAGTTTAAAACTCAAGGTTAGAGCTCGTCTAGTGTCTTTAGGGGCGAAGGCTCTCTTTTGCACTGTCAGTGACTGCTGCCAATGGGAACAGCCGGCTCTGGCCTAAATCAGTCACTGCACCTCCAATGTACCTGCCAGGTCTCTTCCCACTGCCCTGTGCCGGCCCTGCCAGCTCAGGCCTCCATCAAGCAGTGCCCCGGCTCCCAGCTGCTGGAGATACTCACCAGCCCCACGGAGCACATGGAGGGATCTGTGCCTCACACTACCGCACAAGGGAAGCACCGTGAGAGGGAAAACCAGTGCCTTTGGGATTCAGGGAGCTTTGACTTTGCAGGCAAACAAGCAAGCAAAGTCTTAGCTCTGCTTGGGTCACCTCATTGAAGTTAGGGTATCCAGTGTGGCTTAAACTCACACTGGCAGGCAGTAAGTCAGCTCTCGGTACAGTCCTGGTGATCTCATGGTTATTTCTGCAAGTGGACATCGTGCGAGGTACAGGATGACACAGCTGCATTCCCTCTCACCTCTGCTTCAACGCCACAGCATGCCCCTTCAGCCGGCCCTGTTCTGCCTCAGAAACCCAGGGTTTCAGTTTCTTCTCACATGCCAGTCTGTCACTGGCCCAATGAATAAGTGATGCCACAAAGCCACTCCAGCAGAAAAGACTAAGGAAGCAGAGGAGACTTGCTTCAGTAATGTGAGGGGTGGTGACACCTTTCGGGATGAAAAGCTTCATTCCCCTCCTTAGGCAGATAATCATTCATACACTATGGAAGAGGCTCAACACAGACAGGGACCATCCTCTCCAAGACAGGGACCATCTTGCCCCCAGAGAGGCAACAGCCTGGGCACAGATGTGGAAAAGTTTCTGTCTTGAGTTTTATGAAGCGGAGCCTTCAGCCTGGGTTTCTTCTCTCCCTGGGAAGTGCCCTATGTACTGGCTCCTCACAGGTAGGTAAGTATCTCTATGGAGTTTCAACCAAAAGTTTCCTCCTCATCAAACCACTGCCTACAGCTTCCCCAAGCTACAGCTAAGGCAAAGGAACGTTTTCCAAGGAATAATTCCCAACCCCTTCCCGCACTCTGCAGACAGGCTTTCCAGAAATGTTCTCTGCCCTCCTGCTCACACCACCAACTTTTGAACCTAGAGGCAAATTTTACATTCAGTTTGAGAGAGGCAGAGAGGTCTCAAAGACTGCAGCTCACTGGCCACAAGCACTGCATGGCCGGGGAGAGCAATCCCATTGCCAGTAGCAGCAGCACTGCCTGGTCTGCCACACCCTGCTTTTTCCCAAAAAAAAGTGCACTGGGCACTTTGACATTCTGTCACTGTCATACTTAAGGTCACTGATGATCCTCACTTAGAATTTCCTCCCCAGGTACAAGTCAAGCCAAGCAAAGGAGTCTGCTGGATTTGCAGCTCAGAAGTCAGCTTGGCCCCTTTCTGCCAAGTGACTTAGCCAGGTGCTAGAGGTCCTGAGCGCTGATGGTCCTCGAGCATCCATATCAAAATTCCCTGTTCTCTCCCCTGGTCCTTCTGCATTCCTGCTGCCTCCCACAGAAAACAGAGACATATCTGGAGACCTGGTGGATGCCTGACAGCTTTTTTAAATGTCTGAAAGGATTTGCACATTGGTCAATGTCATATTATCCTCTTCCTTGGTCAGCAACACTTCACTCGGTTGAACACATACAACTGCTGAAAGCAGAGCTGGCCTTATGCTCAGCTGTGTCAAACTCTGGAGTTTCATTGGTGCCAGGATTTCTCTTTGTCTTTCCTAACAGATGCACCAACATTTATTCTGCAGAAGGGTGGCTGACAGAGTCCCTCGTTGACACAGTTCATGCCTTGCTCCGCTGTGCAGAATGGCTAAAAAGGTAAACTTGCCCTTCGGAGTTCCTGGTTCTCCAGCTCGGGCAGTGCCAGACGGACCCTGCAGACCCACAATGAAAACAGAAGCAAGCTGCGTTTGTTGACTATTGCCAGTCCAAACCTCACAAAATCAAGACTTGAACCAAAGCAATTTTGAGAAAAAAAGACTTAGCAAAAAAATGATGCTCTACAATCGATGAATAAAGAGGACCTTGTTCATGAAATAAAACTGCATTTGTCCTTTTGTTTCTGAAGGGCGCAACCATTTTTCTCTATCATCAGAGGTGCTTTCTTTTAATAAAAATAAAACAGAAATTCTCAAATAACCAGATGACCAAATGAGCCGGTAATTTAAGGAATATACCAAGCAGCAGGAGACTTGTGATAACATTGCAAAAGTTTGTAATACTGTGTACTATCAGTATAACCAGAAAAATAGAGTTTTAGTGTCTTCTTACATGGTTGGTTCAACAGCATTTGTGCAATATCCAATATATTTTCATCTACCTTTTTGTCTATTTTTCAATTTCACTCAGGACTGGTGAGCTTTTTATGTTACCAGGCATACTCGTTTCCCCAGATAACTGCTACATTCCTTGCCCTTGCTGTTGACATCCCTCATCTCTCTTTTAACATCCGAAGGAACAATTATAGATGTCTCTACTCAGTAGCTATCTGAAAAGCTCTGGAATACTGTGACATGTCTTTCAAAGTGCAATTAGACAAGGACGTTTGAAAAAGCAGCTAGTCCTTTAATCAAGAACAAAAGTTTCTTCACAGAGCTGAACTCTGAATGACCCTCAAGAGAGTAATTACTGTGATAAAGGCAGGAACAATGGGAAAAGCATGATCGAACACTAAACATCTGGTTTCAATTTCTCTTAACTGAGGGACAGTAGGCTAAATCTATGCTGGGGTCAGTGCTTTGCATCCTGCTAAGTGAATCTAGAGCAGCAAAGGGTGAGATGCTGACATGGTTCCCCCTTCTCCCACCGCGCTGTGTAACTAACACAAGATGATGGAAGGGAGGCGTTTCGTAAAAGGATCGCTTTCAAAGGCTGAAAGCCTCTTGAGCAAGATAGTCAGCAGTTTATGAGACGGGGCTGAGAGTGATTCAATACCAAAGGCAAAGCCGTTTCACTGCTGTTGAAGAGTGCCCTCTGCTTACGGAAATGAACCCATCCCATACCAGCTTATATTCCGTAATGGTGGGAGAAGTAAGGAGCCTCTGCCTTCCCTCTAAACTCATGGCCACCTCTGTCCACTCCCTGCTCTGGCATGCAGAGGCATTTTTTTTCAGGAGAGGAATGGAGGCAATGCCATGACTTGTCCACACAAGGAAAATCAGGGCCCTCTATTCACTCTCAGCTTCAAAAGGGGGGTCTCCGAAATCTAGGCAGCTGATTTGAAAGTCCCCAGGGAACCAGGACCACAGCCACATCTCTTCTGCATGTACACACGCCTTCACATGCTGGCAAGCTCTCGCCACAAGCAGCCAGGGGTGGCTTTTCTGGATAGACTGCAAGGCAATTCTTCAGCTGAAAAACACTATGTGCCAGGACAGGCTTCAAAAGCACCGAAGGGCTGCTCTGAACATATTTCAGTCCTGGCAGTACAACCGGATCAGTAAAGACCCTCCCTCCAGTCCTTCCGAGACACAACCACACTTCCTTTGCTCTTCACAGTAGCCTGGAAGGAGCTAATGACTGCCTACTTTAAATAAATTTAGCACTTAGTGCTGAGTGCACCTTTCAGGCAATTCAGTGGGAACAGAGCTATTAGGAAACATAGGCCCTCAATCTAGGTGTTGAGCTCTCTTGAAAGCACAGCCCTAGATTTCTTGGGAACAGGAAAAGAGAAAATAAACAACAGGAAGAAAGTACAAGTAGCACCGAGCCCTGTTCAGTCACTGGCAGGCACTTTTAGGAATTAAATGCCAACAACTCTCAGGACTGATCTCAATAAGGTCAATGATTATCACCCTCTGAGATGGAGGTGAGCTGGGGGGAGCTACCCAGCTCTCTCTGCTGAGTCCCATGCTGCTCACATCACTTGTGGGATGACAGCATCGCCCGATTTGAATCCCTTTCCCTTACGCCAATGCAGAAGATAATCTGCCTCTAAGAAATGGGTATTTGCATACAAACATCTGCTTTAGTAATTACTGATGTTAATCTGCCTTTGTGCCCACAAGGGAAGGCATTATTGTTTTACAGGCAAGCAGTAAATAAAGTAATTGCCAGCAGAAAAGCTGCATTTCAAATAACTGCAAGCAATCAGTTATGGTCAGATTGTGCAACTGAAGCAATGAAACCACGGTATTGACAGTGAATGCTGATTTACGTGAAGTACTGGTGCACTTGGGATGTTAGCAAAAAAAACCCCTACACCAGCATCCCTTTTTACTCTGAGAAATATAAATGCTGGCACAGCGATAGCATATATTCAAAATTATCGCCAGAGATTTTATGCAATCTGGTGCCTTTCACTGCTGCATTAGCTTGTATTTACTAAGAATAATTCGGCCATTCCCTTTTCTTCTGTATTCTTCTTCTTATGCATTTGTTCGCCTTAGCCTGCAGGAGAAATAGCTTTCCTGCTTAAGATTTGTATTCATTAGTTCTTACTAGATGTTTTTTTCTTCCCCAGGAATTGTTTGGTTCAGAGCTGACAAGAAAATGAGTTCTGTCCTCGGTCTCCAATCCAATCAGAAGCGCAAACCACATGTTTAAGCTTAGCTTCTGAAGAATACTAGTGACTTCACACAGCTAAAAATAAGCCTAAAATTAAGTGTATGTTTGTGTGCTGTGCTGAAACTGGCCCTCCAGCAGCCTGCTGGGGTACTGTCCATTCCTGTCTCTTCCAGCAGCAAGCTCTGAAGTTGGAGTGAAACAGTCAGATGTTTCAACAAAAGTTTGCTTAGTGGAGAAGAAAAGCCAGGCTATAAAGAAGGAGTATTTCTTCAAGTTTGGGCCACAGTCTGCACACAGCAGAGAAACAGAGTGTAGCAAAGAAGCCTGAAAAGACTAGAGCTCATGCTCTGAGGCTTCACAGGTCCCAGAAAGCCCAGAGGGGAAAGAGTTTCCTCTACAGTAGCATGATGTCTGTGCAGAGTTCCCCCAGGCTCCCCAGGAGAAGGTGGTTCACTAGCCACACCACTTCTGTCCTCTCTATAAATCAAATCACTCCTGTCCTCCCTTGACAACGGCTCATAGCCATAACTTCAGTACTGCTAAGTCCAAGGGCTTTAGGACATAGCACAAATTTGGGTGTTCACCAAGCATGGTATCACCCCTTAACTCTACATATACATATTTATGATGAAGGTCCTTTCTGGGGAGCAAGATTACAAATCCCTAATTGTGGGTTCTTGCAAGCATTAAAGGGCCATCGAGAATCTCAAGTTTTTGTCGGTTGAAGTGAGCTCCTCCGCTATGTTCCCAGCAGAGCCAAGCCAGCTGGCAGCCAGATGCCAGACTGCTTTGGGTTGCACAGCACTGTGCAGACAGACACAACAGTCACAACTGTTTGTTGTTCTCTGGTTTGGTTTTTTTTTGAAGAGACAACTGTTGTGCTATCAAGTAATTGCATTGATTTCTTGTTGGAAGACAAACCAATGGTACACAGCCTGGATGTACTCACAGTCCCCATATACGTACAACCTCTGTGCTAGGTTTTGAAGTGGTTACGGTTTCTGTCTGCTCAGCATTTCAGAGCAGCAAATTCTGCCTGGTTAAGGCTTTTTTTGGTATGGGGAAGCAAAACTCTGGTCTATGAAAAATCTGAGTGCAGAGAACAGCCTGTTCTCAAGGGGTTGACTTGCCAGCATGATTCCTGGCTGCTTCTCATTAGAAAGGACTTAAGCTCTTTTCTACATTGTGCTTGTTGGATTTGAAGCATTGGGAAGGGGCAGGGACATTTATTATGTTTAACAACTGCAAGAGAGAAATCTGTAGGAAGTCAAGGTAGCTTGCAAACAAAACCAGACAGTCACCCATACCAGACAAGCTGGGATACTTGGCTGCTGAGATTTTTCCCTCAAGAGAGAAGTGAAATTGTGAACAACCCCAAAATTCACCCAGCCAGCTGTTCACACGCTGCTCTACACGTGTACATTCAGCAAAAAGACCAGCCCACTCCAAAACATCAAAGGGCCTTTCAGAAGAGTACATATTGTTGTACATAAATAAGAGTACCACATCTATTATCATTAATTAAACTAATACATAGAAAGTTCCCACAGTTAATCCTTAGGCCATGCTGCATCCTACATTTATAGCTAGCCATCCTTCAGGTTTCAGTAAGCTCAAGCGCACAAGCAAAGACTCACTTTCAGAGCAGTACTTTTACTCAAACAAGAATATGGTTATTTGTGAGCAAGCAAGACTGCTTCATATCCAGTGGCTGGCGGTCAGTTCGCTCCAGTTCAAAAGTTTCAGTCATCCAAGTGGGGAGACAGAAAGCCAGATCACAGCATGCAATGCAGCTGACACAGACCTGTAAAATGCCACCAGCACAAACCTTGAAGAGGAACCTTAGAAGGGTGCAGGGAATAGCAAGGAATGGGTCTCAGCACCTAGGAGGCCAACACTGTGGCCTTTTTGTGAAGCTGTTCACAAAAACTTGCACAACCTTTTCCCAGCGATCTGTGCAACGTACTTCTGTAAAAAAGAAGAAGTACTTCTGAACGCACTTGGCTGGCTAGCTTACAAGGATTTATTTGAGCAGGAAGAATTAAATTGTGTGAATATGAGGAGGAAGAATTAAATTGTGTGAACATATCCCTTCTCAGATTGTCAGCTGGATAATAATTAGGCTTTTATGAACATGACAGCAGAGCAGGGACAAGGAAGCTTTAGTTTCATTGCAATTTATTGGGGGGTCAAGTGCCCAGCTCCTGTAGGAAGAGCTGCATGGATCAGGCCTTTCACTTAGAATCTTAAGAGCTCAGCCACAATGCTATGGTGTTGGTGGACCCCAGTTCCACGCTGGCTGGATATTTTGGCCTCCTCACAAACCTCAGTGCACAGACTTGACACAGTCACAGTTCTTTGTTCAGCAAATGCCTTCCACTAAATAATTAAGATTAGGATTAAGGAGCTTTGGCGTAGCTTTGCAAGGAAACGTGCAGAGACCCACTGCAGGATCCCCTCCATTGTCTCTGGCATGCTGCTGGTTTTATGACTATTAAGTCTTTCACAAGCATTCAGTAATAAATTAGGTAACATTTTCTTCATTCTCTACCACTCAAAAAATGTAGTTCTCAAACATGAAAGCTTTACTTTTACAAGTCTAGCTATTAGAATATGTTCATATTTGCAGAAAATCCTTCAAATAAATATCCTTTAGCCTCTAGCCAAAGTCTCTTGCCATCTGTACGGGCACAGAAAATCCTGTGAAATACAGTCAGCCAGACCATTTTCCAGTTAGATAGTTATATGGGCAGCTCTGTCTCAGTTGGACTGAAAGATAAAATCCCCAGTTTAATTCAACGGTAAGATTCGTAGGATCAAGCTCATAAAGACATGGACAATAGAAATGGCAGGTGAAAGTATGATGGCACACATCAATAGGTAGTGCTGCTATGGGCCATGTTCCCAAGTTTGCTTTCATAGTATGACAATAAACACGGGGGCATGTGTTCTTTTGGAAAAGAATAAGTGTGGGAGATTTTGTCATCTGCTCTCAGCTTTGGCGATTCCTAACGTGTACAGAGAGCTATTCTCTGGGCACAGAGTTTCAGAGTTTGGCTGCACTTCCCAGAAAAATTGCCATTATTGCAGTCCCTTGCACGTTATCTACGTACCTCCACTCCAGGCCTGCTATCCACATTTGTCTAAAGATAATTACATTTAGCACAGCCCCACACTGGTTCCTGCAGGGTTGGAAAGCCAGCCTGCAAAGCTCTAATCTCTGCACGGCACTCAGGACGGAAACCAGGGCCTGCAAGAGGGACAACAGTTTTTGTCGTCACTAAGCAACGAGATAGCAAACCTCAGATGTTGAAAAAGAAGTAATCATGCTCCCTAAAGCTAGGAGATTACCTTTGAAATATCTCAAAACCAATACAACCTAAATGCTTTTTTTAATCTGCTTTTTGATTCCTTTTTTAAATATATCAATCGTAAATCAGGGTTAGATTTCCCAGCTTTCCTCTGCCAAACTGGCAGCCAGAACCAAATTGCAGCGTTTGCATATGTTCACGAGTCCAGGGGCTGGAACTTGAAAAAAAATCTGCAAATTATTGTGAGATCTCTGAGAGGAAATCAAATCCATAAGGGTTAGCAAGGCTATGATGATACATCACTGCACCAGCCCAGCAGCAACATGTAGTACTCAGAGATATTTATTAGGGAAAAGATGTTTCTTACTAGACTAAGAATAAACTAATAAAACCATGCACATATGAACACACACACACACAGACACCTACCCAATAAACAAATAATTACCTGGATAACTGAGAGCTGCAAGGGGAATAAAAATGATGCATGAGCCTATATTCTTGAGAGATCACTGTTTTTAAAAGCTAAATTGCCACTCGGATGTTTGAACAGTTACTTCCCAATCAGGCAGGCAGTCTTATTTGGAGAACGCACTGACATGCGTTCAACTCTTCCTCTTTTCAAATGCCAGGGACCTCTAAAATCAGTGGGGACAGAATAAAGAGAAGTTAGGCAGCTGGATACGGAATTAATTAACCACACTGACACTTGATATTTTCTTTCCAGTTATTCGGAATCATTTTGTGTCAGGTCAAAGTATTCCACCAGGCACTTAGATACTGGCTGTTAAACTTCAGGACTCCAGCTGAACAGATTTTTACCTAGTAGGAAATCACTCAGCAACAAAAAGGCCTTATCTACCATGGCTGCACTTCACTACGAAAATAGAGAGCAACTGAGCATGCCTTGAGGCAGTCATTACAAGTATGCCACAGCCACTTCAGCATCAAGCAGCATTATCTACCTAGAAGTCCCACTGTGCTGAGCAAAGCAAGCACAGTCCCACTGTGCTGAGTCTCTACAAAGCAAGAAGCCTGGAGGGTTTATAGTCCAGCACTCCAATTCTGGGCTTGAAAACACACAGGCAACCAAATAATGTCACTCTGCCAGATAGGGTAATGCTTTCTTGATGCAAACAGCAGAAGCAGGACTAACGCATTAGCTATCCCTAACTTTCAAAGATGAGGACATGTCTCCTGAACCCTTTGTTGGCTTCCCAAGGACAAATTCAATTCTCCTCCAAAAGTATTCATCTAAATGACTCCCAAAGCCACCTTCTCTTTTTCCTTCAAATTCCAGGATAAAACTTTGCTTTGATGAGAAAAAAAAATAAAGCAGTGGACAGGAAGGTAGTGCATTAAAGCCCTGTCTTTCTGCTGCTTGCCACTGTGTCCCTCTGCCTAGATCTCACTGTTCATGTTACACGGTAATTTGAAGCTCTGAGTGGTAAGAGCTGCTTCCTTCTCCTATGCTGGTACAGCATCTGCAGACACAAGCAAGGAGTTCAGCGCTTAAGCACCACAATACCACAAACCATTTGGAGTTCACTGGACTGAAGTCAGCTTGCACTGGGTGAAGACCTGTCCTGTATGATCTTTCTGCATCTTTCTTGAAGATCAGATCTTTCCTGGAGAAGTAAACTGAATTTGGGGAGCTGTCAATATGGCTATGAATTGAACTTCTAGTACAACTGATGGCTTGCAAAACCAGCACAAGCAAGGTTATTGCTCAAGAACACACAACATGGCTGAATACACTGAATGAGATTTGAATCAAGGCCCAGAATCAGGAGAGGGAGATCGAAAACATGCCTTAATACCTCTCATTTAATTGCATTGTTTCTTTCTTTCTTCCCTCAGCATATTTCCTTTCAACCATAGGGGCAAAGTCCCTCCAGGAGGTCATTGTTAATAAAGAAAAAGGCATATTCCTTGTACTTCTGACTGATTAACATTAATGACTCATTGCATGCCACGCAGTAATCCACCCTCACACATAATTAACAATGTCCACTTTAATAATGTCAGGAATGTAGGCTCTCTTCCCCCCACCCCAAAGGATTTTGGCTGTAAAAGGGTCCAATATTTCAAGGGTACCCCAGCAGTCTCAGTTTTGGACATAATTCACCCCTTTGCTTATACAGACTTGCACAAGGAAAAGGGGTGGTTCTAACTTAGGTCAAAACCAGGACATCCTCTCCCCACTGCCAGATGAAGGCACCTACTAGGGCCCTAGTTTCCAGAGTCACAAGAGAAACTACAACAGTCTCACCTTTCCTATTATAAATGCTATTGCAGGCTGCTTTAGGAGAGAAAAAGAAGGTTGCAGACCTCTTACCATGTTACAGATTACAGCAGAAAAGATGCAGAGAACATCTACACAGTACCTCAGCTGCCTGAAACCCAGAGGCTCTAACATCTGCTTCTACAAGTCCATTAAGAGACAATTTAGGCTGCTTAGAATCCCCATCTGCTTCATCACGAGCAACACTGGGACCCCTCTAAGGGGGTTTCCATAGCCAACATGGGTGAAGGAACATCACGTCAAGGGCAGGTGGAACAATGTGGATGATCAGTGAATTAAGCCAAGAGACTGTCCTTAAGACACAGTGTCTGTGTAATTGGACATCCCCTAGCAGAGGGTACAGGGAAGAAAGAGCACAGAGGGTTCTCACCATGAGAGGAGCAGTACCAGGGGAAGCACAGCCCTTTGCACGAGGCAGAAGCTGGGGTTTGCAGGGAATCCACAGAATAGAGGAGGCTGAGAGAGTGGCCATGGGAAAAAGGAAACGTGAGGGACCTCTAAGCTGCCCCTCTTCTGCTCCCCTCCTGACTCCAGTCTGGGGATCAGGCAAGGTGTGAAGATGCCTCCAGCTCTGGTCCGTTGCTGTTCTCCCCTCCCTGCCTGGGCCTAACCAGCTCAGTCACAACATGTGACTCACTGCTGGGGTGAGACAAGTTGAAGCCTGTGGCAAGCGGGGGCGATCCCACTGAAGACAGAGTAATTGCCTCTGCAGTCCTCTCTGACCCTGACCCCACATGAAAGCCACTTTCTCCAAAACTCTCTTACCCATGCTCAAGAGAACAACAGCCCAACAAGTCCCCACAACAAGCCATCCTCTGTTGTGAAGCCTGCGCTGTTGCATTTAAGTGGTGAACGTGTCCTGCCACTCTAGGAGTCATTCAGTCGCCAAACAGTTGAGATTAGAGATTAGAGATTCTGGAAAGAAAAAAAACAAGCAGAAGTAAACCAACAGTTGGTCTCAGGATGAGAGAGGAGTCCCAGGCCATGTGGGCATTGGGGACATGGCCCATAAGATGAGGGTGGTTGGCTAGCTCTCAACTTCATGAGACAATCCTTGGCTCAGGGAGCTCCCAGTGTAAGCGAATGGAGAGAACGGGAAGAAAGAAGTGAGATGATTTACCTAGGGCTCTCAGGCAACCGTTAGCAGGGCTGAGACCTGGGACCCGACTGCTGAATCCCAGCCTCATGCATTTTCTTCCTCTTGGGCATACCATGGTCTCGATAAACAAGTAACACTTGTTTCTACAGCTGCTGCTTCTAGGCTGGACGCAGTTCTCATGTATCTCTCCCCATGCATCTATTCCCATTAATATCAATTTAAAAAGAACCTCACGGCTTTTTCATTGACATCCTCGCTGCCAGCCATACACAATTAAACAGAAGAAATAAGAGGCTTTAGCTGTAATTACGGTTTTGCCTATTTTGTAGAGAAGTCATCCTGTGAAGACTGACACAGCTGAATACCTGCCCAGATCACCAACCACACCAGTTCTCTCAGTGGGAGTTTTAAGAGGGAAAAATTAAATTACAGCTGTATAATACATTGAGCGCTCAGAGGCAGGCAATGCCAATGATTATCCAGCAAAATGCCATCAAAAAGCACAGGCACCAACAGTGATAACATCCAAGGGGGCATAAAGTATTCTGAAGAATTACCCTGCAAAGGATGACAAGGCCCTTCAAGAACATTGTCCAAATCTAACCACTGTCCTTATGACAGTCAGTGTTGTGGTTTAACCCCAGCCAGCAACTAAGCACCATGCAGCCGCTTCCCCCTCCCCCCTCCCAGTGGGATGAGGAGGAGGAAAAAAAGGTAAAACTCATGGGTTGAGATAAGAGCAGTTTAATAACTAAAGTAAAATAAAATATAATACTAACTACTACTAATATAATATAATAATAATAATAATTGTAATGAAAAGGAATATAACCAAAAAAAAGAGACATAAAACCCAAGAAAAGACAAGTGATGCACAATGCAATTGCTCACCACCCACTGACTGATGCCAGAGCTGCGATCCCCCCTCCCGGCCAACTCCCCCCTGTTTATATACTGGGCATGACCTTCTATGGTATGGAATAGCCCTTTGGCTAGTTCGGGTCAGCTGTTCTGGCTATGCTCCCTCCCAGCTTCTTGCACACCTGCTTGCTGGCAGAGCATGGGAAACTGAAAAATCCTGAACTTAGGATAAGCGCTACTTAGCAACAACTAAAACATCAGAGTGTTATCAACATTATTCTCACACTAAATCCAAAACACAGCACTGTACCAGCTAGTAAGAAGAAAATTAACTCTATCCCAGCTGAAACCAGGACAGTCAGCAAAACCTGCCAAGCCACTGAAACAAAGTTGTACCTACCACAAGCTCTGTGCTTCACATGTAGGAGTACTGCACTTTCATTAGACAAAAAGAGAAGGGGTGAGGGTGTGTACAGAACCACACATACATTTCATCCCCTTTCCTCTTTGGCTCCTCTGTGAGACCTATAGGACCAGACCAGTCCTATAAAACTCTGCACACACCTCACATTTGCTTGCAGGTACACATACTTGACACAAGCTGGGAAGTCCCTCCTTTTCCTCTCTTTCCCAAGCCATGAAAACACACTGGCCAACCTCGCAGTTCAGCCCCTGCCTTAATTCTGTTCACCCCAGTGCTCAGGCACCAATCCTACCCTTCCTCTGGCTGCATGACAAGGGAGCACTCCTTGGAACTCCACTGCCCGAGTGTCTCACTGAATGGAAGCCTGTCATCCTCCCTTCCCAAAAACCCACATATGTACCTTTTCTCTAAAATTCACATCATGGCCAGGAAATTGCCTTCTTCCCCTTCCTGCCCTCCCTAGCAATCGGGCAACCCTCCTCGCTGTTGCAAGCGGCCAGGTACGGTATGACGTGTAAGCCCTGTGGCTCAGCCAAGCTCAGCGCACCTCCTCAGCTGGGATCAGGCTGAGCAAGCCCACCTGATAGACAGTCCCAGGAAGGCTTGTTATTTATGTGGAGCTGTAAGGCCACAGCAGAGTGTGATGTGAAGCAATGCTAGAAGGCAGCAATGGATCTACAGCAACAAACACAAACCAGGAAACATGGAGCTGGTCTGGTAACCAGCCACACCTTGACTTGGGGCATGACTGTGAGGAAGTGCAGAAATTTTCTCCAGTGAGATATCTTTGCAACACAACATCCCCAATGCCAAGTACAGAGGAGTCAAGATGAACCAGGCACAGAAGGGGAGGTAGTGCAGGGAGATGCCAGATTCTGTAAAGGCATCTGGGGTCATCGGTGAGATCACATTGCTTGCAAATCCCCACAACCACAGTCCTGTCTGCAGCTGTGCCCAGGCCAACGTTTTCTGAGTCTCTCCTTAACACCTGTGGGAAAACAAGGGAACATAAGACCCACATGATTATCCTATGGCAGAAGTCCAGGCATGAGGATGCTTCAACAGCATGTCCCACAGCAAGTAAACGATCCAGCCAGTGCAGATGCCAGAGCACTACTCAACTGATTTCAATTGCAAGAACCCACTGCCTGTTTAATCAAAGGCCCTGGCTTATAAAAGAAGGGTCTTCTCCACCACCACCCTCTCGCACACACCCTTAAATAGTCAGCTTTTATCATCCATTTGCCATATACACTTTGCCCAAGGCAGAGGCCTAGCCTGGAAGTTCCCCAGATGCTGACAGGTCACATCCAGCTGGTGTCTCAGATAGAGCTGAGGAAGGAAGCAGAGCCAGTTCTCCTTCATCTGGGGAGTATCTCCTTGACTCTTCTGGATGTTTCAGGGATATACCTCCAAAAATACATGTGCACTGGGGGCTACCAGGAGACATAAAAGCTAGGGAGCCGTCTGCTCTTTCCAAGCTTCCTTCCCATCTGGCCTGACACATCTCCTGGCGCAAAGTTCAGCACTGTTCCTGTGTTCCTACTTGGCTCCATCCATTTCAGCTGTCGAGTTCACAGACATCCCAGGATGCATGCAAAGGTAGATTCCTTTCCTTCCAAACCTACACCTTCTGCATATTACCCCAAAGAGTTTTATTGGAGGTGAGGGGTGGAAATAGATTTCTAACAAACAGTTACGTTTTCCCCACTTTTTTCTTTCCTGCTACAAATCAAACCTGTTTTTCTCAGGCTCCTCAGACTTCAAAAGATTCAGAACAATCTTCATATCCACTGATGCATACCGAAGGACAACAGAAATGCCCTGGAATGCAAAAATCATTGTATCACATTTCCTTTAGCAGAGGACAGAAAGCCCTGGCTTCACCTCCCTCTACTACTTTCTGCCTCTGCCCAGGGCCACGGGGCCTGCACACCAACTCTTCGCACCAGGTGACACGTAGTCTCCAGGTCTATAGGAACCCAAAACTGCAGTCTTCCAGATCATCGGCCTCCTGATGTTGCAGTGTCAAAGTTACTCCCCACCTGCTGTCCCTAGGACAAAGTCAGCACCCAGCTCCAAAAGCCCTGAACTTCCAATGCACATCAGTAAGTAAGCCTACTGGTTAGGACTCATTTCTTAGGCCCAGGACACACTGCAAACGAAGTACATGGGCTACCTCTAAGCTTAATGAACTGAAGAGGAGCCTGTATAGATACCAGAGGTGGGTGCAGGGGACAGGTGGAAGGAAGGGTGGTGGAGACATCGTGAAGAACATGGCAATGCCTTAGCTGTGTGTGTATTTTGTAGGACCGGAAGGCACCTCCTAGCCTTAGGAAGGAGAGGACTAACCTTCTCCCCTTTTCCACAGCACAAAACTTGCAAAAACTAGGGCTTACAAAAACAATCCAGACAAGGAATGGGGACATAAATGTAAATTTTCCCAGTATTATACTGGGAAAATAAATCATGACTTTTCAGCTGAGCATCTTTGCAGGAAAAACACCCTGCCAAACCATTCAGTAACTCTCCAGAAATATTTTGCAGCTCTTATCGCATTCCCAGGTCAGACAAACTTTCCCCCAGCTCATTAGGACAGAGATGTAGTGCCCCAAAGAACAATTGCTCGCAAACCCAAAAATTCTGGGAACACGCAGAAAGGAGGGCAGCACCATGAGGCAATCACTCAAGCAAGGGTCTGAAGCACAAACATGCACACAAATAAACCAGATGCATGCTCAGTTTATTCTGGAATGAATTTATGCCTTTCAGCATGCAGTGAAACAACAGATCCAGATTCCCTACAAACACCACAGGAACAGGCACATCTAGTTTATCCTGTTCAGATGTAGAGCAGTTTCCCAGGAGAGTGGATGGACTCCATGCCACTGGACAGACAAACAGCTATTACGAAATTTTACTTAGGTTAACCCTGCATGTAGACAGGGAAATGGACAAAATGGACACTCAGTGTCTCTTCCACCTCTGATATCTAGGAGTTGTATTTTATCTGTTCTGTCTCACCCATATTCTAACAAGAAACCAGACATTTTAGTAGATCCTTTATACCCCAATGCTGAAGAAGTTTCTTACTATACCACACGACAGAGCTTCACCCTCTCTGTTGATACTCTCAAGTTTATTGGCAAGAATATTTACAGGACCAGCCAATTTCAAGCAAATATTACAGAACATGGCCAAAATACAGATTTTCTGCATGCTCTTACACAGCAAACCTGGTTTTAAAAGAAAAGGAAAAACCAAACTCCTTGCAGAGAACAAATATCCCACAGGAGATGTTTCTCAGATAAGAGTATTCCAGCAAGCCGCTCCCAAACAAACCCAGCAACCAGGCACAGGCATTACTGGCAAATATCAAAAACACTGCTGAGAAACATCACAGACACCTTCCAACAATACCCTGGCTGGGCAAGGAGAAGGAAGGAGAAATAAGCACTGAAGGCATCAGATCTGTCAGAAACCACTTCTCTCAGATCTGCCACAGCTCATGGATTTGGGCTCTGATGGTCAAACTCCAACACGCTTCAGAGTTTGAGGAGAGGCTGAGAAAGCCTGTAAAGAAAAATAAAAATTGGGATTTTTCACTCATTCTGCTACTGCATCTTGCTCCAGCAAGCATACCAAGTCCCACCAGCCCCGTTCTAAGGTCATGCTTTCTGCAAAGTCCTCACTTAGGAATTTTAAGTAGCAGTTCAGAAATGAGTGTTTTGAGAAGTGGGTAACCAGTTGCTCTGGAGACCAGCAGTGCCACAGTATATTCACAGACCTGACCATGCCACCTCTAATTTTCTGTATCTCTCTCTGCCCACTCAGCTGCTTCTAATCACTATATGCCACCCAACAGCTTCCTCTGAAATGTGCATACACACCACTTCTTAAAGGCTGGCAAACACAGGTAAGTCAGTCTGTGCTATGAGGCATGACCTGATGTGTGGCTCAAGGAATGCCTCTCTCCACTTCTCTCTCTTCCCAGCTATGCCACTCTTGCTTTTATTTATTCGAGCTGGGATAGCTCAGCGTACCTTACGGCCTGCCACAGCCTCACTTGGCAGGATGCAGGGTCTGTTACCAGATGCACCGGTTCTGTTACAGATTTCCTACGTGGTCTCTAGCAAGTCCGCTGCAATATAAAGCTGCTGAATTTATCATAGAGTAATATAGGTTGGAAGAGATTTCTGGAGGTCATCAAGTCCAGCTCCCTGCTCAAAGCAGATCCACCTTGATCAGGTAACTCAGGGTCTTGTCTAGTCTATGGCAGCTAAACCTTGGAGGCACCTCTCCTTGTTGGTTTAAAAAGGGAGTAAAGCTACCCCTGTCCCTACCTTCTGGCAGCCTGTTGTATGCATTGCTTAATGCATGGATTGGCCCTTGCCTTGCACCCAGCACAGACAGGGCCATCTGAAGTTAATAATACTGGGAAAGGCCTGAATTAGATGGAATATAAGGCCTGGATTAGATGGAATATAAGAGCTTGACTGCTAATTATCCATATGGCCTCAAAGCCCTGGACAGCCATGGGTCTACTACAGGATAAACTACAGGATGATAGATACAAATGCTTAAGCTCTGAAGACGAAGACTCTGACAAATAAGCTCTAGCAAGCCTGTCTATGGTTAAGACATTTCTATCTCATATATATGATGCTCAGAGCTGCAGGTCTTATTCAGGTGGATTTCTAACCTTAACAAAATAATGAAAGACATCTGGAAAAGAAAAATCACACCAGGGATAGTACTTTTTCTCACCCTAAACACTGGATGGTCCAGGTCTAAAAACATTATTTCACTTAGGTAAAATTTCCCCAGGGGAGAAATGCTGCTAAATGCTGGGAGCCTGACTGCAGGAGAAGCTCAGAGATGGCAGTCTGCAAGGGTTGTTCCAGAGTTCAATACTGTCTGGAAGCACTAATGCCCACCTGTGGTTTCTCCCCTAAATGCAGACACATGGGAAGCAATCTGCCTCCCACAATCTGGGAGAGAAACCACACCCTTTCCAAAACAGTCCAGGACAGGTTTAGAGCAGGATGACAGTCTCTGGAAAAGAGCCGTTAGCTGTACTGGCTCCAAAGAAAGTATTTCATCTGCAGCTGGGCTATGCAGAGATATACTAACTTCACACTATCATGCCTTTCTTTCATTCATGGACCCACGCCTGTCACACGTACCTCAGGATCCTCTTCAGATGGGCTGTCAGCCTTGGACAGTGGTATATGCTGGTTCCTCTCCTTCCCTGGACCAGGACTTCCCCAACACATAGTCCCGCCATGAGCTTCCCGTGTAGGTCATGCTCATCCTGCTGCTGTTCCTTGGGACTCCAATAACCAGGGCTTTTGTCATGGCTTAACCCCAGCCAGCAGCTAAGCACCACGCAGCCGCTCCCTCGCTCCCTCCCGCTCCCAGTGGGATGGGGAGAAGAATCGGAAAAGAAGGTAGAACTCGTGGGTTGAGATAAGAGCAGTTTAATAACTAAAGTAAAATATAATACTAACAATAATGATAATGAAATATAATAATAATTGTAATGAAAAGTAATATAACAAAAAAAAGAAGAGGGGAAAAAAAGGAAAAAAAAAACCCCAGTGATGCACAATGCAATTGCTCACCACCCACTGACTGATACCAGAGCCGCGATCCACCCATCCCAGCCAGCTCCCCCCTGTTTATATACTGGGCATGACCTTCTATGGTATGGAATAGCCCTTTGGCTAGTTCGGGTCAGCTATCCTGGCTATGCTCCCTCCCAGCTTCTCGTACACCTGCTTCCTGGCAGAGCATGGGAAACTGAAAAATCCTTAACTTAGTATAAGCGCTACTTAGCAACAACTAAAACATCAGCGTGTTATCAACAGTATTCTCACACTAAATCCAAAACACAGCACTGTACCAGCTAGTAAGAAGAAAATTAACTCTAACCCAGCTGAAACTAGGACAGCTTTGCAGACCCTTTATTTTCATTCTGCAAATAGGGAATACAGTTCACAACATAAAACCTGGAATCAGTCAAGTCAGTCAGGTCAGAAGAGGGAACTCTTCTGCAAGACAAAGGGCAGGGTTAAGGCCTGGGATACAACAGGGTTTTGGTTCTCATTGCTGGCTGCTAGCCTGAGCTCTAAATATTCAGGCTGGAAGGACTAAGCTCAGGCTAGCTGCTCTGGATGGAGCTGTGCCCAATCCAGCCAGCTCCTAAGAACAAGATCTTAGGCCCACAGCAAGTCTGTTTTAGACCTCCACCTTCCAGCTTTCAGAAAGCACCACAGTTTGGGCCCAGGCAGCTTCTGAGCTTGAATTTGCCTGTTAGCTCCAGAAGTGGAATGCAAGAATATCCTGGTCTGAAGGCTGCAGCATGGATGAAGATACACAATCATCATTCCATGTCACACAACTGGGGGATAGGAGAGAGAAGGATCTCTTTGTTTTTCATCTTCCGACTTCTCTCACACCACCCAACAGCTTCACCAGCAGTACAGCCCCAAAGTTTGCCACTACAGACCCTCAGGACCAGTTCTGCTTGGAGAACTGAAATTCCCTCTCCATGAATTCCTGCATTGTGCATGTCTTTCACCAAAAATTCAGTCATCTCCTCTGGAAAAACAAAACAAGCCAACAACTTCCCCAGTCACAAGAAGATGAGCTCAAATGTGACTTTGAGTGGCTGCACTGAGCCACTCGGAAACATCACGCACTCAGCTGATAAAAGGCAATATCCAGGTGCAACATCACCCACCACCCAAGGTGGAATTTTCCAGCACCAGCTCAAAACAAAGCTGGAAAGCAAAGAACAGGATGAAGAAGCCAAAATGAGGAAAGGAAGAAAACACCAAATCTGAGGTCAACATCAAAACCTAACCAAATGGAAATCTCCAGACAGAAACATTAAAGTCAAGAGGGAAAGAAGCATGAACCAAAAGAGATTCAAGATGAAATTCTCAACTCAGAACAAAACAAAATTAGCTGAGAAACAAAACAAGAGACAAAATGAGACTCAAGCAATGCTACAGAAAGTTTTGAAAAAGAAGTGTTCTCACCAGAGAAATATTTAAAAGTAATTTATTTTACAGAAATATTTACTTTTTATAAAAATCAGTATTGCCTAACCAAAAAGAGACTAAACTGATTCCAAAATCACATGTGCCCTCATGCCAGCAGTCAGGTCCCGAAAGTCAGATATTGATACATTTCCAAACTGCAGAATTTCAAAGCCAATCTAAGGCTGTTTATTTGCCATCTGGATTTTACAGCTATGAACCAAGTTTTCCATTGTGTTTGGTTTTGATTTCAACATCCTATCTGGAACATTCAGCTCATGCTTTCATGTTTTTCTAAGCAACCATGAGGGTTAGAAACTTACTTTTTTAAAATGAGAAAATGGGCATTCTTATGCAATATCTTCCTTCCAGCAGCTGGGATTTTACGAAAAAAAAATATAGACAACATCCTGAGACTGCTGACAAAACCATAAGGCTTGGTAACCACTGCAATATGCCATAAAAAAAATGCTGTCCATTTCCCTTCCACACATAACTCTCTTATTCGTGTAATTCAGTCTCTCTTCCAAAGAGTTTACTGCAGTGTTTGCAGAACCTGTGTACTAAAATGAACTATTTGTAACTTCCTTAAAGAATTTCCATTGAAGCATGACTTGGATGGCTCAACAAGCAAATATCATTGATACTACACCTGTCACAGACAAACAAACATCATCTGTGTTTGGATGTGATCAAGATATTGTTTTATGGAGAAGCAGTGCTCCCAAGACCATCAGAAATCCACATGGTGCCTGTGAGTGCCAGATTTTGTGTTCACATCTCAAAGTAAACTCAAAGTAGTGGAAAATCACAAGCAGACGTGGAGCCCCTTAATGATTTCATCAACAGCTTAGAAGAGTCCTGTGCTGTGTTTGTTCTGGCAAATACATGAAATATCTAAGCCTCATAAAAATGCAAGTGTTGGAGCATGTACATACATGATGAAGCAAGTTCTCCCACTCTAGAAGAGCCCTGGCTCTTTTTTGCCTGTGGATATTCACACACAGCTGCATGCTAGCATATGCTGATCTTCCAATATGTATGCCCACAAACTCACCCTAACTTTTGAAACATTTCCCCTGACCTGCACCAGGTTTACAACTGCAGGAGTCTTACTGCTTTGAAGCACCCTTACAGTTCAGAGAGCCTTCCAGGATGCGTATCTCCATCCAGGGTTTTGGTGCTGTGATGCAGTGGTGTTGCAGCTCTGTTACAAAAGCAGGATTTGTCTGGGCGGAGAAGCTGATCTGATGATCATTGAAGATATACATTCTTTAGCTATAAATTTCTAGTGAAAATATGGATAGCAAAAATGCTTCAGTCAAAATGCAACCTTTTTCAGCTAAAAGTGGAACTTACTTCGCAGCTGCTGCAACATTGGAGCCAATTCTCATTCATACTAAAGATCCTTTACGCTGCTCAGGAGAAAGACAGGACACTTCATATGGCAGCAGCATTAATTCACACCCCACTTAAAATCCCTGCATGCTGGAGTGAGAATCAGGCTCTGCACCCAGAGCAGGGACCTCAGCAGGAGGGAGGGAGTGTTTTGCGGATGAGATCTCTGTCTCTGAGCCAGCTGTTCAGTTCTGCCGGTTTGCTTCTCAGCGAGACGGAGCTCACTGCGTATGTCAGAAAGCATAAGCAGAGCTTCTGGCTTGCCTTGGCAATTCTGCCTAACCCAGCACTCTCAAGAACGAAACCAATGCCCCAGGGGCCTCTCACAAACTACCTAGAGCTGCTGCAGTCACTTGTTGCAAACAGGGACATACATGACCAATCTGTACTTAGGACTGCTACAAGCTTCTACTTCTACCTTGGGGTGATCTTGTTTGATGTAATGCTACTGCCCACTGCAGCCAGAGCTGGTTGTGACCAGAGAAGGGATAATGTTGCAGAACAGGCTTGTCTCCCCAGGCTGGGATAATGTTTCTGGACCGCTAACTCCAGCCAGGGTCAGAAGGAAGCCACGTTGGACTGAAAAGCGCCAAAGATGTGTCCTGAGTTTCCTGGGGTAAAATTATTGTCCTGGTAACCACCTGGATTTTGAAGGACTTCCTTCTCCTCTTCCCTGGCACTATGTGACTCGGTTTCCAATAGACACTGCATACAACCTTTGTGGATCCATCACGGGAAAGATCCTATGCCTAAGAAGAGGGGACTTGCCAGGCAGGCCTCTGAAGGTGTGCTTCCACTCTCCTCTATGCTGCAGAAACTTTTGCTCAGGAGGTCCTTCGCTCTGACAGACCAGCTGAGGACGTGGATGGAAGTTACACCGTTCTTGATGCTGCTTTTTAAGAACCTCCAAGAAAGGACATTCATTTCTTTCCCAAGTCACCTAGTCCACTGGTTTGCTATCCTCACCCTTGGAAACATTCTTCTGATCCCAAATGCTGATGTCCCTTGCTATGATCTAATACAGCTTGTCTTCAGCTAGCAGTAACACAAAGAACACACTACTCTTCCACAGCTGACCTCACATATGTTTGGAGATTGCTATAACCTCTTAAGTCCTCTCTTCCTTAAACTAAGCAACCTTCCAGTTCCCTCCATCTTCCCTTGAAGATCATGCTTTCTAGACTAACACAAACTTTTACCTTTACCTATGGTCCCCATTTCCCCTATCCTGTGACTGCATGTCAGTGCTCAGCATAATGAAACCTGCAGGGAACCTACCTCCCAAGACAACCTGCAGGACTCCAAGCAAGAAGCAAGACGAGCAGTGAAAAGCAAGCCTAGGTCTCCATCAGACCCTTTTCAAAGCACAATAAATTGCAATAAAAAGTCCCACAACACTGAACTGTGGCACAATGTGCTGCTCCAGGAAGCAGGGAGCCTGGTGATTCTGCACCATCTTCCCCAAGAGAGCACCCTGGCTTTGAACACGATTGCCTCTTGGCCACAGCTACAGCCAAGCATGGCCCTCACTCATCATCTCCAGCCAACAAGGCAAGGAGGGGAAGGAGGCAGTCTTTGGGGCACAGCTGCACAGCTAATACCCACTGGTCTGAGGCTCTAGAGGTAAGGGCTTTTTTAAATATCAGGCTACCGCTGCTTTTTTGAGGTATGGACTTTAGGTATTGCTGGCAGATAGGTCCTTTGTTGAAGTGGCTCTAAAGCAGGACAAGAGAGACTAGATCTGATGAGATGTGACTGTTTTAAACTCCAGTGCCTTATGGTCTCCAACCCTTAGTTCCTTTGGGATTTCTGTCAGGTATAGGGCACCACAGAAAAGGGGTGTCTAAACAAAACTGGAGGAGATTGAGCAGATTGAGAGCAGTTGCAAGGATGGGCCCTTCAACCTCTGCTGGAGCCGGGAGCTGAGACTATTAGTTTGCAGATTCATCTCTGCCAAGATGCCACAGGGGTGGCCACAAAGGGAAGAACTGCTCCTTGGCTGACATCTCACAGGCTCCAGGTGAGCCAAGGCTTCCTCAGGCTCTCAGCACAGGTAAGGGGCAGGGAGGAGAGATGCAGAAGGAAGGCAAGACATCACATCGGTCCCCAAAAAAGGGAGCACAGTAATTTTTCCAAACTCACTGTAGCATTTAGACTGCTCATCCAGGACTAATTTTTCAGTTATCAGTTTCACATATTCAATGAACTAAACCAATTACCCATCTTTTCCTCCATGTGTGGAAGACTTGTCTCCTCAGCAAAGCAGAAATGTGGGAGGATGGAATATGTGTTTGTGAAAGTGCCAGGTAAGAGCGGGGAAAGGAGCCAGGCATTGGAAGGCAGGAGAGTGGATGGAAAAGGCCAGAATTACATTGTTTGGGGGAGTTAATGCTTCAACCCCGTAATCAAACAGGAAAAGTGATAACACTAGTGATTACACACTCAAATTAGTACAAAACTAAACATACTGCATGTACCAACACTGTTTCTAGAACCATAAGTCACAGATGCAAGCAGAATTGCCACGTTCTTCTGTAGGACTACTAGCAGCAGGGCTAGTGCTTCAGGCAGACCCTCTCAAGCCCTGCTATTCCATCAGCAAGCCTGTCCAAACCACCAGAGACAGGAAAACTGTATTGCTGCCACCAGACTTCCACCTGCTCACTGTGTTTTCTCGGATTAGCCGGCCTCAATATTCCCCCTTTCATAAGAAGCCTGCAATAAAGGGGCAAAACTCATCCAAGCACTAAAAGAGTAATATTTTTTTTAAAAGGCAGAGTAAACATCAGACAGTCCGGCTCTTACAATTAAAGCTGGGATGCGGTGGAGACATGCCATGTTGGCCATTATTTCCTCGCCCTTGGACTAGTGTGAAGGATGGGAGCTCTCTGGTGGCAAAACGTGAATTTGCAAAGACGGACTTTTAGTGGCCCCACTGCTTTTCCCTGCTTATGCGGAAGGCACAAGAGCATAACAGAAAACCAGTCCTGTGCTGCCCTCTCCTAGAGCACTGAGAGCAGTCAGACCTAAACACTGGACAAGATGCTTTTTAGTGCAGGAGTGCCTGTTTCAGAGCCTGGCACAACTCCTACCTCGCAGCCTGCTCCTCACGACTCTGCAGTCCTTTCTCCACCCCAGGCAGGCAAGCTGTGCTGGCATACACGTTCACAGGCCAGGAGGTACCTGCATTTGGTTACATGACAAAAGCAACAGCCACCAGCCAGATAAGTGTTTTCTAGGGGCTGTTGTGGCTCCAGTGCAAAGAAAACAGGGATCAGCACTTCTCTGGGAATCCAAGACCCTAGTGAGAGAACAGGAAAGCTGATGGGATGTCTCATGGGATGTCTCTCAGGGGAGATGTTATCGATCTCTACAACTACCTGAAAAGAGGTTGTAGCGAGGTGGGTGTCAGTCTCTTCTCCCAAGTAACAAGCGATAGGACAAGAGGAAATGGCCTCAAGTTGTGCCAGGGGAGGTTTAGATTGGATATTAGGAAAAATTTCTTCACTGAAAGGGTTATCAAGCATTGGAACAGGCTGCCCAGAGAAGTGATTGAGTCACCATCCCTGGACGTATTTAAAAGACATGTAGATGTGGCGCTTAGGGACATGGTTTAGTGGTGGACTTGGCAGTGTTAGGTTAACGGTTGGACTCGATGATCTTAAAGGTCTTTTCCAACCTGAATGATTCCATGATTCTATGGGAAGCCAACAGCAAAATGAAAGAGAAGTGCATGAAATTGGTCTGCTTGAAGAAACACCAGCAGCTGTCTAATCTGCCAGTCGAGGGGAGAAACACCTCAATCCTCACCATCCAGGTTTCAGGAGACCCCAAAACAGAAGCAAGACCCGGCCAAAAACCAGGAGAATGTGGGTGAGAAAGAGCTTGGACTGCCATGATTTTCACAAAACGACAGGCCTCCACTTTTCTCTACCTGATTTTTGGCACTGCCTTCTTAGAGAACAGTCAAGCTCAAGTGTCCAGTAGCCCTCAAACAGTTGGGGTCTCAGGGGATCTGGAGGAGCCAAACCACCCCATCTCATACAGACAGCTCACGTACAAGGCTCGCTCCTTAAGGCCCACCTTGACACCTGGTTCTCAGCTGTATACCACTGGTCCTCTCTGCTTGAAGATCAGCAGATCCACAATCTGGACACATCTGGCATATCTGGTCCCTGGAAAAGAGAGACAGCAGTGACATGCCACCAATCCTTTCTGGCTTGTGTTCTGAGCCACAAGCCCCAGCATGCAGATGAACAATGTCCATGCAACCTCGGACAGCTGTTCCCACCTCCTGGCCCAGGGCAGAAGCCTCCTGCCCAGCTGCCCCTCCACAAGGTGTAATGAACACTAGGAATTTTCATGGGTTCAAATGGTGACGACTCAAATTCAGGAAGGATGAAATCCACAGAAGGTTATTCAAAATAGAGGCACAATGTCAAACTCAAGATGTTCCTGCCTGCACATTGGAGGCTGGCAGAGCATCTAGCTGATCTCCTGCTGCCAGCTCACTGCCTTTGTCCGTCCTTCCCTAGGCATCTGCTGTCGGGAAGAGGATACTAGGCTAGACAGACCTCTGGTCTGACCTAGGACAGCTCTAATGGGAGTGGAGCTGTCACATCTCAGGCTCTAGCAGAGCCTGTCCTTGGGCAATTCCCTCTGCAGCTCTGTAACACTCCTTCCAGTCTGAGAAACTGTACCATGCTCCAGGAGCGACCTGGAGCTGGCCAAGTTTGTCAGCTTAAGCCTCTCTGCAAGAGGTGGTCACAGCAGCTGGGGAGAAACAAGCACATCAGGCAGGCATGGAAAGCCACAGAGGGGCTTAAGGCTGCAGAAGAGGAAAAAAAAGGGAGGGGGAAAAAAAAAAAAGAGTTGGAAACTACTAGTTTGTATTTGGCTGAGAATGTCAGCACTGCTCTCCAACAGACGTGCGGACAAATTCCTTTCATGCCACCAGATGGTGCCCTGCCTTCAGTCACCAGCAGGCAGCTGGCCTGGCAGGGGACAACAGCCCTCCGCTCTCCCGCTCCACCTGCGTTTGATGGGCACCGTCCTCAAAACTGCGGGGAGAGGGAAACACCAGCCTTGCTTTGCCCCAGGGCCCAGCCTCCCCAGCAGGCCATCTCACCGTTGCAGGGCCACCTCCACCCTGAACTGGGGTGAGGCTGACTTTGAATCCGGGACCGAGAGACTCAGGAACCAGGAGAGGAGGGTAAATCAACCGCCTGCCCGGAGGCAAGGCCCCTGGAGCTGGAGCAAAGGTTAGAAGTACCTTTTTGAGCACTGCGAGAGCAAAACATTGTATGTTGGGAGACAGATTTCTGTGATGGGGGATCTGACGGGGGAAGCACTGTCCAGGAGTTGTGTTTTGGTTACATTCAAGTCTTTTTGAACAAGCAGAGGTGTCAGAGCCATGGGGAAGGATTGCAGGGTAGCCTGCACAAGGAAGAAGTTGCTCTGGCAGGCCAGATTCAGCCCATACACCATCGACTGGCAACCCATGCTTCCTGGCCTCCTTCAGAAATGCAGCTGCAGTCATGCTCCTTGCCAGCACCCACATATGACTTGTTGGGTGACTACCCATCAAGAGATCTGAGCTGTTACTCTGGCAACGCAATGGCTCGGAAAGACACCATTGGCTGCTGAAGACAGGAAACCCACGGGCTCACCAAGCTGGTTCATCCCACCAGACCAGCTACCCTTTCTCCAGCCAGTGTGCTAGAGGAAAGCCAGCACACCAAGCAGAGGCCACCATCACAGATCCAGGTGCAGAACAGATGTAAAGAGGGTGGTGGGAAAGGGCTGCTCCTCTCACAATACCCTGTTTGTCAGTGGAGTCTTCCCCACAGCCACTTCCTTGGACAAGACCAACTGCAACAGGAATATATAGCTCACCGTGGCCCAGCTATCAGCCCAGATGGCTAGTAGAGCTATAGCTATCAAGCCACTCTTGACCCCATTCTTGATCTGTGCATAAAGACCACATCCTGCTGTGATTGCACCCACAACACAGATAGGAGAGACATCAGGGATACTGTCAGAGGTTCCCATCCATGGCTGTATCTGCCGTCTACCGGCACACTTGCAGGAAACAGCGAGACCCTCCTCTTTTCCAGTTTGTCTCTCTTCAATACCCTCCTACTCCTCCACCTCACCTCACACAGTCCACATGGCAGAAGCGGTAGGAGTGTTGTCTATATGTTCATGAGGCAGGTTCACCAGGAAAGCAACACCCTTTTTTATACTACCTGATATATTGGAAGGCAAAAAAATACACGAGCACAACCTGGCATGTTTGCTCTCCCTACCACCCACCCATAACACCGCTGGCCCATCCAGCGCTCATAGACCCATCCAGTCCCAGGCTGTGGGCAGATTTGCCCTGCTGCCCGCCCCAGCTGTGCTCCACAGGCACAGTGCTGTGCAGTCTGTGGCTCCTCACCAGTGCCACAGCGAAAGTGGCTGTGCTTTGGAAGCACAGCACTGCCAAAGCAGTGGCTGTGCTTTGGAAACGAGTGCTTACCTCTCCATACCTGCCTCTGCAACTCAGGCCTCCAATAACCACCCGAAATTCTCAGAGCACCCCCCTCATAAACCACCCCATTCCCAGAAATCACATTCAGTGCTACTTCATTATCTTTGGACAGTTTTGAAGGGGCTTTCACTACCCTCTAGCAAATCCTTCCCGGCTATCAGGCTGCTGTTGATGAACACCTGTCATGCTGACTAATATGGTCTCATTGCTTCCTTTTTCATTACCCCATGCGTTTCTTATCTTATGGTTAGACAGTAAGCAGATTAGGGTGGGGATTTTCCAGTCTATGCCTGTACAGCACCCTGCACGATTGGTGATACATGTGGTAGGGCTAATTCACATGCCATCTAATCTTACCCTCAGAAGCCCTCCTTATAATGAACTCCCAATTTTAACCACCCCAGTAACAAGAGCCAAGCTCCCCCCATTCCTGAGGGCTAAACCTAGACAGGTTCAACAAGTGGTGACAGCCCCAACAAACACAAACAGGCCTGCAGTTCCCAAGCCAGAAGGACCATCCTGCAGAAGCAACACACCGCCAAGAGGTTTCTTCGTTATTCTGATGCAGCTAAGCGCAAACTTTACCATAAAAAAACCCACCTGCTACAACCACCTTCTGTCTGGGTCGCAGTGTGAGAGGAGTGGGGGTTAATTTAGTCAGGAAATAAAAAATTATTAATGGCATTGCAGATAGATCTCAGCAGCAACCACCTTCACACCTGGAACAAAGCCCACATAAGCCACAAGTGCTTATTCTCTAAGAAATTCCTGCAGCCATGTCGCATTCGATGTAGTAGCATTATCATCTTACATACGCAGGGAAGAGATGGCCTAAAGGTTAGGGTGTTACCCTGTAAAGGCAGTGAAGACTTGATCAGACTTACCACAGATTTCCTGCCCGAGGCTGGGAGAGTCATGCAGCCTCTCTCAGCTCAGTCCTCCTCCTCTATAAAAGGGGTTGCACAAACAGCCCTGCTTCCTAGCAAAAGCTCAGGAGCGTAACCACACTAAACGCTGCAAAGCATTCGGGTAATACAGCCAGAGATGGTGCTTAAAGCTTTACCCACTGGTTAAGAGGAGTTCAAGGCCTCAGTGTGCCCCACATGAGCCTCCTTTCTCAGACTGACAGGGATTTAAGATCCAATTCACAAGTACGCAGGGAAATCAACACATCATTGTAAGTTTTGCCCGTTGCCTGTTTTGAGGATTTAAGCAAGAGTTGAGCAGTGGCTAGTCCTTAAGCTGATTCTGGGGCAGGATGGGTTTCCTTCTCATCATACAACGTACTTCGGACAGGCACTTTAGTGGCAACAAAAGCAAAGAAAAAAAAAAAGGAAAAAAAAAATTAAACAAGCCAGGTAGGAGAGTAGCTTGATGACATTCTTGCATATTTAAATTAACATGGGGCTGTTCCATTCCTGAGCTGCCTTCTTGTGTTATTTCCTCCTTCGTCCTTCTAGTGGTGAAAATGCCCCAGGGGTAATGAAGCATCGGGCTACCTTCCCCGCCACACTCAACCCAGAATGGTTCTGATGAGGCTGATAAAATTAGCCCAGTTTTACAGAAGCAAGCAGGGTCAGATTTTGGTCCGGTTGTTCATAGCCTGCAGAGTTTTTACTGTATGGAAATTAAAAGGACTGCAACCTGCAGCAATTGTGGAAGTTGAGAGCAAATTAAAAACCATACGAGTTCTGGCATTCATCCTTAGCAATTTAGGACAGCCTCTTCATTACTGTAAAAATAGCACATATTTATAAGCAACATCCAGCTCCGATCTCCACTAAATCTCAAATTGCATTATAGAAAAGGCAGTAACAATGTTAACACTTGACAAATGGGAAACTAAGGCAAAGGGGAAAAACAGCTTGCCCAGCCTCACCTCACCGGCTAGGGCAGGGGTTTGGACCAGACTCTGGGCTCTTGGTTCCTGCACGCTGCCTGCTGTGCCACACCACCTCCTCAGAAAAGGAACGGAGCATCACAGCAGTTTCTGGAAAACACCTTTAGGTTCTCCTCCTCCCCCAAAATTTCCCTTTAAATTTTTACTCCAGTGCATCTGCTAAGCGGAATGTTTCAGCAATGCACAGCAATGGGCTTCTCATGGCTTTGTTTCTGCCAGTGAAATAGCTATGACTGTAAGGTTTACAGAGACTTTCTGTTCCTGTCTAAAATTATCTTTGCTGAGCCTTGCGACGCCAAGAGCACAGAGCCAATATTCCATAAGCCCTGAGAAAAATGGACTACATTTCAGGCACACTCAGCTAGTGTGGTTACAGTAGCAGCCATCGGCTATGACCAAAGCTCAGGGCCACCGCCACGTCAGGCCTCGCACAAGGGGACACCGCCTGTTTCTTTGCTGCGTTGAGACAGCACATAAAGTCAGGGCCTGATCCTGCCGTCCGGGTGCTCTGCGGTTGCAGGGTGGTTGTCCAGCCAAAGGGAAGTCTCTGCAATCCCTGCTCAAACTGTGAGATCAGGGCGAAAGGGTATGAAAAGACAGCAGGTGGATGCAGACAGATGGGGGAAGCAGGGGCTCACAGGCAGACAACAGCAATTAGCATAAGCAGCGGCAGTCTCAGCTCACCAGCTGCTTTGACAATTGTCTGCCTCCCTGATTTCCAACAGCAACGAAGCAATTTGCCTAAGAGCACAGTCAGCAGCTAAAACTGCCCCTCAGAACTGAAAGTATCGGGGGGAAAAAAAAACGATTTCCATGGTACAAAAGCAAGGCTTGCAGGGCTGTCATGTAGGAGTTTGCCTAAGTAAGGCATGGAGCAGGCGGCTCAAAACAGCCACCAAATACTTCAGAGCGAAAGGCTAAAAAAGGAAGGTTTTAGAGGAGGAAATGAGTCAGTAGCTTGGAGGACGGGAGGGGGAGTTCAAATAGCTGAGGCATATAAAGCAAGTAGTCACCATCTCAAATGCTAGCAAGTCAGTGAGGTGGATGTATTGATCTTTGGTTTCTGTTGATGCAGGGTCTCATTCACAAACAGTCCATGGGCGACTTTTTGTATCAACCATGCTGGGTTTTCAAGCGGTCCTTCACTGGGCAGCAGCTTGTCAGCTGCAATTCACGCCGGTGTTTCAGACTGGAGCCAAAGCAGTCACCATCAGCTACACGATTGCTGAAATTTCTTGGGCTCCCCCATGGCTGGGGGATGGATTTGGGGGGGGGGGAAGTTTCATGTTAATTGCAAATGCTATTTGCCTTAAGAGAGGGAGGGGGATTCACCTTTCAAGATGGTTCATCCAAACATCCAGTTTGAGCTTTCAGCCTAGATTATTTATAGCACTAATGCTAGGAAAAAAGGACAAAGCTTATTCAGTGCTGAAAAGCAGCAAAGCTAGTAAAAACCCCTCCAGCTCCACAATGCTGTACCAATCCACAGCATTCATTTCTTTCTTCATAACAACCTTGTATTGCACTGAAACCCTGGGGGCAAAGGGGTAAGCCTCACTCCGAGAAGCCTTTAAGCTTGCTCGTTCGTACACCACCACAGCAGCTGGCTGTAACGGGGCGTGCATTAGCGGAGCAGTAAGCCATGAGAGGGTTAGTGTCAGTGTGGCAATAACGACTTCCTCACCTCTGCCCCAGGTCCCTGTCCCATCAAAAGGACAGGACTGATGGAAAGGGAGCTCGTGAAAAGAAGCACCAAAATTCCCTCCCACCCTCCCCAAAACAGGGAGCTTCCCCTTGGTTCAGGCACCGAGATGACAGCTACATAGCTACCGCATGAGGACCCTGCTGCAAGCCCTCTCTGAGGGAAACCGCAGCGCTGCAAACGGTTGGGGTGATGCTTAAGGTCACAGGCACGTGAGGAGCGGGCTGTCAAGTCAGGGAGCAGCACTGGAAAAACAGACTCCCTTTCCCCTACACAGGCAGCAGCACAGGATTTACATACAGTAGGATTCCCAAACCATGACAATATGTACTGCTAATCACCAGCAGGCAGCTCGTGGTGCAGAGCTGGAGCTCCCAGTGCCCGTGCTGGTACAGCACGCAGAGTCGGTGGAGCCCTGTGCTACGGCAGGCTGGTACCACCATAAGCCACGCACTTAGTGCATCTTGATGCACAGCTCCTGCTCCTAGCTTCCTCAAAGCACCACAGCCGCTGTGTTTATACCTCACCGGGCTATGCTGTTTCGTCTTTTGGGGAATTAAACCTTTCAAAAAACCATCATAGTTCTCGGTCAGTGCCCTTCCCAGAGCAAGCACATCTTTCCCATGAGACAGAAACAAGTGAGAGAGATCTCCCTTACTCTGCTGGTGAAGGAGCTCCTGTCCTTGCTGAGGTTCCTTTAACTAGTTAGATACCTTCTCAACCCACTGCAGTGTTTCCAAAAACTCAACAAGACCTCTTGAAAAAGACTGAGCCAACAGGCCAGTTCCAACTAATTTTCCCTTATAAGTATACAAGATGAAACAGCCCCAGCCCTGTTCTCATGGCCTTATATCATCCCTTCCCCTCCTCCCCAGGATGTCTTACTTCTGTACCCCTCTTTCATAGCAAAACCGATCTATGAAGAGCAAGCTTGGAATAATAACAGACAAATTACCCACATCAATTAAGACTAAAAAGCACAGCTGCCCCAGGTCTCCATTACATGCCACCGGAGATGGAGGTCTGCTACAGCACTGTGCAGGGAGGCCCCCATTGCCAAACAGCGCCCGCCTTGATTTCTCTCCCAGCCACGCAGCATACACTGCCACCAGGCTAACAGCCACGGCAGAAAGACAGGACCAGAACAAGTTGTCTAGAGTAACCATCTGTAGGACTGAAGCTCTACTATTATACAGGCATTTTATCTGACTTGGTTTAGAACTATATGTTTAAAAAATAAAAAACAAACATGTCCCTACTTAATTCTTGTTATTACTTCCAAAGTCAGTTAAGACTTTGGTCCAAATTCAAGCATTCCTTGATTAAATACATCAGAAAAGAGCCTAGGTAAGAACTACCCACCCAGCCCAATTTAAGTTGTACTTTTTCTAGTTTCACCACAAATGTGATGCAAATGCTCTTGCAAAAGGGACCCCTGGCCAGCCTAAGCCACCCAACACAAGAGCCTAATGCAATAGGACTGCTTTTTCAATACAGGCATCTTCAATATAGGGTCTTTCAGCAACTTCTATCTAATGTGAAGAGGCAGAACAGCATCTAAAAAGGGCATCTACTGGGGTATGCCGCAAGGAGGGGAAAAAAATCAAAATGTAACACCCTTAATTAGAACAGCAATATGGATGAAAACTGTAAAGTACAGCTCACCCTCTTAGCACTGAAGCTTCATGCTAGTTGTAACTTGGTATGAAGTATTGCTGACCCATACCCCAGCCCTGAAAACATGCAATCGAGTCTTGGTTTTGTTTTCTGCTTACAAGCAGGCACAGAGGCTCAATAAATAAGCTTTATGCCGGGGGCTTTTTGCTCATTGATTCAAGCCAGGAACACCACTACAGTCAGGATCCAGTAATGAAACGTAACTGTCTATACATTTTTTAACATTAGCAGGTGCTTCTGTAACCTGATTACAAAAAGCCTGAGCTTCACTGCCTAGAAACATTAAGGAAATAATATTTCTGTAGCATTTCAGAGTGAGCAGCACTGCAATAAACACGGAACAGCAGCTTCTCCGAGCCCCCCGGTCTCAGCAGCAGCGTTTTCTCAGCGGTCAGCTTTGCCCCGAGGACAAACCGTTCATTGTTTCAGCCACCTGAAATAGACGCCGCTCTGATTCATGCGGGGACGCGACGGCAGCGGCAGCTGCAGCTGCTACTACTACTGCGCGGCGCTGCCACTGCCGCGGCCGCTGCCGCTGCCGCCACTGGGAAGAAATGCACAGGGTTTCCTGCAGCGCGCAGCGAGCGCGGCCGGCCTGAGCCAATCAGGAGTGCCTGACTGAGATCGCACCAAAGTAGGTATTAAAAAAAAAAACTAAAAAAAAAAAACCCACCACCGAGAGAAAGAAAGAAAAGCCCCACACTTCCTCCTCGCCAGCTCTTCTGACCGCCCGCCCCCATCTGCTCTCTTTCAGGCCGCCTCCTCCCGCGGGCTCCCCTCCTGCTTGCCCCGGGCCATGACCGCCCCACAGCCGCCCCCTCGGATGCCCCCCCCCCCCCCCGGTGCCCCCAACCGCTCCCCTGCCCCCTCCCGACTGCCTCCGTCCCTTTCAACCCCCCTCCCAGCAGCCCCAATCCTCTTTTTGCCCCCCCCCTCCCGGCAGCCGCCCAATCGTCCTACGCAGCCCCCCCTCCCCTTTCCCTCACGGCTCCCTGAGCCCCCCCAACTCTCCCCTCAGCGCCTCCCCGCCCTCCCCCCGCGGCACACCTTGGGGCAGGTAATCCCGCCCCACCTCGCAGAGGGGACGCCGCCATTGGCCGGCCGGCGCGTGACCGCCGTCAATCAGCCGGCGGCTCCCCCTGTGATTGGGGCAGCCCACCCCCTCGGCCAGGCGGCAGGGGGGCTGTGGGTGCCTGGGTTCCCCTCCCCCCGGGTGCGGGCGGGCACGCGCGTGCGCGCGGAACCGGGGGGTGGGGGGAGAGGAGGGGTCCGGGGCGTTGCCACGCAGGGCTCCCACCATAGCAACCGCTTCCTCCTCCGGGCACGGCGGCCGTGACGTCGGCAGCGTTTCCGCCCGGCTCGCGCCCTCGCCGCTTCCCTTCCTGCTGCCGGAGCCCGCGCCGCGCCCAGCATCCGAGGGGAGCAGCCGCTGCCGCACCGCGCTCCGCCACCCGCCGCGCCTCGCCGACACCATGGTAGGGAGCCGGGCGCCGCCGGGGGAGCGGGCCGTTACGCTTCTCCCCCTCCCCCCCCTCCTCCGCCTTCATCCCCGGGGAAAGGGGGGGGGGGCTGTTGGTACCGCCCGCCCGCCCGCCGCATCCCCGCCTGCGCTCCGGCCGGCGCCGCCGCCGCTGTGCCCGGCGGCAGGACGGTATCGCGCCCCCCTTTCCTTCTCCTTCCCTCCCCCGGTCCTTCTCGTTCGCCTTTGAACTTGAGGCGGCGGATCCGTTCTCCTGCCTTCCCCCCGCCCCCATCCCGCCATGAGGCGGCGGAAGGTTACTTCCCCCCCCCCTTGAGGCGATGGGACTGTCCTCTCCCCTTCGTCCTCCCCCGTGAGGCGATGGTACGTTCCGCGCCGCACACAGGCGCTAGGGGCAGGCGCGTCCATTTCGCCCGGGGAGGGGGGGCGGTGAGGAGAGCGAGCGAGGCGGGAAGAGCGGGGGGGGGGGGGGGGGGGCGGCGGCGGCCGCCGCGGGGCGATGCGCGGCCCCTCCCCGTGCCGCAGGGCGCGGCCGTGGGGGGTGGGGGAGTGCTGGGGGGAGGGGCGGTGGCTCACCCTCCCGACGCGAGGGGCTGCGCGGGGAGTAGGTCGCAGCCTGGCAGAAAGGCCCCGGGGGGGGGGGGGGGGGTGGTGGTGGTGGTGGTGGTGGTGGTGGGAGCCCCCCCCCCCGGGGGCCGGGGGGCTGCCCCGCTCGGGAGGAAGCGCGGCCTCAGCCGCATCCGCCCCGACGGCCGGCCCCGGGCGGGAGCCATCTTCCCCAAAGCAGAGGGGTTTCGGGCCTGGCCTAGAAAACGGCGGCGGCTCCACGGCGGAGCGGGGCGGCTGAGGCGAGCACCCGTCTTCCCGCCAGGCAGGGCCCCGCTCCGCCGTCCCCGGTGCGCAGCCTCTCGGGGCCAGGCCGCCCTTGATCAGGCCCGGCTGGAGTCAGCAGTCCTGGTAGCCAGACAAAAGGGGGGAAGCAAAACCGGCGGAAGGAAAACGCTGGCTGTAACAAACATGTTTTCGCAGCGACCGCTCAAAGAAGCTTACATTTTAAGATATTTGCCGCAAGGGCTTGGGAGATTTTTGTCTTGCTTCTCTGCACAGAGAAGATAGAATGCTGGAAACATTTTATCTAAGATGTGATGCTGGAAACGGAGGAAACACAGAAATGTATTAAACATACACATTGACTTGCCCGTTTTCTCTGGCTTTCAAAAAAATGCTAGGGGACTCCTTTCATAAATGGGGTGGAATAGACCAAACAGCTATTATGCTTCATGGTCGTTCATTTTCTGTTTGGTTTGCCTATGCTAAAAATTTGCATCCCCGTTTAACTCGGGCTACTGAGACTGACAAATTCAGTTGATTTATTCGCTCATACAGTTTTAACTGCTATCCTGTTTTTGCTTGAGTCATGCACAAGCACTTGTCCAGCAACAAACATTTGTGTGTTTTGACGCATTTGCCTAGGTTATTTGCCTTTAGTAAAGGGGTTGCATACTGAGGCCTTCCCATGGTATTTACCATTAGTTTCTTGAACATGTGGTATATCCAGTAAATAAACTTTTAGTCTGTATAGACCTAGCAGACAGGATGAGCTACTAATCCGCCTGCTTCCTATAACACCCGAGTTTAAGCATCTGTGGCTGGTCTGCAGCGTGGAGCAGAGCTGATGGGAGTTGCATATGAAGCTGCTGAAAGGCTGACTAGACTTGCAGCTCTTGTTTAAAATAGGCTTGTCTGAACAAGCTAGCTACCACGTCTGCAGTACGCAAACCTAGTTTAGAATGACTACTCGGTGTGTCAGGCTTCATCTTGCTTCGGAACCAGAGAATTCCCCAGGCAGTCAAAACTAGTATTTCTCATAGTGATCTCCTTTTTGGAACAGGGTCTGGGTTGGCTTTTTTAAGATGCTTTCCAGTTGCTGCGAATGAACTTGCTTTTGGGCAAAGCACGTAGGCCTTCTGGCAAAGTACAGCAATGCCAGCAGGAGGGCATCATTTGGTATCAAAAGAGCATTGGATTTTCTGCTTTTGTGTCTTGCCACAAGGTTCAGTTTCTTTGCTACTGGATTAAATGAGTCCATGGTCTTTGGAGGACCGTGCAAATTATTTTTCTTGGTTGTTAGTCAATACTATTCCCGAATCTGTGTAATTACAAGGTACATATGCCTCATATACAAGATGACAGCCTCATGACAATTGGTAGTGTGGGTGTCTGGCATGTTCCTACTTGCCTTGTCAGAATATCACTATCAAGAGGCTCCTGCTGGGAGCAAGGGCTGACCTAAGCGATCTCATGCAGGAGAGCCTGCAGACAGCCAGAACTTGCATGTAAAGCTGTTCAGAGCCTTTCGCTCGCCTGATTGTTCAGTATTCACAGCGATCTCCAGGAAGGATACCTTGGTAGAGAGTATCTGGGATGCCCAGAGCAGGCTTTCAAAGCCTGTTTTTAAGGGTGAGGTTTGAGCGTTTGGTTGCTGTAGGTGCCTGGAGGGCCGCAAGAAAATTCTTACAGACGCTTGGGCTCATAATAGCTGATTTCTGTGCTGAATGTGTTTCTAAGAAGCTTGGCTTTCCTGCAAGAGTCCTGTTGCGTACCAGCTTACACCCGCATTACCTTAAAAACATGCGTTTCAACACAGGAATGGGTACTGCTCAAAACTTCTGCCCTGCTACTGGCTACCATGGTTCCTGTTTCTCAGCAGTGTTGCTGGGATTGCCTTTTGCGGGTATTGCTTGTTCTACCTACCTTGATAATTATATCAGGAGTGAACTTCATGGGAGCTCGGAGAAGGTGATGATTTCCTCTTTGGCTGAAAGCTGAGGAAATGACCTCCAGGAATTCAGGCGAGACAATTTTTTCTGCTTTTTTTTATAATTGCTTTCTTACTCATCTTTCCTCGTCTAGTTGATAACCTTTCTTATTCGCAGGGGAAAAAAAGCTGAATAGAGTTTTGATTTCTTCCCCCACGCCTTCCCCCCCAAAAAGAGACCAAATAATGCAAAATAAAAAACTTGAGTCTAGCTGGCAAGATCTGCCTACAAGTGATATGCAAATAACTCTGTACTTCTTGCTGGTTTATGGTGTGCAAATAATGGCCTCTTGCACAACAGCAGTAAAAAGGCAGTTAGTTATGTTTCCTATCGTGCTTCAGATCTGAATTGAAGCTTTGGACTTTCAGATGCATAGGCTGCCTGGTGTAAACGGAGGTGGCTGGCTGGCTGTAGATAGCAGAGGACCTGGGCCTACTGGGACTTGGGAAGTCACTAGTGTTCCCACACCGGTGCTGGTCTCTGGGGTGAAGTTAAACTAGTCACTCCATGCATTGCCTCCTTTCCTACTCAGTAAAGCGGAGGTGGTAATATCAGATGGGTTTTCTTGAGCGCTCAAATAACAGATTAAAAGCAAAGCAGTATTTAAGATCCTTGTATTTTTAACCACCCACATTTCCAGTCGGCCTGTCGGCCATAGCTGACACCTTTTCAGAGGCCTGATTTGGCAAAATCTCCCAGTCTCTTCGCTGCAGCCAGGCTATGTGACCCTCCCTTTCTGCTAGGTGCTCTCACAGCTAACTTGGCTTAGTTTTCCCTTCAAGGTCTCGGTGCTGATGATGTCCCAGGGTATTGCGTGGCAACGTAAGGGACAGCTTTGTGAAGGCTGCTGTCCCAGAGCAGTCAGGTGGTAATAGGTTTAATTGAAAAAATATTTGTCGCAGAGATGTACTATGACACATTACTGAGTCAGATGGAAATGCCACATGGTTACACAGGCAGTTCTGGCAGAGGCACGGGATTCTGAAGGTAGATAGGAGGGACGGTATGCCAAGCATAGGGGAAACAAGGTGTTTGCTGAAGAAACTGAGAACCAAATATATGGCAGTAATGGGACTAGCAAACATGGGAGCACAGTGTTCTCAAATCTGCCTTTGCAATTAAACAAGGCAAACTTTGATAAGTTCTTGGTGTCAAATTCTGGAAAAATCAATGATGCTTTTCCAAGAAGCAAAAGTTTCCGCTTGAGTAGCTATGGATAGTCCACACTGGTGCATACAATGTGTGTGCATGGTTCCCAAACAAAACAAGTCAAGAACTGGTTCTTGAAATGTCTCTGTAGATAACACATGCACAGGCACCACTATGGAGGGCTCTTAGGTTCTGGTCACAGGAAAGAAAACCCACACTGTAAAATTGTGAATACTTAAAAACAAATTTAGTCCTTTAAACTTGTCTTGAGGCAAACTAAGTCATTAAAGTCTTCTTGGCTGTCTTACAGTTGAGGAGGGAACAAAGACTTTTCTTAGGTAAAATATTTTAAATATTCAAGGAAAATACTGGAGTTCACAGCACTTCCTAACAAAAGAGAAGGCAAATTTCATTGTGTCAAAGTTGCATTTCGATGCAAGCTTGCTACAAATCCAGTTTATCAGGTGTCTGGCATGTGTTTCACTCCTGAAATAGCTTTCTGTATATGGGGATTTTCTTGAGAAATCTTTGGATTATTCTTCAGTCTTCCCCCATTTAGATTAAATTTCAGTTGTAGAGTACTTGGTGATGGAGGCAAAATATTGGAAGCTATTAGTGGAGGCAGCTGGGGACGGCTCTTGCAGTTGGAAGCCTGCTAGACAGAAGGCTCTCTCTTCGGGCTGCCCTGTGTAGGGACGGCATTCTGCTCTCGCAAGACTTCTGCAGTGCTTTGCACTTAAGGCAGGAACGATGGCTTTGTGTAGGGAATAAGAGCCACTGTGTTACTGCAGCGCATGCTGACAAGGCATTTAATGCAACCATTACCTCATGTGCCTACAGCAGTCTATGTGAAAATACAATGGGGATACTGGTATAAGTGCTCCAGAATAATGTACGAGGCAACGCTGCCCGCAAGACACGCCGCCTTTGCAATAGTTGCATGGAGGTATTGAGGGAGAACTCATTTTTGCTCATTCCCTCAGAGAAACTTACTCGGTTCATTCTTGCCTGAATGTCTCCCTGAGTATGCTGTACTGGCGTCATTTGTCATTTTTCCAACTGATAATTAGGTGGCTTGCCTCCTTGCTGCTGCCTTGTTTCAGTGAGGTTAACAGGCCCCGTAGTTAAGGTCCTCGACACCTATAGAAACAGGCTGGCTGCTTGAATGTATTCTTTTCTCTGCAGTTGTGTCCCGAGAATGGTTTTAAGTTGGTGTTGCCTGTGTTACAGGGTTGATCTGTCCCCTACAACAAAATGTCACCAGCTGATGGTCATGTATCCCACAAGTACCTGCAACATGTACTGCTCAATGAACAGCCACCCATGTACCAGTCCAGAGTTGGATAACTGCTTTCATACTGAAAAAGGAACAGAACCAGGCTAGCTGTTGTAGCCCTGCAGCGTTCAAGCCAGAATGCACAAAATAATAATGAATGTGCTGTATTGAATCCTCTGAGCAGAGCGATATTGCGCCAAAGAGGGAAAATCCAGACTAACAAATAAACGTTTATTCTGTCATTACTGGTGGCGTGGAGGCTTCTTACCAGCTATTCTTCTGGACAAATCAGAAGAGACATGGTTAAAATGTTGATTGAGGACATGTATTTACGAGTGTGGCATTTTTCCTTGTTCCAGTGCTCTTAACAGTCATCCTGTTGCTGCCCTACACAGAATGGTTGCAACCACCTTACAACAAAAGCTGCCTAGTGTTTGGGGTTTTTTTCCTTTTTAAGTATGTTTACGAAGCCAGTCGTGGCTGGTACAAGCCCAGTGTTGAAGAGGGAGTCCTACAATTGCAAAAGTAGATCCTCTTTTTGGAAGCAGTTAGTTGCACCGGGAGTTTATGGGTTCATTTCAACCCATACTGCGACACAGCTATACGGTTTTCTCAGATGGAACAAATCTGCATTGTCCCTAGCAATATAGTGGCTGCTAATGTCAGCCTGTGTGATGAATCCAGGGGTTGTACAGCAGCTGTGAAAAGGAGTAGCACCAGCTACTAACAGCCTTTTGCTTTGGAAAGCTAAAAAAAATCCAGTTCTTATTCTCCCTTCAGCTTCTGGTCAGTCCCAGTTATCAGCTGCAGTTTAACAGTGAATTTTGAGCTTCCAGACTAAATACTCTCAACATTTTTGGAATCTGAACTGACTTGCCAGCAGTGCTCAGTTTCTTTATAAGGAAACAACTTGTCTCCCGACTTGGAGACACGTTTCTGGCTGTGCAGTAGCACAAGCATATGGTCTTGACTGCACAGTTTGCATCAACCTGCAGCTCCATTGCTGCTGCTTGCTTCTGGCTCTCTGCTGAGCATTAACCTTTTCTTTCAAAGTTAACTTCTTGGCAACAGGAATTGGTGCAGGGGAATGATCAAGAATTGACAAAGGTAGAGCTAGGTGACATGAACTGCTTTTATGTGATTACTAGACTCATTCCCATGCTAGTTCAGGCTTTCTAAGCATTTTCTACTTAGAATCTTGAGGGTTTTCTGACTAAAAACTGAGTCTTAACACCTGTTGTCAGCTACTGAGGTACCATTAGTTAGAAGACAAACCTCAGGGAAAAAAAAGGTTGTCTTGAATTCACTATGGATTTGTCCTTAGTGAGTGATGCAGTAGTTCTAGTTGCTGCACTGTTTGCTTTATTAGGGCAACCTTGTATTATTTAGAGTCTTCCCAGAGAGCTCTTGCCTACACCAAACACAGGGATGGGAAGAGAAAGACCTTTATTCCTCATTAGTTCTCAATCACACTCTGACAAAGTGCAGTCTCTCCGTGTGGAGGAGGTGACATAAGAATGAGTCACTTTGAGTTGATGTTTGCACTTTTGCTCAAATTTATCCTGGAATAGGCTTTCTCCGCTTACTTTCCTTGCCTTATTGGCGATATGCAGAAGGGTGGCTGCCTGCCAGGCAGCTGAGGCACAGCGACTTACTCCCTGTTTTCCTATCCCAACGTAAATGCAAGGGATTCTGGATAGATTACCCCTAATAGACAAGCCATGCATTGTATATCTTGAGGGAGGTCCCCTTGTATTTAAGTAAACCGTAAAGAGAACTGTTCTCCACGCTAGAGAAAAGCTTCTGTCTCAGATTCACTGCTGTATGAGATTGCTCTGGTTTTGCATAACCAGCACTTGAGAGATCTAGATGCCAAACTCCAGATTCTGCCAGCTGTGCCACCTCTCTTCACTGGGTTAGCAAAACTATGCCAGCCACTAGAAGTTAGAGAAGGAGAGATGTTGGTAGAAAAAGGAGAATTCAGGCTTGTCTGAGGTCCTGCGTGGTAGGCATTGGTCAAGGCTTTAAAAAAAATACACGTTAAGTAGTTGTCCAGTCAATAACCATCTCTCAAGGACAGCCTGTTTGAAAGCTAGCACTAAGCAGTTCCCCTTCATCACTGATCTCCCTGGTTTTGCAGCTGAGCTCTGCTGTTTCTTTAGAACACTGCCACTCTGACAAGGTACAATGTGCCCCACAAAATGAATCCATCAAGCGCATGTTTTGGGACTGAGCTTAAGGAAAAACAAAATGAAGAACAACCTTTAGTCTTTTTCAACCTTTAGTCTTTTTCAGTTGGTATCTCTCACATGATGTTTTACCTGACTGTTTAGTACTGCTGACTGTGCTTAGAACAGTGATGTGTGGCAGTTTACACAGAGGGAGGAGGGTGATTTTCCTTCTCAGATATGAATTGCCATATCTGAGGATAATGTCATTTGAATTTGGAAGACCAAAAACCAGCAGGGGAAGAAGCAGTATTAGAAAGGAATCTCACTGTTTACACTGCATGCAGCATTTTGAACAGATAGATGAGTGAGTGTTGGACAGGCTTCAGTTTGGTCTTTACTGCTCTGGCCATGATGTCCTTCCAGCAGTGTCCACTGGCCAGTATGGCTTCCCATATTTGCAGTATTCACTATTGCACAGCTGCTTTTAAGCTCTGCAACTCTGCTGCACTCTGAGAACAAAACTCAGATACAAATGCTTCTACCCTGCTGCCTTTTTTTTTTTGTGTCTCATTCCCAAAAAAGCAGCAGACTGAAAATGCAGTTCAGCCTGTTGTCATTCTTGCTAGGTCTTGTCCTCTTTATTCTGTGCAGCTGCCTTTAACATTAGATTGGTAATGCTGCATCTGCACTTCCTATTACAGCTAGCACAGGGGGATACCACTAAGTAACTAGGATTTCCCATCAGACTTCAAGGTGGCGGGGGGGAAAGTTGAAAAGGCAGGCAGCTTGCTTTAAAAACTGATGGAGCAACTGCTGGGAAGTAGACACTTTGACTGTTAGACTTGCAAGTTCTCCCTTTAAAACACTGAATTCAGAGCAACTTCTTTAAGTTGGCTTGTTCAGCTAAAAACTGTACCACTACAGTCCCAGTACCCCACTACATCTCTCTTGATCTCTAAACCAAATCCATGTGACAAGTGTGGAATTTGGCCGTGTTTTACCTCTGTTGCTAATGCTGCTAGCAAGCATGGTAGAAATGGCTAGGAAACTTTGAACAGAAGATCCTCGCGGACTTCATTGTCTAGCCAGCCTGAAATGGGCAACAAAATTAAGCTGCTGTAATGCCAAAGGATCTGCCACAGCTGAATCTTGGAGGACAAGGGGTGGACATGCATGTAAAACTACCCCAAAACAATGTTCTAATATAAGTAGGATTGTGCCTCTTCGGAATAGTTTTGGTTTGGCAGCTGGCTGTGGGCAGCATCAAGACTCCGGATTCTTTACTTGGCCTGGAAAAAGAGGGTCTGCAGCCTTTTCTGATGAGACTCTCAGGCCACTGGTGACTATTGCCAGTATTGGTTGTCTTCTAGCCTCGGATTTAAGGCAGTGCAGTAATGTAGTTGTGAAAATTTGCAGTGGTAGCTCTAAAGGTCTTTGCTCTTGTCTTTGCAGGCATCTGGAGTACAAGTTGCCGATGAGGTGTGCCGTATCTTCTATGACATGAAAGTGCGGAAGTGCTCTACGCCTGAGGAAATTAAGAAGAGGAAGAAGGCTGTCATCTTCTGCCTCAGTCCAGACAAAAAGTGCATTATTGTGGAAGAAGGCAAAGAGATTCTGGTGGGAGATGTCGGTGTGACAGTTACCGACCCTTTCAAGCACTTTGTGCAGATGCTTCCCGAGAAGGATTGCCGTTATGCCTTGTATGATGCAAGCTTCGAGACCAAGGAATCCAAAAAAGAAGAGCTGATGTTTTTCTTGTGGTAAGCCATCTTCCCAACTCACTCATTCCTAACATGCAGTCCAGGCACTGTGGGTGAGGTCTCTGAGCATTTGTATTGCCCAGGCTGGCAAGATGGCAGGCTTAAAGTGAGCCGGACAGCCTGATGCCTGTATTCTGAGCCATGAGATGTTTCACTTGTTCATAATCGGTAGGATACTGCTTCTGTCTGTGCTGGGTAACAGATGTCACTAATTGCACTCTTTTTGGTGTATCCCCCTAGGGCACCAGAACAAGCACCTCTCAAAAGTAAGATGATCTACGCAAGCTCCAAGGATGCAATCAAAAAGAAGTTTCAAGGTACATAATACAACTAACGCTCCTAGCTGTGCCATGTCCCTAGAATGTTTACACAGCAAGGCTTAACCATTGGCTAATTGGTTTGGGGTTGGTTTGGTTTTTTTTTAAGATACTAGTGAGAGATGAGAACTTCACAGGTGAAATGCCTTGTGACAGAGCTAAAATAAGCTCTGGCTAAAACTTACACTGTCTGACTCTGAATTTTAGAGGCACTAGAACTGTGCTCAGGACAAGAGCAGGCTTTGCAATGTGTGACACCATAGCTGTACTGTACAGAGCAGCACATCTGCACCATACAGGCTAGAAACCATTAGATTCATAACACGGAGCTGGATTTTGTGCAGTCCTCTGTGGCAGAGGACTTTCAGCCCTGTGTCTGTTGAAATACACAATCTCATAAACTTACTGTGCTGTAGCAGTAGTAATTAACAATTCACTAGATTTAGAGATGCAGTTGTGATTACTCATTTCAAAAGGCATTGCATCTCCAAGTAGAGAAGCGAAGTTCTGTTCAGCCTGTCAGGCACCATTAACCAAGGAGTAAACACCTTGCTGCAGCATTCAGAAATTTCATGCTAAGTCGGTCATTACGATGGCTCATAGCCAGATAGCACTGCCTGCACCCCCCCCCCCCCTTCAGTTCCTCATGCTGTGCTGGGCCAAAATCTTGCAGCGTGCAAGACTGACAGGATCATTGTGCGGCGGTGCCAGCCTTCACAGGACAACTCGCCAGTGGATTGGAACTACCCGGGGAGACTGTGTGCTGCACGTGTGGAAGTTGAAAAAAGAAATCCTGAAGAAATTGTGCTTTTCTCCACATAAGACAGGCTTGGGTTGGGCTCCCCGCCCTCCAAAAAAAGAAACCACTGATTCCTTAGACCAGCAAAGTCTTTCTGGTCTGTGCATCTCAGGTTCTCACTCTGATTCTTTCACCCACCACTCCAGAGCCAGCAGGAGCTGAGTCAGCCATCTTAGTGTGCTTGCGTGTAGCTCCCTCACTTGCCATATCCAGGGTAGCACTAGAAATGAGGGATTCACTCATAAGATAGCCTGCAATGAAAAGGCTAACAGTCTGAGCACCGATCTAGTGAAAACTTTCTCCCTGATATTTCTATGTTGATGTTTGGTGTGTAGCCAGATGTCTCCTGTGACATGTCAGGGGAAAACCATCCAAATTCCTAAGCTAAGGCAGGACTTATCTGCTTGAGTGACCCGATTGCCTCTTCTAATATTACTACCAAGTATGTTTCTTTGATTGATTACTAGCATGTTGAAATACTGCATTATTGAGTGTTTTGCCTCTTTTTTTTAGGCATAAAGCATGAATGCCAAGCAAATGGGCCAGAGGACCTCAACCGAGCTTGCATTGCTGAGAAGCTAGGAGGCTCCCTAGTCGTAGCTTTTGAAGGAAGTCCTGTGTAGATGTCATACAGTGCCACAACTCTACAAGCATTCCATGTTTTAATATATCAGTTATGTAAAGCAACCATTCTAGGCAAGGGTTTCACTAACTGTAGGGAAGCTGTCTTGTAGAATAAAGTAGATTTTGGAGATGTAGCTCGTATGTACAAATGACCCTAAATAAATCAAATCTAAGGATTTATCTTGGTGTATTAGTATTTGCATTGGTTGTCCAGCCCAATACTGTCGCCAATGGATTAACACTAAAGGTCTCCAAAAATTTTGGTCCAATGCAGCAGTGTATCATGGGATGAAAGGTGGGGGAGGTGAGAACAATCTGGTTCCTGTTCTTACTGTTCTAAATTGTAACGAGCAAAATTCAGTCAGTCTTTTTGAGGCTACTGGCCAAATTGCCAAACTCAAAAACTTTTCCCCTGTAACCGTTTAATACCAAACTTAAAACCTGTAGTTAAAGTTAGGCTAAAGCAACCTGGTGGCACCAAAACTGGGTTAAATTCTTAGTGCTTGCAGTTGCAGAGCAGTACTAATCAGGGCTAATTCTGAAGTTTAATAGAGATAAAATAGACACATTTTCCTGGAGAAATAGTCCTAATCCACTCTGGTAAACTCAATGGTGCAGTAATAATATTTAAAGGTTCACTTGTTCTGTAGGTTCAGTTTTCTTGTTATGAAGTGTCTTGAGGTCTCTTCCAGCCTGAGTGATTCTATAAAGATTGCTTTTCTGTTGACATAGTTTAATTTAGAACTACCTTAGTTTCTCTAATACACACTTACTAGTGGATCAGATGCTTCTGAGGCTTTTACAAATGCAGATTCTTATATCAGAGCTCCAGTTATGGGTAGTACAATGAGAAAGAACCACATCTTAAAAAGTGGTATTCTCAGCCCCAGTCTTTGGTCACTTGGTCCATTTGTCCATAATTACTATTGATTTAACTTAGTAGAACCAATCAGCCTGACTAATATGGCTTGATCTGGGCTTTTTGTCTGTTAGCTTCTTTAATTCTGTAGAAATGCATGGAAATATCACCTACTAGAAAGTTTGACCTGAAATGCCTTTTGTATGGCGGGTAGAGAACATTCCTGTGCCAGCTACAGAGATCTTAAAAGCTTCCATGTTTCACAAGTGGTTGATTAAAGCTGTTTCCTTTGTGTAATGTGTACATGGGAGTTGCATAGAGTTTTCCTGTATGTCTGTAGAGAAAAAGAAAAAAAAAAAAAAAACAAAACCCTTAGCCTCCAGTGCGTTACTGTGATATGTTCTGTGCGTGCCAAATTCAAATAGCCTAAATAAATGGGGTTTCCCTCCCCTGGGTCAGTGACTGATTCCTCTCCAGCCTCCGGATTAGCCCTCCTGCAGCGGGGCCGGTGCTGCTGGCTGAGCACGCTGGTGCCCGTGTAAGCCGGGCGCTCGGGGAGCTGGTACACCTTCCGCAGCGACCGCCCTGTGCTGCTCACAGGGAGAAAGGATGGGGGGGGAACAGGCTGGAAGGAAGAGCTGGTGGAGGCAGAGGGAGTTGGGGGTAAAGCAGGTTCATCTGTCTGCAAAGTGTGCTGCGCTCTTGGACCTGCACCCCTCTCACAGCTGAGTGACTGCTGGGCTGCTGCAGGCTCTAGCTCCCTAACAGCACCTGGTCTCTGCCTTTTAGGCTTCGGACCAAAATTTCCATGGGTTGGGGAGCTTCCTGGGAAACTTCTCATACTTGCAGTCTGAGCAGGAGAAACCCAGCATGCGTTAGTTATTTTGTGCTGCTTTCCCTATAAGAACTGAGGGAGCTTTCTCTGGACAGCCTGATGAAACCCAGGCAGTTACAGGCTGCCCATTCCTCTGCGAGCTCTTGCCAGATGTGCAGGGACAGAAAGCTGTACTGTCCCCACAGCTCCTCGGCAGAGCAGTGCGCTGTGCTGGTTTATCTGCGGGGCCAGGGAAATAATGGTCCATTACCTAACTCAGCATGTGCCCTCTCTGGCCATGCTGCATAGTTAAAACCTTTAATTAAAGGCAGGCATTGACTGCTTGCTCTAACTTGGCACCCACGCAGGTCACAGGGTTGGGAGCACAAGGTTTTCTGATGCAAAGAGATCCACCGGAGCGAAGCTTTCTGATTTTGAGAAAAACAAACTGGCCTGGTTTCTGCTGGTGCTTTTAGCCTATGTTTCAGTCAACTCTGAGCTCACCCAAGTGGGTAATCATCCTCATAAACAGCTCCTCCTTGCCTAGGTGTCTGCAGTATCGGTCTCTGTCCAAAGTCCAGGTTGAGATAAGGAAACCAGAGTGACACAGCGGGAGTGGTGCTGCCTGACAAACAGAGGGAACTCCCAGCCAAGATCCAGCTGATAACTAGTGCCTCCAGACTGCAGGCACCTTCGAAGAGATATCCAGCCCAGGTGACACCGTGGTGGACTTCTGCCTGGGATTTCGTTCCTTGGTTAGAAAATGGAGGAGGAGACCCTGCAAAGGGGCAAGGATGTCGGACCTGGAAGGTAGGAGGGCACTTCCCACAACATGAAAGCCCTTGGGTCAGGGACTTGGGTACAAAAAGTGCCTTAGTCCCAGGACTTTGGGGCATGAGAGGTCTGAGGTGGCACTTCAGGCCTGGGTTAGGTGTGGTCCTGCAGCTTAAGCTGATCTAAGAGGCTTTGGCTGCTTTTAGGACCCTCACAGCAAGTCCTGAGGTATTATACTGGCCTCTGTGGAAGAGTACTCCTGCACTCAAGGGCTGGCAGTAACTCTTAACCTTCAGAGCTATAATGCTTCAGGCTTGTCCACATCATGGAGTTAGTGAGCCAAACTTCACCACCTCCCAAGGTTGGTTGTCCTCTGCGGTTGGAGGGGATGAAAAGCACAGGAAGATGTTTCCTCCTGTGACTGTTTCAAATCTTTTCAGTTAAGGTTTCTCCCAAATCACCCAGACCTTCTGAAAGGGCAAGGCAGGAAGGGAGAGACAACAGGAGGAATGCTTCCCATAGCTTGGCCAGTTGCTGGGGAGAGAAATTACTTTCTAAGAGGACTATACGAAGAAGAAAAAAGTGAAGGGGTTCAGGTGATGGACACAGCTCAGAGCCATGCAAGCTCAGCAGGACTGCAGCCCAGGTAGTGCAGCTTGGCTGCAGCAAGAGCAGAGCTGCTAGAAACCTTTTCAAGTCCATGTGCAGGCAAGAGTTTCCCAAAAGCCGTTTTTGTCCATTCCACTGGGGAGAAGATGGGGATGGGAGATGGAATTCAGGCCTGAGCATGAGCAGCAGATGGTATAAATGTAATTTAGCTGCTCCAACAAAGGTGAACTTGAGTGTCTAAGCTGTAGATTGATAAGCCCAGGCTGAAAGGTAACTCCAGCTGTGGCTGAAATCAGCAGAAGGATCCAGCGTTCCCATCCAAAATCACCCCAGCTGGGTGATTGCTTGATCTTTATCAATAAAGTACCTGCCTGCAGCACCCTGGTGCCCTGCTGATGATCCTACCTGCCCTGAGTCACAGGCTGACAAGTAACAAGACAACAGCATGGCTTGCCTGGAGGAAAGGAGATAACCCTCAGCAAAGCCCGTGCCACCCAACAGGTGGGCATGTTGTGAAACCCCACCAGCTCCTAGGAGAGCTGAGTGGCCAGTCCTCAGCCCTGCATGCTGGTGGGCGAGACTTGGGTTTCTCCTAGCCCCTTGGGATGTCCTTCCCCTTCTGCCAAGGTGCTGAGGGAAATAAAAATCCCAGCAGTACCACTCCAGGTATCAAAAATTAAGCTAAATGTCTTTCCCCAAAGAGATATGTTTTTTTCAGCTTTGCTTAACAAGATCAGCCCCTCTCTTCCTGAAACAGCCAGCTCAGCAACATGTCCTGGAAGGGCACCATGTCCCCCCACTCTGGGGACACTGAATCTGCTCTTGTGCAGCTTTTGGAGCCCCATCAGAGCCCACCTGCCCTGTAGTGTGCTTGGGACACCGGCCGCCCTCCTTGCATTGGCTGTTTTGGGGGCTTTGTTACTGCTCGTGTGTTAACGCCTGGGTATCATTTGCTCTGTTTTGCACAAGAGCTCACAATAAAGGAAATCGTTGTTGCAAAAGCAAAAAAACTGAAAAACCAAAGGATTGCATCACTTCACTGCATCTGCTGCTCTGGGGCTCTTCCTACCGATGGCTCTCTGGGGGTGATGGCCACCCTGATACGCTCAACAGCTCACTCCAGCCTATGACTTGGGTGGGTTTTTTTTGCAATCCTGGTAAAATCCAGGCGTTCCCTCACTTTTGGGGATCTTAAAAACCAAAAGGTGACAGGCCAGCCATGCTGCTCCGCGGCAAGAGGCAATGCTGACAGCATTGAGGTCGCTGTCAGTCCTTGGTTCATGAGGGCCTCCCCATGCGCCACAAAGTCCAGAAAGAGAAACCGAAGGCTAATCATGGCTGCGGGGCAAAGGTCTGCTTACCGAGTTTGTCCCTCCATTGTGGGGAGACGGACCTGCCAGAGCCCAGGGCCCTTGCAGGATCTACTGCCTATGTGCATGCAGCAGCCCTCATAGAACACGGCTGGGAGGAGGGGTGGGGTGGGGTAGCAGCAGGGCTTGTAATGAGTGTGTGGGGTCTCAGCTGCCATGCAAGGGGCTGGGGCCACCACCCCACAGGGAGACGCAGCCCACAAGCCTGGGGTGTAAGCTCCATCACCTCCCATCCTGCAAGGAACTGCAGGCAAGAGCAGGCAGTGAGCGATGGAAGGGTGTCACCAAGCCACCCACCAAATCGGGGGGGGGGGGCGTGTAGTGGCCCTCCTTGCACCTCATGCAATAGCCATTGACGGGCTCAGCACTGATGTGTGCCCTGACTGGCATGCAGCAGCCCTTGCTCAGCCTCAGTCAGCAAAGCCCCAGCAAGCACCAGATAAAAAGGTGCCTTCAGACAAGGATGGGAGGCAGGTTTGGGGTTGGGGGGGGGGGGGCTTTTAGCTTGCCATTTCCTCAGCCAGAATTCAGCAGGACCCCCTTTTCCTGCCTGGTCAAAGATGGGTCACACACCCCCTCCCCCATCCAAGTGTGATTCGCACATCCCTTCTCCACCACGGCCCCAAAAGCCACAGTGCTGGGGGCTGGGGGACAGAACACATGTCCACCCAGTCCCACCTGCATGGAGTCGCTGGTGTCTAACATAGATGTTGAGCTGCCTTCCCCGGGAACAAAATGGAGGCAGGTCTGTCCCTCATCCCCCTTCCCAGCCTTGGCTCTTCACACACGCTGGAGGGACCAAGCCCTTCGGGGGCCTTTCCCCCCCACCCCACCCCCGAAATCCCGCTGATGTCAGCGCCAGGCTCAGCAGCTTTATTGTGGGGAGACAGGCAGCGAGCCGTCACGTGGCCTCTGCCATTTCCTAAGAAACCAGCTTGGGGGAAAAAAAAAAAGAAAAGAAAAAGAGGAAAAAGGGTGGGGGGATTAAAAAGGAAAGCCACAAGAAGGGGAGAGCAGAGGGCTGGAGAACCCGGCAGCGACCGAGGACCACCACCACGCGGCACCCGCAGGGACAAAATTACAGGGGCGCGCTGAGGTTTAAGCGAGCAGGAGGAACGGTCCCCGCTGGGCTGGCGTGGCTCACCCCGCCGTGCCCGGTCCCCACGCTCGGCCTGACCCCGCGGCGGGGCAGCAGCCGGCCCCGCCGCGACACCCTGCCCCGGCTGCCACCGGGCCCCCCGCCCACACCGCGCGTGCGGCGCGCCCGCTGCCGGGCCCCGCGCCGGGCGCTCCGTGTGCGCCCCCTGCGCGAAAACACACGTAGCTGGAAGGAGAAGTTTCTCGCCTTTGCTTATATTGGGGAAAAAAGACAGGGGACAGCTTTTGCAGCATAGCGTGCAAGGGGGAGAATAAAGGATCTGCTCCTGGACAAAGCAGGGACCTTCTTCAGTGACTCCAAAGACCTGCCTGGCCTGCAAACTTAAAAAAAAAGAAACAAAAACAACAAAAAAACCTCCCCCACAAACCAGAAAAATAAAGCAAGGACAAGCTCTTTTCACTACGTTGTTTTAATTGCATCGACACCCAGAAATACACAAAAGGATACGTGCCAAGAGCCACCCATCAAAGAGAGGCTTTCTTCCATGGCGGGTCTTACTTTCACACTTCTTTCACGCCAAAAAAAAAAAAAAAAGAAAAAAATAATAATTGCACCGGTTGATGTACAACAGTCTTCCCTTTTCACACATTCGTGGGTTCTGCCATAACAGGAGGGTGAAGGCCCGACGCCTGCCCCGACGTGGCCGGAGCAGCTCCCCGGGGAAAGGAACGGTTGTACAAAACTGTATGAAGATTTTCTTACAAATGTACACCTGCAGTGTTTACTGGTTGGGGTTTTTTGGTTTTTTTGTATAGTTTTTTTTTAAAGTTTCAAAACTAGGTTTTGGGCCACTAATGGCTTGTATCTTTTATCTACAGTAAATTCAGCATATATTTTTATTTTTAGGAATGTGTAAGGCATTTTGGTAAGTTGAACGGTAAGGTCTAGGTCACAGACTCATCAAACTGAAGTCCCTTCCTTCGAACTGTCCTCTTCTCCCTGGAGAAAGAAAACAGAGGTGGGTTACTCAACTGGGTCTCAACCTTATTCTCATGGCAGCTCAAGCATCAAAGCATTTCACAGATGGGCCCAGTTCTGCCTTCTGAGCAGGGAGAATCACGACCACCATCTCGTGTGGTCCCAGGGCTTCCCAAAAGCCACCCAGATGGCTTCTGGCAGCAAGTGCCACCTTGCCTCTGGTTTTAAACCACTGCCTGACACGCGCTTCCCCGTGGCCTCCGCCGGCGTCAAGGGGAGGGATGGCCGTGGCCACCACAAGTACCGTTTCCTGAAGCTGTTCTTTCAACTTCTTCACCGTTTCTCTCTCTTTGGCCAGTTGGTCCTGGGTAACCTTCAGTAGCTCCTGTAGTTTGGTTGCTGCCTGGCCCAGGTCCTTTGTTAATTTTTTTTCTTTTTCAAGTCTTTCCTACATGGGAGTCAAAAGAACGCATCTGCCTGAGCCTCCCTTTGCCATCTGGTGACCTTGTCCCCTCCAAAACACCTCAGGTCACCTCGGGTCTGCACCGAGCTGCCTCGGTGGCCACAAGCCAGAGGAACACCCAGCTCCCTCCTTGCTGGACGGGCCAGGCGTCACCCCACCAGCTACAGCTCACTCTGGCTCCCCAGAGATGCCACGGGCTGAGACAACCTCATGGGAGCAGAACGGTTTCCCAGTATGTGAAAAGCCCAGCCTGTGAGAGCGTTTGCTCAGAGCATCGCCTTATCTTGGCCAACACGGATGAAGTGGCTGTGACTTGCACCCTGCCACCCTTCAGCCATGTTGGAGCTCACAGCCAGCCCCGGGCAGGGAGCTACGGGCAGGGGAACCATCTACCTTGCCCCACCATCCCCAAGAATGATAAATCATGCCCTTAGTCCTGCTCAGACATGGCTTTTGCTGTCTTGGCTGAACACCAAGAGAGCAGGGCAGCCAAATCACCTTGAGATGCTGGGCCTCCTCCGTGTCTGAAGCTGCTGCATTTTCAGCCAGTCTCAGCTTTTCCAGCTCTGCTTGCAAACTGCACGCTGAGCTCTGGGCCTGGAAGGGGGACACATACTCAAAAAGCACATGAGCTAACAACAGCAGGCACCTCCCACATCCTGCCCCGTACATACAGCCCCTGGTCCCCATTGTGTCTGCCTCTGGTGAAGAGTTAGGTTATACAGCTGCTGTTGGATGGTTGGATGCTAAACGCAATGCATTGCTGTTGCTGATCCAGCTTCCACCAGGAAGATGGCATTTCTCACCAGAAGCAGCATGAAACCCAGCTGAAGCCCTTAACCCTCAAGGGAAAGAGCTGGCAAAAAACATGGGGGGACTGGGAGAGGGGCAATTTGAGGGGCCGGCAATGCCATGCGGCTTTAGCAGAGCTGCTGCGAGAAGTTCTTCAGATGTGTGAGGGAATGTGGCGATGTCTGAGATGCAGAGGGATGGGGAAAAACCTTCAAATTAATTCTTCGAATTAATTCTTGGGCTTCATTAGCAGCCAAGAACCCATAAAGGCTTTGCAAACCCTTGCATCCTTGCCCGCACCTACCTCCTCCAGGTCCAGCGCCAGCTTTTGCCGCAGCACTTGCTCCTTCTCCACCAGCGTTTCATTTTGCTCCAGCTGGGTTTTCAACTGTGTTGAGAAAAGGGGAAAAACACCCAGAAATAAAATTTTAAAAAAGACCCAAGAGATGAGCTAGCAGGGACATCGCCAAGAAAGCTGGGCTAGACAGAAGAAATGAAAACTGAAGCTTTCCCCAGGGCACTGAAGGGCAATAGGTACTGGCATCCCCTCTCCGCACAAAAGCCGGGAGGATGCCGATGGCAAGCCCAGGGCTTGGCTTTTCATTGCCAAATTTTGCCCGCTCCTCAGGCAGTGCCAGCTGGGACTTGGGATGAGAGGCACCCCATAGTGGAGGATGTGCCTGGCAGGTCCCCATGTCCGGGAGAAGGCTCCACGCTTAATGGGGATTAAAGGAGAGAGACAGAGCCCGGCTTGTGGCAGCATCGCCACTGGCGAGAGGCGTTAGTCGGCAAGGGAACAGCCACTGCTAATGCCCTCAGCCCGGCTCCAGCAAGATTCACGGAGCCTCTGTAATCCTAATCCCCACCGGCTGGGAAGGGATCCTGGTGCAGCTCTGTCGGGATGTCCCCTTCCGCCAACGAGACCCAAGCCCCAAACCCAACAGGGCATCATCGCGTGGCAATGTTAGCCCAAGGGCTTGCAGCATCCCCTGCCTGCCTCCCCCAAAACGCTGCCAGCCTAACGCTGTGATGGAGGGCTCCCAATGAGAACAGCCTGGTGAAAGCCAGCTGGTGATGTGTTCCCAGTGGGAACAGGACGCATGGTTGAAGGGATGGGTGGCTGGCTTCCCCCCAACACACAGGATGGGAGACAACACAGTCACGACAGCCCTGAGCAAAGCCACGTGCAGTTCTCCATGCGGTTAGAAATGGTGAGACAGGACAAGGGACATGGTTAAGGGTCAGTGCCTCCACAGGCAGCGGTCTCACCACCCTAACCTCAAGGGGCGCAGGCTCGCTTGGGTCAGCTTGTAACCCCACTACTTCTCCATCCTGTACGTGGCTCTTCATCTCACTCAACTGCTGCCTGACCTGGAAGGAGGACCAGCAAGCCTGGCTCAGTTACACATGCCCACACCGCAGCCATTACAAGACCCACAAGGACCTATAGATAAAGTTTGCCGGCTTTTTTGCTTGCACATGAGCTGAAATGTTTGGAAAACCACCTCAGTTTCTGCTAGATGCAGCACAGTGGTACCTAACCTGGGCAGCTTGAGGCACGACAGCTCCTAGGGGTGCAGAGCACACGCTCACACCTTGTCCGCTCTCTTTTGATCACTCGGCACCCTTTAAAGCCACTGCTGAGGGTTTGCACTAACGTATAGTTGAGGTGTTAAATAAAGCAATCGAGGCAGGGTGGCAGGTCCCATTTTGCCACGGACCACAACTGGGATGGCTGGGGAGGCAGTTACTTGAACACGCCCCCTCCCCGATTAAAACCCCCCCACTCCATCTACTAGAGCTCCATCCTGCATCGCAGCAGCACTGGCAGTCAAGCTGCAAGCTAACAGTGTGCCTTGGCCAGTAGAAAAGGAAGGTCGCTGGATGAACACAAATGTGTTCCACACTTACAACCGCCTGCCCATCTAATGAGATTAAGGCTAATGATGACCCTGCGCCATGTTCCCTCGAGAGCAAGGGGCTGCATTGGCTCTCTGAGCGAGCTGGACGGTAGCGGCTGCAAGGCTGGGAGGAGTCACGGCACCCAAGGGAAACCATACTCCCGGCTCGCTCCACTCTGAGCGGCTCTGCAAGCCGGTGGTGCTGCCGAGGATTTTAAAAACAATCTCCTGAGCCTCTCACAATCAAAGTATGGATTTAAAAACAAAAGCCCTCATTGTTTTGGCAGGTCTGTTAGCTCTCCTGGCCCTATATCCCAGTCCTCTCCCCCACTTACCTGCAGAAACCTAGCCCCATCCTTCAGCTCCCTGAGCGACCCCTACACACGGGCTGCACAGCCTCAGTCCTCCCATCCAGAGGTGGGCAGATGGATGCTTAAGGCACCCAAACCCTTGCCCAGGGTGGTGTTGGGGTAACCAGTGTCCAGTGGTGGGGCGGCTGGGTTTTTCTGCTACACACCAGCTTGCGCAAGCCTTGCTGCTCTCCCTTCCCTCCCACCCCCATCACGGGAGGAAAGGCAGGTGAATAAAAATCTCCTCCTGGGTCTCAAACATCCCCTCTGAAAGCCGGATCAGCCTGGTGCCCCGCAGCACCGGGTCTCCCCATGCACTGGCTGTGCCTTCCTCCCCTCCCCGAACCTGCAGGGAGGATGCCGGCCCCCCAGCTGGGTTTGCAAACCAGCCCCAGGCAGAGCAGCGAGGCCCCAGCAGGGCATCTCCAGGGGTCCCCCCTTACCAGGGCCAGCTCCTTGCCCTGCTTCTGCGTTTCCGTCTTCGCTGCTTCCAGCTGCTCCTGGGACTCTGACAAGAGCTGCCTCAACTATCAAGGAGGAACAGAAAGAAAAAAAAAAAGCCCATTTATGCACTTGGTTTTGGAGCCCTTTGGCCAAAGGAAGCATTTTTATGATGCAACATTTCTCAAAGAGGCCATGATGGCATCACGTGCTAACCTGCCTGCTGATGCCTGCTCAGAGACAGAGATGGCCACGAGGCAGCTCCATCTCACCTGAGCCACAGAAATCCCACAGGCCACCAAGGAGCAGGGGACAGCATCTCCCTGTCCCATCACCTTGCCAGTGGATCTCCTGACTTTAGCTGTCTACAACCCAGACCGGAGCAAACACCTCCATGTGTTTTCTCCTGCTTTGCAAAGCTGCAGATCCCTGGGGCACTCCCCAAATCCCCGAAACACGGATGGGTGGTGAGTCAGGCTTAGAAGAAAGAAGCATTTAAGAAGGCAACGGCCACCACACTTACTACTTCAACTTCTTTTGTGTAGTTTTGGCGTTCGGAGCTGGCTGTCTCCAAGTGATTTTCCAGTTGCGTTTCCAGAAGAGAGGTGTATTCCTTTAGCTGGATTAAAAGGGAAGAAAGCAGGAGGGGGTTGATTGTTTGAGGTCCAACACATCCCAAACATCCCATGGTCCAAGCCTGCCCTCCCCAGGGCAAGTCAGGAGATGGGTCCCGACTCAGCCCAAGCACAGCACGCATCCGTCTGGCACCTGCGCGGGGACCTTCTCCCGTACCCAAAAAACCTTACCTGATCTGTGCTCTGCAGATCTGCTTTCAACTTCTCCACCATGTCTTCAAGGGATTTCAGCTGGAGTTGCGACTAAGCCAGAAAGGATCAGAGAAGGTCAGTGAATGGCATCTCACGTGGACACTGAGCATCTTTCATTCAACCAAAAACTGGCCAGTGTTTCACTCCCACCTCTCCCACTGCATCCTGTACCCAAGTGTGGAAGAGACCTGACAACAAAGCGGAGCTCTACAGCCTGCAGGGCAGGAGCTCCTCTTCCTAGGGAGGACGAGTCCAACAAGCCCAGGCTGTAAATCGTGGAGCAAGGTAACAGCTTTTGCCTGCAGGACTTCAGCTGGCTGCAGTCAGCTTTCAACACCCCAGAAACTGGCATCAGACTCAGTGCAAGTTTCCTACTGAAAGTGCCTTTGGTTTGGAAGCAGCAAGGTAGAATTTCCAATGAGGTGTCGTGGGCTTTGCTATTAAGAGAAGCCAAGCTATCAGAAAAAGTATGGGTTTGCATTTAAACCTGGACTGATTTTTGAAGAGGACTCCACGGTTGCTGAATTTTTTGGAAAGGTGGAATTCACCTCTTCTCCACAGAGAGGCAGGACTGCTCTGGGACCTGCCCTAGCCACCAGACGTTCATCCCATCACACACACTCTGCTGCCAGCGCACCACCAGCAGCCACGTCATCCCCATGCAATCCTACACCAGCCCTCAGCAGCGCTGGCGCTGCAGGAGCCAGCAACGGGCTGAGAAATCAAAGATCTCTTGTACAAGAGCTCCCCCACCTCCCTGCAGCCCCAGTTAACTTCAAAACCCCATGTGATGGATGGGGAGCAGCCAGACCGTGGAAAGTAGCTTCATCTCAGTTCTGTGTTCAAGAGGGAGGAGATAACTTAAGTCCGCTCTGCAGAAAAGGCACGGCCAGCCAAGTTCTCCTAGACTCCAGCTAAGTCACGAGAGCTCACAAAACACACTCCCCACCAAACTCCTGGGCAACGACGACTCTCTGGCAGCTGCCGGCTGGCTTTTTAACTAGGAAGAGCAGTACCCAGAGCTAGACAGACAGCTGGACCCAAAACTGTGTGCAGTACGTGGCTTGGACCTCAGCTCATTTCTGAAGGCTCAACGAACGCCAAGGTCAACCCAGGTTTTGAGAGCAATCCAAGTTCTTCTGAAAATGGGAGTCCAAGAGCCCTGCACGTGCTCTCCTCCTGTCAAGCCAGCGCCCACCAGGAAGGCTCAGCCCGATTTCCAAGCATCGGAGCTTGGATTACTAAAGCAGTGATGTGGTTTCCCAACTACCATGCCTGAACTGGGGAGCTGCAACCATTCCTCCAGCTCCACTGGCAAGGTCTAGGCACACATCTGGCGGGGAGGTGGGATCCAGGAGGACAGAGGCTTAGCTCCTATGTGAGGTGGGCTTCTTGTCTGCTGGTTTGGTGACAGGAGGGGTGGATTTCGGGAGAAGAGAAAGTCCCCATGTCTCAGAGTTCAAGGCAGGCGGGAACAGTTAGGGTCACCATCAGATTTATAGCCAACAGCCCCTCTGTTCCTGTAAGTCCAGCTCCACGAACCTTTGCACACAAGCGACAAACCCAGGTGTGCCCCAAACACGCACCTTTTGGAGTTCCTCTTCAGATGCCATAAGCTTTGCTTTCCACACCTGCTCCTCCTCCTCCACGCTCTTCTGCAGGTCTCGCAGCATTCCCTCCTGTTGGCAAAGCCTCAGCTGGGCCCAAACCTCCTCCAGCCCTCCCAAGCTGAGCAGTGGCTGGAAGCCCTGGCATACCCAACGCCTCTCCAAGGATTTGGGCCAAAGAATGGGTAACAGAATTAGGTGCCCCCGGTGGGACTAGTGGCTCCCAGTTCCTAGGCTGGCTCAACCACCCTGCTCATCAGAGCCCTTGCTGTGCCACATCCCACCACCACCAGGAAGGTTTCCAACACAATTAGGCTGAAGAAGAACTCTAGAAATTCAGGTTTCTCTACTTCCCCTGTCTCACTGGCAAATAATCTTCTACATGGCAGCCCCCTGACATACTGTGGGATGCCCACCACGAGCCCATGGGCAGCCTGGGCTGCCAGGAGACCTCTCACACTGTATTTCTAGTGGAAGACCAACGGCAGCACCAAAGGCTGCAACTTACCGTCTCTGCAAGGATAGCTCTGTACTGCTCACATTCTGCTTGTAAAGTGCTTTGCGCTTCCTCTGCCTCTTTTAATTTAAGTGCTGAATCCTGAAAGGAGAGGGAAGGGATGGAGAGAGAGGTGAGGAAAAGAAACAAGTGACCCTCAGGCACTCCCTCGTCCCTCCACTTTCCAGCCCCTTCACTTACTGGGGCCTCTGTTGTAATCGTGTGCTGCTTTAGCACATCCACGGTCTTCTCCTTAAACTCTTGTAGCCAGGTGTCATAATCCTGAGTTTGAAAAAAGAGGACAAGGAAGAAAAAGGACACTTAGATGTCTGTCCTTCCCGCACGGCAGAGGCTCTGCAGGGGTCTGAGAAATCCCATGCCCACCTGCTGCGAGGACACGGTCACTCCGGGGAGGGCCGAGAGCAGCGTCTGCTTGGTTCGCATCTGGAGCACGTCCAGCTGTTGGGCCAGCTCTTCCTGTAAGAGGGACAAAGCGGCATGGGATGGAGGTCCTGGGTGCCTGCCAGCCAGGCTCCCAATACTGGTCCTGCTTTTCTGTGCCTACAGGGGTGAGCTGGCACAGGGAAACCAGCCAACAGAGAAAACTGCTGCTGCTGAGAACCACGAAAATGTCCCTCCTGGGTCACCCATCTTCCCAGTTCCCAGACCACAACCTGTACCGTGGATACACGGCCCTGAAGACAAACTTTGGAGAAGCTGGCAGGAGGGTTGGGTCAGCACTGCTCCTAAGAGGCAGCAGACAACCCAAGGCAAACACCTCTGGTGGCTTGGTTAGGCTGAATGTTTCCCCTATAACACGGGCATCACTGTTAGAGAGAAATGCTGGGCTCACCTTTGCTTTTGTAGCAGCAAGTAGTTTTTCCTCGCACGCCTTCTCCACCGTGGTCAATGCTTCCATTGTTTTCCAGTTCTTCTCGCGAAGGTCCTGCCGAGACCACACACAGAGGGCAATAAGCCACACATCACGCCAAAGGCTACCAAGCTGCTTGTTGGCACTGCGGAGGATTTCAAAGCCTCTGCTGAGGAAAACAGGCAGCAGCTTGTCGCTTTTGTCAAAGGTCTTCTATCCCACTGCCCACGTGCGCCCCTTTCCCCTCCATCCTTGCAGTGGCCCAATGCACCGCATCGCTCAGGCAGTGGCCTTGAGGGAGCAGAGCAGAGCTAGATGGAGGCAGGAGCTCCAGAAGCAGCCCTCAGGATGCCTAGAGCTGCCTGGAGAGGACACAGGCCAAGTGCAGGGCTGCAAGGTTGCCTCCACACAGCTGATACCACCTTGTAGTAGGTGGTAGTAAGGAGCAGAGGAGCAATGAGATGTGAGGGACCCCTGCTCAGGGATTGCCTTGACCCTGCCGGGGCAGGATCTCCCTGGCTTACCATGTCCTAAACCTCCCAAGAAAACAGGGGACAGACACCTCCACCCAGGCAGCCCACTGCCTGCTGCAGCCCATCAGCTCAAGCTGCGCAGCCTGCCGGGGGGAATTCTTGCTCTCTGGCACACTAGGCAATGCCTCCAGTGCTCCACGGGGCTGGAAGAGCCTCTGGCCACACCATGGAGCCATTGGTAGCCAACTACGATGGGTTGTCAATTCAAACCCCAGAGATCTGGATTTTGGAGGAAAAAATTGTGAGCAGCAAAAAAAGAGCCTGGTTCACTCACGTACGTTGTTTTTCGTCTTCTGTTGCTCCACTGCCTCTCGCAGCTCTGTGGCTTCCCTTTCCAAGGACGAGAGCTGGTCCGTCTTCTCCTGGAGCCTGGAAGGGCAGGATACAGGAGTGAGTCCCAGCATCCACCTCCCTCCTGGGCCGCGAGAAGGGGACCACAGCCCTTCCTATCCCGGTCTGCTCTGGGATCTACACACAGGAGGAGGAGGAGGGAGTAGGACTAAAAATCATAGCTTTGGCAATGCTGGAGTGGGATCTAGTTTTCTACGGGCTTATCAGCAATAAAGAGCAAGTCGCTGGCTGGCTGTACACCCAGGACAAGAGGAAGAAGTATCCTGATCCAAAGGCCAGAAATTCCGGCTTACACAACTGGGACTGCTCCTGACACGCTCCCATCCACGGCTCATTAGGCTGAGATAGCCCACAGCTCTGCATTTTGAAAGCATCATCCTACTATCTTGAGTAACCATAAATCAGGGCTGCCGACTAGACACCCGAGAGCCTGCAGCTTCCCTCCACACCCTCAGATCCACCATCTGCCCTGAAGGGAGCCTCAGCTTGAGCAGACCAAGAAAGGTTCAGGTCCTTGACAAGAACCACCCAAGTCTCTTGGGGTCTGAGGACAACTGAACACCTGCCCTCCTTTAGAGGAATCCTGGATGCTCGCTGGCAGTGGGGGCATCTGAGAAATCCTCCCCCCATGCAGAGCCTGAGACTTCTCGGAGGTGCCCAGGACATGGACAAGGGGCAAGAGGCACGAGTTGTGACATGGGAAACTCCAATTAAACGCCAGGAGACCTTTCTGCACCAGGGGGGAAGAGGTTGTCAAACACTGGAACAGGGACCCAGAGAGGTGGTGAATGTCCATCCTTGGAGATACCTGGAAGCATCCCCAAAAAGCCTCCTCTGGTTGGCCCAGCTTTGAGCAGGGGCTTGGATCAGAGACATCCCACTCGGAGCACCAACACCACCAGAACCTCCTATTCTGCAGGATCGGTCAGGCTCCATGTGCCTGCCAGCAATTACAGTCTCACTTCAGAATAGACTGGCTGTTATTTGGGGCCAGCACTGGAGCCAATTAATATTTTAAACAGCTGTGTTGGCCAGGATTGACCTTTTCTTCCCAGCTTTGCAGTCCCCAAGCCTGCCTAACAGAGAGGGCAGGAAGCCCTCACCCACAGGGCTCAGTGCCCAGGGAAGCCTGGGACACACGGACAGCAAGCTGGAGGTGCCGCAGCAGTCTCCATGTGCACCTAGACCCACCTTGACCGCAGCTGCTTCATTTCTGCTTCATTGGCTGCCTGGAAGAGAGAAAGCACTTTTGTTACCTGTCCTAGGCACACACGATGCACGTCAGCCCTTTCTGCAGCATCCTAGAGGGGATCTCAGAGCAAAGGTAACACAGGTACTGTGTTAACACAGTGCAAAAACACCTGCTTGAGCAGTGTAACCCCCTCTCCTCCTCCCACCCCAATTAAACGAGCACACAACCTGCAAGTCTCTGTTTTTTTCTGCCTCCCTCATCTGGCCTGCCTCCAGCAGAGCTTCGATGGATTTGATCCTATCCAGGAGCTTCATATTCTCCGAGCCGGCATCCTGCAGTTTCCCCTTCATGTTGTCCAGCTCCAGCAACTTGCTTTTAACCTCCGCTTCGGAGCTCAGCAGCTTGGCCTGCAGTTCTGTTGGAGTAAGGGGTAAGAAACACAGTAAGGTAGGTGCAAACAAATTTGGAGACTCCCCACCCTGCCCTGCCCAAGCAGGACTCTTGGCCAAAGAAGCCTTGGCCGTGGATGCTTTCAGGAGGCACAGAAAGAGCAGGCAGGGATGCAGGACAGCACAGGAGACAGGCATTGGAGTGGCATCCTAGGATAGGACCATGGACCAGTCCTGCGTCTTGCTCACAGCGACACCACGTAGACTAACTCATCCCTGGTCTACTGGTCTTGCCCCAACCAGCCCCACCAAGCACCCAGCCCTGAAAGCTCCAAGTCTGCCCCACAGCTCTCTCTGCACCGATCCAAGGTCCTCACCAGCAATGCTTTGCTGCTGTCCTTTGGCCTTTTCTGCGTCTGCTAACAAGCTTTTGTAGCTGGTCTGGGTTTTGCGGAGCTCGTCGCTTACTTCGTCCAGCCTCTTCTGCAGCGTCGCCTCCACCTCCCTTTGGGAAGCCTGCATGGCAGGAAGAGAAGGCTTTCCATAGCGTGCCAGGCACCCTGGCCAATTTGAAGCAAAGCTCCGTGTGTCGCATAATGTTATTTTTAAGCTGTGCTTTGGGGGATTTAAGTCATCCTTCCCCCATGCTCCCCCTGTGCATGAAGCATCTTGTCTCGCACTCGCGTTTTATCATTTGCCAGCCCTCAAGTGGGAAGGAGACAACACCCGAACGTCTCGGTTCTGGGCCAAGACCACGGCCATCCTCCCCTCTGGAGAGCTAAGCTCTGAAAAACCTCTTAAAGCTCTGGTCCTAACGCACAGCCCCAGCCCGGCAGGGAGAGGTACTGCCACAGTGCTTAGCAGGACGGAGACACCCAGCCACGTGTTTCCACATGCGGAGGAATTTTCTGTGCGGTTTGGGCCAGGGAAGACTTTTTTTTTTTCCATCTTAGAAAGCAGAGAGGAAGAGGCCTGGCCAAGGCAGGCACTTTGAGGGGGAAGGCAGAGGAGGAGGACAAGGAGTGTGCTGCAAACCAGCAGCTCTACGGGTACAAGTCGCACCCTTGCAGATGGAGAAACATTGCTTTGCATGGAGGGGACAGAAGAAGGTAAACCAGCAGTCCCGTCTCTGTCTGAGTGATGCTTCCAGAACCACCAAGAAAGCAGGACTTCTCCATTTTTTGAGGATTTGACCCCGTATCCTCAGCTCAGAGCTCCAGGTGTGCAGCACGTTCTCCCTAGCAGCTTAAACACATTGCTGTCTTTAAAGTCTTCCAGCTAGGATGTTTTATTTAATTAGTATTAAGGTGTGCAGCAAGCTGACAGCCCTGGAGAAGTTCTCCTAAAAGCATGCCTAGAAGCTGGTGTTTTGAGCCAGGAAGGCAGCTTCTGCCTTCACACCGGCTGCATGCCCACATCACCCTTGTTGCTCCTCACCTGCGAAAGCCGCAGGGGTGAAAACAGCCCACCAAAAGGAGATCTGCATCCTCAGGCACCCAAAAAATTAAAGAGCAAGGATATCCAAGGCCCCTTGCTCTAGGAGCACCTCTACAAAACCATTTTGGCATGCGTGGGTAAAGGTTTCCACCACCACAGCCCCTTTGTAAAGAGGCCAGAGCAATTCGGAGACCACAGCACATGCAGGAGGGACACATCACAGCCCTCACCCTGTCTGCCACCCCTCGGGGAAAGAAGTGCAAGTTCCCGGGTCAGGGATACCCGGGATCAATGCTCCCTGCCTCTGGCTTAGCCGAATCCCAGCAGGAGCGCTGCCACCCCCCCAGAAGATGCTCTTCCCTATGTGGGTACAGCCTGCCTGCCAGCAACGTGCTGCTGCTCCTCCGCTGACAGCGTGCTCAGAGGCTCTACTTGGGAGGTGTCCTTTAAACACCCCTAAAAACCCCAAACCCAGCCACACCCTGGTGACAACAGAAAAGCCACAAGCTCTACCTCCTGCACCAAGGAGGGAGAGCAATGGGCTTAAAAACAGCTGAGCTGAGAGAGAGCACCCATGTCCACATGAGCACAGGCTGGCGGGGGCCAGTGGGTTTCCTCTCTCGCCTTAGAGTACCACCCAGCAGCATGCACCATCCAGGCTTCCCCCCCACACCTTCACACCAGGCTCATGAGCTTCACAGGTGAGAGAGAAGAATGGCTTCAACCAGGGCATCGTGCTCCCTGGGCTTTCTTGGTGATGCTGCCCAAAAAGCACATTGCATGTGACAAACTAATGCAGGGGAGGCAATTAAGAGGTCCGCAAGGCAGCTTGCTTTCCAACCGTGGACACTCATCTCCCTCCAAGCTCTTCCCATGGCCAAGTCCATGGATCCCATACAATTTAGCCACCCGCCCCATCTCTGTGAGGGGAGTGGGTTTGCCGGCGCCTGCCTGACCTGCAGCTGCTCGATCTGCTTCTCTGAGGCCGCCACTTTGATCTCCCAGCTCTTCTTCTGCTGCTCCTCTTGCTGCAGCACCTCCGATTTCTCAGACAGCTCTTTCATCAGCTTGTTGCACTCTTGCCGTAACTTGGCCAGCTCAGCGTTTTGCCTGCACCAACAGAAGCAGGGTTATTTTAGCCCGCAGGCCAGTCAAGCATCTCTGATGTTACCTAGGGGGGAACACATCCTCCTGTGGGCTTGATACAGGACTTGAAACATCTCAATAGTCGCGTTCGCCTGTTTCTAGGACACGCCTGGTCCTTCAGGGAAGGGGTGGAAAGAGCTGAGAAATCACTTTTCAAAAGCGTCACAGGAGACATTCCTTTCTCATGAAGTAGAGGACGCGAGGATCTGTGTTCCCAGACACAAGAGGAAGCGCTCTAAGCAGCTGGAGTCCGCTCTGTAATTATTTGACTGCTGTTAATCACCACCTATTTCAGACTTTCTATAAAAAGGAGTGTGAGATTCTTCTACCTAGCTCCTATTTGTTCTGCAGGCACCGGGCAGGTCTCAGTTCTCTGCAGCATCACTCCCATCAAAGAGCCAGCTGCATTTCTTCTGAAGTTTGAGAGCACGAGCTCCCCTAAGGAGGGAAGTGCCACGGTGCCTTCTGGTCCCCTCTCCCCCGCTCCACTGCCTGCTGGCTCTAGCATCAGCACAGGTGACCCCAGAGCAGAGAGGGTTTCCCTTGCCCTTCCACTTGGGAAGAACATCCTTGTTTCCCCTGCCAGCCCCGCAAAAGCAATTTGGCAAGCTCTTCCTTGCTCCCTCCTCTACCTCCAGCTAGTTGGGGTGTCTGTAGAAACACCTTCAAGAAACGGGGTGGCCAAGCCCAATGGACAGCCAGCCCCAGGGTTTGCCAGAGGGCAGCCCCAGGCTCTGCACCTCCCCCTCCAGCCTTACTTGCTCTCTGTCTGGCTGGTAGCCTGGTTGAGGGCATCCCTCAGGATGGAGTTCTCCTGCTGCAGGCGAGCCAGCTGCGTGTTGGGGCCATTCTCCAGCTGCTCCTGCAGGGTCCGGATCTAGAGAAGCACAACAGGGGTTAATGCTGCCACCGGCCCCTTTGCTCTCCCTGTGGAGCCCATGCGACAAGCAAGAGGGACTGGCAACACAGGGGGGTGTCTACTGATGCTGACAGCTCCCAGGGATGCAACATCCCATGAGGATGCTCCCACATGCCTCTTCTCCCTTGAGCACCATGGTCCAGGAGCATCGTGGGGTCTCGCCCCTCCCTGAGGCTCTGGTCCCCTCACACATCTCAGTCTTCTCCAAAAGACCACACATCTGTCACCAAAAGCCACCTGGGAGCCAGAGGAGGAAGCTGCAGAGCACAGCGTGGGGCTCACCTTGCCCTGGAGCTGCTGCGTTTCACTGACATGGTCCTGGTAGCTGGCCTGCATGCGTGCCTGCACCGCCGCAATCTCCCGCTCGCGGGCGAGCAGCTGCTCCTTCAGCTTGCCCTCCACGGCCACTGCCTTGGCCCGCTCAGCTGCCAGTTCCTTTGAGGAGAGAAGTCACCCGGTTAGTCCTCAGTGTACAAGTTTCCCCGCTTAAAGGGGATGTGAAACTGGTGGCCTCCTAGCTTAGAAGACTTAAAAGTTCAGCCCTTTCAGAGCTGCCCCCATGCCCAGCTACACCGTTTAGCACTTACATTTCCTCCTGCATTTTGTTTTGGGCTCTGTGGCCACTGGATGCCACTGTTGTTCCACATTGGGCCAGCTCAGAGAAAGGAGTAAGACAGCCCGGAATTTTATTTCCCGCCCCCCAGGATCAATAGCATCACATAAAGTTTGGGGCAAAGCAGGAAAATAATAAAAAAAAAAAACCACCAAAAAAACACCCTCCACCCCCCGCCAAGGCAGGGATGCTCTGTTGGCCAGCTGGGCAACGCCATGCTGCTGCCCTGTGCAGTCTGCACAGGCAGGGGTTTAGCACAGTGCCCGAGTGCATGGAATGGCTTTGCCCTCTTCTCTCCTGCCTGCAGGCAGATGGACTCGCCATTGCTGGGTCCTGCTGGCTGCAAGGCTGGAGGTGCCGAGTCCAGCGTGGCGGGGGTCTGTTCTGACTTCAACACCCAAAAAGAGGTGGAGGCAGGGGGCTGAGTTGGGGAAGGGGGCTCTAAATAGGATCAGCCTCCTTAAAAAGGGACTGATCAGCACCTTCCTAGCTCAGGGGATCCAGGCAGAGACGAGAAGGGATTTATTTTCCTCCCTAAAGCAGCAGAAAGCTGCAATCTCTTATGGGAAGGGCTTTCCCCTGCTTCTCCTGCAGCTGCCAACAGGCGCTACCCTGCAGCTCTTTGGGCTGGTGCCTCCCTGGGCTGGATCAGGCCCACAAGAGGAGGTCAGGCGGGGATCTCCTCCCCTTTTTGGGGAGAAAACAGCAAACGGGTGAAGGGCCCAGAGAGTCCCTGGGGTTCACCTCCAATAGGGATGAGATGCGGGGAGCAGGAGGCACATGGTGAGCCATGATAAGCAGAGCCCATGCCGGGGATGCCAGGAGGGCTGCGTGGCCCTTACCTTGCTCAGCTCCCGCAGCTTGTTTCTGGCAGCGGCAGCATCCTCCTGCTCGGCAGCAAGCTGCTTCTCCTTCTCTTCCAGCTGGCGTTTCAGGACAGCAACCGGGTCACCCTTCTGCGTGGCCTGCCAGCACGGGGTGGCACATCAGTGGGGACCACCACCTCCGGACCCATGCCCTCCACCCCACATGTGCAGGATCCCACCCTCTGCTCCAGGGGAAAATTCAGCTCCCGTCTCCAAGACTGACCCTTGGGGCCAGCCTGCCCAAAAACGGGGTGCCTTCCCTCCCCTTCACACCTCCCAAGGCTCGGCAGAGCCCCGGCGGCAGGCAGCCACAATGGCGCTGGCAGGCCTACCGTGTGCCAGATGTCCTGGACGATGCCCGCTTTCTCTGTCAGGATCTCGATGAGCTGCTGGGCCTCCCCCTCGCTGAACACCATGCTGCTGACAGTGGACAAGAGCGTCTTGTAGGGCAGGTAGAGGGGCCCATCCGAGTCCACGGGTGCTAGGGAGGAGAGAGGAGGGGTTGGGACCAGTCAAGCCAACGGCAGAGCTGAGTAGCATCATCTCAGTTGGCTTGTCTGTTTCCCCAAGTCAAGTCTGTTTTGCCTGTGACAGCAATTGCGAAGTAATCGCCCTGTCTCTACCTTGACCCATGAGCTGCCCCATCTTATTTTCTCCCCCATCCTGTTGAGGAGGGGGAGTGAGAGAGTGGCTGGGTGGGCATCTGGCAGCCAGCCATGGTCAACCCACCACAGCAACAGAGCAGAAAAACCCAGGAACGCCTAGTAGCTCCAGCACGCACTGTTTGCTCCTGGCTTCTGGTAGATCCATTTGGGATGGCAGCGCTAAGCCCTGGCAGCAGCAGAATCTGTCTCACCAGCAGCAGCCACTTCCTAGCAGCACAGCCAGGGCAGCTCCACCGTCTTGTGCAACCAGAGCCCAAGAGCTTGGCTCACACTTTACTCATGCTGGCAACAGCACAGATGCAGGACGGCACATCACATCCTCTGGCCTGGTCCTGCTGGGCGGAGGGACCCACCAAGCGAAATTTTGCCCATCTCCCAGCGGCGTTGCACAAGTGAGCCTTGCACAAGGCGGGCACGATGCAAACCCCACCTTGCAGCTGGCAAATGGAGCCGGGGCAGCCTGCCAAGCTGTGGCAAAAGGAAGCCTACGCTGCTGCCGAGCCCATTTGCAGAGTCGGAAACCTCACGCCTCACTGAAGGAAGCAGCAAAACAAGAAGCAGCCATGCAGCAAAGCTGCCATAGGAAAGCACAGCAGGGACAAGGGGTCTGAAGAGCCACTTCTCAAACCCAAGGGGACACGGGACACATGGACGGCCCTTGTGTGGTGCCTCACACCCGGGAAGGTGCAACCCAGATCGGGTACCCACGTGTGTTTCATGGGAGAGCGTGGCTCCTGCTATCACAGATAACGACCTGGGATCCGAGTACACGCTAACCACTTGCAAGTAAGTTTTTGTGTGATGGAGGAGGCTAAAAACGAACCACACAAGAGAAAAATACCCCAAGCCGCTCTTGTCAGGTTTGCCATCTATTTCAGTCCCAAGCACGTGTCTTTGAACAATCTGAACACCCATTTTTATCTGCCACGGGATAACTTGTTGCTTCTGCCTCTGAGGAGGTGAGGCCATAGCTGCCGAAAGGCTGCCCACAATACCTCGGTCAAACTGCAGCCAGCTTCGTGGTGCAAATACTGCCGAGAGCTTTCCTTTGAAAAATCCCACAGGAGCAGCTAAGACATCACTCTTGGCTTTTAAGACGTGCAGTATCGGCACTTCATACCCAAAGGAGTGGATGTTCGGAGCAGCCAAAAAAACTCCCAACTTAACAAGTGCTAAAGTTCATCTCCCATCCACATTCCCTCAGCTGTTACAGCTTGGATTTAGGGCCGTGTTTTTCAGCGTTAGAGAAGTGCACCCCTGCATGCACATGCCAAACCAGCCACCTCCAGTTTCCCCCAACGCCATCACTGCGATACTCTCCAGTAGCGGCTGCTCAAACCTTTTCAAACCTCATCACTATGTGGAGATGGCGTTTAATAAAATCCTTTCCTCAGAGGAGCAGATACAAGGGGTTTAACCCAACCTTGGAGACCAGTGGCCACAAAATGTCCTGCTGAGTAGCAGGCTCTCTTCCAAAACATGGGTGTGGAAACTGCCAGGTTACACAGCAGCCTAGGTTTGGATGTGCTGGAGAAGGCTAGCAAGTAGGGGTGTCTTTTTGTTTGGTTGGTTTTTTTGTAAATAAATAAAGAAATGACACCTATGCACACCACATCACATCTTTGAGAACACCTGAGAGATTTCTCCCACGTGTCCATATGGGAACACTTCTACAGGTCTGAAAGCACTCACATTTTTAGTGCCTGTAATTATCACTTAACCAAAAATAAAACCCAAACTGTTCACATTGGTGCAATGAGAGGCAAGAATCCAGCTACAGAGCTGTTTCTCCCCTCCCTACACCTATTTACACCCTGCAGAGTTCAGAACCACCTTCTTTAATCTCTTCCATCTCCAAGTCAATCAAGTGAGGCATGAATGATGACAGGCAAGTTTTCCCTTCCCTGTGACATATCCAAAGTCATTTCCCTCTAACTATCCAATGATCAATCCCCCGCAGTATAAAATCCCTTCAATCCTCTCTCCTCCAATAGGCTGTTTTTCACCTCCACTGAAGAAGGAGGAAACTCTAGCAGCAACCCACTTCCCCGTAGAAGAAGAGTGGTAGAGCTCCTGTATGCTTTTAATAATCAAGGGAGGAAGGGGAAAACACCTCGTCTTGGCTTTCCACCCAGGTGTCAAGCACCTTGGCAGTTGCCCCCTCTCCCAGGACAGGTAAATGCACAATGGTGTGCAGATCTGCTCAGAGACCAGCAACGCAACAGCAAATTCGAGAAGAACCTGTAACTCTCCAACATCTGTGTGCTGGACCAAGGAGCTAAGCACCAAGCAGGGGTACCCAATGCAGGACGCAACACATTACAGAGTGAAAACAAGTCAATAAACTCTTGACTTCAACTCTACTTCCCCCCAGAGAGTACAGTCCAGTACAGGCTTTATCAACCCACCTTCCCCTTGGCGCACATGGTCCATCTCACCAGAGACAAGCCTTTCTACAGCTGCCCTGTTTCCAACACTGAAGAAGAATGAAGAGATCTCAGAATGGGATAGCTCTGTTTTAAGAGCACCAAGATGCCCTGCTGGATTACTGGATGAGGATATATGCAGAGGAATTTGGCCTTACCTGGCTCGCTCTTCTTCTTGGATGCAGCCTTCTTCTTGACAGGTCCATCATGCTTCTGCTCCTCGTGGGTTGGAAGAGCATCGGTTTTCTTGATGGCAACGGAGCTGATGACCGGAGCACTTTGCTGCGTGCCAACCGGCGGCACGGCCACAACAGGCACCTCCTTAGGGGTGACCTCCAAGACAGGAGAACTTTTGGGGACACTGACAGGAGGCGAGGCCAACACCGGGCTAGGAGCAGGCTCGACCTTTGCCACCTTCTTCTCCTTCTTCCTCTTCTCCTTAGGTGATGGAGCAGGTTTCTCCTTTTCCTGGGGGGCCACTGACACGGCTGCAATCGGAGAGTCAACAGTTACAGGCTCAGGCACCACAGCAGGCTCAAGAACCACATCCTTGGGAGAGTCCATCACTTCCTGAGTCAGCTGCTGCTCCGGGATCTTTCCATTAGGCTTCTCTTCCTTTTTCTTTGCTTTTCCTTTTTTCTCAACAGGTTTCTCTTTCTTCTTTTTCTCTATTTTCTGCTGCTGGGTCTTCTCAAGCTCTTTGCGTTGCTTGGCCAAGGCTTCCTCATAAGATGTCTCCTTCATGGAGAAGGTGGACACCAGGAAGATCCCGATGGCTGATATCACCATAAAACCTCCAAAGACCATAACACCCAGCGTCTGAGGGTCATACACATCCATCCTGCCTTATTTTTCTGTGCCTGCAAGACACCAGAACAACAGTTAGCGGCGGAAAAAAAAAAGATACAACGGCCTCTCTGAGCAGGGTGTTTCATATGGACATCTGTGTCTCCAAATGGCACCATGCACTGAAAAGACAAATGCTCAAGATTCACACAACTCTGCTGAGAGCGACCTGCCTACACACCCCCAAGTTTGTGCTCCTCCGCTATGCTGCCTATGCACAGTGGTCTAGTCGTACCACAGCGACTAATTTCCCTGGCTGCAGCAATCTCCAGAAGAACCAAAGAGGGGGAAGAAAAAAACGGATGCAGAGACAGCCATGAGCAACTACCCATTACACGTCCAGTGGGATGGTTTTGCATGACCCTAGGCAATACCTGCAGCCCTGCGGCAGTAAGAGAGCCCATTTTCAGACTGTTTGGTGCAGGTTGGCCAAGATCTGGGCTCTCCCTGGAGCACCTGGCCTTTTCATTGCACCCAGATGCACATCGAGTCTCAACTTTGGAATAAAACATCCCCCTGAAAGGAGAAAGCATGCACAGGAAAGCTTTCCTCAGTTTTGCAGCAGCCTGGCCTTCTGCCTTTGCCACCTGCACCCTGCAGCACTGCTGGCTTCCGCCCAGCTCGGCGGGGAGGACGCGCAGTGACCACGTCCCGCTGGGTAGCTGCTCCCAGCGACGAGAACCACCCCAGCAACGATGCTGCATGCACAGACACCACACAGAGAACCAAATCACAACCATTTCCTTGAGATGCAAATACCAATAAAAGTTGTAAGTTCAAGCTAAAAAAAAAACAAACCCAAAAACCCACGGTCATTAATTATCTCATCTCCCCAACAGATGCCCGAAGGAAGAAGTGAGACTTGCAAAGGGAGTGCTGGATGTGGCACTTCTCTTTCCACCTCTGCTATTAGCTGGCGGACAAACCGGGCACAGGGTCTTTCCCACTCTCCTTTCCAGCCTCAGTTTCTCTACCCGTAACACATGGAGCAGCAACGGAGACCCTACTGCCTGCTTTGAGATCTAGCGGACAGGGCGCAGCCACATATGGAGAAAGGCACTGCTATCTCCACTCTTCTTAATTGCTAACTGAACCCCATCCTGAGTTTCAAAGCCAATCTCTTCCCTGCTGTCCCACTCACGTGTTTCTCCCATCGGGGCATCACCTCCACATGGCTCCGAGGTGGCTCAGGAACCCCCAGATGCCGAAGTCAGGCAGTTAATCTGCGAAGGGGCACTTTCCAGGAGGTGCCAGGCTGCAGTTTCTTGTCATTGTGCCTCAAAACATAATAAGGAAAATGCAGAAAGTCCTCGGCTATCAGAAGTTCCCCTCCCCATGCGTAACTGTAAACATTATCAAATTTCCTCTTTAAGAGGTTGCGGGTTGAGGAGGGAGGGAGGGAGGGGCTGGAAGGGGAGGAGGCAAAAATAAGAATAAAACTAAGGAGATCAGCATCTTTTAAAAACCTCAGTGCTTGCAGGGAGAGACCTCAGAGCCTTTTCCTTTCTAACAGCTGGAGCAGCGAACTCGCAGCTGAATCTGCAGCTCAAACCTGCTCATGCAGCAAGGGGGTGACAGTGCAATGAAAAACTCTCCTCCAACACCTGAGCAGGGGGTGCAGAGCTGGAAGGAGCTGCAAAGTGGCCGTCTCCCACTGGAGATATCCTTCTCCGGGCGGGTGGGTGTTTTCTCTAGCAGCCCAGCTCTCCCTGCCCGCCTCTCCAAGCATCCCAGGCGAAGCAGGAGAGAGCTGGCAGGCAGGAGGGCTGCCAACGCCAGCTGGAACCAGCCTCCCCTGGCAGGGCCAACTTTCTACCCCAGGGCACCACTCAAGATCCCAGCTGATACTACAGGCATCACTATTTCACGTCCGCCCCAGCCGTTTTGGATTTAAACAGCCTCAGCCCGCTCTATCCAGCACATCTGGTGCCAAGTCACTCCCTTCTGACTAGGTAGCATTGCTTTGGGATGGTCCCCACCAGGACAGACAGATTATTCCTAACCTGCAGGGTGAAAAGGGCTGGATTTCCTCTCCCTGGCAGTAAATAAGAAGTAGGGCTGGAGAACACATACCCATGACCTTGTGCTGATTTTAGGGCTACACCGAAGCACCCAGGAGCTGTTTTAGGGGCACAACAAGGCGACCTGCATTCCTCGCCCAGCAACCCCGACACATCAGTAAAAATAAACCCTTCCCAACCTCACACTGCCACGGCTTCACATTTAGATAAAAATCTGCTGCTCCAGCTTAGGGCAAGGGCATCACCAAGCACTAGCAAATGCACTCCGGTCCCACCAGCTGCTACTGCCACCTCCAAAAGCAGCTGGATGGAGCCCACGGAGGATGGGAACGGAGGAAACAACCCAAACCTCCACTACACAGGCATCCAGCACGCAGAGGATAGATGAGAGAGGACAACGTTATTATGCAGAGACCAGGGCGGTGAAGTGGGTGAGATGGCGGTGCCAGACGCGGCGACGCGGTGCCGGAGCCCTCTGCTGTCCCCACATCCCACGCCACACTGCTGTCCCCCCTGAAGCCCTTACAGACAGGGTGTTTGAGCCCCACACTCCTTCTCCCCCGCAGGCAGCCTCACTCAGCCCCACTGCCTGTACCTTGCCTCCTCTCAGGCTTTACAGCCAGGGTGAGATAACGATGCAGATTAGTGTTAAAGTCCTTCGTAGGTAAACAAAAAAACCCCAACAACCCCCTCCAAAACAAAACCAACACAAGAAAAAAGCAGCCCAGAGCACTAACCTAGAGGAGCCGTGGACCTGCTGGAAGAGCTGTCACAGCAGCCGGAGCTTGTGAAAGCAGCTGAGATGCTCACATGGGCCATTCACAAGCTCCCACCGCTGGCCCAGAGAAACCCCACGCTGTTCCCAAGGACAGGCGTGCCGGGAGAAAATCCAAAATGAAGAGTGAGAGATACCAACCGGGCAGCAATTAGTCCCAGCAGTGCTATCATGGCAAAGGGAAACTTTGGTCGTGTCTCAACACTCGTGCCCCGCAGCCTGTGGCGTGGGGCCGGTCCTGGCAGACCTGGCGCTGACTCCAAGGAGCAAGTTCTACCAGTAGAGTTCCTCCTGCGGTCGAGACTTGGCACGGACCAGCCCAACAACTCGTTCAGGGAAGAGCCTATTGCTCTGACGGCGCAAAGACGGCAGCAGGCTGTACACTATCATATGCGCTTAAATCAAACCAGGCTGGCTTTGGCATTTGGGGGATAAGGAAAAGTCTTCCTCTGGGAACTTCCTGATGCATAAATGCAAGAAGCAACTCACCGCAGTGTTAGCATCAGGACCGAAGCTCTGCTTTGGCATTTCCTGACCTTGCTGTCTTCACCCTTCGATGGACTGAAAGTTTGCTCTTGGATTTGCAAAGCAAGACACAGTCCCCCTCACGAGCACGGCGGCAGGAGCGTGTGTGCCTTGCCCTTCGGCATGAAAGCCCTCCATGCTTCCCACCTGCACAAAGCCTTAGCCAGGACACGGAAAAATAGGGCACTGAAGGTACCGCTGCTTGTCTGCTCACAGATGCCTAGAGGATAGTTTTGCATGTATAGGTTCGGCTCGACAGCCAGGCTTCGAAGAGGCTTGAAGACTTCAGCATCCTCCCCTCTGTACTTTCTGGTCCTCCACGGGACTTTGTTCCTACGACGGCATTTTTCAATCTGATGCCCAGGCTGCTTCGGGAGAGGGCTGTGTGCCTAAGGGGTGCAGGGACACCACCAGCTATTGGAGTCCATGTTCGAAAAATCAAGTTCACGTCTGACACTGAGCACGTTTACCTGCGTGAAGTTTCTTGAGCAGGATCATCCTCTACTCCTCACCCAGCCAAAACAGTGGAAATCATCAAATGTCTCCATATGCAAACTCCTTCCCCAAAACAGCTTGTTCAGATAAAGCTTTTCACCACCACCAGAACAGGAATAAGATGGACAGTGGTATTTCACTTGGCCTTCTCATGTAAGGGAGCCAGCTGAAACGCTGTGCTCCGACTCTTCCGTTCCTGTGGCTTTTTCTCATTATCCATCAAACTTCCCAATATCCCAGATAACAGACCAGGAGACCTGACCTCCCTCGCCACCCTGCATGTGCAGTCACCTGTCTGCCCTGAGCAAAAGTCCAACTCGCCCTAAGGAAGCAACACCAGTAAAGCACTCAGCCTTGCTGGTTTTTCAGCACCAAAAAATTTCCAGGACAAACCAACCCACAGACACACGGCGTGACGGCACCAGGGCCACGCTCAGTGGCTTGTGGTCGCATTTGCCAGAGACAGCTAAGTGTCAAAAACCAGGCTAGAGCCTTCCCACCTGTCCAGCCTTTCCTGCCCTTGCAACCACTTCCATGAAATCCACAGGAATCCAGTATCTTTGCGACTCGGCCCTCCACCAACCCTGGTTTAAATCAGCCAGGTCAAGTGTCAGGTGGGCAGGAGCAAAGGAAGAGACAGGTTGTGTAATAACTACAGAAACCTTATTTTTTTACACAGCCAAAGGAAAATATATCTGTTATCTCCTCCTGGTCTGGATAGGCGCTGCAGATGGGAAAAGATGCTCTTCGCAAGCAGGACACTGTTGCCCCTGCAATCCAAGGCTTGCACTTTGCCATGGTGTCAAGGTGGCATCTCAGGTTAGAGCAATGTAGAAGACGAGGTGATGGGGTGTCGGAGGGCAGAGAAAGAGAGAACCGGGTACGTACAGCCGGGTTCTGCATAGCCTGCAGCAATGCCTGCCTGCGAAGCACCTGCAGCTCCCTTTCCTCTACAGCACCTCCCAGTAGGTTAAAAAAAAAAACCAAATAAAAAGCTCTGCCCTCCCTGAACATGCACACACATGTCAGTCAAAGCTGGCTGACCCAACACACAAGTTTCCAGGCCGAGATTTCGGCTTTTTCCGAAATGCAAAATTATCTCCCAGACCATCAGAGTGAGAAGTGGGCAGCACCTAAGGGACTGGCCGCTGTTTGGGGAGGGCACTGCCCGGCCTCGGGTTCAAAGAAATAAGGTCTCGTCTCCTTTCCTGCCCCTGGTCTGCAGCTTCCCTTGCCAACAGGTGGCACGAGGGCAGAGACATGGCCGGGGACAGCGTTCCTCCAGCACAAAAGAGGGAGAGGGAACTGGGAGGCCTGATCCTGCCAATAGCAGGACAGCCCGGCAGCAGGAGAAGGCAGCAGAACTGACAGCAGATAAGACAATCACCAGATACTTCTCCCGGAGTTTCTCCCTCTGCCCTGTTGCAATAGAGAGAGACAAAAATTAAAAACAAACGAGAAAAGCCCACACGCCGCGAGCGGATCCTGCACGCGTCCCCAGCAGCCTCTGTTTAAATACATTTTCTGTGTAAGTGACTGTGCATTTCCAGCCTCCCGGCAGCATGTGTTACTCTGCACAGCAACTCCAGATCAGCCGCCGCACCGATCGTCAACAGTTACAGCTCGACTTAATAGAATGTGTCTTAGCGCTCCATTAGCTTTTGCAGTGCGGCAGCAGCAGCCGGGGCCCTTGGCAGTGCTGCCAGCTTCCCTCCTAAGCCTCGCGGTTAAAAAAAAAAAAAAAAAAAAAAAGGGCAGAAAAAACATATATACACACAAGAAGAGCGTAACAGCACCATAACACAGCTGCAGCTTGACTAATCTTTGTGGCGGCTATTACAAATTTTCTCTCCCCTCCCGGGCCTGAAGCGGCGTTTCACCACCGGCCCTCGTCAGCTTCTGCTTGGGGTTCACATCCCAGGTAGCACCGGCCTCGCCCAACTCCCTCCAGCCATTTCCCGGCGACGCGGGCGAAGGGAGGCCGCTGCCATCGGTTCTGTGAAGAGGAAAGCTGACATTTGAGGCGGGGAGGTTCCTCCGTCGCGCCCGGCCACGTGTGCAGGCGCACGGTCTCTCCGCTGGACCGCTTCCCCGGCGGGGCGAGGAGCAGGGCGTCCCGCCGGCAAACCCGCGGGAAAGCTGGCGACATCCAGTTTGGAGAGACCCCAGGGTGGGGGGGTCTCCCCCTATGGGGTCGCCGCCCTCTCTCCAAACGCTTCGGGCACGGCCGGACCCCGCGCTACCGGGGGTCTCCCAGTGCTGGGAGGGATTGGGGGTGTGTGGGAGCTTAGTTAAGGAAAAACAAACATAAATAAGGAACAACCGCCTGAGAGCTGTGACCTTTTGTAACCGCGCTTAATCAGATTAATGAATTTCATCAGGCCGGCGCTCGGGCAGGGGAATTGGTCTGAGCGCTGCGGGGCGGGCGCCGATGCCCGGGGGGCTGGCGGCCGGGGACCGGGGCCGGGGGGGCCGGGGGCGGCGCGGGGCCCCTCCCCTCCCCTCCCCGGCCGGCCGCACACGCCGCCATTCCGCACCGCCCTCGCCGCGCCGCGGGCCATTCATCCGCCCGACCCCCCCGCAAACGTGGCCAGACCCCAAACCCGGGATCCCATCCCCCTCCCTTCCCCGGTTCCACGCGGGACACCCTTCCGCGCGTGGGAGAGGCGGGGCGAGGCGGCGGGGCCGCGTGTGGGTGTCCCCACCCCACTCCACGTCTGCTGACAGCCGAGGGGGGGGGGTGGTGAGGGGGAGCGCCGGGTGTGGGGGGGGTCCCCCTCGCAGCGGGGGGCAGGCGGTGGAGGGGTCCCACGGGGCGACGCCCCCGCGTGGAAGTGGAAGTGAGGAAGAGGAAGGGGCAGGGGAAGGGGAGAGGGAGGGTGACCGCCGCCGCCTACCCACCCGTGCCGGGTCGCGGTCCCTCCTCGCCGCCGCGGCCGTGTGGAGTCGTGGCACTTTCCGCCGCTGTCTCGCCGGGCTCGGCCGCCCCGGCCCGCCCCTCCCCTCCCCTCCCCTCCTCGGCCCGCCCCGCCGTGCCGCGCCGCGCCGCGGGGCCCACTCAGCGCGGCGGGGCGGGACGGGACGGGACGGGATGGGACGCGCCGCCCCGGCACTGTGGGGCATGTAGTCCCCGCTTCACCCCCGCAGGTGGAGGTCCCCCGTCCTTCCCCAGCGCCGCGTCGCCTCGCCCGGGGCCGGACCGGGCGCTTGGGCAGCGGGAGAGCGCCCAGCTGCGGGCCGGGGAGGCAGGCTAGAGGGTCGATACCGGGCGCCCCGGGCTGGGGGAACCTCGCAGACCTTTGCCCTGGCGGTGCTGGCGGGTTGAGCTGCCAGGGATCGGTCTGCGCCGGCTGTGGCTGCCCGCCGGCCTTGCTGAGGGTGTCAGGGTAAGCCCTAAGACGTAGCTCGGAGAGGATGGATGGGAAACCTGGGGCAGTACCCTGCAAGGGGTGGGGATGCTGGTTCGCGCTCTGGACCCTCCTCAAGGGCTGGGTGCGGGCGCCACGAAGCAGATCGAGCCCTAAAGATGCCTGACCCCGGCGGGAACATTTTTTCAGGGTTTGCAAACGCCGTGTGCTTAAACAGCTCTGGGTCTGGTCTGTCACCCACCAGGCTGATCCCAGAGTGGGGGCAAAACCATGCCCAGAGCTGCCCACAATGGCCAGTGCCACCCAGCGTGGTGGCAGTCCTCTGGGCACATGCCCTCTGCATGCCTCCTGGCCTGGCCGTGACCTCCTATGGTGGGACAGAAGAAATCGGAGGTGTATTACTCAGGCGCCTGTTTGCACCAGAGGGAGTTGGCTATCTGGAAGCGATTTGGATGCCCCAGTACCTTGGAAATGAAAAGGGAAGGGTTGGAAGGGACTCCCTTCACATTGGAAGGGACTATTAGGCTGAACTGTTGGAGAAGAGCCAGGTAGATGCTTCAGGAGATACTGTACCCTGCCAGTCTGTGCCATAAGAACGTAAGACCCATCTCTGACCAAAGGCCCATCTCCCCAGGAATGTGCCTCCAAAACCAACCAACCACCCAGACACCCAACCAAACAGGAGCCATAAGCTGATAGAGCAGAGGTTTGCTGCCTGCTCTGTAATTCAGAGATTGCACTGGCTACACTTTTCACCCAAAATCACACAAAAGGTCTGGGCTTGGGTGGGAATATGTCGCCCATGCCTCCACATCCTCAGCCAAGCTCAAAGCCATCTCTCTCCCTTTCCTGCACCTCCCTGGCCACGTTGTGGTGCACACTCTAGCTTCTGCACCTGCTAGGCACTGACTGTGCAGTAAGAAATGAATTTATTATAAAAGTGGCTGGGAGGGAGTGATAATTTGACATCACAGCGCAGGCTGTTGGGATCTTCCAGTCCTCTGCCATCTCTCTCGTTGCAGCCTGCTGTAGATGCTTGGGGCACCAATGTTATTGTATTTCAGTGGCCAGACCTTCTCACGGGGCAGCAATCGGGGCTGCTCTCAGCAGCGTCCCTGGGATTTACATCAGCTGCCGCCACATCGTCGCCCCTTGCGCAGAGAACAAGCCGTGCTATTGAGGCCAGGCTGGGGACAGGCAGCAGGTCCTGCCCGCAGCCTGGTACATCTCGACACAACGGCAAGGAGAATAAGTGACTGTTTCATGCAGGCTGATGTGACGGAAGAAGAGAAAAAACATGCTAATGGAGAAACGTTTTGGCTTATTATGATAATATGGCTTCTGCAGAGGGACCTGAACAGGCACAAACACTTCTATTCCCAGCACTCATGAGAACTTGGAGACTTTTTTGGGTTTTCTACAGGCTGCAGGCAAACCAGGCAGGGCAGGGCTCCCCACTTTGGGCAGGACCTGCACTGGGAAGACCCATGAACACAAAGGATGGCCATAGGCAGAGAGCGGTCCAACATTCAGCCCTCCAGGCAAAGGCACAAAGGTTTGGGATCCAGCCCTGCCCAAGTCCCCCTGGGATCATCAGCTCGTTAAACCCGCCAAGGACCTTCTCCAATCTGAAACGCTCAGAAGCAGGAATGCAGGATCTGAACAGTACTGACATCCCAAGCCCTGTGGGTCCCCATTTCCCCAGCTGCAGCCACAGTGGAGCAGGCAGCCAGGCACCCTGCCCAGCCACCCGACTCGCCATGAGCATCCTGGGGGGCCGGGGGAGTTATCTCATGCCTGCCACACATGGGAGATGTGGGGCTGGGCTCTCTTGAGCTCTCTTAGCGAAGCTTTTGCCATTTGCCCTGAGTACTTTATTCACCGGGGCAGAGACTGGCATGCACTGCCCCAGCCAAGCACCCAGGGCACAGGGAGGTGGGCTCACTCTTACTGTCTCTGGCCAAATGAATAATTGTTTGCTTCAGCGTGGAACAACAATGAGGGCAGAGCGAGGGACACGTGTGTGGGGAAATGCACAGCGTGGGGTGAAACCCCCGGGCAGGCGGAGCTGGGATATGAACCTGGGTGTCCTCTGCCACCATGAAGCAGATGTGTTCAGAGGACAGCTCCCTCTGCTCCTTCCCCAGCTGTGTTTCGGGTCTGTAGACAGATGTCTGAAACCCTTGCTTGCCCTCTGCTCACCAATACCTACGTGGCTCAAAGCTGGTTCACCCCACAGCACTCCTCCCAGCATCCACAGTCACCAGTTGGTCTATTCTTGGGTCTTTACCCCCACTTTTTAAGACATCAAGCCTATACCTCCCACCATGGTGTTTCCCTCTGATTCTTGCACTGCGCTGCTGATCCAGGCCACTGGGTCCTATATTATCAGTATAATTTGCTTTCGCCCTGTATCGAAGGAGTTCTCCCTAACTACTAGTTCTCCCAGCTCCTGCCCAGAGGCAGCATCCCGCCCAAATCCAGAGGTCTGTGTACCCTGTTGTTAAAACAACCAAAGTGCTGGCGATTATCCACGGTTGTCCTCACCACTAGAGAGTTTTTCTTGGGTTCAGTTTGAAAATCCCTTGCTCCAGCTCAAGTTTTTCAGTTCCTAGTTATTTTTGCATCCACAAGTCTTTGGCTGTTGGTGAAGAAGCTGTTGTTTAGCACTGGAACAGCTCCAAATCTTTCCACTGGATGTATTAGTTATCCTAAATTCATAACCATCGCTGGGGTATTTTTAGCTCTGCACAGCAGTCGTCAAACAAACCCTGCCACAAGATCTGCAGGACTCCCTGAGGTCCCTCACAGCCCTGCTCCTTCTGAAGGTCCAGGCTCAGTCGTGCAGAGATAACCACAAAATCCTACCTGGGGAGCCAGCCAGGACTGCGACCCATCCCCATGCAATCTGCCTCCAGGCTGCGGCTGAGCACACATACAGGCATGGCTTGTGTTTTCTTACAGGACAGCGGTCAGCTCTGCCCGGGCTCGGTGGTGCATTTTGATCCTGCGCCCTTGGGGAGGTGGGGAGGTGCCTGCCACCCTCGCTCCCACCGTGGGATACTTACTGCTACAGAAATACGCCAAAAAACTGGTCAGAACGAGAGCAGAGGAGTCCTTTGCTCCAGATTTGGCTGCTGCCTGCACTATGGACACGATGCTGTGTTGTCTACTAGCCGGGCTGATCCTCCAAGCAGCCCCACATCCATGCTCGATCCCTTTGGAGACTCTGAAAGCAGCCTCACCTTTTTTATAAAAGCAGGAATCAGTATGTCTGGCCTCCCCTCGGCTCCCTGGCCATCCCTCCCGGCCCGCGCACCTTGCCAAGTGCTCGCTGGTCTGGGTTTAATAAGCGGCGGCTCTGCTCCAGCGATGGAAACTGAAGGTGGATGCTGCAGCGGAGCACGGCGCGGGGCCACAGTACAACCGCAGGGAGGTGGTGGCAAGAGCTTCTGGATCGTTCTTCTCCCTCCTCACCCATGTTTCTGCGGTGGTTTGGATTAGAAAATGCACCATGCCACAGCTGTACCTGCTTCTGGAGCAGGGTACGCCCTGGCCCGCCCCTTTTTTGACCCAGCTCCACATGGGATTGGAAAATACCGCCTGAATATGAAATATGAACCAGGACCTGCAGGATACCCCCACTTTGGTGGGCTGGCAACCAGAGACGAGCAGGACAGCCCAGTTCCTGGAGGGCACTAAACCCCTCTGTCTCAGCAGCTGGGCTTTGCCCTGGGTGTTTGTAAAAGAACACTTTTCCAGGAGCACTCACGGTGTTCACCCCTTAGATCCCTATTCCACTGTTTCCCCGTCCCCACAGCTCTGCTCCATGAGATGCCCAAATGCTGGTGGGAGGAGCGCTAGCTGCGGGGTCATGGGGTGGGAGGCAGGAGTGCCCCTCAGGAGGTCCGTACAGCTCCTGAAGCCTCTGTCATTCCCCAGCGAGGCATTCACTGCTGTGCTACCAACCTGCAAGCAGCTGGTAGCCACTTAGCCAAGGAGGTGCACCCACCCAGCCTGCCTTTCTGGTGGAAAAAATGCAGTTGCACTGCTGCCGAAGACGGGCATCATGTTCCTCTAGGACAGAGCTACCCCAGAGTCAAGGATAGGTTTTTGGTGGAAGACACGTTCCTCAGGTGGCTCCCAGTTTGGGGATCTCTTGTGAGCTGCGGGAAGGTGCTGATACGGCGCACGTGAACTTTGGAGGTGAGGCCAGAGTAGCTGGCAGTAACATCCTGCAACTTGCAAATCAACTTTGCAACTAGACATGAATCCCAAGCCCTTTCCCTCCGAGACAGGAGTGACAGCTATATAGGAGGAGAATTGCTCTTGGTCAGCTGGGGTGTCATGTGGGACCTGGGGATGGCCACCTTTCTCCTAAGTCAAAGGGGTGGATAACTCATGAGCAGAGCAGGCAGACCCTGAGGACAAGATGAAATTCAGTAGTCCCAAGGGCAAGATCATGTACCTGGAGACACGATGAAGCCCAGGAGAATCCCTGCACAGGAAGGGGCTGCAGGAGAGAATGACCTGAGCATGCTCGGGTGGGGGTGTTCAAGGCACAAGAGAGAAACCTGCAATCCCAGAAATCCCTCCAGACTCCTCGTGGCATTGTCCTTGGACCTCTCCTGGATGGTGGCTGCAGTTCTAGTTGCTCCTGTTCAAAGGAGGAAGCAAATCCCTCCAGGAGCAGCTGCTGGGTAGGGCCCAGAGGCCATTGAGGAATGGAGACCCGGAGTTATGAAGGAAACCAAGAGTTTAGCTCTTCAGCTTACCAAAATGAAGGTCAAGAGGGAACAGGACAGGAAGCATGCTAGGGAATAGCGAAGGGTTGAGTCTGCGCTGGCAGGGAAACAAGTGGGTACCAAACCACAGGTTTTCAACCCGCAAAACAAGGCATCTGGTGGGGCCTTGTGCTCCTTGTGCATATGGGGAGTGTGAGTACAGAGCCCCTAAACCCAGCTGCATCAGAGCGAGCACGTTTATGTAAAGGATGTCACAGTGCAACCATCCCTGGTGGAGGAGTCCTTGGCTGCGTGAGCCAGAGGCTGCTGGCCAGCCCCTGCTCTTGTACTAACACCTCCACCTAGTCCTGAGGAGCACATCTGTACTTTAGCTTATTCTTTCCCTCCCCTTTCCAGCCACTCCAGCCTGCAGAAATGGCAACCAGAAGCCAAAAGTTCAATGACATTGTCTTTGGGCCCACTGACGATCAAACTATTACAGAAGTAGATGGCATTGATGAGGAGCCTGGAGTTAAATTATCTGATGAAGGTTTTGAGAAGGTAACCTCTTTCTTTCTTCCCCAGCTACTTCCCGCGTTGCCCGCTGGCCTCACCAAGAACATCATGTTCTTGCAGCATCCTTTCTTCTCCCCTCCTGGCCATAACAGGGCTCCCACTGTGTAAGTCCATCTGAAATCTGGTGGAAGATTGCTCCAGGTCATTTCAAGGCACGATGACATGTGCTTTGCAATGGGGCAAGGTCAAATATCCATGTGGTTCATCAGTTCCTCCGTCCCTCTTTGGAGATGTTTTAAGCAGAACTTAAACCTGTTCTGTTGGAGCATTTACTTAAACAGACTTATCTCCACAGGGGGAGGGTTGTGAAGCTACACCACCTCCCGTGGCTCAGCCGGCAGTGAATGAGTGTTAACCAGCTGATTTTGGACCCCTGGACACATCTTCTGGGGATAAGGCTTGACACCAAAGAGACGTGCCAACCAGTAACTTCAGCTTCTCAGTTGCATGCCTGACCAGATCCGCTCTGCAAGCAGCTCCTGCTCTCCATGGTACTCAGGAGCCCCTTATTAATCACTCTGTGTGTGTGTATGTGTCTGTCTTGTCAGCACTTGGAAAATATTTCACATTCTACTCTTAATTTTCTCCCAGAACTTTGCATTGTTTCAGTTCAGAATGATGCTTGGCGGGAAGAAAGCAGAAACATGTGAGTGACTGGCAGAGGGATGTGCTAGATGGGCTCAGACCCATCTAGCCAGGATAGCTTGAGATACAGAGCTGTGCACCTTAGCCCGTGCCAGAAGTTAACCTTCCCTCTGCCACGATGGCAGGGAAGGAAATGCACTGTTGTCCTGGCTGCTCCTGGTCTCGGTCCAGCACATGCCATGGTCCCACAAGCCTCACATGAAAGCCTGGGCTGTTTGAAAGTTTCCACACAGCCATCCTAGGCACTGGAGAGCTGCAGGGCTGTAGGACCAGCTCTCTGTAGTCTCAGCATCAGCCTGAGGTCACTCAGGAAGGGCAGCTGGTAGACTGAGCATAGCTGGATCCACCCCAACCTAAGCTGTGCGCTGCAATGCTGCGGTGCATGGAAAGCTGTATCACTGTGCCAGAGCAGGCTTGTAACAGGAAAAGCCAGCCTAAGGGCAAAGCCAGGAACACAAGCTAATTTGGGAACACAATGGTTATGCTAATCAAACACCTTCCAGAGGAGAAGGAAAGGAAATTACCTAATCCTTCACCATGCAAAGTGGCCTCCCACTGTCCACTCCACAAGATCAGGGCTATATACAGCTTGGAAGAAAGGGCATTCCCATCTGGGCAAGGAAAAAAGCATAAGGACCTCTTTCCTCCAGACCCTCTTCATCCACACTGAATGCAGGAGAGTCCCCCTCTTCCCATCCCCAAACTGGCTTAAGTCCAGATAACTTCATGCCTCTCTTGAAAGTTTGGCTGGACACAAACCCACGTGACTCCAGGAGCTGGGGCTTAACAAGAAACTTCTTCAGGACTTAGAAAATCTGGCAAGATGGGTTGCAGTGATTCAGGGACATGCAGCTTGTCTTGCTTCACCACCAACAGACTGTGATGGGGCAATCGCTGGTTATATCAAGGGAACTCTTCTCACTTTCCATGTATAATCTTAGCAGGGTTCATGCTTGTTGCCTGACTCAACATCTGGAAATTGTAATCCAACTGAAAACAGCCCAGGAAGGACCTCCTAACATGCCAGGAACACACACAGTTCCCAGCTTTGAGAAATCCCAGGGCATGGCCCCGGATGCAGAATTTAAGGTATTTTGGGGATGCTAGCATTACAAAGCACAAGAGGACACAAATGCACTTGTGGGATTAAATAAAAGGCCACAAAGTACCTCTGGCTTAAAAGAAACATGCCTCTTCTGGGGGCAAGCTTCTCCGGTTGAAGCTCTCCCATGTTCACGAGCCTTCTCTGCCTATTGCCACCACACCTCAGACATGAAACTGGTGCAACACCTCTCCTCCCCTGGTTGAAGCACCCTTTGGGGAGAGAAGAGGCATTTGCTTCTGCAGGTACCTTTTACCTGGTGCAACCTGCATAAAGCACCGGGGTAGGAAGAGACAGTCCATCTCTTCAACTGTGCACGTGAGAGAGAGCGTGTCCACATTGGTATTGCGTGCAGATGGCAACACCAGTCAAGGACAGTCAGAAGGGTGGGTGACTGGCTGGTGACACCAAGAAATTGCAGGCATGGACATTGCAGGGGTAGACACACTGCAGTACAGACAAAACTAGGCTTACATGATCCACACGTCTACTTCCCATCAGCAGCCGATCTCCAACCAATCTAGCAACGGGCCGTAAGCTTCAAAGATACTGATGCAAACAGGAGAGGTACCCAGAGAGCCCACGAGTGCTTTGGCTGGGTGAAAGCCACAACAAGCAGTTGCGGGGGGGCTGAACAGCACATGGGAAAAGCAACTGGGGTGGCCTGGCTTCCCACCCAACAAAAGCTGCACAGCAAAGCCTGCGGGCTACCAGACAGTCATGCCCCTGAAGGCCAAAGGGAAGAGGGAGCTCAAAGCACAGCAACCATCACCCTGCCACACCAGCTCCTCCTCTCTCTGGGCTGGTTTTGCCAGGAACCAACAGGGAGAAAGTGTGAACCGTGTCCATGGTTGGAGGTTTGGATGCACCCGGAGGGCCTGCAAAATCTTGGCACAAGAGCCAGGAAGGGAGAGCAAAGACCTGAAGGGGTTTCCTCTCCTCCACGGTGCAATCAAAGCTGCAGACAGAGATAATGCCTTCCGCCCAGACGCTCGCCTCCAGACAGGTAATTTGTTTTTATGTATTTATTTATAACCGACATGTCGCCCCAGCACACCACAATTATCACGCATGAGTATCTCTCACCTTGGGTTCTGCCTGGTGATGAGAAGCAGGAAAAGCAAACAGCACCTTTCTAAAGTCATCCTCCTGGGCTGCTCGGTGGGACTTCAGCACAACCCCGCAGCAAAAAAAAATCTCCCTGTGGCTTTGTGTCAGGTCTTTATGGACATGCTACTAATGGCAGTTTCCAGTATGTCACAACAAGCCACTGCGAAGCACTTTGGATAGAAAGGCAGTACCATCAACTCCACTTTTCAGGAGGAGAAACACAGGCAGAGGGAGGATGCAACTTCTCCTAGGTCTCTCCTGGCTGGAGGCATCTCCCAGGTCCTAGCTGAATGTGCTAACTCCCCAACGAGTACATCATTGTCCCACCATTCATGCCTGTCGATGCACAGTAGCTCCTCCCAAAAACTCATGTTCCACGCTCATATAAAAAAACCACATCCTGTAAGTGGCATATTTTTCTGGACGAGAAAAATTCCTGTTTCGAATATGGAATTCCCTTCTCCCCCCCCCCCCCCCCAAATTTTAAGGGGCTTTCTATGGGAAAAATTTAACTTGCAATTTTTTTCCCTTTGATTTTCTCCTATTTGAATGTTTCTTCAGCTGACAAACACCAAAAGGACACCCGTGGAGTGTGGAACGGATCCGTGAGTCAGCAGTGGGGGAGAGATGGAAAGTCAGCGGATGCCTGTGTTGGAGGAAAGACCAGGGGAGGCAGGTGTCCCAGGACCCTCTCCTCCAGCACAGGACATGAGTGCTCCATCAGCTCCCATTATGCAGAAAGGGCCATGGCCGGACCCCTCTTGGTCCAGGGTAGCCTGGGCAGGACAGGCAGGTGTGCAGATGTGCTGTGGGTGCAGGAGTCGGGTCGTACCTGAGGCTGGGTGCTGGGTGTGCCTGGGAGAGGTCCTCTGTGGCACCCGGCCACCCCTTCTGCCCCTGCCGTCCCTCTGGTCTGCTCGGGGGGATAGAAACCTTCACCCTCTGAGCTCAACACCACCTGAGCTTACATAGCTTCCACACCACTGCTTATTCCTCTGCTCCTGTGCACTAGCAAAAAGCAAACAATCCCTCCACCTGCATTTTGTTAAATCTCTTTATTTCCATGTCACTTCAAGCCCCCTCCCCTCCACACACACGTTAGGATGAATTTCTCTTGCTGGGCACAGGCATCCAACACATACCCGCTATTGCAAAGGGGACTTTGCAAAGGGCCAGCAGCACCTCTCCATCTCTGCTGGAAAAACCTTGCTTTAGATGTCCTGGGATCTGCCACATCAGCATTGAAATGTATCAGAAGGTCTCTAAAGCAGACACACCTAGGGATGGTTATTTACCCAGAGAAGCTGAACTGGTGTAAAGGGAGTGCTCTGAAGGTATTGACTCGGTAATGGGACCAGTGAACCAGATCCTGAGTAGAAGAAGAAGAAGAAGAAGAAGGAGGAAAAGAAACTAAGAAAAAGAAGAAGAAAAGAAAGAAAAAGAGAAAAGAAAATTAAAAAAAAAAAAAGAGAAATAATTTTTTAAGCAGCTTTCCTTCCAAAAAATATAGCGGGAAACCTCAGGCTTGGGAAGAGGTTAAATCTGTGTGTGAGGTGGCACTGAATAATGCCAAGGTAAATCCTAACTCTGAATTACTGTTCTTAGGGCAGAGCCGCGTACCTGCACGCTGCCGTCCAAGAACACGCTGTGCTTGCTGCCTGCACACAACACTTTGTACTCAGAATCCCGTCTCTTAGCAGAGCAGGGATTTTTATATTAGCAAATAAAAAAAAAAAGACCTCTCCAAGTACATATAGGATTACACCCAGGTGCCAGGCTGACATTTTGGCCAGGTGAGGGGTTTGAACCAACGTGTGTGTCAGCAGCATCAGACCACACAAGCCCCAGACCTCACTGCAGCAGCACAGTATGATGGCTGATGTTGAGGTGTCAAAACATCAGGGGTTTGGGGCTTGGGGGAAGTTTTTGGGTGTGCGGGGGGGAGCTGGGAGTTGTGAGAGAAATTCAAAGTCCAGTTTCAGGTTTGCCAGAGGTATCTCACTTGTACCCCCACCCCAAGACAACAGACTGGTATTGAATTAACATACCAGGGGGGCTGTTTGTGCCAGCCCTGTGATAGCGGCATTGAACTCTGGCAGGGGGAAGGCACCCCGAAATCCTAAAATGCCCTGCTAGGCTTTGCCCTGTGTCTTCAAGGGGAGCTCTAAGGGATGCTTGCAAAACACCTCTTCCCTTGGATGCACCATCGCTCATCCCCTGCTGTTTGCCTGGCCCGCTTGCTCACATTTTAAGTTCCCCAGATATTCATGCACCACCTAACACACCAGTGACTTCAGCCTAGCCTGAAACCTTGGTGCTATGGCCTTGTCCTTCAGGTGTGCTGAAACAAAAACTGCTCTGGAGGGGGAGGCACGTCCCCAGCCACTCATGCTTCGGATCTGCTCTCCTGGTGTGGCCGCAAGCGCTTGAAAGCCGTCGCCTGCAGTTCGCATTAAAAGATGACTTTTGGCCAGCGACTGCCTTGGCAAGGGGCAGTGTTATTCATACAGCGTTATTCGTTACAGCGTATTTGACAAGGGCCTTAAAAATAAAACCAGAGCGAAAGGAGATTGAATGGGAGAAAGCTGGGAAATAAGGTCATCACGACACTGGTCAGTTTGAAGTGCTCTGACACAGCAGAGCCGTCCCGTGGGCAATGGCCTTTGGTGTGCTCGTACCTCCCAGGGAACTGAGCACCCACACCCGAGGCCCGAACCCACCGAGCGTGCAGACACAGCACGGATCCGTCCCAGCCAGCAGAAGCAGTTCCCGTTTCCACTGCCAGGGGCGGTGACTCTTGTAAAGTTAATTAATCTCTTCATACAGCATAATTAACCTGTGGGAATTGCTTATAAAGAACAACATGTTATAAAACCCAAGCATTAAGATGTGACATAAATGCCAAGATTATCTTAAAAAACCACACTGAAACCCTTCAAATAATACATTTTGGGGTCTTTCTGCCTCAGCAGCACATGCTTAAAGCTTAACAGAGGGCAGGGGGTCAGGCTCTCCGGACTTTTTCCCGCTGTCCTAGTTAGAAATGATCACACACACTGTAATTTCACATGTCTGCCTGCTGCTGGAAGAGTAGACTTCAGGCGGAGCTTCCCAGCGGCAGCCACCCGTGCTAGAACTGCGAGAGGTCCCAGCAGCACGGCAGAAGAGGACGGGGCGAGCATTGACCCAGAATAAAGCCGGCATACTTGCTGCCGGAAAGCTGCGGTTTATCCCCGGCTGTATATATATATTGCAAGCTGTACTTTGACTCTGTGTACTCAAGGGAAATATTTACCTTGAGAGCGACAATGTAAAGCTTGTCTGCATAGCCACCTCTGCTCCTAATTGTATACTACCTCATCAACCTTGGAAATGCAAATCAGCACACTCAAACATGAACACCTTCTCCAGGAAAAAAATGTCATATGCAAAAAGGCTGTCGCTCACATGGGAGTGCAGGTCTACTGGGAGGGCTCAGAAATGCTCAAGGGGGAGAGGGGCCTGGTTTAAAAGCTGGGTTTTTTTCCATCTGGTTCCCAAAATTAAAGGACTATCTTGACTTCTGGATGAGATGCATTTTCCTAAAAAGGTCAAACTTCCATTATTACCTAAAAAAGCAAGAATAGGTACTTGTCAACCTGCCCTAATTCAAGTGAAAAAGCAAGTTACACACTTGTTTGCAAGTCTGTAGATATTACTGAGGGCACTTTGTTCCAAAGAGCAGCTTTGGGATTAAATGCACTTTGGTAGCAATTCAGGCAGGATCATCAAAGCCTTGCTCAACCATCAGCACCTGCGCTCCTGGGTGAGAGGTTGGAGGTGACACAACCACCCGCCTCCCGGGAGATGCAGTGGGGTGGGCTGTCTCCACTGATGGCTCTCCATCATCTGCTGGGGCTCCAAGGAGGAGGACCCACGGCCAACGCAGTGGCTCAGCCCTGCTCCTGATGCCACGCTGCTCTTCAGAAGGTGCTAAACACTTACAGCCAGGGCTTTTACTAGAAAATTTTCCTCATGTATTAGTATTATGTTAGTACTAGAAAAGGGAGAGAAGGGCTTGTGGTATGGACTGTGCAAACTCAGATCCTTGTTGCTCATAAAATGGCTTTTCACTCTTACCTGATCAAAAAGCTGTCAGTTCAAGCAGACAACAGACAGGTCTCCATGCCTGCACTGCTGCTGAAAACCACAGCACCAAGCTGTACACAAGGTCACAGGAGGGCCTGAAATGAACCCCCCATCTCCCAGCCCAAAGGGCAGGTTTGTCACCGCAAGGCTACGCTTCCTCCCCAGTCACCTAGAAAAAATATAACGTCACCCCAAAATTTATCTGCATCACTTGCAGTAATTCAAATAAATCCTAGCTGAGCCAATCAGAACATTTGTTTTATCCATGCTCATTTATTAATTGAGTGGATTGATGAAGCTGCATTAATTAATCCAGCTAATAAAATGTTCTGCCCTACCCCACTGTTCAGGAACAAGGAGTTTTGTGCTCCGTCATTCCCGTCTTCCTGGGAGAAATGCCTCACGTTATGTGGGAAGAGGCAAGGCTCACGCGGCAATCAAGGGGCAATTACAGGCACAGGCAGGGATCAGGCGCAGGCAGCACTGGGAAGGCTCTGGCAGGTACTGTGCCTGACTGCAACAAGCAAATAAACAGGTAATAAACACAGAGTAAATGTGTCTTCTGGGGAGCCCATGCCTTTGCAAAAGAGTGTCTGAGGCTCAAAAAGAAAAGAAAAATATTAATCATGCTGCCTGACACTCCTGAATCTTCTTTAACTGCACTGAATGGTTTGCAGGAGACAAGCTCGTAGTCGATCTTGTGATGTTTTAATTGTTACACGGGGCCAGCTGGAGAAGGGGACACCCAGGGACGTGCATGGCCAATTTTGAGAGAGCAACGCCACTCCTGTAACCAGCAGCTGCCGGGAACTTTTTGCAATCAAATGGCAGGAGTTAAAGAAAAAAGCAGCCTGGCAGTAAATATACTTAGCAAATTCAAACAGTGAACGAGTTCCAGGAAATTGAGATAACCCTGTAGGCACAAAGATCCTGATCCAAAGCCCACGGAAATCAGTGGAAAAGAAAACCATGTTAGCTTTTGGAAGGCTTTGGATGAAGCCCAAGGAAAGTCAAATAAGCGATCCAGTCCAAATGACTCTGTAATTCTTCCCAATTAAATAGCCACCCAAATCTCACACACCTTCCCTGGCAGCTCCTCACTTGCAGCTTGGCCCCCACGCTGGGAGTTTGTACTGAGGGTTACCTATACATACATTTTTTTACTCACTAACTGCTACTGGGTCCTGCTCTCCTGGCAGCTCTCTCGTGTCTGCAGCTTTGTCACGAGACTGAGCATTTGGCGTTTCTCCTTGAGCCTCCTGTAGTTACAAGGATATTTGAAGATTTCGAAAGGCAGCAAACAAAAACTGAGCAGCTGCAAAAGTGGCGAATTTCCGTGTAACCTCACGGCGCTCAAACCCAGGGTGTGGGATCCACAGGTCACTCAGATGGGACCGGCATCCCACAGCATGGAAAGGATACAGGACAGGAACAGCCAGTCACTTGCCAGGCTGAAGAAGATGCACTCCCATCACCCTGCACCTATCACGGGGTGGAAGCCCCCAGCCTCCCACAGGCACCCATTTCCCAAGCGAAGATGGGCCCAGAGGCATCTGTGAGAGGCAGCAAAAGTCAGCTCTTCGTAGACCCAACCGAGCTCTGATTACACACTCTGCCAACCGGCTTTGCCTCGTGCTTGCTGGAAAGAGCATTACATACAAGCTGGCCACTGTCCAGAGGTCCACAATCCAGCAGGCAAAGGACAAGACCCAACATCTCCCCTCTTCCAAAAACATTTAACCAATCTGCCAGTTTTTAAGCCCACTGACCTTGACTCAACCATGTCGAATGCCAACGGCTGATGATGGTGAATCATTTCATGTCACCTACCCTCCAAGATAACAACGTGGCTGTGAGTCAGATCCTGAGCTGAGGTGGGAGCCCGGTGCCCCATCCACATCTGCAGAGCTGCACCCTTTGCCACGCTGGATCTGGCCCTCTCTGCCTGGGGAGCCACCCCAGCTTCAGCCATCCCAAAATGCTGCATCTCTCGTCTAACCTCGCCATTCGGCTCCTGTTGCTAGCAGGCAGACATCAGCTCCTCCAAATAATAGCTGCTCATCTTTAGGGAGGATCTTACTGTCAGATTTCCCACAGCCACCTGGCAAATGAGGTTCAGCTGATGGCATAGCCACCCGTGCTGTATGGGGTTGCAAAGCAGGAATTTGGGTCTGTCAGTAGAAACGTCCTTTGGAGAGTTTTGCTGATCCAGCCTACATTGCCTACAATTTTCTCCACTGAACCTGGTCTCTGGTGGCATGCACCAGCCTACATACACTGTGCATGGTGCAGAAACACCTCTGCTGGAGCAACTGCCTCTATGAATATTGAAATTACTCACAAAAGTAGGAATAACTCACAATCCCTCCTCCTCCCAGGAATACTCCCAGCTGACAAACACAGCAATTTCTGTAAGTCCCTGCCCTCTCTTGGAGGTACAATACTGGCTACTGCTCACTGGTATGGACCATATGGGTTGCGCTGTGCTCTCCTTCCACAGGCTCAGGCAATGCTGGCATGGCCAGACCTTACAGAGGTTTGTGATCGGCTGTACGTATTGCAGATTCCTGACAGGCTCACTATAAGGTCATTGGGTTCTTCTTTTTCCTCCCTTCTCTTCACAAATCTCTTCATTTGTTTAGAACACAAAATCCAAAGAGAGAAAGTAAAATCTCTCTTTTAAAGAGGACAGCCTCAATGTTCCCAAGGCGGGAGCAATTTGGCATCTCTCTCTGCTTTGGGGGGTCTGGTGCAATACCCGAGTTTAAGCAGGATCCTTGTTTCAGCTGCTCAGCAGCCAGCAGACCTGGCCGGAGCGCTTTACTTTTAAAATAAAATGTGAGGTTTTTCTTCGCTTCCTTTAACTGCAATTGTCTGGATAAAAAAACAGCAGTTACACAGTGCCTGCTCCAGAGACCACTGACATCAACAGCAAATTGCTCCTGCCTTCAGTGGGCTTTGAATCAGATCCTAAAAATGCAGCCCAGCCCATCCACATCAGCAATACCACAGTCAGAAATGAGTTCAAGCATCCTAGAAATCCAAGGAGGCGGAGGAAAAAAACCCAAGGTGACATCTAGGAAAAGAAATGTGCTGCAAGTCAGCAGCTGCGTTAGAGCTTGAGGGGGGATCATGGGGCGGGGGGAATCGCTTGGTACCACCACCATGGATTTAGAGGGACAATTGCCCTGTTAATACGAACATTATCCCACTCCAGCCGGGCCACTCAGTTTCTCACTCATGCTGACAAGTTTTACTGTCCCTGGGCTGTCAGGGGAAAGCTAAGCAACTGTTTTCCAACAGAAAGACCCTTGTCAAAGAAGAAAGTGTGTTCTTGAGAACGATATGTTTATATGAGAAAATACATATATTTTTTCTCTGCAAAATCTTATTTTATTTCTGAGCACTCCCTTCCTCCACTGAATTTATAATGTTAAAATGAACTGGAGAAAAAAATAAGACTGTTGGGTTTTTACATTACAATATTTATTAAAGAGCGGCTTTCATGACTCTGGAAAGGAAATTAACTTGAGACTTTGGAATACTTTTCCTGGAAACAACTTTTTTTTTTTTTTTTTTTAACATGGTTTTAGTATGGTTTCTTAAGGCCATTAAAACTTCAGCAAGAGCTGCATCTGCTCATCATTCCCCCCATCATTTAACATTTTAACCCACTGAGCCCTTTCAAACAGATTTGATAGAGGGTGAGAGCTTCTAAGGACAGTAAGTTCCCATGAGTTTTCTGAGGACAGGAGACAGATGGAGAAGAGCTCCTATGAAGCCCTCCCTCCCCACCGGAGAGGCTGGAGCATGAGCTGAACCATCCTTAGATATCAGAGAAGCCATTGCAAGGCACAGATCCGTAGAACCAGGCATCAGACTGGCACAACCATTCGGGATGGGTCCTTATTGCAAGGGACATGAGCCTGGAGGGGTTTGGTGGATTATTCACTGGAAGCAACGGGGAGGCAGCTTGGTTGCAAGGGCACCTGGCGCTATAGGGCTGCGCAGCTTTGCCACCCACGAGACCCATGGCCGGTGTCTGCCTGTGGGCAAGGAAAAAAGTTAAGGCTGGATGACACAGCCTGCTTCAAGGCAGAGATGTTTCAGGTTTTCCGTGCCTACCATCCACTCCCCAGAGGTCATGTCCTTGGTGAATGAGGCAGGCACTGGGTTGCAACCCACGTGCTTCCCACCCACCATGCCAGCAACAGTGCGGGTCCAGAGCCAACACCAAAAATCAGCCCTGTTCAGGATCTCTGCTGCACCCCACCAGTGTAGCATGACCTCTGTGGACATCTGACAAGGGATGGACCATGCCCTGTTCTCTCCCTCCTGGAAGGGTTTGGGCCTAGGCCAGGTCTTTGTGTGACAGCGTGAAGGTCTAGGCTGGGTTCTGCTAATGACGCAGACTTAGCCCTTGACTCCAGAGGAACATCCCTTCGTTATGGCCCTCACCAGGTGCCACACAGGAAAACCACACGGCGGGTGAGACGCACACGCTTTCACCTCACAGCAGAACTGGTCTCTTCCTGCTTGCCCACATTTGCCCATCGTGGAAACTATCACTTGGCTGGCAGCAGGGAAAGCCCCGGCAGATGCATTGCCCTGGCTGGGGGGAGCCACTCGACTGCTAACACGGAGAGGATGTGGGTTACAGCTGTTTCAAGGGGGCATCCCCTGCTGCAAACTCACATGCCTCTTTCCCCAGTTTTTTGCCCAACACGGTGTACTTCTCACCAAATCAAAGGCAGCAGATCAGATCTTCCTTAGTCTGGCCAGGTCTGCTTTGCAGAAGATGGTGGTTATGTGCATAAAGTGAAACTCCTCTTCTCTGTGCCATCCTTTGCCCCAGCACCTCCCAGCACCAAAACTCCTCCGAGAGTCAGCCTGAAGGGCACAGTGCTCAGATTTTCTTCTCATTCGAGCCGAGTTGACTGTGGGGTGGTTTCTTTCTTCTTCCTTTACTGAGACACAGTATGATCTTCTGGCATTCGTCAGTGTTACAGCTGATCTTCCTATTGACTTCTCCATTCACAAGTGGAGTTTGTGACTCTGCCAGGGAAGGCAGGGACACGCATGCCCGAGGGCCATCAGCATTACAGGGGTATCTCCCATCCTGCCCATTCCCAGAGCTAGAGATGCCCAGCTTTTGCTAGAGGAAGGCCTGGAAGGATTCATTTCCCAAGCTGTCCCTTGGGGTTTTTGTCCAAGGACTAGGGGCACACTGGTCAAGGCACAGAGCTAGCCTAGTACTCTGGCCAAAGCAAAGCAACTTCTTCTGATGTTTGATAGAGGCAAGTCCCAACTACATTGATGCAGACAGAACCAAGCAGAGAAATGCAAGACGACCACCTAGAACTAAAGAAAATGTCCCAGAAGAAATAGAGAGCCATCTCTCCATTAGAGGACAGATGAACACCTGGTCAGAGCAGCCACCTCCCAGGCTTGGTTCAGTATTCCCTAGTCAAAGACAGCTCTCCATCAACACAGGCGGGTGTCAGTAATGCCGCTGTGAGTCTCCCATCTCAGCAGTGGCTCAGATCAGGTGCATGCCAGAACTTAACTTCTCTGGAGGCCAAGACCAAAGGACCCCATTCCTTTTTCCCCTGAAGGAGATTACTATAACTGCTTGCCAGAAGAGCTGAGCATGGCATCTCCTCCAGCTTTTCAGGCTCATATTTGCTATTGTAATGAGCTCTAGAGGCAGCTTAGATTTACAGGTTTTCAGCTTTGACTCTCCCTGTATCTGCATGGAAGAGTCTTGGGCTCCCTCTGTATGAAGATGAGGACCTGTGCAGAGCAATTCTCATTGAGTGAAAGCTTTAGTACTCAGCAGCACATGATCTCAGTGAGTGCAAATGTCCTGCAGGGACAGGAAAGGACTGCTGTCACCCACTGTGTCAAAAGTGTTTAAAAGGAAAAGTGAAAGAAACCATCCCCACACCAAAGCAACCTGACCCCAGAGGGTTAAAGCAACCCATACCTTGGGAAGTGGGTGGCAAGGATTCAAGTCTCAAGCCTGGCTTCATCAGGCCAGGCTTTTGAGCTCTTGCATTTATAAGCAAGAGCCGTAATCACTATGCTCTCAGCTCTGTAGTGGGCATGCACTCACCCTCTTTAGTCAGAAATCCCATCCTTCATCAAACTGGACCCTGCATTCCCAGGAAAAGTTTGGCATCCACAGTTACTGTGACATCCACTCTTCTGGCCAGTTAAAGCATCCACACACAGAGTAAGGGTTTCCTGCAAAGCCTCTGCGTGCCTCCCCTTCCAGCGAGGGCTGGATGGCAGGTCTAATGGGAGAGGGAAGGAACAACACTGTGCAGTTTCCAAGGCTTGCTTGCTTTTTGAGCACATTGCTGCTTGAAGACAAAGGTTTCCAGCTCCTTGCAGTGTTTCAGGGAGCCACACCAGTAGCTGTGGGAAGGCCTTGGGCCAGACTGCCTGCAGCTACATCTCTGCCACTCTGTAAGCTGATGTGCTTCTACTCATCCACCAGATCACCAGAAAAAGACCTGGTCTGCTCTATTTTCTTATAGTTATTTCCTCTTTCCCATAGTATTTTGAAGTGTCAGGAGGTTTCCTCTATATACAAAATAATGGTTTTTTCCCCATCCTTGGGCAGCTCAACACCTTGGGCAGCTCAACACCTAAGAGTAATCCTTTTACAGAAGCCTAGTGGTTTAAATTACGTCATGTCTGTTCTGATTGTCATTAATAATATTGGATTAGCTGATCTGCAGCCAGACCTGTAATGAGGAGGAGGTCCCATTGTGCCCAGTGCTGTCCAGATGCGTGGGCAGACACAGGATCCTTCACATTTCGCTCCTTGGGAAGCTGATCCAAACTGAGAACCCATCCCGCAGCAGCTGGAAACTGCTGTTAATACCCTCCGAAGCAGCAGAGGCTGTCCCCCCTCCAGCCCCAGCCAGGGAGGTTTGTTTTCTCCAGCAGCTGAGTTATCATGGCTGAAGTTGCCAATCTTGCTGAGAAAGCACAGGCTTCGTTTGCACCCCTGCTCCTTCCAGCAATGTCAGGAGAGAGTTGAGTAAATAACACAAGATATCTCTCAGCATTAACATCCTGGGCAGAAGCTGTGGGGGAGAAGTTCTGTGTAGGAGTGCGCTGGAGACCAAATTGTCATGGGAATGTACACTCATTTATTTTTCCAGCACAGATCTCGCGATCTCTCCATCTCCTGGGGCTTTCCCGGCCAGCCTGGAAGGTCTCCGTGCTGACGTGCATTAGCCAGCACACGCTCTGGGATTCAACACAGGGCAGCATGTCATTGGGGCATATTAACAAGGGCCTGTCCCTCTGATGCTGCAGGCTTTTCTGGCTCCCACGACATTCAGGGTACACAATGGCAGTCATGCCAGCTCCAGGAGCCTCTGCTGCTTGGGGAGCATCAGTCAGTATTTTTGGTGCTGATTTTCCCAGGGGATTTTAGGGGCTCACGCCAGGGGTGAAAGACACCACCTCCTTCCCGCACGGACAGCTTGGACCAGCTCCTGCTGCTGTAGCTGTGATGGACAGAGCAGGGCAGCTGCAACTGGGATGGCCTCAGGATGCAGGAGAGAGTGCAATGACTCATGAGGCCAACTGGAAGAGAGCTATTGCCTCTCCCTGCCTGAGTCTGGCAGTGCTTTTGGTAGCAAACCTACCAGGCAGTCCTGTGCTGCCTGGCTTCCCACAGCCATGGGCAGCACACCCCTTCCCTGCTCCCAGCCACCCGCCATGGCTCACCCTGTCCCTGACTGGGGGGACAGCCTGCTCAGGGAATGGATCCAGCTTTAAAAAAATAGTCAGTACTGGGGAGAGAGAAGGAGCAGGGATTACTTTTGGAGGCAGGACCTTCCCCAGGTCACAGCGCTGCGGGGGCATTACTCCCAACCCGCCTGCAGCGACGGGAGCTGGGAGAGACAGTCTGGGTTGTGGGGAGGGGAAGGAATTTGGTGAAGCAGCTGAGCGATGCCAAGTGCGTGGTGAGTACATGCACGTCCTACCCCGGCCGCCAGCTTCGTACCCCGCCAGCCACACGCCACTCCGGAGATTCCTGTTCCCCGGGGCTCTGCTTAACTCATGCACTCACAATTTCCTATTGGAAAAAAAAAAGAGAGAGGGATGTAAAGTAGGTCTGAGGGAAACATCCTCTCCTCCCTGACTAGCCAAGAAGAGCTGGCAATAAAAGGCCAATTCTGCTTGCTCTCTGGTGCTCCGTTTTATTTGTCTTTCCAACACGCGGAAAGAGACTTTTGGCTGGCATGGAAGTATTTTGAAAGGCTGAACTTACAGCCTTTCCTAGCATTCCACAGGGGGGAAACACTGGACCCATCCCTGGCATCAGCGTGTGCATGGACCCCCCATCTGTGTGGGGTCAGACTTGCACATCATCCTTTGCAGCTAGAAGTACTTACCCAAACATCTCCCTAAACACCACCAAGCTCATTTTTATCTTGGATTTCAGCTCACAAGCTGACACAATACCAGAAACTGCGATACTAGTCCTGAAAGTGAAGCCCCACGTGGTACACCCTAAATGAAAACAGCTTCAGAGCTGAATGAGAGCAGCGCTGACCTGCAGATGTGGCAGGAGACAACAGCGCAAGGCTCAGGCTCAGCATGGACTCCACCATGCTGGAGGACAGGTTCATGCTCCTGCCACAGCTTGGCCACGTCACTCAGCACGTACACAAACGTCTAGCCAGGAGGCCTGAGGGGAATGGCAACACGGCCATGAAGGTACAAGACCTCAGGATGTCGTAGAGAGGGGCCAAATCCATCCCACTGCTACCTCTGTGGCCAATCTGCATTACACTGATAGCACTGCCCAGAGGTTTTGGGTGCACGAGACAGAAAGCAACACCCTACTTGAAGGAGAATGGGAAGATGAAGCAAGAGCTGATGGTGGATCACCAAGGTAGTGAGTGGCCCTGCTCCTCACATCCTTACAGTTGCACTCGATGATCTTATAGGTCTTTTCCAATCTAAATGATTCTATGATTCTAAACGCCACCTTCCAGCAGCTCTGAGTGATCAGCATATTGACACGGATATCTTTAAAAACACAGGTTAAACATCCATCAAGCAGACACTGTTCAGAGTTTAAAACAAAAAAAGATAAAGGGCCACACAGAGTATACAAAAGTGAGTATAACCCCCCACCAGAGATGTTTCTGCACAGCTCTGTCTCCAAAGGGATGCAATACATATACACATTAGAAGACACTAGCTCTTCTTAGGGATTTTTACCCACTTGAACAAAAGACCGTGGCGTATTATCATTTCAATTAGCACTTTGCGACCAGAATCAGCACCGATAATCTGTTCTGCCAGACACTATGAACACATGTAGCAGAGACAGTGACCAAGCTGAACATGAAAACAGACATAAGGAATGAAGGGATGCACAGGGAAATGGAGGTGAAGTGCCCCTGAGCAAAGCCAGTGGCATGGAGAGGTTTCCTGGGCTCAGCCTGGCTCAGCCAGATTCCCCGGGAGGGTGCATCCTGACCACCCCAGCCTGCAAAAAGACAGACCCGCTGTCGGTGCCAGCTGTGTGAAAATCGCAATGCTAACCCCACTGCTGGGCTCTGGAGCATCCCGGGACCAGGCATTTCTGCTGTCGCAGCGCATCACACGCTCGAAGGCAGAGCCCACTGGAGTCAGGCTGCTGGCCAAGTCACGCCAAAGCGCGCTGGGGACTGCCACAGAATGCGGTGTGAATCGCTGACTGGCCAAAATTGAGTCCACCATCTCCCCGTGCGACACACGATGCTCCTTTGGCAGCACAGCCACATCTGGAAGAAAACTGAGCAAGCTTGGTGGCTGCGGGCACAGGTCCATGGCCCCTGCCAGTGGGTCTGGGGAACCATGGCCCCAAGGCTGCCTCTTTTGAAATGCAAAGTTTTCCAGGCAAACAGGCTGCTGAAGGAAGGGAAGCAGAGGGGGAAGACTATGTTGCTTCACCACACCTCCACATCCCACAGGGTAAAGGGACTCAGCTCTCCCCATCCAGGCAGTTACCCTGGGCATCCTCACTCCAACCTCATGCTGGGGCTCGGGTCTCTACAGGCATTTGAGTGTAAATTCACCCTTGGGCTCCTTTTCCTGGCCTCAAAACCAACCCTGGGCTTCCCAATGGTGAGTGACTGAGAACTAGGGAAGACTTCTATTTGACCTGCTTGATTCATGCTACCACACTGTCCCCTGGGGTGGACCACCGTGACCCAGAAGCAAGAAGACACAGAACTGATGTTGTTTTAGCAGCAGCTGGTGTGTCTCCAGAAGCCAGTGCCATTCGACCTCCTTGTGGTAACCGTGCATCGGACGGCCAGGCAGGGATCTGCCAAACACCTGGTCTTTCATGGCAGTCACTGGTAGAGCCAAGATTTCTGGAGTCACTTTTGGAGATAGTTGTTTCCCTGCCTGCCTTCCTCCCCCTGTCTTTCAGAGGCACCCCTGCGAAACATGGAGGGGCGTAGAGGGACAGCCAGAGGTCAGCCGATCAGCCCAACGTTGTCTGGAAGATGTTAGGTTCACATTATCAGATTAAAATTGTCATTAGCGACTCCTAAAGGGGTGCAGTCTGTAACCCCCAGGAACCATCCAAATCTGCTAGCAAGACTAGAAAAGATGATTTTTGTATCCAACTCACTTTTTGCATGTTTTCATGAAAATTGTCACTTAGTAGAGAGTTTCAGGTGTTTTTTGATGGGAAAAGGAAATTTCCCAAACCTATTTTGGTTAACACTCCAAAGCAGGTGGATACAAAACATACTGCAACAGTGATTTACATGACACTTAGTCTGATGCTCACTTATCCCTGTTCTCCACAGAGATACCTCATCTCCCAGGATGGATTCCTACGAGCAACTTCATGGTAGTGTTTCACCTTCTCCAGAGATAAAAGCAAAGCACCTCATGGAAGATGTGCTCATCCAGAGGAATTCAGCCACCTGGAAAGATGGGGAGAAGAAAACACCTACCATGCAACTCCTGAAAGGCATGAAAAGTTTGAATCAAAACTATTTTTGTAAATCTTTTGGTAAGATGCTTGCACTAGCCAGAGAGCTGCCTTCAATTGCTAGCAGCAGCTTCCCTTAGGGCAAGAGCCACTTTTCTCCTCCCTTGCCCAGGAGGGACTGTCTGATGTCAAACCGCAGCAGGGAGTAGGAGAGAGAGAAGAGCTGCATTTTCAAATACAGAGAAATACTTGTCTATGGACTGTACATTGCTCTGTCAAATCATGTCATTCAAGTCATTGTCCAAAACAAATCACATCCAAAGGTCCTGTCGCAGGTTCTCCAGATTCAGGTCAAGCTTGTGCCCAGCAGGGACCCTTGTTCATGTGGGTATACCAGAAAACACTGCAGTGCATCACTGCCCATTTCTCTGCCCAGCTGCTGTATTAAACATAAGTCCTGGGGAAAAGGTGCACCCTCCAGGGTTGGGAAAGGTATTTATATGAAAGCAGCACCTCAACAGCAGAGCACAAAACAAAATGAATTCTGGTCAACGCTGCCAAAAGTCTTGACTACCAGAGATTTGTAGCACTGTTGTTGGTATTCCCATAAGGAACTGGCACATAGAGCAAGAGCCTTCATATAGTCACACAGGCAGCCCAAATCCTGGCCTCTGCCCGTTGTCACTGACAGTCCAGTTATAGCAGATTGTCTTTCTGGAAAGAGGAAACAGGAGTTGAAACAAGAACTGCATTGCTGCCAGTAGCCGCAGCCATCACCGGCTGCTGAGCTCATTCCCTTTCTGTGCTACAAAGGAACAGGCAAACCCAGAGTGGCCAAGAAAGATGCGACCAAGTTCAAATAAGCCTGCAAGCAAGCAGGTTACCAAATCAGCAAGGCCACCCTGCAAGAGAGCTGGGGCACCCTGCCCAAGAGCAAGAGCAAGCCAGGCTGGGGAAGGGACTCCTGACCTAGGAAGAAGGGGAAGCTTCCTCTGAAACACAGAAAAAAATATTAACAGGAAATAGTCTAGTTAGCAATGCAGCATTTAGCTAGTGAAAAGCACAGAAAAGGTTCTGCCCAAATATCTATAAGCAGCAGGGAATATTGCCATAATTAATAAGAATTGCAGGTTAAACTTGGTAAACACAAAAGGAAGCAAGCACACTCACACTGAGAATCAGTCAGCCCCTAAGAGAAGCCACTGCCGAGACAAGCCTGTCCTGTGCCTTGCCACTACCTGTGCACAGCAGGGCCATATCCCTGAGGTGTGAAAGTCTGAAGCTCAGTTTCAAAAAGCACAAAAATCTGTGTGAAGGGAAGGCACCTTTCAGGAGAAAGGATGCCTTTTTCCTAGGCGTCAATGAGAGGACCTTTACCATAACAGCTCCGTCCCACTTACCCCAAATTCTCCCTCAGGGGCAAGCAAGACATCCGAAGGGAGTAGAGATGTTCACCTGCCCATAAAGCATCACGAGAGGGTTTGTGCTTTTGTTGCACTGAACTGACAAGGAGGACTTTGGCCACCGTGTTGCATCCGTAAGGAGAGTCTGCCCTCTGCTTGCTTGGAGAAATAGGGGGTCCCCAGCAGGGATAAATCACTGCTCCCCACTGATGTTCAGAGCGGCAGTGATTTCTGCCAGCTGGCAATAGGGATGGCCAAGCCTGGAACACGTAGGCGCAGAGGTTCCCCTGGCACCACCTTTGCTTAGGAAAAACTTTCTGAAAAAAAGAGTGCTGGTGAAAGCCTTGCCCCTGGGGCACGGATGAGTTTTATCGGGGCCTGGCACCGGGTACAGCTGGAATTAAAGCTTGCGAGAGGAATGTCGCCCACAAGGAGCTTGTCCATCCTGCCCTGCTCTCAGGCCCATGCTGAAATTCAAAGTGGCTGCCAGCACACTTGCAGCTGAAATCACCCCTGTGATAGGAATGTCTGAAGGTCACAGATGCAAACAAATATTTGATGAGTCGATACAAGGCAGCCTTGAACACTGCACCTCCAGCATCGGGGAGGAACACCCTTCACCACGTCTGTGTGTGAATGCCCTTCAGCATACCACCCACGCTGTGTTTTAGCTGCTCTGCTGTGTGCACACCGCTTGCTTTGTTAATGTTTAGACTTTCCCTGAAAGGCCTGTCTAGGGTCAGCGAGCGGGAATCAGCAACATAAATCAGCTGGAGACAAAGCGTTTACCTCAAATACTGCTATCACCTCTCTTTTCCGTAGGTGGAGGAGCCACGTTCCCCCTGGGCTTCTCCAGGTGACCTTTCCTCCACAGCCCACCTTCTCCTGGGATTGTCTGACCTACATCTCACCTGCTCTGGGGATGGTCACCAGAAATCCACCTGGCCACGTTCCTTCCAACCCTCCTTCCGAGCCTGACCGGGCTCAGCCCAGCTCCTTAAAGCATCTGAAGGGTGTTGAGGGCCAAAGGCATCTTCTGACTAGCGCTTTCGCAGCAGAGCAGGAGCACCAGCTGAGTGAGGACTCAGGACTGAGCCTTTGGGTGAAAGCACTGGCCCATATGGCAGCAGGACATGAGGTTGCTCATGGGATGACAGCCCTGCTTTGATGTACCTGCTCTGCAGATGCACGTGTGACTGTGTGACTTTGCCCTCAGGATGCATGAGACTGTGCTCACGGGAGCACAAAGGACCAGAGCAGTCCCAGGGTTGTACTTAAACTGCTGTTGCTGATAAACCGTGAATATTATCCCTGTAAAATCATGGGAGGTTTGTACAGGATGCCAGGAAACATGATTTTGAACATGCTCGGTAGCCTGTTCAATATCTCAAACAGCCTCTCCTGGTACCCAGCTCTCTGTCTCTCTCCATCTTCTCTTTGCCTCTTCCCTCCCTGTCTCCTTCCAAGTTCTGTGGGATTTCTTCCAGCCCAGCTCCAAGGAAAACCAGCAGCCTTGGATCCCAGTGCAGGAATATCATCACTTTGGGTGTAGACCTTTTGCTCCATCAGGACCTATGAAACAGGGGGAATTTTCCTCCCCTCTAAATTTTGTTGCGGGGGGCCTGCAAATTGCATGGCACAGTACTTTCACCTGAGGGAAATGTCCTTCATGACATGAAGGAGAAGAAAGCATTTTACTGAAACCTGGGACCTGGCAAGATGTTTATGTCTTGCCTCCTGACTCAGCAAACCTGGGTGGACCACCTGCATATGCCCCAAGTGACTGCTTGCTCTGCTGGGAGTTTTGTGGAAAGCTGGGAGAGAGAAGTTTCAGGGTTGCTTTTTTTTTCCCCTCTAAATTTTCATATAGGAAAATAAGCCTGGCCATCCCACAGGCCCTCCAGCCAAATTTACTGCCCCGTCACAGTGTGGCAGGAGAGCATGAGACCCACCAGCCCTTCCAGCTCCCCACCCAGCATCTCTGCGCAGCTCATCCAGCCGGCATGGATTCAGGGCTCTGCTGCGGCTATCCTGAGGAAAGTCCGGCTTAAAAGGAATTAAGAGGATATTACAGCATTTTTACAGGATTAGTTTAAGTGAGATCTGTGCCACAGACAGCGATGAGCCCCAATGCCGCTCCTCAGAAAAAGGAACCTATAAGACAGACCTACTCACAAATCTCTCTCACAAAAGTCAGTTATTTCCCCCGAATAGCTTGGCAAAGGCAAGCTGTTTCACAGTGCCAGATTAAAACTCCCCTCCTTTCTCAAGAGCTCAGCTTTCATCACCCAGACTCCGTGTACCACCTAAATCAAGAGCCACAAGACGGTACTTGCCCTGGTGAGCTATGATCCCCCTTGCTGCAGGAGCTGGGCATTTATTCTCACTTAAATCCCCCCCAAACCCTCCTCAACACGGAGGTGCAAGAGCAGCAAAATGCCCCATTAACCATTTTTTCCCCGGCCCTGCCTCATCTTCCCAGCAAAGCAGGTTTGCAACAGGTTTTTTTCAAATTCTCCAGCTACGTGTTTTTTTCTTTTTTAATGCCTGGCTGCCCAAGCGCAGCCGCAGGGCTCAGCGAAGCAGGCTTGACTTTCAGCCTTTGAGGTGGTTTCAGACCTAAAACACCTAAAATCCTGGTGCTAAAAATATACCCTGCCACTTTCAAGAACTAAAAAAGTGGCTAGTAGTTGCGTTAATTTACCTGTTGGCCTGGATTTAGCATCCCCATATGTCTGCTAGTGAGCTATTTCCCGCTTTAAAGAGGCATGTTATCTCGTATCTTTTTTCACTTTAAGTCTTAGCTTATAATCCACGATGAAGGGGCCATTTAAAAAATAGCATTGTGTTCTTCTGCAGCAGTTTCAGGTGCTCTGGTTCCTCCCAGCCGTACAGCTGCGCGGGTTTGTGGGCAGAGGCGCACGTATAATAGCTATTTCTCTAAAAAGCCTCTCAAAAATGCCAAGGGGTGGCCCAGTACCAAGACTTCCAGGCCTGCAAATGGTTGTGGTCCCATCCTGCCAGGCTCGAGCGCTCCGGGGTTGGTGCCTCCCACCTGGGCTTAGGGCAAACCTTTTGGTTACGGACCCTGTCCAGTCTAGAAACATCAGGACTAACTAACCTGAGACAGAAGGAAGTCCCAGGATTTCCCCTGTATATTATAGCCTGTATATACTGGGTGCTCCAACCAAAGCTCAGCAAGCGTGATGCTCTTGGTGCAGCTCCAGGGAAGGTTACCCAGGTAAGCCTTAAAGAAGGAGAGAGCCCTGTACAGTTTTGTTCCTGCACACCTGAGCACTGCTCTGCCCATCCAGGCTTGCTCCTGAAAAGGCTCAGGAAGTGTGAATTTGGTAATGTAGCGGCTTGGGAACAGCGTGGGTGCCGTATCCAGCTGTGCAACCACGAGCACGCTTGTATATCAGCTCCTGGATGGGTACCAGCTCCCACACTGCTGTGAGTCCAGCAGCATGACAAGCTCTGCACCCACTTCTCCTGGTGCAAGAGCTGGCCTTCAGAGTCACATGTTGTGATTTGGGGCCTGAAAATGCCCCCAAAGCTGCTGGTACACGTACAGAGCCACTGCCGGGGTAATCAAGCCGCTGCGCCGAGACCTGAGCAGCCACCTCTGCTGGCACTGTCTGCTGCTGGACTCCCCAACCATCCTAATGCACCCACAAATTACTCTTATCTGGGATGTGGTGGCGTCTGAAGGACAGGGGGATATGACATGAGTGTTCACACAGCAGCTTGTTACCTTCTCCATGAGCCCTGCATATGGCTTTCCCTCTTAAGTCATATCAGGATTATCTTTATTATTCATACTTCCTCTGTGCAAAATGCTTGGTTTTAAGGAAGGGACTCACCGTCCAGGACACCATCTGTGTGGCTATGAGCTGGAGGCATACGTGAGCATCCAAGCCAGCCCATGAGTGCAGATGTGAGCTCCGATCCAAGCATGCCATGAGGTTGGCAGAATGGCTCATGCCTAAGGTTGGGGGTCTGGGATGCCATGCAGCCACTGGCTCAGAGCCTTGTTGCAGATCCATCCCCAGGTCTATGCTACCATCACCGTTGCACCCAGCTGCAGAGCACAGGGAGGACATGAAACCCCGCTCGAGCTTGGGATTTGTAAGCAGGAGTATTTCAACCTGCAGATCACCAGTGCTTCCCACTCCCACCTGGGCACCAGCCTGGCACTGGCAGACTTCAGCATGGCTGCTATAAGCATTGCTATTATCACACAAGTATTGTATAGCACCTGGCAGCCCTGTCTTCAGGCTCAGTGGCATACCTAGAAGACAAATTACCCAATCATCTCAGCTGTTTCTACACATGTTTAAGGCCAGGTTCATCTTGCATCACTCCAGGCTTTCTGCCATGCGAACACCCTGCAGTTACTGAGGTGACACCACAGAAGTGATGGAGCACTAAAACTGGAGTAACGCATCAAGGGGAGCGAGCTGGTTGTAAACAGTGTTTAAAAATTCTTGTATTTTAGCTCTTTGCCTGGGAGTTGTTGTGAAGCTTAGTGGAATTCAAGCAAAATTAGACAAAAGCTGCAGAAGGGACATTTCCAGCACCCATGTTGCAATAAGCCCCATCAGCAGGTGAGTATTACCCTGGCATGATGCAGTCCAGCCCTTGAGGAAGGAGAAGAGTCGATCAGCGTCAGTGTGGAGTAACTCCCCTCCTGGGGACCCTCTGGCACTGCATAATGCAGGCTGCACAGTGGGTCTCAGCGTTTGCTACCTCTGTAGCACCACTGTGGCAGCGGGCTTAGGTCTTAGGTGGTCTTAAGAGGCAGCTTAGTTGTAGAGGCAGTCTCCGTGCTTTATCACCCCGGCACGACACCATCTGGAAAAACAGCAGCAGATGTCTGCCTGGTGAGGCTGAGGGAGAGATTAATGTGCTCATGGCCCATGGGGGAGGCAGCGAGGGGGACTCTGGCCGTTGGGTTTCCCAAGGCGCCTTGCACGAACACGTGAGCTGTGCCACCTGGACAGAGACATCAGGAGGAGAGATGGGAGAACATCTCCCGCTCTTGTTACCCTCAGAAGTAAATGGATGAGAAAGGAGTGAGAACATCTCCAGAAAGAGTAATCCAGAAACTGTTTAGTTCAGGCAAACCAAAAATTGATATTTCAGTTTGAGAGCTAAACTGTAAAAACAATTGTTCATACAGTTGTCCCTGCAGCTGAGAGAGAAAGCAGCTGCAGAGGGTTTGGTGGGTTTTTTTAACGTGAAACCGAGCAGCGGAAGTGTGAACAAAAACCTTGCAGAGCCGAGATTTCGCGTATTTACATGTAATTAGGAGACTCTTGGCAAGGTATGCTTTCCTAAGTATTCCCCCATCATTTCTGGGACCTCTGACACCAGCTTGCAAGAGTTGCAGTCTTCAGAGCCTAACAATGCGTCTGGTGACTCTGAAGTGGCATTCGGGGACCACCATCAACTCATGGCTGAGCCAGACCCTTGGCATACCCTTAGGGCACCTACCTCCCCTTGGATGTGATGAGAATTAAGCACCCCAGGGGCCTTGCTTCCCCGTCCCAGCCCTCACCCTCTCCCAGTTTTGGTCCTTTCAAGGGACCTCGCCAGCAGGGCTGCTCCCCACCTCCCGCCCGGCTTCGCCTCCACTCCGGGACCACGTCACCCCCCCACAAAGAGGGGCCTGTGCAGGAGCTGGGGCTCACGCCGTGCCGAGAGGAGTCATAAAGCTCCTTTTAAGCTGGCCAGCACAAAGCCAAGCCTGTTCGGCCGCAGGTTGGGGGCCGCCGCCTGCCCTCCCTGCCTCTGCCAGGCACTGAGTCATCGCCCCGACACGGGGCTGCCAGCCCAGCACTGGCGAAAGGGCCGAGGCCAGCAGCCAAGAGGGGGAAACCTGCCCCGCTAACCACTGCAACAGTCAAAACGTGTGCCTCAAGGTATTGCTTTTTCCCAGAGATGCAAATAGGAAATATTGTGGAAAAGACTCGGGTCTGCCAGGGAAAGGGGCAGCCATGTGGAAGGGGTCATGCGAAATCTTCCTCGGGTTTGTATTTTCCACCACAAACCCCTTTCAAAGCTCTTTTTGACATAAAGAAAGAAGCAAGCGTTTCTACATGCTTCCTTTTACAAGACAAGGGAGGGAAAGTGAAAGATTATTTTTCAGCTTGCAACACTCACAACTCTCGCGGTGGGGGCTTCTCCCTCAAAGACTCAGCACCCAGAGTCGGGACTGCAAAGAAATCTCTGCTGTTGTCTAAAGCGGCACAAATACAAGATACACACAGTCGCCTGCCCACGAAGAAAAAAATTGTAAGAAGCGGGTCTCGGCATTTTTTCAAGTTTTTAAAGCACTTTTATGATTCTGAGTCCCTCTTTTTTTGACACTTTGAGCTGGCAGCAAAGCAATGCTCACAGGTCAGGGGCTTTACTGGTGCCCAAGGAATCAAGGTGTTGGTTCTCTTCAGCTCCCTTTGAAAGTACAGCCCAGTTCCCCAAGGGTAAATGGAGACGCAAGCCTCCTGCAGAGATTTGATGCATATCATTAGCAGACAGGGAGGAAAGCTAGAGATACACATCGTGATTTCAGTCTACTGTCTCTTAAGTCATAGCAATATAAAAATTAAATAAAAGGCAAGATAAAGCTGGGAAAAGGGTCCTGCTCAGAGCCAGGAATATGAGGTGGGTTGGAGAAACGTACTCCCGACTTCTTTACCCTGCCCATGCCCATGATCCAGGTACACACTCCCTTAAAGGCCAGTTAGCATCAGCAGGAAAGAGCAGCAGCTAATTTAAAATTGAGGGAAGTAAGAGACTTGGAGCCAAAAAAATAAAGCCCTTGAGCACCTCACCTGCGCCCAGCTGTGCAAGTTCAACAGCTGGGAGCCCTGGGCACTTGCTGTTGCGAAGGCTGAGTCACACTCCTAAATATGTCCCAACTGGCTGGTTTCGCTCAGTAATTGCCTTTTTCGATCAAAGAAGAAAAAACGGGGGGTGAGGGGGAAGACAAGCCAAACAGCTTAGAAGTCTGCAAGTTGAGAGAAAAATAACTTCAGCACAGGAAAAAAAGACTCAATGCAGGCAGGAGATTCATCCTCTCCATTTATTTTTTGTCTTCCTGACTCTGCCTTTCCTCTCCCCTTCTCTTCCAGATTATTCAAGGCATAATGACAGCAGAGCCTCAGCCAGTGTCACCCTGATGTCCTTCTGAAAGTCTAAACCCAGGGCAAGTGCCAAGGACCAATTTGCAAATTGGCATCAGTGCTGCACAGGCTGACGAAGGCTTCCCACACCTCTGCCCTGCACTGAAGCCAAATTCACTCCATTTCTGTCTCCATAGATATTGTGGGCATTCTCCGACAAAGAAATGGTTTTTTGTCTGACACACTGACTAATCGTGCCATGATCCCGCCTGGACTCACCCATGGGTCCTGTTCTTACAAGCATCACAGATTTTAGTATTGACCTCCCTGGTCACAACAGGTGGATCAGCTCCAGGTTTTACATGTGTGCTGAGTTGAACAACATGTATTTGCTCTCCAAGGAAAGCCTGCGGTCTTGACCAGCAAGCAGAAGGCTCTGGAGGGATGAGCGGACTTAATTAGCACTTGAAATGGCTCGGCCTGTCGTGCCAGGGTAGGCCAGCGCAGCACATTTCAGCCATGCCGACCCAAAAGTTCCAAAGCTATAAAGGGTAGGGGTCAGACTCCTAAAAAAAAAAAAAAAAAAAAAGCAAAGCCCTGCTGCTACCACTGTCAAGCAGAGAGAAGAGGTTCCCCTCCCCTACCACGGCTGGCCGGTTCCCTCCGCAAAGGGGATGGATACTTTGGGCACATCAGAGCATCCCAGAGATGCTCACTGCTCTGACTCAGCCCCCGGCCAGCCTCACATGGAGCGGCACTGGGCACTGCCTCTCCACTGCCCGACCAGTGACCATGGGGCAGCCCTGTGCCTCTACCCACCCTCAGGTCTGGGGAACCAGGCCTTCACCCCCCTTTTTTTCTTAACTGAATTAGCTGATTTTGCAGGGACGCGGGCTGGAATGGGTCTCACTGACAAAGCTATTTTAAACTAGGCTTCCCTTTGCTTTCCAAGGGCCAGCAATTCCCTCCTCCCAGTAGGATGCTCTGCCCACGCAGCCCACAATGCGCTGGAGCACGGAGGCACAATGGGGAGGAAGCGCTGCGAAGCCGCCGGGCCGGCTGGGACTCCTAGCGCAGCTCTCGGCTCAGCCACCCCTGCCCAGCCCCCAGCTCCACTGTTTGCTCTGAGCCCTGGGGACGCTGGCCCTGGCTGGGGATCTCCAGCTGCAGGGGTGCCAGCAAGCCTGCTTGAAGATCCCTTAGCCCCTCCATCTCAGCCAGCCGGGAATGGTCTCCCCTGAAACACATCTGGCAAATTCAAGCTGGATAATTTCCGGTGGACTGAACCAGGATTTGCCATTGAATAAGCTCCTTCAACAGCACTGCAACGTGTTGTAGGCACTCGAGAGCATAACAGCCAGCTGAATCACTCCCTGATGCCCTCCCTGAGCCCTTAATTTGCCCAAGGTCCAAATTAACCTCGCTGCAGTCTTCCCTCTCTGCAGCTTCTGGAAGTCACTGCATCCTGCTCCCCGAGTCCTGGCATCCGTCTCTCCCAGGGCTCCTCTCAAACGGCATTTCCTTGCAAGGAAAAGCCCAGGTGAACCATATCCTTTCCCTCCATTTAAACACACTCCTGTTTAACTTCATAACCCTGTCGGGGCTGGCTGTGCTCCACAGAAAAGCCATGTGGGTATTCCCAACTCTGGGCAACGCTTCACCTAATAGGAATGATCTAGGAGATTTTGTATGGTGGTCTATACTACTTAGAGCCAGGCACTTGCCAGGGGAGAGAGAGAGGGTGGTTTCTCAGTTGGTTTAGGCTTGCTCCAGGTGAGCACTTGGTAATCAAGTTTACATTAAAAAATACTTGATTTTGGTGGCAATTCTTTCCTTTCCCCAGTAATAAAAAGTCAAACCAACCCCTGCTGCTCAGGGGAGTAACTTTTAACACCTCTCCTTAGAAACAGGCTTGCATATATATTAAATTCCAGGCACACAATAAACACAGAAGTCGGATGGGAAACTGCTCAGGGAATCGCCAGGCACTGATGCCCTGAAAGTCCTCACCCAGCTGAGCCCCCCGTGAGGACCTGACCTGCAGCCTGCAAGCAGCACTGGCGTGGAAGCGCTGCCAAGCATCAGTAACTGCTCCTGACAGCCTCGCACGAAGCCCTCGTCAAAATGTCAGGACCAATTAGTGACCATGCAGGAGCCAGGACAGAGAGCACTCCCCATGTCGGGTGGATGCAGTCTGCTCCCAAGGCGTCTGCAAGCCGTGCGCAAAGTGACCGAGGGACTGCGACCCTTGTGAGATGCTCCAGTAGGACCCTTCAGCCAGCAAGGGACCCTGCCCCATCACACACCCCTAAAAGCTACACTTTGCCAGCAGGTAGTGGGGAAGGACCTGCAGCTCGGCAGCCCTGGGTTTGGCTTCCTGCACAAGCGACCAAGTTTTGCAGGGTAAAAGCCACCAACAGACATAGGTTCGATGCTGAGAAACTGCAACTGTTCATAGCCCAGCCTCCTTGAAATCCTGCTTTTGGGCAACGAGCAGACTGGAGTGGACCTCTCTCCAGCTCTGGTCCAGATGGGAGGGGGAAGCAGCAATTCACCTGCCGTGAAGATGTGGCCCATGCTGTTCTCATCTCCGGCTGGCTGGAGGTGGGAAGGAAGGATTGCAACACAGTGCCTGTCAGCCAGAGATCCTTCCCTTCCACGTCATGTTGATGTTGGCAATCATTCTCAGCCTCCCTTCTTCCTTCTTCCTTTCTCTTTTAAAGATTTTCTTTCCTCCCTCTCGTCATTCAGGCCTCAGACTGCCTCTGTGACTCCTTGCTGGGTGGCAGAGGGGCCTTGGGGGGGGGGTTTGAAGGTGATGGGGCAGAGGTGTTTTTGCAAACCAGCCCTCACATGTGTTTCACAACAGGCAGACCGCCACCAGCAAATGATGTAGTAAGTGCCTGCAATCCTGGCCCAGAGAAGACAACGCAGTCTGTTTGGCTACAGAAGGATCACAGGATATATTAAAAGAGCTTATTAAACTCACTTTGGTCATGCTCCAAAGCGCACTGAAAGTCAGGGGAGAATCTCCCGCTGACATGAACGGGTTTTGGATCAGGGTCGATACCATTAACCTGTGTGCTTGGGAGCTGCTGCAAACCCAGCCGAGTCCTGTGGTTGTTACTGTGTGTGTAAGCCGTCCCTAGTAAAATAAAGACGACAAACTGGCCTCCTGTGTTTAATAATCTGTGATGACTAATGAATCGTCTGTGTTTGTTAATACTCATCTCTTACACAGCCTCGTCCTTCTCTAGCTAGCACCCAACTCATCCTTCATTACTGAAACCACAGCCAGCTTTCCTGCAGAAGGTGAGTTCCTTTCAGAGTCACATTTAATTTGCTGCAAGCTATGCCTTTAAATCCAAGCTTTTACATCCAGTTACTCCAGAGAATATGAAGAATGCCTCCGCTGGTTTTTCACTGAGCCCATTTAGCCTTTTTTGGACAGAAGGAAGCATCTGAGAGGGAGGGCACATTTTTCCCTCTTTGAATCACAGAAGGAACACCACAGCTCATTCCTCGTGTCCAGGCTGCTTAACCCTTCCCATATCCAAGCAGCCCTCAGCCGCTCCTCTGGTGGCATTGGAGCCTCTCACTATCACTTTGCCTGCTGGTCTGAAAGCCCACAACACATATTAGGTATCCCTGGGAAACAAAGGCATGGGTTTTTCCATCCTTTCAGAGTTATAGCCAAGACAGTCGCTCCCACCTTGATCCCACGATACAAACCACAGCCTGACACACAGCCCCACAGCTCATCACAGAGCAGGGCCCTACACAGAAAACCTGGAGAGATTCTTCTCTCTCCAAAACAAGGAAAGAGTGTTTTTTTCCTTCCCGCTCATTTATCTGCTGCCACAACAGCTGGTCTCCACAGGCTTACTGTACAGCCCTCCGGCTTAGCTTGGTTTTCAAGTGCACTAAATTTGCATCCACGCCACATGACCTAGGCATTAAGCCTGCCCACGCGGCTGGCAAAGAGTTCGCTGGTATAAGTTTGGCTGCAGGGACTGACTTTCTGATGATCATAACATTGCTAAGAGATTCCCCTGCCCTCTCCTCCTCCTCACGCTCCCATGGGATGATGTGGCATGCCAGATCACTGGGCTGGAGAGCACAGGGAAGGACAAGCACAAGCTGTGGGACTCAAGTTTTACGTATACACAGAAGGTGTCCCAAGTAATTTTTTTTTCTAGTGTTTGAATACAGGTTAAATTATTTATATAGGCAAAGCCAAGGATGAAAGCAAAGCAAATCACATCTTCTCTCTGCCACCACCCGGACAGTGATGAAAGCTGGTCACTTTTTTACAATCATAGATACTGGGTTTTTTATATGCCATCCTTAATTTAAAACATTTCCCAAGATGACTTCAGGTAAGCTGGCCTTTAAATGTACTTTTTTAACTGAGATGGTGACTGAGATGCTTGTTTGGTAAAAGCCCTGCTCTTAAAAAGAAAATCCCACATAATAAAACACTGAAAACATCAAAATCTGACAGATGTGCCTATTTGGAAGGCTGCAAAGTGAAATTACATACCAACAATTTTACAGTGAAAGAAACAATTGATTTCAGATGCTACAAACTGTGAGGACTTAGGGAATTATCACATCTCAGCTGAGCCACATCAGCATCTGCACCTGCACTCCCAGCAGCAGAGAAGATGTAGTGATGGAGCAGCACTGCCTACCCCAAGACAGGATTACACCCGGTCTCATCCCAGCAGGCTGTGCCAACACACAGGGAGAGCATCTGAGTGCTCAGGCTACACTTCCACCATCAGGAATATAGCATCTGTACGCCAGACCACTCAACAGCATACATTTCATCTCAGTTTTGCATGAGCAGAACATCTAATTTCTACCCAATTAGCCATGGCGATGGAGTTTATGCTGTCTTTGTGCAGGAAAATAGGCAGTATGCGGTCCAACATGCAGTTAGCGGGGCACAGAGACAGGCAGCTCCTGATGTGGCACAAGGCTCTCCAGTCAGCCTGCCAAAAATATTTAACAAATCTGAACCAGAAAAGTGAGTTTGCATCGGTCATTAGTCCCTTGCGTCACGGGGCTGGGATATTTTTTGATGTGGTTACCAGGAGCCCTGAAACCACAGCCTCCAGCCCAGGGCACGAACTTCGCAAAGGACAGGAGGCAGCACAGGATTCACCATGTGATGAGCGGCACCGTTACCCTCGCTTCATTCTGGAGAGCAGAGCCTTGAAATATGGTTATGTGAGGACCACACAGACGAACAGACAAATCTCAGCTCCTCCAACACGCTTCCAGAAAAGCAGAAGAGCCTAAGAAACTTAAAATATGACAGTAAAAAAACAGCATGAAAAAAAGACCTACATGGTTTAGTGGTACCCAAGACAGCAGCTGTGCAAGGGGATAGCAAAACATTTCTAAACCAACCAGACATACTTCTGCAGTTGTGATGGTTTCTGCACGTGGTCAAAAGGACAAGAATATTCCATTTCCCTTGACAGCTTCATCAGCCTACGGGTGTGCCAGGACTCGCAGCCACTTCACCAGAAGTTTAATGGTCTCCTTGTCATTGTGCCCGAGGCCAGGACCCCTTTCTGCAGCACTGTTCAAGCATGCACAGCAAAGAGAGCCCCTATTTCAAGCAGCTTACAGGCAGAGAACAGACGGTTCGTGTTGTAAGGAATTAATTGGTAGCCTTTGGAGGAGAGCAGAGCACAGCAGCTGTTGACACAAGGTTTCTTTGCCCAGCACCAAAATACTTCTGCCTCCGGGGAGGAACGTGGCAGCTGCTTCTGCGGGGATCTCAGGCGCAGCCAGGGCAGGAGCAAGTGGTGGCAGCTCATAGCAAGATGCCACAACATCCCGAGAAACCGAGGACATCTCAACCCAGACACCAGCCATGTTTTGCATTTGTTGAAAAGCACACATCCACATGTTCACCAAACATCTACTAGGGCAGAAAATACACAACAATTTACTCTTACCTGTAACCGAGGCAGCGAACACGTTTCTAGTGGGTCACTGGCCATGTGCAAAGCCCACAGAGGTCAGAAGTGAGTTTCTACCCATGCTACGGGCCTGGTTTTCCAAATATATCACAGACCAAATGAAGGAGCTACTGAAACAGACCAAAGGGAGGCAGACACTATGTCCCCATCAGTGAGGCTCAGGCACCTAACTCCTTTCTGCTCCTCAGGAAATCCTAGCTCTCTCCTCTGAAGACATGCAGAGACGCTAAGGTGTGGTGTGCTGAGGGAAGGGGCTTTCCCAGCACTTTCCCCTTCAGGAGTAAAACAAGGTCTCCCGTGAATGTTGAAGCACTGACATGAGATGCAAGTAGCCAAGAGATTTGTACCTCCCCAGTCGCCACCATTTTTCGAGGATGGGTGCAGAGCAACAAAGCTGAGAAACAAACAAGGAAAATAAAAACAACAAACGGGCACAGTCCTTCTCCACATCAAACTGTGACACCACTTGGTGGGTCTGGCTGGTCCGGAGGTTGAAGTGGCCGTGCTGGACAGCAGATATACATGGCCTAGGGAGGTGCAATGGATTAACTCAGTTCAATTATGCTAAAAGATGCTGCCCAGCATGGGTGGAAACTATCATGCTTTCCTACTGGAGAACAAGAGGAGGAAAGGTTACCGCCTCCAGCATAATCTGGGATCTCCTCTGGAAGAGGAGAACCTGCTAGAGAATGGCAATAGCACTTCCAGCTCTTCCCAGGAGTTTCCATGCTTCCTTTGATCCTAAATAAAGTGAAGCTGGGGACCAACCTCTGGTGAAGGCAGAGATGTGGCTTAGCTGTGCCATACTACAGCAGGCAGGAGTCCCTCTGAGCCCCGGACAGTGCTGTTGTGGCCCTAATTACCATTTCCTTAAATCATATGAAGGCTACAGCCCTTCTTGCAAGCAGGTTTTATTGCCCTGGTGTGGGGGCAGTTGAGGGAGCCATATCTGGGGCAGTGGCATGCGTACCACCCCCCTGAGCAGCCTGCTGCATGCTGCCACTTCCAGCCATGCCCTGGCTGTATCTGGGAGAGCATGGCTCGACTTCACTGGGCTATGAACCAAGCCACACGTGCAATCAGGCTGGAGACAAACTGGCCTTGTCTCATTTAGCAGGATGTGCAGACCGGACCTTTTGCACACAGGCCAGTCTGTCCTTCCTGACATTCAGGCAAGGGAGAAGAGTCAGCTCCTCACCCAGGTCCCCCCAGGTTGAACCCACAAGGAGGGTGAGAAATGAGGAGAATAAAAAAAAAGTTTAAAAATCTTCCTTCCAGTGCCCCGAGACAGGCAGGAGATCTGGGCAGAGCGTGGCCAGACTTGCCAAGACAGAGCCATCAGCTGTCCTGCACTGAGCCAGAAGAGTGACAGCCTACTTCTGAACAACCAGTACCCCTCCTTTCAACCCAGAAAAGCCATTAATAAAACTGCTATTACAGTCAAAAGAACAAGTACTTCCTGAGGAGCTGGGAATACAAAGTGTGAAAACACACGAGTGGAGGAGGCAGGGACTTACTAGTAAAAACACCAGCTGCCTCTTCAGGGGCTAACACTGGCTAATCCCCTTCTGCTGCTCCCTTCCCTTTCGCTAGGTCAAAATAAAGAGTTTCTAACTCCATACCAGCGTTACACCCCTCTAACAAGGGCAAAAATCTCCCCAACAGGTCAATCAGAAAATGGAACAACATCAGACTCGGGCTTGTGCATAATTCACACTCATTTTGGCCAATTCTGGGTGTGATTGAGGGTGTTCTTGCTCTGAAATATGCTGTTATTACCTTCAAGAGCTGGCACGCCAACAGAAGCAGCAGCATATTTCTCAAAACCCTCCTGATACCAGCCTTGTAGCTTTTCAGACAAAACATGCCTGTACCCAAAAACCTAGAGCAGTTCTCAGAAAGTCCACCTAACTTCTCTGACCACAGCCACAGTTTCACAAGCGGTGTCAGCAGCCACACCTAAGCCATCAGTTTTGCTGGGTTATTTTTAGCCTGGGTCAGTTCCCTGCTCCATTTTACTCCTGGCCCCACAAACTGGTGTTGTCGATAAACAGGGAGGTAGGAACAGGGAGCATTGCTTAAGCCTGTATTGCTGCAAAGAGAAACATTTGGCAAATGTTTCCCAAAAAGCTTCTTTTGTTTGAGCAGGGAGAGGGTGGGTATTCCTGAAGAGCATCAGGAAAAAGGCTGGAAATGAAACCTTGTCAAGCAGACCCTGGCAGAAGTTAGCGGTACATTAACACCCAGGGACTAAGCAGGGATGCTTCCCTTTGCTTCAGAGGGATGCAATAACAGAGTGCTCCCCTCAACATCAGCACAGGAGCAGCCATCCTGCTTGGGATGCTTGACGTGCTCCAGGCTGCTGCAAGGGTGGTATTAGCAGTCCACACACCAGTCTCTTTCAAACCAGCTTTGTCCAAAGACTGCAACATAGATGTGCCCTTAAGGTGCATGGTACAACTTCTGCAGCAATTGCAGCAGTTTAGAGATGAAGAAATTAAGCTACTTACTTTCACGGTACTTGGCTTGTCTCCTCATCTTTCTCCCTTTTAACACCTCCAAAAGTCTGATCAGGAGACCACCACAGTTTGAAAACTATCATACACTTTTTGGTATGGTGGAACAAGGTATGTTGGGGTTTTGGGGGGATGATAGAGGATCCTTCAAGAGGGAGGAGGGCTTTAAGCCAGAGCAGATCCCTGTTCCAATCCACAGCACAGCCACTGATGGGGCAAGGCTGGGCAGAAATCACATGGGTGACGACCCTTGTGCTGTGGAACCAAAGCAGTGTTGAGGAATCCAGGCACATGATGGAGGGGAAGGTGGTATTCAGGCAGGGACAGCCAAGCAAGGCCCCAAGAAGTTAAGGCTGCTGAGACCCCAGAGGGAGCCTCAAATCAGAACCCCGCTGTCTCCCTTTGCTCCACACGGCAGCAGAAACCCACCCGTCACACTGGGAGTGGAAGGGAAAGCAGCATGTTGCAGATCCCAGAGAGGCTGTGGCTCTGCAGGAGTGCCAGCAAGGGATGCCTGCCCACCTCTCCTGCCACTGGGCAATCAAGCTACCGCAGACCCACAGTGAGTCTTAGAAAAAAGAAACAGTAAATCTGTAACCACTGGAAATGGTTGACTCAGGAAAGCATTTAAAGATGAGAGATTAGACACGTCAGTTTACAAAGAGCCCTGTTCTTTGTAGTAGCCTACAAACACCGATGCTCCAAGCCAAAAGCGACTCTTGTTTTGCGGGCAGTTGCTAGATAACCTCAGTGCCCCATAAATCCCCAGATGAACATTGCTGAGACCATGCCCCTTGGCAGCATTACACAGCAGAAGGAAACGCCGCTACTTCCTCCACTTTGCTACACCGCAATCCCACCAAGAAGCCTTCCTACACAGCTCCTATGAGCGGGCTGCACAGAAAATTAATTCTTCAAACATCTGTTACCTTCTCCCTGCACAAATACCAGGCTGCTGAGGGACGACGGAAGGATACAAATATTTACAGACAAGGCGAAGGTGGGAGCTCTGCCAGACATTGTGCTTGTGGGTGCTGCCGGGCAGCTAACAGAGCTGCCAGGGTGCCTGTGGTGTGTGCCTGCTGCAGAGACAGACCTAGCAAATCCTGGATTCAGCAGCAAAGCATTTTTTCTTGGGCTGATTTCAAGGCATTTGGTTTAAAGCTGAGATGGTGATCTGGACACAGCCGAGGGTATGGGAAGCAATCCCATTAACCTGCCAAGCAGTCACAGGCCCTGGTTAGATACACAAGGTTCTCCAGCACATCAGCCTCGCCACAGGCCAGCCAGCTCACCACAACACCCCACACCAGGCACTGGTGCCACGACAAGCCTGCTGCCCAGCAGGAAGGGGTTGCACCACTGCAGGAGAGATGAGCAGTCACAGGAATCCCCTACCACCACCTCCCAGACAACACCAAATGCCCAAAACACCCTCCTTTAGATATGTTTAGTCTCTTGCTTGTCCAGCAAGTCCTGGAGCTGGAATATCCCCCTGCCCTCACACAGACCAACGAGGACAAACCAGCCTCCCACTGGATCAAAGGAAGGAGGAGGCAGTTTCTTGGTTGACTGGGAACTGGAACTGTGACTGTTAGGACAGTCCCTGGTGTGGCTTCAGCCCATGCCAAGTAGCTTCATTCTGCAGGTATCCCAGATTTGGGAGACAGTATGGGCCAGACAGCACTTCCAGCAGGCAGCATGGACATGGCTACTCTGTTCTGGAGGTAATTTAATAACATACAGACTTGGCCAAACCTGGCCACAAAACACTCCTGCATACCTTTAACTTCTTTATGGCAATGTAGCCCCCTGCATGCTCATTTCTCCATTTGGAGACCTAAGGACAAGCACCCTGGGGTGGGTGGACTCTCTTGCATTCCAGTTTTTGCAGGTTTGTTCATGAATTCCTCTTTGATCTGACCTTTGCAGCCGTCCAAAGCATCATGCCAGTTTCATGGGGTTTCTCCTTTTTCCAAGGCTGGAAAGCAAGTTGCAGTGATGAGGGGAAAATTGGCCAGGGAAGCAGAGCCTGCCTTTGATGCTTAATAGGGAGAATTTCACCCAGCCTTGCCTCAGTAAGGGAGTCTATTTCTCCCAATATTCTGGGATATTCCCAGAATCCATCTATTATAGATATCCCAAATATCTATATTCCTCCCAAATTTACAGCAGGACCCCGTAGTACGGAAACACACACATGAGAAAAAAAACTCTCCTACCTGCTGCAGCTGTCCTTGTCACAGCTGATCACCCTCCACTTTCAGCTGATCACTCTCCACTTTCTGCTTTTCATTCCCCAGCCTAGTGTTACGCTACAAGAAGCACCTCACTGAAACATGCCAAGTTATTTTTCCAATTCCTGTCCTTAACCAGCCCCAGGAAATCAGCCATGATATTGCTTTCACGTGTCAGATTTCTGGCCTCACTCATTCATGGCAACAAAAACCATATGGCGAGAACACATCCTGCATAGCCCAATGAGGAGGCACAGGAGGCCTAACCGAGTGGCCAGGCAGGGATACAGGCCACGGTGGAGCCCATTGGGAGGTTCAAGGCAGAGCAAAGGTTTTCTTTACCCTCTCCTCCCACCAAGCATCACAAGCTTGTCCTCCATATGGGCACCGAGTGGCTGACGCACATATACTCCTCATCGGCAAACACGACAGACACGGATATGGAGACATTCACCTCTACATGCTTTGATGGGAGGGCTTAAGACACATTATTCCTGCAGCCAGGGGATCCTCAATTTATTCCAACATTGTAGGCAGCACTAGCAGTCTCTCTCCCCTCCATTTTCCCCACTTCAATCTGTACTCGTTCACTGTAGCGCTGCAACTCTTCTCCTTTAAGCATTCCCGCAATTCCAGGCCAAGGGGATAAACCTGTTTTCTCTGGCCCAGCTCTGCAGAAGTCTCTCCCATAACTAGCACAGAGACTGTCTGCAGGCAGCTGAAACCCTGGCAGAGCCTCCTCTTTTCTCTACCACTCAGCACGTATCTGGCTACAGAGCCCTGCAAAGCAAAGAGCCCCAAAGGTTCAGAGGGCTTGAAAAGCACCCACTCCCAGGGCCATCGCTTAGAGCTGGGATCAGGACTCCTCCACACAAGGTGTTACACAAACACTAGCAAAGGCCATTGCCTGTCTTGAGCAGCTTTGCAGCTGAGATTGCTGAGCGAGAAAGAGAGCTTTTTGTAAAGCCAGTGTACTCATGATGTATCTGTGCTACGTAATACATCCAGGCTGAGGCTATAGGGACAGAAAATGCCTCTTCTGTAGAGCTCAGCAGGCTTCAGCCTGCTCCCGAACCCACTGATCTGCCCAGGGCATTGACTCGTTGCCCAATTCCCCACTGCACGCCCTGGGCGAAGTATCTCAGACAACCTTTGCCTGTCCATCCAACACAGCACCTTCCTTGCCTGCTTGGGACAGCAAGGGAAACCATCTCAGCACTGAAAAGTCACATCACTGTGCTGCTGGGGAGTGCTGAAACTGGGGGGTACTGCCACATCTCTGGCCAAATTTGTGAGGAACCAGCACCCCATGTCACACACTGGCATGCTGGCCCCTCCTCTGCGCCCATCTGGGGGACAGCCACCTGCCCACCTCTACCCTGCCTGCTTTGTTACACCTTTGCAGAGCTGCACGACAGCCGCTTAAACAAGGATTGTGTAATTTCAGCACAGAGTTCAGAGTCACTCATCAAACACGTCTCCTTGCAGGACTGCCTTATCTTGCGGCTTTGGTAGCCACAGGGTATGCACACACTGGCATATCGGGGCAGACAGAGGGCAGGGGGTGCCCTCAAGGCTCCCGTTTCCTTCTCTGTTGTGCTTTCAAAAGAATTGGTCCCTTTTCATACCTTCTGCCATGTCCCCAGAAGTGCTCTACCTGTCCAGCCCACAGGGGAGCTGCCAGAAGACCCCAGACCCATTGCTCCAGGAGCAAGAAGGAGATGGGCTATCTGCTTTGCCTGCTCCCAAGCCATGCTGCAGGCCCCTTCTTATCTGCACAACCCACCTTACAGCAGGTTACCGAACACCAAGCAGAAATATTCAATAGCACGATGCTAACGTGTGATAACATGATTCCTACATCCTTCCTGCCATGGGTGAAGCCAGGGGAAGAAAGAGGGGAGGAAAGAGGGGAGGAAGCTGTCACCACCTCCATCTTCCACCAAAGCAATCCATCTCTCACGAGCTATCAGTCAGGGCACCTGTCCTCCCAGTGTCCTTGCTCCTTTTTTAGCTCCTCCGTAACCAGAGCCAGGTGGTTTATTTACAAAGATTTCTCCACTAAGACACAGTGATGTTTGTCTCCCACGGAGGACTCCCTGTTTGCATTGTACCTCCCTCTGGTTGTTGTGTGCACCGAGGAAGCTTTGTCAGTTGAAGGCTTGCGTACTCATGCACCACATGGCTTCTATGATTAACCAGTTTCTGTAGACTAAATTACCCTGCCTGAGGAAAGTTTTTCAGCCAAGCATCATCTTTCTTCCTTCAGCGCACATCCTCCAGCTTGCTATTTCACTCAAGCAGGCAAACATGACATGCACAGTTCCAAGGACAGCAAATAAATGTTGCATTTTCCCTCTTCCCCTCTACCCAAGGCTGAGCCATGCACAGCATCCAGGTGCCACGTTACATTTTGCACTTGGTTTAAAGCGGCCCAAAGGATTTTCTAAGTCACCCTCTCCAGAGCCCCTTAAAGAGTCTGACAAAGGAGGGCTCATGTGCATCCATAATGCAAAAGATGGGCAGACACACATCCATCAGTCTTTTTTTTTTTTTTGGAGCATTGCCTCCATTGGCATTGCATCCCTCCTTCCTCCTGCAGAAGGCCAAACTCTGGCTGTCCTTTTTGCCAATCCTTGCCACAGAGGAAAAAGACAGTCCTGGCATCCAATGTGAGAGGTGATTCATTCGCTCTCCCCTGAGCCATGTTCCTTAGCCTCTTCTTTTAACAATAGGATGGCCTGGTCCCTCTAGAAAATAAAAGACAGACTCCATGCTGCACACAGTTGCCAGAATGGCTGTCACTGACAACCAAATTGAAGATCAGCAAGACCACCTCTGTTTTCATTTATTGCCTTTAATTCCTCCCTTTTGTTTCTCCCTTTGCACACACATAAGGGACAGGCAGGGCTTTTCTTTTTCATGTTGTCTTGTTGACATCAGTGAGCAGTTTCCATATCACCTTGCATATTTTACAGGCCATAGGACTAGAAACACCATGAGAACCAGGCAGCCTTAAAGAAACCTAGCCAGGCCCTACACCAATGGGTCAAATGGTGCCAGCCCAGACCCAGAACACCAGCCCCAGGGCTGAAGCAGGCTTTCTGCAACAGATGGATGCAAAGCCTAAAAAGCCCAGTCTCATATCAGGGCAGAGGAACCACGTCATGTCAAGGTGAAGACTTCTAAAACACACACCATCAGCTATCGATGGGAAAATAAAGCAGCACAGAGTGTGGGACTTGACTTGTGCAAATATGCCTACGGAGGGCTGGTACAGAAAGGAGGAGGTGGCACTTTGTGGTCAGTCATAAAAGGAAGATGTGAATCAGGTCACTGCATGTTGACTCCAGACAGACGTCATAACCCGCCACATTCAGGGCTAGGCAAACACAGTCAGAGAGCCCTATCGCTGTAAGTCAGCCTTGCGTTCATGCAAGTCAACACAACGATGCCAAGTTACATCAAAAGACACTCTCCCAACATGAGAAGAAACAGTGCAAGAGGGTTGTTTGAACTAGGATTGCATCATTCTGCACTGCATAGAAGCTGGGCTGTGGCAAGTCTGGGAACAGATGTCAGGGAAATCCTGGAGTAGCTTCAGGGAGGATCCAGGAGTTTAACCCCCACAATCACAGCCCTGGGATTTTGACACTGTTCCCATCACACTGGGTGCCAAAGTTGCCTCAAGTTCACCCACACTATCCCTATGAGCAATTCCCAAGAGGTATCCCCAGAGGCCTCACTGCTGATTTAACAGCGTGCAGCATTAGGAACAACAGCTCAGTTAAACATAAAGGAAATACCACACCATGTTAAAAGCGACGACGACTGGTGTACAATGAGAAGTTGAAGAGCACAGCTCACTTTCCTCTCCAGCCAGTACACCTCCCATAACACCATGGTCTGCATGCAGGAGTATCCTCTGGAGCCTTGAAACAGCAAGTTCAGCTTCATGAGCGTCAGCACCAAAAACTTGGCCCAGAAAACATTGCCAAGCAGAGGTTAAAGCTCACTGAGTGCGATATGGCTTTCTCTGTTTCTGTTCAGCACCTAACACAACTCAGGACTGCAACAGTGTGGACAGACAGGACAGCAATGGGACAGAACCAGACCCTAACTAGACAACTGACAAACCTGTCTCTGGAAGAAGGGAAAGTCCTGATCCAGTGGTCCATCTACAGGTAATCAATAACCACTGGTGTACATCAGTGGTAATCTGCTCATCTGGCATCTGAAGCAAACCATAGGGAAGAAGGACAAGTACTGGTGATGAGTTAGGTATTCATGCCTAGCAGCAACCAAGCAGCTCAACCTTTACACAACTTGATGATGTTAACAGTGATGGCTTGACAAAGCTGATTAACCCACCACAGGCTTGTCTGGTCTCAGCTCCTGAGGGAACTGGGTCCTCTCGCAGAGCCTGCAGTGGAAAGATGGTGCCAACAGGTCCTGAAAGATCTTCCTCAAACCTCACCTATTCGCCATCTCATAAGGATAGGCCAGCTCTAAGCATCTAGGTATTTGCAGGAACAGATGGCCAGCTGCTAGAGCTGCACACACAGCCCAAACTGGTGTTCCCACCTCCAGCAACAGCAGTCAGGATACATCTCAGATTGCCAGGTGGAGAACACAGACCCACCACAGCAGAGATGCCTCCTGCTCTAAGAGGTCCAAGGGAAGAAAAGGCAGAGACCTTCCTCTGCAACAGTAGAGGGAAGCAGGAACAAGAGGAGCTGCAGAGTTAAAAGGAGAGGCAGATACTGTAAATTTGCTAAGTATCTTACTCCCAAGCAAAAATCCCTCCTGCTTCTTACATTAATCAGGGCACTTAAAGCTAGTCCTAACCAGCTGCTCCTACTTCCTTTGTCCAGCTCTTCTTCAAATGCACAAGCAGCCCACTAAGAAACAGAGCAAATATGTGCAAAGATTTGCAGACAAAAAATGAGACCTTTGGAAAACACCCCGTAGAAGCAAGCACCCCTCGCCCAGCACAGATGCAGCTGTGCTTTACAGTAGGACAGTTTCCAATGTTTTCCTTCTCTGTGCAGACGAGGGATTTCCTGTCCTCCATGGCAACAACCTTGCATTTACTGAAGGAGGCTGTGCCAATAATCTCCACAGCAGAATGAAAAATTTTAAAGTGGCACTGCCTGTTGAGCTCAGGGCTTCAACTTGCTGATGTTTTCCATACCCATGGTCCAAAACCACCCTGCTGCCCTCCTTAAAAGCTTTGTGAGTGGGGGTAAATCTCCAGTGCTGCACTACCCACGCAAGGGGAGCTATTAGTTTCTCAAGCACTAGTAAGGGAAACCTTTCTGAAGAAGTCACCAGCCACCACCACCTCCCAGCAAGAGCTGTCTATGCACCTTCCAAAGGACAAGCTTTTTCTAAAAAGTAACACTTCCCAGTTCATAGGTGGTCCCCATCATGCAGACAGCCCTGGATTTAGATGGCCCAGGTCTTCCCACTGCAGATTTAGAAGTAACTGGCACTCTCTCCTGAAAGGGAAGCACTTATTGGACCAGTGCTGGTCCAACAGTTTCAAAACACAGCTGAGCTAAGCTAAGCCTCTCCAGCAATGTCTCCCCTCTCCATCGCCTCTGAGTTGCCCTTGCGCAGGCCTGCGTGCTTCTCTGCTCCAGGAACACAGATTCAGTGCACTGACTTGGCAAAAAGCCTGTCTTTGTTTTGGCCCATCTCATGCCATTTTAGTGAGTTACATCAGCTTGGCACAAGGCCACGCGAACATCAGGACCAGCCCAAGGGATGCAATAGGAACAAAACAGGAGGGGAAGTGAGGCCATCCCCTTTCAGTGGCAGCAAGCTCGTGATGAAGCTACATCCGTCGCTGTCTCAGATTTAACTAGACAAGTTAACTTTACTAGAACATCTCTGCTAACCTGCTCATTAACCTCTTAGGCCTAAAGAAGTTTTGTTTATCAAGGCCTTCAAGGAGTAGCAGTTCAAGAAAGAGCTGGAAGCCCCTGACTAAATTATACCAAACCTGAGGTATATTTTTGGGCTGAGCCACAGGTGCAATCTAAACCTGTACTGTTTTACAGAGTCAGGCTTTCTTTTTTCTTTTTTTTCTTTTCAAATCCCCCAGAGAGGGAGCAGAACAAACTTGATATAAACTAAACCAGACACAATAAAGCAGTACATTGTTTTCAAAGCAGGTAGTAGGCTAGCATTAAACAGGAACCTTAAACTTTTTTTACCCTTATTTTATACCAATGAATCAGACTCTCAGGGGCGTTTTCCCACACAGAATAGGCTTAGGAAAGTTTTTAAGTAACAGCAAAGCAACATTAAACACAAGAAACAGAAAGGGAATGAGAATCCCTTAACTGATGGGGAAGACTTCTACAGCCTTACCTAAAAGAAGTTAAGGTGCTGCAAGCAGTAAGTGCATATGATCTGGCCACGGCACTCTACCTTTGAGAGCCGACAAGAAGCTAAAGTGTCAGCGGAGAAGCACTCACAATGCATTTCCACCTGCCTAGGACTCCACCACCCTCTCTTGCAGAAAGTGACCTTGCAATTCCACTGCCAAGTAAGAGAGACCCACAGAAGAGAGAACTAAAAGTCATTTAAACCAACACGTTTCACTGCGTTGGAGTAGAAGCAGAACAGTCATGCTAGCAGTTACCACGTCTCCACAGAAGAGCAGTAAACCACAGCCAAGGGACAGCCAAACTAAAATCACAAGCACTCATTTGACTGCTTCCAACAGCAGCAGATCGAGACAGCAGGAGCCCTGCAGTGGAATTTCAGATCCAAGTTAAATTTCTGGCTCTGACAAAAACTCCCCATGGAATGACAGGCAAGTCACCTTTTCTGCACTCTACCTGAATTCCCTCCCCTGTAAAATAGGCACCATTCTTGCTTGTCTGTTCAAGTTACAAAGCAGTCCTAGCAGGGATTATTTTTAGCATGCAAGCACAAAACCCCAGCTGAGCTGGACTCTGATCTCGGCTGGGCCTTCTCATTGGCTTTGTAATATAAAAAGTAAACAAAAAGCAAGGCTGAGCCCACACCAGATCTCGGCCACTGGACAGCATTTTGATAGCAGATGAACCACAATTTTCAGAAAACAGTGAGCTGCAGGTCCAAAACTGGAGCCAGGCAACAATCTGAGGGATTAAAATGGATCACCAGTGCCTGCGTTCATTCACTGGTGACCAGTGAGCTGCAAATGGACAGATTTCAAATCCATTTCAGATATTCCACTGTCACCAAGCAATGACGCAGGTGTTTAAGAGCACAAGTTGAAATAACTCATAACTGCGCTCTCAGACATAGCAGCGAGTGCTGGGATAGCAGGAAAGCACTGAAACTACATCCAAGAATGGGAACTCTGCAGAGCTCTTTGCTTCACAGCATAAACAAGCAGCTCCTCCCAATCTTTTGAGAGAGATTGCAAGTGCCAGAAACTATTAATACCTGCTGAGAAAACCTTCCCAGCTCCATGTTTTGAGAAATTCACATTTGCTGCTATCAGAAGTGTAGCACAAGGCTACAAAAACTGCTAGAGGTCAGGGCCTCAGATCAGAGCTCCCCTACAGAGTGTGCAGTCAAGAAGAAACAGGATGGAATGAAGAGGAGCTGAATAAATTGGGAGCATGTTAAAAAAAAACCCCAAAACTAGTCATGATGAATCTCTAATTAAAACATCTGTAATCATCCCCAGATAAGTCAGACTGCAGCTCAATTTCTGCCCCGAGTCAGGCCAGGGTGTCTAGCAGAGTTTCTCAGGCTTGTAAAGCCAGTCATAGCTGCAGAACCAGTGTGGGAAGCACAGACCCAGCAACAACAAGTATAAAGAGCCCATGCTTACAGCTCTTCCAGGCTTTCTGTATCCCAAAGGCACAGGAACCATTCTCTGCTTGGTTTACCAGCCTTAACATCAGTGATGTGTCTTCCTAGAACCATGAGTACTTGCATAAGCCAGGGCAAACCAGCTCTTCTTGAAGTACACTCAACCCTTAATCGTTCCCTTTCTATGGCTACAAAACCCTGTTTTATTGCACCACCTGGAATCACAATCTTGTGCAACAGGACACATTTATGAGCCTCTTATGTGACCAGGTTGGTTCCCATCTGCAGTTTTCCAATATCCAGATACCGCCAACTCCCCAAGTACAATCGCCACCTGTTTCACCCACCCTAAAGATGCTCTTATGTTAGTATGCCTGACCCGCTGCAAGCACCATACCAAGACTGCAGCCTTCTGCATCCACCTATCCTGCTGCTAGTCTCTCCTGGGTTTGCACTGTGATCCAGATCCACTGCTCTGTGCCCACCTTAACTGTTAGTCCTGCTCCACTGGAGACAGCCAGCCAGACACCTGCAGCACCCAAGGAGTTCATTCCAGCCCACCTTGCCTGCACCATCCCAACAGTCACCATTGCTTCTCTGTAAGCAGAGATGTACTACTGCTGTCCAAGGACACAAACCACCTCCTTACTTTCTAATGCTGAGCACACAGCTGGATTCCTCAGGATCCATGCTTCTGTTGGGAGGATGAAAAACATCTGGTCCTCCCCAAGATGTAAAAGAAAAAGCTAGACTCCAAAATTACCATGTGGAGAAGGGAGCACCGTATCCTATAACACCCTACACAGCCCAGTAGCTGTATGCCAGTAGAAACATTCTCCCTTGGAGGGCAGTTTCTCCACGCTATCACCCGTAACACGGGCCACAAGCACAGCACCAAGGTACAAGGGGATGCAACTCTGCTACCAGCTGTGTTAAAAGAATGTCCTTGACTCCAGGCTGGAGATTTGTACCTGCTGAGCTGGTACTGGGAGAACCCCTAGCCCATTTCAGGCAAGGAAAGCTGGATTAGCAGAGACCTGCTATTTAAACTCTTGGAGGGAACACAGCTGGAAGGGATGGCATAGAACTAACCTACACACTTGTGCTGCAGGCCAGTGGCATGCTTACCTCCAGGTAGTAGCAGCATCTGCCTTCATCAACAACACTAGAGGTGGATGTCTAACAAACCTTAGTAAACTTGACCAAACATTAGTTTTCCCTCTGACCTCATTCAAATGGACAGAGAAGAACTGACATCTGTGGTGTATGGCTCTTCACATCAGTTACCATCACAGTGATGAGGCTTGTGCCTGTTCTCAAAAGCCAATTTGCAACCCATAAACCAAAGCAACAAGCTTGTAAATGTAAACTGCTTTACAGATGTGATCAGTAAATGTACACTAGAGTCAATCCTTGTTTGGGACATCTGTGAAACTGCTCTCATCCCCCACAACCAGCCTTTTAAATTAAGTCTCAGCAATATTTCTAAACACTTATTTTCATATTGATGATAACCTGCCTTATCACACTGACTTGCCTGTGCTGATCTTTGTTCTGCTAAGGCTTTATTCAAGGCCCTGATACAAGGAAAGTCAGGCCCAGTCATATCACATTAGTTAAAGAAAGATTTCTGTCCTTCCTTATGAGCAAACTGCCCACATATGCAGCTAATTTCTCTCATATATCAACATATGTCCAGCTGCCAGGTAAGAAACTGGGCTATGCAGCAGTCTTTCCAGTACTTCATTACAACTCAGTCTGAGGGTAAACATCATGCAAGTAGTTATCAGCAGCTGTACCAGCCTGCCACCCACTGGCCTCTAGGAATGTGATCTGTGCTGTGACTAGCACTTTCCAAGTCAACACGTTTCAGACATTGAAGCTGACTGCAATGCACCCTACTGGCATAGCTGACACAAAACAGCTTCCTTCAGAGCAACGGTGTCACTGGCAGAGACTGCTTTATAGCTACTGTTTCTTGCAGTTATTGTAAATTAACTGTAACTACAATAACTACATCATCAGTATAAAGCCATAATTACATTCATTTAAAGTCTTTTACATACTTCTAATATGATCAGATTAATACTTTAATCCGAGTCAAGCTATGTCAAGAATTTGGAGTGCAACCACACAAGAGCAAACATCTCATGAAAAAGCTCTAAAAGAATATTAAAAAAAGGGTGTCTCACTTAGCTTCAAATATACTGTTACTGGCAGTGCATTAAGCCCACAATAGTCTAGACTGCTTCTGGAGTAGGGACATAGTGTTGTTTGTCATGTTGATACTAGCCACAGCCTTTCTCTGGGGAAAAGAAGAAAGGCCTTTGAACTGATTTGAAGTAGTTTAGGATAAACATAGAGCTCAGCTTCTTCAGACTCAGCCCAAAGGCAGTTAGGTGTATAGGCTGCAAGTTTCTTGCTACTGACTTCGATTCAAAGACCACTGGAGCTAGGTTCAGAAAGACCCAGCATATAACAATATCTCACTGTAAAGCAGCATAAGCAAGATGCTATTTCTCCTATGCCATAGGCAATAGGTGCAAAAGGGCATGAAGCAACCATGGCTTCTGAGAGCCACAGCACACTAGGAGAAGCTCATCCTGGCACAGCTGGCACACTAGCTAGGATGAAGCAGCTACAAGCAAGGGCAAGAGGTACAGTGTGCATTTTTAGGAAAAGCCAAGATTTGCCAGCATGAATTGTCCAGCTTGGGACCACCAGTTGCCCCAGGACAAGTGGCTAGGAGTTTATATGACATCTGTCATACGCAACAGCGATGCTACCTACCAGCTCTCTTCTATATAGGGGCCATACATCCACAAGCAATATACTTATGTGGCTGCTGCTGGAACTGAGCTATTTGGGCAGAAGCTGAGCATGAACTCCAGAAACCTTAACTGACCACAAGTTGAAACTGTTCCTGTCAGACAAAGGTAAAAAGAGACAGAATTCAGACATTTTTCAGCTAGACTGCTGCAGGATGATGTGGCTGGTAAGAGCTGCTCAGTTTTCATGGGGTACCAAAAATAAGAAGCAATAGGTCATGGAAAAGTAAACTATTGAACAATCCTTAGATACTGCCACTGAGCTGCCCATTCTTAGAGCTTCTTGGGTTGAAGCTGCTTCAGGCAGTCTGCCCAGAGATTAGGCACATGGCCTACTTCAAGCACGATTAGAAGTTCGGTTACAAGAAATTAAGCAAGGCTCAGATACTCATCTTACTCAGAAAGCTGCCTTTAGAAGCATATAGCTCCCTTTAGAAGGGTATGGCTCACTGACCTATACCCACATATGCCAAATGACTGCCAGCCTGTAGAAAGATGACCCTAGGGTTTATAGGCTCAGCTATGGCAGTGTAGGCCCAGCTGGCCATACTAAGTTTAAAGAGGTTTATCTTACAGAAGACTGGCTAGGGCTGTGCTTCCAGAAGCCCTGAAGTTTTAAACAGCCTCTTGTTGCTAGCAGGAGGTGTAAAGACTGACAAAATATGAAGCATTGTAAAGTAGTCTAAAGGAGTCCAAGCCACCTATACATATCAATGCTTTTGAAAGGCTTGATTTCCTTCATGTGCAGCATATAGGAAGTAAAAGTTTAAGAGAGCTGCTCAAACAGCAACATGACCTGAAGTCCCCACATTTCACGTCAACACCCATTCCAAGAACAACCCTATTGAGTCAAATATTTATCTCTAGTGCTCTGAATTAAGAGCTCCAGGTAACGAGTAATTTATGATAGTTCTGCGCCTGAAACCTCAGTTTGTCATTTTTACATCCCACACAAAGTCTTGCCATACAAGAACAGCTTGTTGTATTAGACATCTTTATTTGCTGTATTGCCCAAGTGTACAAATACTGAATGTAGTTATAGAAATTCAAAATATACTGTAGTAGAAATCTGTCTGGGAAGTGGAATGTTAAGATATTTACTTTATAAAATTACTACAGTTATATAAGTCACTCCCACTTGCAAGTTTTAAATATATCAGGGCTATGAAGAGACAGATTACTTTATGATCCTGCAAAAAAGGAGTTCTTCTCAGAAAACATTTTCTGCTAGATGAAGTCAGTCAACAGCAAATTGATTTCTTACATTTGACTCATTTTGAGTTATCAGCCAACAGGATGTTAGCTACATCCAGACAATTCATACACAATTCAGCTGTCATTTATACCAAGAAAGTCAATATATCACTATCAACATATTTAAGTATTAGTCAAACAATCTCAGTGACAATATTTATTTTAAGCTAATGAAGTCAAGCCAATAAGTTGCCCCTGGCCATTGAGTGCAATTGATGCTTTTTTCACATTTTCAGAATAAGGCGCCTTAGTTCTTGAACAAGTCAATACAGCTTTGCAGGAGAGAGACATTGTTCTGGAAAGGAAGAGAATTAGTTTCAGTGAGTATGACTGATAATTTAAATCCTGCCTTCCATAATGAAGTAGCTTCCAAAATAGTAAGTCCATCCCAGGATTTTGTAGCCTGTGACAATGCTAAAGAGCTTATACCACAAAGACAAGCATTCAAGCAGTAAAGCATCAAACCAGATCATACAGTCTGCAATCTGCCTCTTCCTGCAGGCTTACAACCATGACTCAGTTTGTGGGAAGGAGATGGGCAAGAGAGAGTAGTAAGAAAGTGGGCCAAACTGGGCAGTATTGTCAATCCTTTTATATGTCATGTTCAAGCTCAGCACTGAAGTAGCTACCTGTGATGAAGTCCAGGACTCAGGAAATTGGAAACTAGACTTTCCTTCTTCAAAAGAAGTTGAGGATGCACAGTTACCTCTTCCTGAGTCTTCCTGCTTTGTTCTCTACACTAAGTTAACAGACCCTGTAACCTGTGTGCACTTTCCTGGATTAAGCTGGCAGTACATGGCATGGTCTCCACAGCCTACTTCAAGCCTGCTCAGTAAAGCTTGGTAGTGGCTGCTAACAAAGCCAGTGTCCCCCTTCACTGACAGCCAAGTGAGAAGGGTTGACAGCTAGATCACAAGCTGCAGGATGTGCTCTCACAGCACTCAAACACTTGAAGCAGCAGCTGCCTCTAGATGCAGGAGGGGTCAAACCCCACAGATGAGGCTGCCTGATGGGAAGTTAGGTGAGCTGTTGTGTACTGCCTGCAAAACTGAGACTTCTCATTTGCAGTGCAAGTGTCCGAGGAGTGACAGGTTGAAAACAGACTTTCTGCATGGGACAGATAGAACTGTCAGCATTTGTTCTTTGTATGCACTACACCTACAGCTTTTCACTTCCTTTCCTTCCCCTCTTCAGATCCCAGCTGAAGAGCCCAGCTGTTCTATTTTACACTTCCTAGTTTTAAAGGGAACCCAGCAAATCATCCAAGTTACACAGTACTCACTTCTGTCAAGCTATGCCTGTTAAATTCCAAAAAGAACACACCTTTGCATGTTTTATTTCCAGTTCTGCCATTTCTATTAGGTTTTTGCGGAATGCTGCTATTCTCTTCTGTTTGAAGCTCATCAGTTCTGTCGGGGGAAAAAAAGAACAAAGATAAGACACACATACAAAGTGTGACTGAAGTTTCAGTAATGTCCCTTATGTTTCGTAAGTTCTGTTGTACAGCTCTAGTTACAGTATTTGACCACAAAAAGGTTCCAGAGTTAGCCTTGCTGTTTGTAACCAGAGATGCATTCATCACATGACATTGACATCTTGGTGAGGAAACAGCTGGTCTAAGAGAGAAAGGTTTTGTAGGAAGACAACTGGAATAAAACAGAAGTAAGCCACACAAGCTCTGCGAGAACACAGAACATTTAAAAACCAAGAACATTAAAGGAGTAGTGTGTGTACCATGAAAGCATGTTTCTTCTGTTTTATGTTGTCCAAAGGCATCTACTAAGAACCAGTGTTTGAAACTCTGTATGAGGCACTCAGCTGTACTGGGACAGAGCAAAAGCCTGTTTGCACAGTTCTAATTGAGATAATCAGAAGCCTGAGTAGTTACCTTCAGGTGGAGGCTGAGAACAAGAGTTCAGCCTGGAAAGCAAATACTAAGGGCTTATAATTAAAGCTGGTCTAGTACTGACATTGCTCTGCTTCAGACAATCATTCTTAAAAATATTTAGCTGCATTCATTTTACAGGCATCTATACTGCCCTTGGGATGTCCAGACTACTTGCTTCAGGAAAGTGTTCAGAAGCCTTCAGTAGTTGAAGGTCAGATGGAGACCTTTACTGCATTAAGATCTCCCTTCAGCATAAATACAGCAAAGAGTGTTTTACCTTGTTTTGCAGATTCTGAAATCTTTTCAAACTTCTGACAACGATCCTGTTGATGAGCCTCAGCCAGCCTGACATCCTTGCTCTTTAGTCTGGCTTTATCTAGAGCTTTGTTTGAGTTTTCATAGTCGACAAGAGCCCTTGTACGTCTGTACAGAAGATCCTGAAAGTAGACAGCAATAGTGCATCAAAGCCTTAAGGCTTTGGAAGGACTACTTCCCAAACTGAGGTTACAACTACCTTAGCAGCAGGAGGTTTCACTTCTTTCAGCACCAGATCCTGCTTCTACCAACAAGCTATTATAACCTGCTATGCTCTTAGCATAGTAAGAGGAACCTTTCACCAGTGCAGTGTCAAGTTTCAGGACAGCCACTTGTGCCTTAGTCAAGGAAGTCTGAGAGGTACTGTAGGCATCGCTTCTTCCCTTAAAGTAGCTTTATCCTTGTATAAGGTGGGCCTCTCCACTAAGGAGGAATAGCACTTTCTGAATTCCCTCAGTCTACTTCTAGTAAGGGATACACTATCATTTAATTTGTTGGAGATCTGACAGTTTGAGTGAAGCACTATACTAACCTAGACATGAGAAGCAGTACACATCTCAGGGCCAATTCCTTTCTAATCTAGAAGCAGTATGGTCTTGATACCTAAATAGCAGTACACCACACAGAGGGAGCCTGTAGTGAATGTTCCAGGGTACATGACATTAGAGGTATGACACTAGATGAAGAGGCCCATCAGGTTATACCTAGATACCATTTCGCAGCGTAGTCATCCCCTTGCCAAGTCAAGTATTGATTAGAAAAGAGCTGCTGGCAAGGCTTTTGCAGTCACATCGATCTACCAAACCCCTCTTGGAAGTCCAGACTCCAATAGCCTTCACATGTTACCACACATTCATAAGTACTTTAGTAGGTGGGATTTACTTCAGGATTTTTTATCAGTCATCATTGGTTTTACTAAAAAGTCAGGAGTACTCAGGCAGGGGAAGGGTTAGAACGCTGCTGCAGACTCAAATTCAGTTTGCTCTAATTTACTTACAGCAATGTAAAGAGTTCTTCCTCTCTACATGCCAAAGAAACTGGTCAGAGATCTTACACAGCCCTTCTGTAAGTGGGCTGGACTGCAACTAGCCAATATATAGTTTCTATATTCTGCTGTGGTTTAGGAGTGCCAGGTTTTAGGCAAAACAAGGGTCCACCTTCCTGTCTTCTTAAAGCACAAAGAATACCATGAGTGAGTCATGATGCCCATAATAAAACTAGGCTTCAAAAAGAAAACTGTTCTCACCTTAGCAGCTTCTATATTGAGCATGTAGTATCTCAACAGTTCAGAGAGCTTTAAGTCTTCATCAGATGAAACTCTACTCTCTACCTTCTGCAGAAGAGATCAGATAGTTGGTATGTAACAGGAAACAGCAACATCCAAATTCAGAGATTCTTTTTTCTCCCCCCCAAAGCTTCTCTTACCCTGAGTTTCTCAAAGAGCTCAGCAACTTTCAACAAGTACCTGGGGAAAAAAAAAAATGCATAAATAACTTTTAGATACTTCTTAGTCTGATAAATGCCAGGATCAGTTGCCAGGAAACCAAAAAGCTGAAGGCTGGAGTTTACTCCTGCATACAGACCCAGACAAGGGCTTGAAAAGAACTCAGGTTTAGGCAAAGACCTGGACAAAAGGTTCAGTGCAAGAGGTGCTGGATTCCAGCCTAACAGACTAGTACAGTTGAGCAGCTAGACACCATTTAAAGTAACAACACTGCTCTCTAGAGCATAAAGGTCTTGTGGAGAATTTCCCCACTGCTACCCTCCAAGAGGAACGAACTGTCTTGTTTATTCAGCTATATACTCTGTTTTAACAACGTCTTGGTAAGTTGATAGCAAAGTTCAGAGAGGTGGAAGAATTCACCTCAGAAAAGGTGACTAGGTTTCCATAGCTTAAAAACCCCTACTATTCTGGAACTTCAGAGGTCCAGAAGATAATATAGGCCTAGTGTAAGCTGTGGTTGTATTTAACAGCACATTAGAACACCAGATGCATAACCCCTTTGTCCCATATTCTCTGAGAGTGTGTGACCTGAAAAAATTCAAGGATACTTCTGTTTAGAAGGAGCTTTGATGACCAGCACAATTCAGCTCTAGGGCACAACTGGCAAAAGATCAGCTAGTTAAGAGTCAGATGCAACTGATAGTTTTAGGTCTGCCACACCAGGAGCGTCAGAGTAAAGAAAGTTCAATGCCACTTGCTTGCAATTCAAGAAACTCAAGTCAGCTATGACTCAATACCCTGGATTTTACAGAAGGAACTTGATATTCCCAGACTCAAGATATGTTTATGAACAGTTAGAATTGCTTACTTTTTGATAACTGTAGGCTCTTCTAATGCCAGGCTGTTCAAGCAAGCTGAAGTATAAATATAGTCATCTGCAACATCTGCAAGAACAAGACAAGGTTTTCAGGCTGAAATCAGCAAGACTGCAAGGTCTTTAGAAAGGTCTTTGAAAAGATTCACTTTTATGAGATCTTGTCATCTTATCTGCTTTTGCACATGCATCCTTGATTCTGTTGTAGTAGTTTACAAGAAAAGTCTTCTCTTGCTCAAAAAAGTCTTCTACTTCCTGAAAGAGAGTATGACCTGTTAAGTCAGTTACATTACTGCAGAATACAAGCTCTTTCCTATTTTGGGAAGGGCCAAGAAATAACCATAGCCACCTGAGCATTATGCCCATCAATCTCTGTTGAAGAACAGAGTTCAAGACAAGATCCTGAACCAAAGGTTTGACAAACCAAGCTGTTTGGCAAGTTTCTTTTTCACAATGAAGTGAAGATGGACTTGACATGCAACTATTCAACGTTGCAGGTTGTCTGAAGCAACCAGTAAGTTGGTGTCGGGCAGCCCTTAGGGCTACCAACTGTTAGAATTTTATTTCCCAGGCCTGCTGCAACACAGTAGCTAAGCCATAAGCACTTTACAAGCTTGCTTCACATCCACACCAAACATTATACATACTGTAATGTTTCATGACATTGTGTTTAGGACAGCAAGTCTATTACAAAGAGCTACCATGGCAACATGACAGAAAAGCTGAAGCTGGACTGGTTACAGGAGTCTTTGGTATTTGATCTTGTCTAGTGCAAGCAGAAACCTATAAATCATGTCTGGTCAGAGCTCCAAAGTAGACAAAAGCCACGAGTACATTTGCTGAAGGTGTAATTCCTTCCTCCCCACCAGTATCAGGTGTTATGGCAACTCTTCTGCATCCACCAGAAACTTTAAATATACACTTAAATTTTTAACAGCCTATAGCTTCAATGTCTTATTTCTACAGAAGTCAAGATTAATATAGGCTACTCCACCCAACTTGGGACAGCAGTAACAAGGAAGGTTAGCGTTAGTAACTGAGCCTCACGCACATCAAGCCTGAAGCAGATGTAACTAACTTCCCTGGAGCAGGAAGCAAGAAACAATCAAGACTAAGGTAAGAGGCAAACCAACTACCTTACCTTGACTCCAGAGAAGAGGACTTCATCAGCACTCTTTACCACACTTTTTAAAAAGCCACCAAACATCTCTTTTGTGTTTTTCCTCCGAACACTCAGCTGCAACATAGAGACCAAGACAGCTTTAAAGTTATCCCAAGGGGGGAAAAAAGTGACTGTTTTGACACTTGCAGTGTAGTAACATTATTTATATCTAGCATACATCAGAGCAGGCTGATTTCCAAGCTCTCCATAATACCTGTATAAACTGTATAAAGATGGCTCATGTAGAAAATCGCTTCACTAGGAGTTGTTCAACTATCCACAGTTTTTTCCCATTCCCAGAAACAGCTCAGTTTCTCCTTCCATATCTTGGATCAGCATCTATCACTCATAATTAGGTGTGACAAAACAGATGCAGTACTAACTTTAATACACCTCCATTCTTCCATTTTAGGACCATGCAACACACAGCATAGGTACACCTGAACCATACTTGTTCCCAAGATAAAGACATACAAAGTTGGCTTCCTAACCAACTTGACTGGGATTAAGAAACACTGAGATTTATAGCAGAAAAGGTCTAAAGGTCAGGCTTTCATCCTTCAATCATCTCACAGAAGTACTGGCAATATCTGCTGCACATAGATTTACATAACATTCTGACTGTGCCCAGAAAAAAATGACAGCACTCCTAACATCTTGCCTCACTTGGAAAGGAGAAACAAAAAGTGTCTTACATCCTGGTCATACTCCAGGAAAACATGAAAATTGCGATCTTTGCTGAGCACAGGATGAGAAGAAATCCGCTGAAGGAAGATTTCATGTGATGATACAGTCTTCTTGAAGACAGCGAGGTATTCACTGAAAGGAAAGAACAGACTGAGATCCTCTCTTGTACTGCCTTCTTCAATATACAAAGAATTGCTTTAAGTTTATCCAGTGAAAATATTCAACAGCATGCTTCTGAAATAGCCAACTAGTGATAGAGAAGCTATTTTCAATCTCTTCAGCCAGGAAGTTTTCCAGTTTGAGAGAAGCTTTTGGCAACCCCCCAGCTCCAGGATTTTAAAGATCATGCAGCAGCAGACACCCTTCAAAACAGTCACACTCAAGATCAGTTATCACCAAATAAGTTGCTCTCCCAGGAGGCTTCTCTAAGTGCAGCTTTTGGCAGTAGACTCATTCTACTTACGCTTCTAGCTCTTGCTTCATTTTGGCAAACTCTTCTTTTGTCATAGACACTTCTCCTTCCCCTAGCTTCTGCATCTTCTCTCTGGGACCATCAAAGTCAGGCTTTGAAGGTGCTGGAGGTATCTAGCCAAGGAACTGGTTAGTGATAGATGCTAACAAATAAAGTTTTCCAAAATTACTTCTAGCCTCTGAAAGGAGGCCCTTTTGCCTGGTCATGGCAAACCAGCAAGGCTCTGCATCCAGGAATTCTAGAGTCATGTTGATGTCTACATCCCTGTTTGCCCCTCCCAGCTCTGTGCTACCCCTGCCCCAGGAGGGAAACCAACCAAGAGGAAGAGCCTGTATAATCCACCCCATAGCCAGCCATCTTCTGTGGCACACAGGGCCTCCTAAAGAATCATGATAGGAAAGAAAGACTATATTTAATAGAGTATTTCACCGTGTCATCTTCAGGCAGATATTAATACCACCATAGAGTCAGGGACTCTCAGAGCATCAAGCTTTTTTGCTGCTCCAAGCTATATGGAAAGTTAACATACAGCCATACCACTCAAGCTGTTCGGGAATTAAGGCAAAAGGAAGCATAGGGAATACACAAGTCATGAAACACTAGTAACATTGGTAGAGCAGACTTCATGCCTTTACTAGTATGCACTTTAAATTGCCATAGTCTTTTGTTTAGCATTACATTTTTTATGAAGTACTTACAATGAGTCCTGCATACTCTTCAGTTTCAGTGAGTGTATCATGCAGCCACACAAAGTCTTCATGCTGCCTTGTAACTGAAAACTCAGGGCTTTGAAAAGTTGGCAGTGTAGTCTGGGAGAGAAGATATAGAAGCCCTACTGTTTTGTAAATTAGTGCTTTTAGAAACAGTTCTGTCTGTTTCCAAAGGAAGCTATTTTGCCTAGTAAGAGCCTCGCTTACTCCTTTTAGCTGAGCTGGCACTCATTTGAGAGCCTTACTACTATTTAAAGAAAAGGCACTGTTGTGGAACAGCATTAATGCAGTTTATTTTGTGAAGTTTCACAGTAGCTGGTTTCCCCACCCCTACCACCCAGCCTTCTGGTGTCAAGCTAGGATTCCTTAGCAAAGCCAATCTAGTGTATCAACTACCTTGCCTCCATTTAGAGAGTGTTCAAGTCTTCAGAAATCTGAAGTTTCTGCATATATATACCCTCAGGCCACCTTTAAGTGGAAAACCTCCATCTAATTAGATTTCCTTCATTGCCAAGCCCATCTTTACAGGTATGTGTATTGCAAATACACAGATTACTTGCATAACATTTATGAAGACCTCTTTCTACCCCATGATCTTACCTTAGTATGCACAGTGAACTTCACTCTGTCCTTTTCACTTAGGGCATCAGGTATATCAATTTGGAGAGAAGGATCAACATTCAGGTCTACAGATACAGACCTCAGCTGCAACAGAATTCACAGTATAAGCCTTGGTCAGGCATCAAGTAGGTTTAGTGAAGCTAGACTGGTCATCAGCTGTCAACAAGAACCACATTGCACTAAACCACTGCATCCAGGAACGGCACATATGGACAAGCATGACAGCCTTGACACTACCTGCACATCACTGTGACAAGCCTTCCCTTCCAAACACAGGAAAGGAAAAAGACTTGTTAGCTCAAAGTCTGAAGAATCGATTGTTAAGAGTTCACACTAGAGATATTTGGCAAGTCTTCTCTCAAAAGCATCATCCTCCTTCCAGTACTTCTGCAGCTTGTTTACTTGGAGCGCATCAAGCCAAAGCCTATTATGCCATTTAGAAGATAGCAACAACCCTAACAGTTCTCTCTCCATTATCCTGTGCCTCAAGAATATGTGGCAGAACAGCTCTTAAGAGCCTAGCCTTGTGATCTCTTTCCTCACTCTTAGATCAGAGAGCTGCTTTAATCTAAGGCAAGAAGAATTAAGTGCTTTTATCTATCACAAATAGCAAGCCATAGGCAAGAGCCTGATGCTTCCTCACCATGCCTAGAGTGGTCACCACTGCCATTCTGATCTCCCAAAACTACTGCATATGTTCCAGTAGCTGTTCTGACAGCTGCAGAGGCTACATTCTCTCTGATTTTCAGGAAGAGTGGGACATGAAACCTCTTTAGGCTCCCATAAAGTCTAAGAGCCAACTGTTTGCCAGAAACAAGACCTAAACCCAAGAACACTGTGGCACTATCACTGCATCTGTTTAATCTTATTTTCAGGATACCTGGCATCATGTTATTCATTGCTGCTAGAATGCACATTTGCTGTTAAAGAAAGCCCCGATAAGCTGGTACAAGAACTAGCCTCAAAGGTATTTGAACTTCGCTTTACGAAAAGCTATTTATTACTTGTAACTGCAAGTGTCTTCCTCTCCTAAATTCAGGTTTTGTCTTACCCTTTCTAGACAGATCTTTGTGTCTGACAACATTTTAATGCCATTTGTTTCCACTCAGAGCACCTTGGAAGAGGTTTCTGAGCACGTTATGTGAGGCACCCTTTACAGGAGAACTCAGAGCCTACCAGGTTCCAGAAAGACCAGACTTGCCTTCCCAGTGCTTCAGACAGGCCTTAAACAGAGCCAGCATCTTCCTTCAGGGACTTATTTCTTCATTCCAACAGCCTACACCCAGAATATAATTTCAACCATACTTAAATTTTTAGAGCAGTGGAACAGCCTTCTCAGTTGAAGGTGCTCTAGGTCACACACCACTAACATCCTCAAGTCATAGTCCTACTGAAATTCCTTACAAGGACAGAGCTTTCTGGCTCAGAGCAGACAAGGCCTTGATACTCAGCATGCCACCCTGTTCTGGGAAGTCAGGGAAGCAGCAAGGCTGCACTTATGAGCAGTAAGATTCAGCATAGCCACCAGCCCATTTCTCCCCCGGTTTACAATTTGAACTTCCTTTATCAAGTCGCACATCACTGCTTGCACCCAGCCATTGAAGACAAACAGCTTCAATGCCGTACCTGACCTCAGAAGCAAGCAAAAAAGTTTAGGTGTATCCAGCAAAGGTTACTAAGATTAATGCATACATCCAGTTCTTACATGAAGTAGAATCATGTATTTAGATTCCAAGGAATAGACTTTTACAAGCTATTAGACACTAGTGATCACCAGCTTCAGTCATCTGTATTCCAGAAGCATACAGGAACCTTAGCCTATCACAGTATGGTGGTTCCTGTGCTATGAAACCAGTCTAAGAGGCCCTCCCTTCAGTGCTGCAGCCTAACAAATTATTCTTATTTTCTGCATAAGGGAGAAACTGCCAGAGATCAAGGTCACAACACAGGAAGTTTGCTGAAGAGTGACCATCAGAGCGAGGGTGAATCTCAAGGTTATTCTTTAGAGATAATTCTGAATGCCTTCCCAGGAAAGCAAGCTAGAGAACTGCAGCACAACTGATATTGTTTCACCACCCTGCAGCATACTAGTGCTCAGACCCCACCAGCTAGGAGCTTGCCCCTACCACCTACTAAGCACAAGTTTCAGCACCGAAGCCCACAAGCAAACAGTACCAGACAGCATCTGAGCAATCCTGTCTATCACAGATAGCTTGAATGCTGCCTTAAGCTTCTGTAAAGCTGCATAAGAACTGTTGAGAGGTTGCCCTTTATAAGGTGAAGCTTTCCTTCCAAAAGCTTTGGAAACTCCCTCCTCCTAGTCTGGCCATCTGTGTACTGCAGTCCAGATCTGGTAGATGACAAGTCTCTCTGGCTGCCTGCAGAGTACACAGCTGTCAGACTAGCATACATTTGCCTCTATCCTGCCTAGACTTCCACTACCACTGCTGGTTACTGCTATCATCTCTGATCAGGCTCTCATGCATAACTGAGGGATACCCCAGTCACTGTACCCTCATTCTTCCAACCATGCTAAAAAGATTTCTGTCTGCTGCATACTAGCTGTTAGCTAGAGTTAGAAGGAGGTAGGTAAAAGACACACCCTTTTAAGCCTTATGGCTATGGAAAGACCTCATATGCAGCACACTGAGCTTCCCATTCTGACTTCTGTAGGACAGAAGGCTTTTATCCCATCCTGGGTATTGCCTTGGCAAGCAGCAAGGATGTTGAGCTTACAGAGCGTGCCCTGGAACACAGTTCCCAGCAGCCCCAGCGCTGCTCACATCTGAATGGATGTGGTGGAACTCAAAACACAAGGACTCCAACAGTACAGTCACTTCTCTCCAGTTACCCCATGGGACAGATTATTATATTCCCATACAGGCATGTGATTCTGGTACTTGCTAGGAAAGCACAGACCAAACAGCACAAAGGTGCATGGTTCAGAGGTCACTAACACTGGTTTAGGCAGAAGTTGCCCCATTCAAGGACTAGAGGAAGGATAGGTAGAAGGCCACTGTTCAGACATTAGTTTCACTGGGAGCACAGCTCACTGTCTATTGCCAGCTGAATGAAAGGCAAGTTGGTCAGTGTTTCCCAGCCAGATAACACTAGCAGCCAAAGCAGTGAGATGCAGACCCCAGTGTTTTGCATCCTGCTTACTTATCTTTACTGTCCAAACAGGATCAGCAATGCTAACAATATGAACTGCTGAGTCTGGAAAGTATGATAAGCAAAAGGAAACTGCTTCCTTTCAGCTAAACTAAGGAAAGGATTACACAAATCAGCCAGTCCTGAATTTGTGAACTTTGTTATTAAGTCTTGTGGAGAAAGTAACCCATGATTAGATGTTGTCCACACAGCCCTCCATGCCTAGTAGTTGCCTGCACAAGAGACGGGCAGGTATGGACACAAGATGGTACTGGTTTGTCAGATTAAAGCAGTTCACACGTCACTGGCATTTCTCCCCTGCACTAGCACCACAAACTGCAGAGGCAATGGGGCAAGAACACGTAACCTACAGCTTCAATCCCCAGGAATGCTACTGCAGGAGAGCTTATTGCCCCAGCAGGGTCTTATTTACACAGAAGAAACTGGGAGTCAGCAGCAGTGCTCAGCTGTGCACTCCAGAGCAGTATGTACTATACATATGGCCCAAAGTGTGAGACCAGCCCAGAAACAGGACAAGAGTCAAGAATACCCCTATACACAGTGGTGGGATTCTGCCTCTCAGGACTACATGAAGCCACTTGCTAAAAAAATCTCATACGCCTCCTACCTTAAACATCCGCTGTAACGTACATGACCCAGCCTATACTTAAAGGCCACTACAGGCTCAAACATCAAGCATATCACTGTTTGAAGACAGCACAGGATTATCACCTCTACCCTTCAGGAGTCTGGTCTTCAGCGAAGGACCTGGAGCCATATGAAGCAGAGGATCATAAAACCACTGATCTGCTCTAGTCCTGTGAAGGTCAATGTGGGCTCCTAACAGCAGGCCAGAGACCTTTAGGATTACACAATCATGGCAGCAAGGCTCAGACTAGAAAGAGCATTCACACTGTCTGACTTCAGGAGGACAGAATGCTTTGTTTCCCTACAGAAAGTGCTGGAGCAGCATTTCTCCACCGAACTGGAAGCAAGAAGCCCTCCTCTTGTTACCACAGCTCTACAAAGCACTAACCCAGTGAGCACCTAAAGCAGATGTTCCACACCAACCCTTGATCAACACAAGCACCTGCTCCTGCAGCATTAGCAGCTCATCATTCCAGACCTTTCATTCCACCATCCCTCCTACAAGCAGGAATGAGGACCAACTTGCTTACGGTCACATGAAGGCTGTGCAGAGCAAAGGAGTTAAACTTTCATCTCCAGGCCTCAGGCTTGTTCCTTTATCACAGCAGGCATCCAACGCCAGGCCTTCCCAGGAAATCACCCCATCTTAGCTCTCTGGCCTGCCATGTCTGGCAGCTCCTTCATATCTGGAGGCATTTCTCTGCTAGGACATCATTGCTTCTTCCCTGCACTCCAGGCAGTGGGCAAGAGAACTGAAGTTTCCCCATCCCACTTGCCAGAAACCAGTCTGTCGCCCCACACCCTTGAGGGGATATAATCCAAGCTCAGCAGCTGGTAAGAGATTATTCCTTACTTGCAGCACATGCCCAAAGAGGTACAGAGGGTGGTGACTCCTGGAGCAACACAGTGGGGAAACAGCTGGGTTGGGCTGCAAACCGAAACACCCAAACCCAGCACAGTGCTCCCACTTTCACCTCTCATTTCCCTTTCTGAGAAAGAACTTGGAGGCTTCTGGTTTGCAATGACTACAGCAACTGTTACATCTGCTCTGATGCCTTCCACTTCTATGCTCATGCCTTTTTAGTGACTTGTATTGGGACCCCTGGGGTTTCTTGAGAATTCAAGAAAAACTTCTCCCTGTTCAGTAAATACACTGTCCACCACAACTGTCTGACCTGGAAATTAGAACAAGACATCAAGCAGAGCCCTCCAGGATAACAGACAGTCATCATATTGATTAATGTTTCTAGGCTTCAGGACCAGAAGACTAAAAATAGGTATTATGGTACTAATTAGGACACTATGATAATCACCCGATCTGGAAGCCCAAGAGAAGAGACAGCAGAGAGCATTACTGTGACCAATCCAGGTAGAGTTTTACAGCACTTGCTTTTTTCTGTTGCTTAGAGATGTTTAAAAAAACAACAAGAGAGTTTGATCATTTAAGTACAATCCAGTGATGACCATCAGCTACCCAGGCTTCAGCTTGACAGACATAAGTTTCTGATAAGGCCTCGCCCAATGCAAACACATCTTCATGCTTGCAGGCATCCAGTGGAAGGAAATGCCCTCAGCCACTGAAGCTGCTTAATTCTGTTGAGTGGCCTGAACTGCTGCTTTTAAAAGTACACCCTTTGCAGTTTTAGCATCAGTTCTAGATGACTCGATGTTACTTCTGCATTCTAACAAAAGAATCTGCCAGTGCAAGCAACTGTGTACAACATCTGATTGCCAGCGAAATAAGAATCCATATTTGTTCTCAAAGTCAGATTAATCCAGGGGTTTTCCACATAGCCAGGCTCCCAGAAGGAGGAAGGAGCCCTTCTACAAGGGTTTACATGTCAGAGCTTTCTGCTTATTGTCAGCTACCTTATAAAAAACCTCTCCTCTTACTGATCGCCTCCCTGCTGTCATTCAAGCAACAACTACAAACAAGACTTCAGTAGTAATTACATCTGCCACTACCCAGAATCCATTACTTTTTACAGAGTAGTCTTTCTAATTAAACCAGCTTAAGAGCTCTCCAGAGAGCACTAAAAGATCATGTTTTCTGGCAGTTTATATAGAGTCCTCAGTTCCAGAGGGTCTTGTTTCAACACCCAGGAGTTAACCAGCACACCTTCAGAGTATCTGGCCAGCAGATATTAGTGGCATTAGCTGCTGGAACTACATTTCAGTCATAATCAGCACAAGTAGCTTAAGTTTCCCTTTAATCAAGATACTAAAAATATGTCTGAAAGTACACTGCACACATGCAGCAGTAAAGAGCAAATACAGTAGATGTGGAGCTTTGATTTTGCAGCCTTCATGACAAACTTGCTGTTAGCTCTCTGACATTCAGCTGAATCAGTCCTGAAGTAGCCCAAGTTATATACAACCAGGAAAATTGAACAAGTCTTCTTGCACTCAGTCTTCATGTTGCTACTTATGCTTTCCCAAATTTGTGACTTTGGACTGTAGAACTCCAGTGATGCAATAGTTTAAATTATTTTGCTTAAAACAAAGATAAAGAGGGAATAACAGCTCAATTTAGTCACATTGAAATGGCATTCCTCGCCAAGTGCAGTGCTTGCCAAGTAAGCAGAAGGCAGCCTCTGTAGCCAGTGCACAGCCAGTGGCAACAGGTGCTATAAGCTGGCCTGATCACTTAGCTCTCCTGTCAGAGGGATCTCTGCATCACTCTCTGCAGAAACCAAGTGGTCACACACCTCCTTACAGAGGGAAGGAGCTGTGGGAAGGACACTATGAACGTTCAAGGATCCCATATTCTGAGCAAAAGCCTCTCTAGCTCACCCTGCTCCAGCTAGCAGCACACAGGATACCTCCACCCAACCCACTGCTTCCCCAGCTCGAGGGGTCAAGCAACAGCTTTGGCAATGCAGGCCAAATCCACCCTGCTGCAGCAGTCTACCTGCAGAACACAGCCTATGGCTAAGCACTTTTAGCCCATATGCCATCTGTAATATGAAATATGCCCAGCTAAAGTGGAAATTGTGCAACAGAAGCAAACACCTAATCCACGGTCAGCATCTACAAGAATGTTTTGCTGACCTCCTGCAGCAAGGCCAGAGCTGGTGGTAGGGAGACTCAGCAATACAATCTCACCATGCTCTCCTCACCTCCCACGATTTGTAATTGTGTCATTAGCCCAAACTGCTGGGCCAGCTTCATGGAGGCTATATGTCCTTGACAATACATTATCCTTATCCAGTAGCTTTCACCTTGCTAGCAGTTCATCTCCCGACTTCCTTTTGGGCCCAGCAGCATGCAGAAGCAGTTGTCTTGCAAAGCACAAGCAAGACCTAGTAGACCCTCATTCTTTCCAGAATATGTAGCAGTTGTCCAGCACCAAGAATCTGTTCAGGAGTGATAACAGCAAGTCCCAGGCTATTACATACCATCTTGTCTTCCACTGACTGTTCTGAGAAAGAGGGGCTACAATACTCTCTCAGTATTTTCATCTAGAACAGTTTAACTGCAGACTGGAGCCTTTAAAATACTATCAAGCCACTGACATTAAGAAATACCAGGGTATTTGCACAAGCTTAGCTTGGCAGTCCCACTGCTCTCTTCACTTTCTGAAGTGCCTTTTCCTCCCCATGACAGATTACACCATCTTTCCCACTGTACTTCCAGTCACCCTTATCCTACCCTCCCTTCCTCTTCCTACGTATCCTGATCCTCTCCTGCTTCGCCACCTCAGGGTCAGTTTTTAGTTTATATGTACCAATGATTCCTATTCAAGGTTAATACCCAATGAAGCTTCCTTTATAGGCATAGGCTTTATCTACTGGCCACACACCAGTTCCATGTTGCTGTTTCCTTACCTAACCAGAAACAGACAAGATAGGAGTATTTGTATCCTCCCCACTGCTGCTGGAATCCAAAGACAGCCCTACTACCTGAAAGAAGCTAGTTAATCTTTGGCCATTGAGCATTAGAGTTTACAGCTACTCCAGCCCTCACCGTGGGAACATTTTCCCCTCCCCCCAATATTGCTGTCTGCTAAGTTAGAAAGGGCACATAAACACTCAAAGTTACCAATTGCTGCAAGACAGTTTATATTTTACCTTCCCCTCTACCCATCACCTGCAGGTCCTGCAAGCCTAATAGAGACTTGCACTCAGTATTCTCAAATGGCAGATACTTTAGTACTAATAGTTTCACATGCAGCAGAAAAAGGTTAAAGCACTGGCTAGTTTACTGCTAAAAGCAAATAACTAGAAAACACTTGTTCAACAAACTTTTGCCTGTTCTACTGGATCAAGATTGTCTTAAAAGATTCATATGCAAGAGAAGCAGATGAAGAGAAGTTACCTAAAAAAATTAAAGGCAGGTGTATTTCTAGCCCTCAAGTCATCTAACATACATCTTCCAAAAAGCTGGAGAAAACACAGACTGAAAAGACTTAAGCACCCTTAACAGCTTAAAACACAAGTCACCTTCCTGTAAGCGAGTTAAGCTTAGTCACAACACAAAACTACATTCAGATGCAATTGTATGAAAGTCAAACAGGCAGCTCACAGACTGTTACAGGGCTATCTTACTTTCTATTCAAGGTGTACTGGGGGTAGTTATTAAACCAAGTAGACTAGGTAGATTAAGCCAGGCAGCTTGTCCAGTATGAGAAATAATTCCAAGCACTGTCTACATACATACACATTAATTCACAAAGTTCCTGTTTTAGCATTTAATTTGCATTTCCTCTGAGAAGTTGAGAGTCTTCACATTGGGCAATACCCCATGCTCCCTCAAAGACAAGACATAAGCCTCTTTGGCACTTAAAGCTTCAACACTACTACAGAGAAAGGAAAACCAAGTCAGCTACTGATGTGACAACCAAAGGAAAGAGGCATCACAGCTGAAGTGACAGCTGACAGCCTAATTAACACAGGCCACACAACCAGGAAGGCTGGTCACAGACACACAAGGCAGCTAACCCACTAAGGAAGAGCAAGTTTAAACACCTCTAGCAGAAGTGCCTACAGCACTTCATTGCTAGTGCCCAGCCACAGGTCCTGACGAGCATGCCCAGCTCCTGCAGCTCCAAGGCCCTGCTTATCACCCTGCTCCCACCACAAACTAGGTGCTCCGCTCACAGCCTGCGCTACCTTATGGCAGCTGCAGAGCCCTTCCCTTCTCCTCCTTCCCACTCTGGCTTTTTTCTTCTTTATCTCTCCCCTCTTTATCTTTCTCTAGGCACCTCTTCCTTCAGGGGCTGCACCCCACACTCACCCTGGGCAGCTGCACCCTGATCACCTGCCCTCAGAGGACCTTGGGTACAGGGAGCAAGCAGCACAGGGACTAAAAAAACTAATATTTAAAAAACAAATATTTTTTGTAAACCGAACAAAAAATAAAAACCTGTCACTGCCCCGGTGCTGCCGGGGGGAGAGAGAGAGAGCAGGGAGCTCCCTCACACCCCGCGGGGCCAGCCCGGGGCTGAGCGCGGCCGCACCCCCACAGCTCGCCTCAGCCGGACCTGGGCCGCCGTCCTCACCTTGCTCTGCGCGTCCTCCCGGAGCAAAGCCATGTCGCTTAAGCGCAGCCAGCCGCTCACCGCCCTCCCCACCGCCACCGCCGCCGCCTCATATAGCCCGGGGCGGAGCCGCGGCCGCCTCACGCCGCCAGCGACACACCCCCGCCGTCCCGGCGGCCCCCGCGCGGGCCCGGCTCCCGGCGGAGGCCGCGGCGCCCGCCCCCTCAGGGCGGCGGCCATCTTGGCTGAGGGCAGGGTGCTGCTTGCCTTCATCGAAGATGGTGGCGTAATGTTTTATTTTTTTTCCTTTTTTCCTTGCTTTTAAAGATTTGGGTTATTCTCTTCAGAGGTTTTCGAAGGACACTCAAAAAAAGAGGAGGAGAGAAGGCACGCCTCCCTCACCACCGCTCCCGGGGGCTCCGGTGCCGAGCTCCCCCCAGCCCCAGCGCGGGGGAGGGGCCAGGGCTGGCGGCCGGGGAGAACTACAAATCCCGGGAGGCCGCGGGGCGTGCGCGCGCGCAGTGAGCGCGGTGGCGGCGGCTGGAGCGCGCCTGCGCACAGGTGGCCGCGGCGGTGGCGGGAAGCGCGGCGCTGAGGTAATGGTCGCCCTGGGTTTCCCTCTCCGGGGCTGCTGTTCGTGAGGCGGCTGGGGCTGGGCCGGCGGAGGCGGTGGCCGCCTCGGTGGGCACCTGCAGTGCTCTGCAGCGTGGGGAGGGGAAGGCGGACTGGGGCTGTCCGGCCGCTGGTAGCTGTGGTGGTGAGCCGAAAGGGCGCTCCCTCAACGCCGGCCTCTCTACCAGGCCTGGGTTAGCTGAGGGAGAGCAGCAGCCTGCCCTGGCTGCTGGGCCTGCAGCTCCCTCCTCCCGTGGCCTACCCCTGCGCCCCAACCGCACGCCTGGCAAACGTGTGCCCACCCCTGCCCCCGGGTCTGTAACCGAACGGGCCTAATGGCGGGGCTGCCCAGGGCTGAGTGGGCATGGCCGCTGAGGCAGTGGGGCAGGCTGGCGTCGAGCAGGGTTTCTTGTCCAGTATGACTTATCCCTGAGGGAGTGGGAGGGAAGCCCTGCACAAGCGTAAGCTATCCAGCGCTCTCTGGGATTTTCAGGCACCTGGTGCCTATGCAGAAAGGTTGTTTGTCTGCTGGAGGGCACTTGCTGGTCACCAATATTAGGCCAGCTCTTTCACAGATTGCTTTGCCAAAAACTCTGACTTTGTGTTGCAACCCTATTTCCCACTAATTCCCTTCCCAGCGCTGAAGCTTCTTGTCCCTTTGGTCCAGTGTAGCTCTGTGGGCTTGTGCTTTCAACTGGGTTGCTAAATTTAAATCTACTTTTTCTCCTCATGCTCCTAACTTCCCAAAAGAGGGAGGTGTGTTTTTAACCTGGATGGGTTCAATGATTTAGCTTACAAACTGCAAGGCACCAAGGAAGAGAGGTTGGGGGCAGGGAATGGGCAAGTGTGCAAAGTCTTAAAAGTGGTACAGCTGTCAAAGCCCTGCATTATTAAGCTGTAACCAGAAAAAAGAGGAAGTGGTCATTCTGACCCAGAAGGTGGGTTACTGTTGCCTTTCTACATCAAATAGTAATACTTCTTCCCAGAGAAAAGCCCGTGATGTTGACTTAAAATTAAACCTTCATCAGTGGATTTCCTCTCCTCAAATTAGGGACACAGGGCAACAGATCTGTAACTATGTTTAGTAGTGCTCTTTCTTATTATCTCTGAAGTAAACTAGTGCTTTTGTTTGCTTGATAGATGACTGTGGAGAAAAAGCTATACTGATTATTGTCTGAAACCATAGTTGGAGGAAAGTTTTTATGGATGTGAACATTTTCTTAAGTAACACTTTTTGTTTCCCTCACTTAGGCCACTCATTCCTGTCCTGGGAAAATCTTCCTCAGTTGTGTTAGTGCAGTTGTTGTTGGAGCTGCAAAGTCAACTAGCTTGGGAAACTTAAGAGAAGTCCTCCTTCTTTTTTGTTTTTTTCTTTTTTTTCTCCAGGTTTTTTTATTTGTGTTCAGTTCTCCAGCGTGGCTCGTCATGCAATACTTGAAGCAATTCTACCAGTCTTCGAACACAAACCGTTTCAGAGAGAAAGGAGACACTTTACCAGAGAGAAGTATCAATTAAATTGTGTTCTTTATGTACGAGAGTAGATCCAGACCACTCCAACTCCATTTCTTTCTTGTAAATGTAAGTTATTTGCACAGAAATGCCACTGTGATTTATTGAAAAACACATGATTCTTTATTCCACTAGATACAAGCGTTCTTTATTTCTTAGCAATCCTAGAACTTCTTTCCTTTTGTAGAACAGCACAGCAGCGGACAAACTCTCTCTTTCCTGGTGGTTCAGTTCATAGAATGCACAAACATTTCCACAGATACTGCTCCAGAACAATATAGGCTGTTAATTTAAAATTCATACTGGATGTTACTGAAACACTGCATCAGTGTTATAGTAAATTAGCTGTAGGGCTCGTAATATTGCATATTTTAATAGCCTCATGATTCAAAACACTGATCTGGTATAAGTTTATTCCTTAAAAAATATTGAGGGGGCAGCTTACCACAAGTGAATTTTATGCTGAATCAGGTATCATCTTGCTTCCTCCAGCTGACACAAAGCCAGAATAAACTTTTTCTTTTGTGCTCTGGCTAATGTAACAAATACGCAGTCATTGACCCAGCATTTATTCTGTTCTGATTAATATGCTTGGGTAAGCATATTAATGGTCATCAAACAATAGCCTGAGAAACTACAAGCTTAGATACTATTACATTGGAATAAGAGGGTTTTTTTTTCCTGTTTTATTTTAAATCACAGCTTTAGCAGCTCTAGAGGTAAACCCCAAGAGAGGAGAGATTAATTTTTCTGCACTGCTTTTTATGATGAAAAAATACGGTGAAGCAATTTGCTTGTGGTATTTAAAGCCTGACCTTTATGTATCCCTTTGCTGCTTTTACTGTTTTTTGTTACCTCCTGCAGCAAACTGACACCTGTTGTAATGTGCTAACATCGTTCATTATTTCTTTTTCAGCAAGGGGCAGATTCTGTCAGGTAACCAACCCATTCCAACACTGAAAAATCTATTTAAAAATGTGATAGTCTTCTGAGAAGAATGAGTTGCTGTAAATCCTGGCATAGCAGCTTTGCAGAAGTGAGCTGCTTTATGATAGTCAAATGACAAAACATGGAGAGCTTCTTAAAAATAAATTTATTAGAATGATTGGTAGTAATAGTGAAGACATACAAAGTTCACTGACTGAAAACCCAAGGAGAACTGAAAAATTGAAATGTATACTTCATAAAAAGTACCTCTTTATGCAGTTACAAATTTCTAGCAAGCTGTAGAAACGGCTTTTTGACATCATATAAAAAATAAGAGGTAACATAAAATTTGGTTATGTTTCACCTAAATTTGTAAAACTTCCTCACATGTCCATGAAATGAAGCAGGGCAGAACTTAAGTTACAGAACATAGACAGTCCAGTTCCTTGCTGCTGTGTAACCTGTCTAAAGCAGGTTCTATTTTTTGGCAAAACTTGCGTACTTTTGTGGCAATAAAATGGTTGAAATTGTCTGGTTTGTCCTTTCGTAATGCACCTGACTGCGATTTTCTCATGTGCAGGCAGGAGAGTAATTTTGACAGGAATCTGAAGGTCAGAGGACACTCAGAGGGTCATGTCCATTCTTGCTGTTGAATACTGGAAAATGAGAAAACATGCAACTCCACCTAGCCCAGTTCTGCTGGATAAGGAAAGCAGATTTAGATTTGCTTCGATATTAAGTATAATGTAATGATTAAAAAAGGGAAGTGACACATTCAAAGTATCTTAAATGGTAAGGTTTCCCTTGTAAAGTAGCTTGCTTTATATCTAATCAGACTGTAAAAAGTCAGTAGCAGAATTAACCAGTTGGTACTTTCATTTTTTTCCTCTATTACTCTCTTATGGACCATGAAGCAGTTTTAAAATCATTAACTATTTTGGTTGATATCCATTGTAATTATAGGAAACCCTTACTAAAGACTGAGTGAGACTATCTAACAACAGTATGGCAAATCTGGCTGTAGGGCACTTGGTACTGGGTCAGAAATGCCACTGCTACATGATGCAAAATTCTGATCCAACCTAATTGTGTTTTCCTGGTTCAGATTTGCTTTTGACAGGTTAATTTTCTATCAGGTTACATGCCATCAGGTTACAGAACAGTTATTATTTGTCCAAACCATACAAAGTCAACGTGAAAATGTAAAGCCAGTAAAGAAAAAAGCAGTGTATCTGCCTAATCCTGATTAAACTTCTACAGCTGGATGGTTTTGTCCTTCACAGACGAAGAACAATATTTATCGAACCCGAGTCCAAGGTCTCAGCCTCTTCTTACAAGATGCCTTGATCTAATCAGCTGCAGCTGATACAGCCCCATTTTTGCAAACTGTTCCGTGTGGCAGATGCCTGCACCCACATGTTGGTGTCACTGCAGTTCTGCATGAGCACAGGATCTGTCCATACAAAATAACTCCTCCTCCTACATTTTTGTTTTCTGTGGCGCCTACGGCTTGGGCAGTATATGAAGTGCTGTGTAAGAAGTGTGGGGAAAGGAAAGAGTAACGTTGAAGTATTGTCAGGAACAAAATGCTGATGTTAGTTGGCAGTGTGCATTGCCTGTATTCTTTGTTTGCAGTGGATGGAAGGGAACTTTGTAATGGTAAGCAGATAACTTTCAGTAGGAGAACAGGGCCTCAATTCTGCAAGTATTTAGTGTTGATTTAAATGCCACTATTCAAGTGTTTAAATTTTATCCATGTGCATAAACTTTCCTAGGACTTGGCACTGCAGTTACAAGGCAGTTTTGAAAGCTATGCTGTGAACAATATTTCTGGTATACTGTTTTTGCTTTTAAACTTCCTACGTGTCTTAGAACACAACTATGTTTGAAACTCAGTTTAGAAAAATACTTTTATATTTTACTCTGATCTTTAAAAGTTTTATTTGAATCTGAAGATACTTGCAGTACATCTGGTTTCTCTTTGGCTTTCCCAGTCTCAGGTCTCCCAATTTCAGAATGCATATACTGCTGCTGTCTGCTTTCTCCTAGGTATACAAAAGAAAAACATGTTTTTATTCTCCAAAAGGTACTTTGTCCCCACAATCCCCTTAAGTTGGGCATCCACTATAAACTTAAGTGTTTTAATACCTCACAAGAATGGATTTGCTTCATTCTCTTCTGCATAGCCTTTTTTTTTATTTCCCCCTCCCTCTTTTGGGGGGTTGTTTGTTGCAGATCAGTTTTTTGTGTCTACTTTCATGACAGTTCTGATACTGTTGCTGTAAGAGCATCCTCTGCTGCAGCTTTTGCTACTTGCAACATCTTTATGCATTTGCCCTGTTTCAGATTTTGCAGACCAGCACTGGTTCTTTTCAGGATCATTTCCTCTCTTCATTGCTTATTGGTTCTTTCTCTTATTGTATTATTTATCTAAAGGAATTCTGGTGGCATAAGGTGTATCAAGATGCTTTATGACCATAGCAGTTCTTTGTTTGGCAAAGGGCAAAAATAGGTTGATCGTAGTTTTATGACTCTGGAAATCACAAATTTCTTTTTCCACAGGGGGAAAATATAGTAACCTACAGGCTGTTCCTAACAGAAGAAAGAAAACTAACTACTCACAAATGCTTCTTGTCAGAATGAAACTCCTACAGCTACTGTCAAGGAAAACAGGGAAACTGGAAATGCTTTTTCAAATACCTTTTTGCCAAAAGCAGTTCCCATATATGTGTCTGGCTACCTCTGCATGTCTCTATAGTAAGAAGAAAAAAGTGAACAGTTATGAACAAGTCGACCAAGAAAAATACAAGAACTTGGTGTACTCCGTTACATCTTACAAAACCAGCGCCCAAACACCAGAGACAATATTTGAAGAAGACAATTTGTTATATGGGCCACCGGATAAACACAGGCCTCCACTTAAAGCCGAAACAAAAACTCCCAAGAACTGGGTTCCTTTAATAAACCCCAACAAGAGAATTCCCCTTCTCAACAGTGATTCAAACCTCCCCATGAAAATCGCTTTACAAAAAACGAAAATGCCCAGTGTTACCCGTATTCTTCAACAGACTATTTCTCCGCAGCAAGCCTTTTATCTAGAAAGGTGGAAGCAGAAAATGATACTGGAACTTGGAAAAGATGGGTTTGCAGAGTATACTAAAAGTAAGTCTAACCACAGTGTGATTGCAAAATAGAAGCAATAGTCTGGATAGCTGGCTGGGACGTGCTAGCATGGCTGCAGTATCTAGCCCTACAAGTCAAGCGTTTTGGAAATCCATTAAGTTGTTTGCATTTCAGGGGGTGAGAGCATATTATGAGCGCACCTGTTATCAATGAATCTAAGCTCTGATCTTTGTTCTAGGACCACTAAAATGGATTCAGAAATGTGTGGGAAACGAGAATTACGACTGTAGACATTCTTTGCTCTATGCTATCTGCCTCTCCTTTATTCCTCTATTTGCTAGTATCTATTTACAAATAGATATTTTCCAGCTGATGTTATTGAGCCTGTTTGCAGATACAAAGCTACTTTGTAACAAGATGGAAATAAGCATTCTGAAATCATATCATCTTGAGTGTTTAAAAACCTGTGTGTCTTGCTGTTTATGTTGAAGTTCTTCAGTAACTATTTAGTTTATCCACTATACATAGCCTCTTCTATGAAACTGCCATGCATTTAGAGGTTTTCATTTCGTAAGACCTACAAAGGTGACTTCCTCCAAGCTGTAGGACTGAAGGGGATCTGGGAGGAGCTGGGGGATAGTAGGTAGCCTCTTGTAGCAAGGCTGATAAATACCCGAGTGCTCCTTACGTGAATTATTATGCTTTTTAAAACTGAATATCCTGTGTTTATGCTTTTTGAGTTACTAAGCACTTCAGTGAATAAGGTGGCGTAACAAACCTTACATAACTATTTAAAATTTATCTTTCTTGGAGTCATTTCTGAGATAAGTCCTGACTCCTAGAACTATGCCCACCCATTTCAGGAGGAGGTTAGTTCCATTCAAATGAACCAATACAGCAGAAGAAGCAAATGCAGCAAAACCAGCCTAGAATAATATTTTTAATTCATAGAAATCCACAAATGCCTTTGAATAAACAATAAATTAAAAATCATATTTTGTTTCTGAGTAATTAGTGAGACCAAAAAAGTAAAGTAAGCATTAATATAGGAGATAACGAATTTCACTGTTGACACTTAATTTATTTTTCTGTCTCATTCCCTTCTCCTCCCCACATCTTCAAGCTTTCAGTACGAAAAACAGGACTGGTTTAAGAGCTATGTTGTGTAATATCTAGAATACAAGTCTATCGGGTATTACAAGTAGTGTCTAAATGTGAGTTTTTTCCACATTTTTCTTAGATCTTTTCCTCCAAGGAGAGCTCTTTCATGCAGCTTTGGAATCTATATTCCTGTCTGAAGAGATGGCAACTAAGGAGCAGAGAGAAGATGTTGCTATTTCTGGCTACTTATCAAGTGTGCAACACGTCTTAAAAGATATCAGCGAAGTGAAAGCTCTGGAAAGTGCAGTTCAGCATGAGAGTCTTCAGTATCTGGGCCTGGTAGACTGCGTGGCTAAGTATCGGTGAGGTACTGGGTCTCTAAGAAACCTGAGAATGCCAGTGTTGCGTGGTGCTCCATGGCGCGTGGGCGGCTGTGTCCCAGGCTGGAGCAGGTGTGTTGGTGAGCTGTTGGGGGGAAGCTGGACAGATCTCTAAGAGTGGCAAAATGGATGAACTCCCCTGGATGAACCTGATGACAGAAGTGTTGTTGTTTCTTGTGGAGAATTCCTTACTGGAGCAGGGTATGAGCGAGGCAGGGTTAAGTGATCCTCAGCAGTTGCCAGGAACTGCAGCAGATATTAGTAAGTCTTGATTTTTGAGATCTAAACTACCAGTGTGGAAGAGACTTGCTTAGACATAATAATGAGCAACATGACATCAGGGTGAAACAGGCTGAGAGTGATCTGACTTTCTTTGTCTCATCCCTTATTTCTTACTTATGACTAAACTTAAGTTTAAAACATTGTCCTATCTTGTTCTCTTATGCAGAGGCCAGTTGTGTGTGATTGACTGGAAAACTTCAGAGAAACCAAAGCCATCTCTGAAGAATACTTTTGACAACCCATTACAGGTTGCAGCATATATTGGAGCCATAAATTATGATGCCAATTATGACTTCCAGGTCAGTAGGCCTGCTACCTGCCAAGACAAGCAGCAGCACCCACGTTATTTTCATTTCTCCCCACCTATTGCCTTTAGCACCTGCTGTCCATCATGGAACCGTTGGTAGGATTTGTAACAAAGCCGCACAGTCTTAGGTCAGGTTAAGCTGACATACTGTGAAATAACTCCACTACTCTTGCTAATCCTGCTACCTTTGCCTGTCAGCAGTATATTTTCAGTGGTTTGAAGGAACTGCTCAGTGGGACCAAGGGATGCTCAGCATCTTAGGAGGTCAGATGAACTCACAGCGACTTGGGATCTGGGCAGCCCCCAGTGCTTTGTTCTGTGTGGTTTTTGCTTGTGTCAAGAGTAGGAAGGGGGAGGAGTAGTAGTAAAGCAAAAGAGCCTGTAAACAGGGAAATGGGGTGGGAGGGCATTGCTCACATCATGTGTTGCTATACCCCACTAGCAAATGAGGGACTAAGTGATTTACTTAGAGTGTTTGGAAGCTGTACAGTGTTTCCTCAGAGGAAAGCAGTGTGTTGTCAATCACTTAATCAGAAGACAGTGGAATAATGATTTTAAAGACTACAAACACAATTCTAGCCAGGCCTGCTTGGCCTGAAGGATTGTTATTTCAATACAAATCACTGAAGGGGGAAATACAAAGCAGAAGAGAGCAGGCTAATTCTTAGGTTGTGCAAAGGACTTTCTAGAATACTACAGAGGTCAGTAAACACAAGCACTTAACAGACATGATCCTTAGGCAGTGAAATATAGGCAGTAATTCTGGAATTCTGCTATTAGCCTCCTGTCCCCCACTGCTTTCTCTTCACGCTGGTGGCTGTTTGGGATTTGGATTAGATGTTTGTCAAGTATGAGGGATGTCAGAACATACCCAAGTAACCATTTCCATTCAGACTGATGCTGGAGAATGGCATCAGTCTCGTTATATGACCCCAGGCAAAACCTCATCAGTCATTGTAGATGCTGGTAAAATTCCCAAGATTTAAATAGACCCTATCACTGATACTCAGAGTTCGAGTCCTCTGGTTGTCACCGAAGTCAGTCAGAGCTTTGGACTCTGACTGAGTCTTTGGAGCATTTGAATGTTAGTCTCCAAATACTTTATGGTGAATTATTGCTCTTTTTTGTTCCCCATTTCTTGTTTAAGATACTTATATGTTAAGATGACGTTTTGCAGTGAGGTTTAGTTTTTAGAATTGCTGATTGAAGTTGCATATTCATGTTGGATTTCTGACAGCCTTCTGTTTTTAACTGTAGGTTGGTTGTGGACTCATTGTGGTTGCCTATAAGAATGGCTCCCCTGCGCATCCGCATTTCATGGATCCTGATCTGTGCTCACAGTACTGGAATAAGTGGCTTTTGCGCCTTGAAGAGTACCTGGACAGAAACTGACCCAAACTCAGCTATGCAGAGGCAAGTGGTCTGAGCACAGAGCCAAAGCAAGAATCCTTTGTTTAAATCTGCCATTTTAATACATACTCTTTTTTGAGTAACTTTGGCTAATTTCTTAATATCAGTTTTTTTCCCTCCCTAAAAAAAAAAAAAGCAAGGAAATTTGGAATGGGGAATGTGTATTTGCTTACATTGTAGGTGACTTAAGCGGACCAAGCAGGATGAAGTCAACTTAATTAATCTTTGTTTTTCCTCACACAGTTTATACAACCTGAGGTTGATAGGAAAGTTTCTATTGTCAAGTAAAACGGTTCAATCAAATCATCCTTCTTTTGTCATTTTTGAGAAAAACTGTTGCAGGACTGAGGCTTTGAAAATGAAGTTGGTGAAGTAAAGCAAAATGACATCTGCATTGTCTGGGCTGAGAGAAATGCAAACGATAAACAAATGAATATAGTAGACTGGGTTTCAGTCAGCTTAGTTCTTGCTCGTCTCAAAGGTATCTATTAACAGGCTTGTTACTATTTGTGGTTTTTCTTACAGCAACAACTGGAAAAACTGTGCTAAGAATTATAACCAAAGTTCTCATAAGCACTTATTCAAAGTACTAAGGCAAAGTGATCATTTAACAGAAGTGGTTTAGCAAAAGAGGAGCAGAATTGTAACCGATACACTTAGAAATTTCCAGCAAGTGTTCTGAAAGGTAGGAAGTTCAACTACTACTAGTGGCTCCTCCTGCAGGTTTCTTAACAGGCGGCGCGGCCCACATAAAAGAACTGTGAGAGTATGAACGGGCTTTGTACCTTAGGTTGTGAGGCTCTGTGCAGGCCAAGTCTGCAACTGTCTTGAGCTCTCCTGACTTTGCTGTGGGTCTGAGCCGACAAGGAGCCTACCCATGCAGAATGATCTCCAGTGTCAAGCTGTCGCGTTTGCCAGTGCGAGTAAGTTTCTTTATAAAAGTAGGCTTTTGAAGCTGAGCCTTCTGAGGAATGAAGAGCTGCTGAATGGTTTTTGGGGGGTTGGTTTTTTGTGGGGGCTTTTTTTCAAATAAGTTTGTGAATAAATGTTCTAAAACAGAAGTTACTTTTGAAGCTTGTTTCATAAAATCAAGTCTATGAGACACAGAATAAGCCTTGATGATGTCAGATGGTTTTGCTTTGTGTGTTGCACACCTGGAAAGCTTTTTTCCTCATTCTCTTTGTTTTCTCTGAATTGTGTATATATATGAGGTTTTATAAGACCACTGCAGATTACAAATAAAAATATAACCAACCCATAAGCTTCAAGAAAATCAGCCAGAACCATACCTAAAAAAAACAGTGGGCAGGCTTGCTGCTGAAGAAACTTAAGCCTCTGTAGTGCTTAATCTTCTGTTCCTCCAGAGTACTGAACTGTGGAAACCTGTGCAATGAAACTTAGTTATAGTGGTACTTGCTTATTCAAACCTGGTCTGGTGATGTTATGATTACTCTGTGCTTAATTAGATTTCTATCTAAAAAGACAAACCATGGAGACTGAGAAACTGAGTTCAGAGATGACTAACCACGACGACGCTGCATGAGTGCTCAGAAGTTCTACCTGTTTTACAAGTATCTTCCCACATCACAGAATTTTAGCAAGTGGGTGGTTCAACATCACTGAACACGGTCAATTTTCTGTGAAAGATAGCTCTGTAGGTACAAAGAGGGTGGGCATAAGCAAGAGGTAAGATGCCCTGGGCAGAAGCAGGAGGTGATAAACGTGCTGAATTCCCTGTGGTGATTGGGATTGGATAAATCGAGAGAGTGTGGAACAGTTGGGCAATGTTTGGGTAGGATTGCCTTCTTCATCAGTGTGTCATACAGCCATAAGATGTCACTGAACCATGTAAGATTTCAGCCTCATCCTGCCTCCTAGTAAATAAGGACAAGTCTGGAGCCTGGGCAGCACAGGCAGCTGTTGGCTTCACCTGTCTTTAAGTCTTGGATGAGTCTGTACCATCAGAGCACCAGGAGAAGGCAGACAGCCTTCAAAGACAGTAGTGGTGGAAGTTACTCATGTCTAGCACTTCTGAAAGTCTGGCTGCCTCGGGCATCCCTGTGTGAGCTCTGGAACATTTCTATAGAGGCACAAGCTAGTGCTCGTTTTCTCCCATAACAGAACTGGCAGATGGCCGTCGCCAATGTCATGCAAACTCAAACCCACTTTGTGACCAGTTTAAACAAAGTTGCTAGACTGTTAAATTGACATGCCCAAGGTGTCTGCTACAGGCAGTATCTGTCCTCTGCAGAAAAGCCAGCTAGACAATCAGGGCAGTTACCCCAGCTACAACATCCAACTTGTCAGAGCTTTTCTCTCCAGCCAGAGTGGTTTTTCTTCTGTGTACTGTTAACTGCTTCTTTTCTCTGTCGCTGTGAATGCTTTCTTTGGCTGAGATCACGTAGATGGACCACCTCAACGTGTCTGTAGTTCGTTCAGCAGGGGCGTGCTTTGGCAGTGATATTGGAGGGAAAGCAACGTGTGCTACAGGAGGGGGAAAAAAAAAAACCACATGCGTGCACGCACACACATACACACACAAAATGCGTCTCCAGCTAGATAGGGAGGGTTTCAGCCGCACCTCCACTGCTCCAGTGTAAGAGCTGAGGTTTCAGCAGAGCTAAGCACACGAATCCTTTGCAGTTAGGTGAATGCTAGTCACTTTGCTCAGAGGGACTGTATTGAACAGTCCCACCTAGGAGCTGAACTCAGCAGTTAACTTTCATGACTGAGACCTTGCTGAGCGGGTTACAGGGGAGTGTCGCCAGCTCAATTGGCTGAACCAGCTGTTAACACTTTTCTTAGCCAGGCAATTTTGTCAATATATTTGCAAGCACGCAAGCTTTGCTCAGCGTGAGCCACCTTCCATTTATACTATTCAGTTATAATAGCATGATCTCGGAAGAACTGGGGATCAGTGCCTAAGCTTTAGCTCTTTTTGCAAAGTAGGGACCTTCTAATTTACCTCAGATGCTTTTTTTCCATGGACTTCCCATTTATTAAAGTATTCTGCGAACTTTCCCATTTACATAGGATGACAAGTTCGTTCTTTACACAGTAGCATCGCTTTATTATCCTCGTTTTCAAGGTCCGAAGCACCGACAGTTGTGCTGAATAAAGCATCAATATCATTAGAAATGCTTTAAAACCCCTAGAAGCTTTTCCCCACAAAAACCCAAGCAGATGCCTGGATGAAACTGAGGCAAATTGAGAAGATTTTTATGATTCTTGCAGAGATGCTCAGAATCTATCATTTTAGTAGTAATGACTATGAAAGTCCTGGCTATGACTCTGTATTTTAGGTGGGTTACTTTTCAGCTGTTGTTGCAACATATATAGAATACAGCATATCCTCCCCAAATGTACAGCTTTATTTTGAACACGAAATGAATTTTTGTAATTTACAAATGAAATCCATTAATTGTTATGCATTTAAATTGATGTAAAACCTGTTTAGCGGCTGTGTCCATTAAGTTAAGAGACAGATGAATAACACGCGCTTGGACCAGAGTTACCTTGTGGTTGCTGAGGAAGTTACCACCCCACCCTGTCGCTCCTAATGTAGACACCCAAGTGCCCAGTAAAGGCTGCAGCAGCTTCTGAAGAGTCTTAAAGTGTTAGGGGTTTCAGCAACATAGGCTATATGGGCATCCCTCCCCCTTTTTTTTAAATCCCTAAATTCACACTCGATAGTCCCTATAGGCTACCCTCTTGGTTGTCCTGGGTCAACAGGAGCTGGAGCAGGACTATAGAGGAAGTCCAGAAGCACAAAGATGTAGTACCAGTCCCTCATCATCACCGCTGCCTCCTTCCCTTGTAGCATCAGTCTCACTAGGAGCTTTCTGAACTGACAGTGGTTACAGATGAGAGGCCAGATTCGTGCCTACAGTTTTGCACTGATCTCATGAGGCTGAGACAGGCGAACTCTCCGTTTTCGCTGCATTGCACTGCTCTGTTGTGTTAGTGAACAGGCACTTACTTGATCATTAAAAAGAAAAAAATCCCCAAACACACACACACACCCCCCCCATAAAATACACACAAAATTGCATTTCATCATGACAGAAAATACATATCTTCAAGTCATTAAGTGTTTTCTTTGGGTTTCTGGGTTGATATTGATGTATGTTAAAAGGATGTGGTAATAATCCCCAAAGTGAGCGTGACAAGTCCAGGAACATCAGAGTTAACGTTACACTTAAGTCTAAACATGATACAAGTAAGTTCACAGCTTAAAGTACCTAAAACACGACCGTAAGTCTGCCCTGGAATAATGTCATTTGCTAGTAGAGAAAGTTTGGGAGGAAAAAGTTCTGCATCCTTTAAAAAAAGTTTCAGCTCACCTTGGATCACGCTTCCATAAATTGTTAGTGTACTGCACAAGGTGCAGGGTTAAGGTTATTTGCACATTTTAACTTATTTACCGATACAATGTACTCCTGTTCTTAAGACCATTTTAATTCATTTTGCATAGAACAATGTACTAGTAGCTGCTCTTACACGGTACTTTTCACCCAAACCTCTCAGAAGTAATTTGTATGGGAGGTAATGGTTATTATCTTTACAAAGTACAGTGGGGAAAGGTGAACTTATTTGTCAGCGGCCACTGGGACACGCGGCAGAGCTGAAACAGAAAACAGGTTGCCTGAATGTCAGTTCAGTAAATACTCCGTCCAAGAGGTGACAGCTTCTTCCAAGCTTTCCATTTTTTTTGGCCAGATAAAAACGCCTGACGTTTGCATCGTATATGGGAATATTTCTTTCAAGTTGAGATTCTGCCAACATCAAGAGAGTCCCGTTAACAAAAGCATCCCTTTCATTTCAGGGATTTCTTTCAAAATTGTTTTTAAAAAAATAATATATATATATATAGTCCTACATGTAAACTTCATTCCTTTAGACCACTGTAATCCACCGTGTTACTCATCTTTGTCGTCATCTTTGGAGTTCCTCTGCAGGACAGGGCTCAGTTTGTTTTGCAAAACCGCTGCAAGTTTTTTTGAGGTTTTTTTCAGGAAAGCGCTTCCGGGGTGAACATTACTAACGTGCAGGTACAGGTCCTCCTGCGTGGGGCCTGTGTAGCCGCAGTCTTCGCACACGTAAAGTTTATCTCGCCTCTGTTTGTAGGCGTATTGCTGCTGCACACCGTGAATCTTCTTAAGGTGGGACTCCAGGGAACAGCGCTGGGTGAAGGCTTTGTTGCAAACCTCACATTTGTAAGGACGAATTCCTGCAATATTAAAAGACAGCGATTACCATTCTGATTTACGTTTCTTACAGCCGACTAAGGAACCGGCTAAGAGCAAGGCTCTGGCATATCAGCTATTGAGCAGATACCTAGCAGCAGGGAGCTACTAGCCCGAGGAACTATATGTCTAAAGAAAACATCTTACTTTCAGGCTAGAATTTTCAGGAATGGGTTGATATATTTAGGCATAGACAACCTAGAAACGTTTCAAGATGACACAGGCAGATGCTGAGGATAACAGGTGCCCATCGGCGCTTTGGTCCTAAAGAAGAAGCCATTATCAACTCTTGCAAAACTTACTCCTTTAGACCCCCATCTTTTTGAAGTCCTGTGAGTAGGTAAAACTATCGGTTTCAGCTAACCTTTCATTTTGGCTTTTATAATGAATGAAATCTTGTATCTCGGTAAGATGTTAATTTTTCTCTTTTAGTGAGCAAAGCTTAATGAAGCTCCAGTGAAGGGCAGCCCAACGTGAACATACAGCGATCACAGTACCTCAAAGGAGTGAGAGCATTTTTGTAGAATATAGATTTGATGACTGAGATTACAAGCTCAGGTTCTAGAAGATAAGTGCATTAAGAGGAAATAAATATGTATGTGTGTCTCCAGAGGAGGGAGAAGGCGCTGGCTTGTGATTTGAATGCCTGAGCAGTTTCGTTCAGTACAGACAACCAACATTACAAAAATACTGAGCAGTAAAGAGCATCCATTTTGCCACCAATCAACACTGGTTTAACAACAACCCCCCAGTACTTAAATAGCTGAGGGTTTAGCGACACTTGAAAAAACCTAAACCAGTTGTGATTTTACTTACTAGACTAGCTCAGTAAGTTTTCAAGCAAAGACTAGCCTTAAAACTGATGCAAGGAGTTACCTAAACCCCGCTCTGTTCCAGATGAAAGGTGAAACGCGAGTGTGTGGAAGATCAGACCTATGGCGAGCCAGGCAAAAAAGGGCAAAGCACACATGTCCATACAGACAGTTGTAATGTTGTAATCGCACTGCGTTAAGTTCACCACTCAGTCCGTGATCTTTCCACCAGAAATCGAAACTAATTAGAAGTTCCAATAAGCAGCATCTTGGTTGCATTTTTGCAAGTCTTGTAAAAGGAGGTTATCCCAGTGCACCTGCTTAAACTATCAAGACTAAAGTTTCCTAACGCCTACTGCTGTGAGACTGCTTCGGTTACATTAAACTGCAATTGGAGAGAAATGCCAAATCTTCATTAGAATTCATACACAAAAATGTATCTTTTACAAACAGTATTTTGGGTGCAGTTTCATGCTCATGTGAAGGCAATTTAAACCTTCACCGTCCTTGGTTCCTGCTGCCAACAGTGCTCCACAGGCATGAATACAAGCACAAGGGGGGTAGTGCCAGGATGGCACAGGCCATCAGGGCTGTGGGAACCTCTTCATTGCTTAGGAATCATTTTAAAATTTTATTTTACTGTGTATATTAGTTACTTTTTAATGTTTAAGTCTGCTTATAGCATGAAGCTAGACTGGGACGTTTGGCTTTCACTCTCTCTGACACTACCGTGCAACTACTGCTGCACAGTCTGGTTACAAACACTGCACGACAGTTTCCACTGGAACACCGACATTCAGTAAAGCACATGTAGATGAGCACCCGTAGCTACAAAATAAAGCCCACACTACCACTTCCAGCCCGTTTGTCTTCTTTTTAACATCCAAATATAGCCCAGCTTTCCTGAGCAGCAATCAACTTTGACATAAAAAAGGCCACTGCTTCTAGAGATGCCATATTTCAGCTTGGAAAAGATACATGCCAATACATTATTGGTACCACTGCTGCAGCCAGCCTTCATCCCCGCCATGACCCAAGGCACCAGGCAAATGCAATATATGTGAGTGTTCATCCTGGCTTTACACTGGAAAGGGAAATAGTGATGCCAGATTTCTTCTAGTAAATTTGAGGATGTGCTGGTTTTGGCTGGAGTAGAGTTAATTTTCTTCACAGTAGCTAATGTGGGGCTAGGTTTTGGATTTGTGCTGGGAACAGTGTTGATAATGCAGGGATGCTTTTGTTATTGCTGAGCAGTCCTTACACAGAGTCAAGGCCTTTTCTGCTTCTCACACCACCCCACCAGCGAGCAGACTGGGGATGCACAAGAAGTTGGGAGGGGACACAGCCAGGACAGCTGACCCCAACTGACCAAAGGGATATTCCATACCATATGATGTCATGTCCAGTATATAAAGCGGGAGGAAGAAGACGGAAGGGGGGGACGTTCGGAGCGATGGCGTTTGTCTTCCCAAGTAACCGTTACGTGTGATGGAGCCCTGCTTTCCTGGAGATGGCTGAACACCTGCCTGCCGATGGGAAGTGGTGAATGAATTCCTTGTTTTGCTTTGCTGGCGTGCGTGGCTTTTGCTTTCCCTATTAAACTGTCTTTATCTCAACCCATGAGTTTTCTCACTTTCACTCTTCCAGTTCTCTCCGCCATCCCACTGGGGGGAGGAGTGAGCGAGTGGCTGCGTGGTGCTTAGTTGCCGGCTGGGGTTAAACCACAACAGGGGACAATCTAACCATAAGATTCACATTTCCAGGACAGTGCATTTTCACTCCTGTCCAGTACAAAGATCCTTCTTCCCTTCCAGAGTTTCGCAAAATTGGCTCCACTCCTGCATAGCGAGTTCAACCCTACCTGCAACAGCATATATGTATTTTTAGCTTCTGAACAGAGACCCTCTTGGATTTAGTTTCCGAATCTCAAAAGATGAGGGGACAGGTTGAAAAATCACTTCTTTGAGAAGCACTGTCTCCACGCTTCAGCCATACCCCAGCGGCAGCTCCCTGCTTGCAGCCAGCAGCTTTCCTTTCCACATGAAAGCTTTGCAAACAAACTAAAACAGCCCAAAATATTGGCTCCGACCAATGCTTTCCCATCAAAACAGGTGGCATTGTTTTCGTGAGCTCTACTGCTAAGACACAACTCCTGCCTACCAGCATCACCTCTAGCAGTTCACCTGGTTAATGGTGCCTGAGCCAAAAAAGGGGCATTGCAGAGCAAGCCCAAATGATCGGCAGGTCCTGTAGGTAACCACAAATCTGGAAAGTTGGAACGTGCCCAAGAGATGTGGTGGATGCATCTTCCAGGTGCCCTGCAGTGCAAAGTCAAAGCCTCCTGAGCAAAGCCAGCTTGGCCTGCCAGAAAGCATCTTGCTTGGTGAGTATGGGGTTGATATGTATTTAAGCCATCGCTTCCACTAAGAAAAAGAAAGAGAAACAAAAAGGCGGCCTTCTTCCTGCCCCAGGTTAGGATAAGCACTTCTGTGACCAGTGAGCTGGATTGGAGGCAACCCATCCGGTTCAAAGAAAGACAACCACTGCTATTTGGGGTGGGCTCAGGAACTGACCCCACTGCAGAGCGGCCATGGAAAGTGCATCCTTCCAGCCCGGGGGAGCGATATGGGAGCAAGAGTGAGCAGAGCAGGGAAAGGGACGATTTTTCCTTCTTCCAGTGCCATCATGGGCTTAAATCGCAGCATCCTCGGTTGTGCCTGTACAGCTGGTGTAGATGCAAGCAGGGAGGAGGGAACTAGCCCAGATTAAAGGCAACTTTTTTACCCCACCTCAATCCAGAGCAGGAATCGCTGTCAGGAGAGTCTCCACCCACTGCTCCTGATTTTCAACCCATGCTGTGACCCGCATAAATGAGTAGAGATGGTTTAGGCCAGTGGCCAAGCTGATCTGGATGGCCAGACGTGCAGAGGGAAACAGCTCCGAAAGGGATTGGAGGAGCTGGTAGCCCGAAGCAGGCAGGGATGCAGCGCGCAGGGTTAGCAGAAGTCAGATGTGTTGCCTAGTTTCCCCAAAGAAGCTGGAGGCACAGCATGAACCACACTCTGGTTTCTCCAGACAGTGCCAAAATCAAGCCATAACCCCATGCCGCAGGACGGCCAGCGGGGAAGGTTCGTAACAGCAAAAAAACCAAGAAACTGCTGCTCATTGCCTCTAGAGGGCAAAGCATTTTCGTCCACCGCCTGCCTCTGCTCACCGGTACACGCTGGACTCGACATAACATGTGGTGAGTTATCCCAGGAGGGTTATCCCGGGTGGGTTATCCCGGGTGGGTTACCCCAGTCTCGCTGACCCAGGCACGGCAGCACACGGCTGCGTCTACACCGGATCTGGATGGCAGCTCATGCACCTACACTGCTTCACACGGATTTCGTTAGTTCTCCTCAGATTTCGTTAGTCCCAGGACTAACTGTCCACACTCACATCTTTCCCTTTCCTCCACTGCATGCCCGATATTTTTTGCAAATGTTGTTTACCTGGGTTTTGTATTATTGTCTTGCTGGGTTACCCTCACTCTCTCCTCGTCCTTGTCCCATCTCACCCCTTCTCCCACCTCCTGCTACCCAGAGCCACCCGCAAGCCCCTGGCGAACGCGTTCTCACCGGTATGGGTCCGAACATGTCTTTTCAGATCAAAGGTGTCGTTGAAGCCTTTTCCGCAGAAGGTGCACAAGTGTCTCTTCACCTGGCTGTGACACTTGATGTGACGGTTGAGCATCCGCTGCAAGCGAAAGCCTTTGCCACACAGCTCGCAGCTATGCACCGTAGCATCGTTACAGGTGCCGGTGGTGAACTAAGGAATGTAAGAGGACTGAGTGAGTAGGCATCGAGATGACAAAGACCAACAGAAAACACACAAAATAAGGAGGGATGGCTTATTGTGGCATTAAAAAATTCTTGGGACATATTCAAAATGAAAAGTGAAAGCATTCAGGAGATTCTTGCTGGGTGAAACCTTCACGCTTCCCTTGCAATCAAGTGGGTGACTTAACGTGCGCTGTTTGGGACCGATGCAATGCTGGCCAGCTTGGGTTCAGGGGTTAAAACAAAGCCTGTGTAGTGGATACCTTCCAGAGGCAGGGACCCTCGTCCAGCTACATCCGTAAGCACGGGCTTAGGCTATGAGCACCTTTCCATGGGGCCACATGTGTCTTTGCTCCTGCACTCAGCTAATAACCTGAATGGAGACGGGAGGCTGTCCCTGGCATGAGAAAGTCATACCCATGCAGTGCCTTCGCTAATCACGCTTCCAGCTGCTATGGGTCCCTCAAAAACCAGCCAGCGGTGAAAAAAAGGTAGGTTTGGCAAGACAAACCAAAGGCACGTCGTGCTGACTCAGCAGAGACTGAAACAATGGTATTAATCTCCTCCCGTTGGTCTTCCTGGCTCGTTAATTAACAGCAGAGTGTCATTAGGGGTTAATCTCCTCATTCCCACTCCTAACACCAAAAATATTGTGCCAACACCATGACCTAACTTGACTAAGGGAGACACTGATGATTCAGCTCTTGGGAAGACCGTTCCTCAGAGGGAAGGCTTAATGTCTGGAAGATGCAAATACTTCGCTATTAGTTTAATTATTCGCGGGGGAGCAGACGTGCTCGCCGCTAGCCGCTCGGGACGGGGGAAAGCCAGTGGAGCAGGCGGCACTGTGTGCACATGTCCATCGGCTCTCGTGGCGCTTTTGGGGAGTTTCTGTGGCATGCTGAGAAAACCCAACTCTGCCGAAACAAGGTTTCGCTGTCACAGTTGCTAATAGACCGGGTTAAATTACACAAAGTAGGTTAAAGTCAAACAGTGGGGGACAAGCTCTTCACAAAGAGAGGAATATGTTTGGGGTTTATTTTTCCTGAAGAGCCAGTTATTTTTCCTGATCCTCCTCCTTCGCTTACTACTGAAGCAACGCTACCTGAAATTGTAAAGAAAGATTAAAAAAAAGGCAGCTGTGAAGCCACAAGGTGTGAAACCAGAGGGGGAGCCAGCTGGGAAGTATCTGCTGGGCAACAGGTAGGACGCCACCTCATGCGGCCGCATATAACCAGGGTGAAAACCTAGTGTTAATCACGAGATTAATACACGGTGGCCAAAAGGCTGTCATCCCAGCAGAGACAGTGGGAATTTTTACAGCTCCCTCCAGCAAAGCAACAACCAGGGTTTAACGAGGTGTTAACTAGCCACCGGTAAACACATCTCCTTCCTAGCACTGGGGTGGCCTGGCTCCACCTCTGCTGCCGGGAACTCTGGATGTTCAGAGATGGACGTGGTCCTCCCACCCCATCTGCATCACCACCACGCTTTGGGAGCTCGGTCTTGGGTACCACAAGGAGCCCATGAGCAATCTGCCTTCTCAGCCTTGGGAGGGAAATCACCGCTCTGCTCTGCCGGCTCTGCCTGGGGGACACCCAGACAGCAAGAGCTCCTGCCCATGCAGCAGAAAGGCTCTTCAGCAAAGTTAACGGACAGATAATTGCTTCATTTCACCCAAGCCTGTGGGTCCACCTCAAGGTGGCAATGGCCTTTCACAGCTCGAGGAGGACCTTTTCCTAGCTGCTACTTTGATAAGTTAAGAGGGTAGGGGAGCAGCGGGAAGATTCACCGCAGCCCCCCTTGGCAAAGGCTTGACTACAAACTAGAAGGCAGCCTTTTAAGGAGGCCCCACGTTAAGGAACGAGATCCACCCACGCACCGTGGGGCATGACTCCTAGCTGCCAGGGCTGGTCCTTCCTGGCTGGGTTCAGAGCTCCTGCGGGACCCAAGCCAAGCAGGTCAGGGGCAGCATGTCCCAGGCGGGGATAAGGGAAGGCAAAGGGCACTGGAAGATTACGGTACATCGCTTACGAGGCTTGCCCTGCCGCTGCCATCCTACGGCCGGCCACTCTCGCGGGCCTCCATCTCGGTGTGTGGGACGGGTGCTGTCACCTCTAGCAGAGAGAGCCCAAGGGACTGTTGTCACCCGGTGTCCCCGGCCAGCAGACGGGCCCTGCCCTTGAAGCGGGGTCACCCCATCACCGGGGAAGAGACGGCAGGGGTGCAAGCGGTTACCTTGATTTTCGACCTGACCGCGGGGCGCTTGACAGCCAGGTCCAGCAGCATCCCCCCGGCCGTGCCCAAGTCGCCGGGGGCGGGCTGGGGCGTCGGGGAGTCGCTGGGCTCCGCGTCCCGGGTCCCGCTGCTCCCGCTGCTCTCCAAGCTGCAGCTGTCCTCGTAGCCCAGCAGCACGCAGCCGATCCCGCCTGCAGCGCGGGGGGGGGGATGCGGTAAAGAGGGGGACCACGGAGCCGCGGCCAGGGGAGGGGCGGCGGCGGCGGCGGGCGGGGGGCAGCGGTGGCAGCGGGCGGGAGCCGCCGAGCCCTCGGTGTTTAACCTGCGGGCGGGCCGCGGGCGGCGGGGGAGGATCCCCGGCTCACGCTGCAATCGGAAACTCAAACACGAACGGTCCCAAAGTTCAAACAAGCCAGCTCCGCCGCCTTCCCGTTATACCCCGGGCAAGGGCAGGAGGAGGAGGAGGAGGAGGAAGAGGAGGGGAGGGGGAGGCCAGGAGTACATCACCCCCCCGCCCCAGGTCCTTTCTTCTCCTTCCCCCGCCACCTTTCTCATGCAAACGAGGTTTCCCACCTCCCGGACACACACACACACCCACCCCCATGCCCGGGGGCTCGCCGGGGTGGGAGATGGTGCCAGGCATGGGGGCGGCATCGCCTGGCGGGGCTGGCACCCGGCACCCCCACCGCTGGGCGGGGAGGGCCCCCCCGAGCTCCCCGCCACGTTTAGCACAGCTCTCCCCGGCCCGCCGCCGCCCGCCCGCCCCCTCGGGGGTCCCCCGGCCCGGCAAAGCCCCCTCCCCAACTCGCCCCCTCCGCAGCCCGCGGGGACCGGGGCGAGGGCTGGGGTCTGGCGGGGACCCCCTCCCTCCCTCCCTCCCTCCCTCCCGGCGGCGAGCGGTGCCGGGGGAGGGAGCCCGTCGGCGCCGTACCTGGGATGTAGGTGTCGGCTCTCTCCTCGTCGGGCAGCCCATCCCAGCTGCGCACCGCCGGCTGCGGGCTCCGGCGCTTCACCAGGAAGGCTCTGGGCATGGCGAGGGCAGGGGGCACGGCTGGGCACGGCTCGGCACGGCTGGGCGCGGAGCGGAGCGGCGGCTCACCCCGCCGCCCGCCCGCAGCCCGGCGGGGCGCGGGCGCTGCGCTGCCGTCCGCGGGGAGCGGGACCGCACGCACCGGGCAGAGCCGCCGAGGCGCGGGGAGGGGAAGGGGAGGGGAGGGGAAGGGAAGGGGGTGGGGGGGGGGAGGAAAGTTTCATAAGGTGGAATAGAAAAATGCACCAGGAAACTTGGGAAGGAGCATGCGTGCTGCAAACATAACGGTGTCAACAAGTCTGCTTACCTGTCCGACCGGTTGGAGCAGCTGAGCTTTGTTCCAGCCCTTCCTAAGGCATGAATGTTTGCAAAAGAATTTAACGTCTGAAAATTAAAAAAAAAAAAAAAAAAAAAAAAGAGGAGGGGAGCCTGCCGTTGCTGCCTGCCCGCTGCCTGCCCGCCGCCCCGCTGGCGGGGACCCCGGCGGGGCCGGACCCGCTGCCCGCCCGCCGCCGCAGCGGGATGCCGGGGGTGCTCCCCACCCGCGGGTGCGGGTCCTGCCGCCCACGGGGGGCTGCGCTGAGGGCCCCCCCGGGGCAGCCCGCGGAGGGGAGGGCTCCCCAGGGCGCCGGGGAAGAGGCTGAGCTGTCCTCGGGGCAGCAGCAGGCAGAGAAAGTTGTTGTTGTTGTTGTTGTTGTTATTTTTCTTAATGACAAGCCTTTCTTCTGTTAAAAAAACGGCTTTATTCTGTTTCAGTCATTTATTTAAAATGAAAAATGTGTCACGGCCTCAGCCTTTCCTCCCCCCCTCCCCTTTTTTTGTTATTTGCCTCTTGTCCTCTCCCCCTCTTCCCAAAGTGGAAATGAAACAAAAGACAAGAGGACGGGGTGGGGGGGAAGGAAGCAAAAGAAACAGAAGAAAACCCACAAAACTGCACTGAAAAGTCTGAGCACAGCAAAGCCCACGTGTGGCATGTCCTCGGGTATTTAACAGCATTCAGGGGTGCCTTCTCCCGCCTCGTGCCTACTATTCAATCTGCTTTTTTATTAAATGCAGTGGAAATGCACTCGTGCCTTCCTCCCCGAGCACATCCTCGCACCAGAGCCAGCAACGGGCTGGAGCGGTTGCGCAGGCTGGTGGGAGTGAGCACCAAGGGCTGTTTCCCCACGTGAAGAGACCTTTCAAATGGCATCACTCTTCTCTAAGGTTGCTGCTTTCCTCCCAAAGAGCAAAGCGCAGGCCAGGGGGAATTGATGGGAGTTTCACCATTGGTTTCATTGAGACGAAGATTTAACTTCAGGGCTGGATCTGGAGCTTCTGGAAAGGACGCGCCTTCAAATGTGGCGGCCAAATGAAAGAGCTCTGCTTAACGCATGTCCCCAGTTACTCTTTGGGGCAAGGACCGCCGGTGCAGGGCTGTGGGGGACTTTATCCAGGGGCAAACTGGTGTGAGCTCTGGCGTGGGCCTGAGACCTGGGAGCGTGGGATTGGCTGCAGCCCCAGGGATGGAGGAGCCCCAGCCCCAGCCCCAAGCCCCGCACCAGGTGCCGCACTGCCAGAGAGGTCCTCCAGGCTGAGCATCCCAAAGCAATCAGTGTTTCCTGCCAGGAAATCCCAGCCGGCAGCCGCAGCAGCCCTACCCACCGTACCCCGTTTCGGTAGGGTCTACCAGAGCGATGCACAGGCACAGACATCTTCATCCCCGCAGAGGAGTTACACCACCACCCAGCACTTCGTCCTCCAGGAAAGCTTTTAAACCCTGACCGCTGACCCGCGGGACAGGCCCTGGGAGCAACGGTGAGGGCTGGGGGCACCTACTCGCTCCCCTTGCTCCTGTGGGGAGTTTACAGTCTCTGCAGGTACCAGGTGAGAAGCCACCTCAGCATGCCTTCAGGCAATACCTCAGCAATACCACACGTAAAACCTTCTCTTTCTTTCTTTCTCTTTAAGGCTATGTAATTTCTCTGTTATGTCTGAGATTTTGCTCCAGGTCAAAATGCAGCTACATGGGTTTTAATTGATTTTTTGCAATGCTTTCAACTTGAGGTTTCTTTTATTTTAACCACTCCTTGTCTTTTAAGCCGAAAGAGGTAGCAAATGACATTAATCACAACACTCCCGAACCAAGAGCTTGCTGTGACTACTTTAATGTCGTCTGGGCTTTTTCAAATCCTGCTTTGAGGTTCCCATTTAGCGAGGTCCTGGAGCACACACTTCACGTTAATTGGGTGCTCCAAGTCAGACGTGCATTTACAAGCATGGCTGAATCAGGAACTAAATTATTATTATTATCAGCTCTGGAGCCCTGACACAAGTGGTCAGGGCTGTGGTGTGCCCAGCGCCGTCGGAGGCACAGGGTGGAGAGAAAGTCCTGGAGCCTCCGGCAAGGCAAGAGGAGCTGGATGGAGAGGCACCACCTACACAAAGTAGAGCATCTCAGCAGCGGTGGGCTGCTTTCCCGTTGAGCTAGCGGGTGGAAATACAGACTGTTGACCAAGCCTTGGTGTTGCTTGGCCATAGCCCAGAAGAAAACCATGCTGCCTTTCCTAAAAATATGATTCCTTGGTATTTTTTAACCTGGAGGAGCCTGGGGAGTGTGCTCACAGCATGGCCCCACCAACACCGTTGCAGGGAGCCACACACAGCACCATGAAGCAGCATCCTTGGGGCCACGCCGTCTTCAGCGAGGCAGCCCACGGACACGTCACCGGGCGGCTGGCGTCCTTCTCCATACGCCCGCTGGAGCAATGTTGCACGTACAGCCCGAGTGCTGTAATTACTTAATAAATAACAATGCTAACGAGATAATGGCACACAAACCTTTCTGTAGGATCTTGTTTCATTTTCAGCATTAGTTGGGTGTGGGAGAAAATCCAGTACGTTAAATTAACATTTTGAGTGTAAATCAAATTAAATGTACAAAATGCCCTGTAGGGTCAAAGCACAATGGGACCCACCCTTACAGATTTGACTACTAAAACGTGTTTCATTTGACTCGAATCATTTGGGAGTGAGGAGGGAGAGATTGGATCAAACAATGTGTCGCTGTCGCAATCGCACCGCGCTCCTCAAACTAACCCCGGGTGCGGGGTGGATCGATGGCCGCGTGTGAGGGGCACGGGGGACTCGTCCCTTCTGGAGGACTCCCTCTCACTGCCAGCCTCATCCCGGTTGATATAGCACCTAGAAGGGAGTAGGGAAAGCGTGCTTGGGGGCAAGAACCCGGATGTAGGGAGTGAGGGAAGGAGCTGGGCTTGAGAAGAGCAGAGGGAGAGATGCTCGATAAAGGAGGTGTAAGCAAAGGCACGCGTCTGCTGCTCAGGGGACGACGACTCAGTTTTATCTGTGAACAGGGAATATTTTAGCTGTGACCCCGGGGAGCCGTGTCCTTTCTTCTTCTTGCCTGGGCTACTTTTCACCATGATCAGCACCATGTGGCTGCAGAAGCAGGTGTGTGCCTGCATGGTGGAGGGACATGGCCTGGGCAGGGACGAGGGTTTGATTGTACAGCCAGGCTGAGCTGAACACCGCCGAAAGGCACAGTCCCTCGGCAATGCCACAGCAATGTCTTTGAGCTGGGCCTTTAGCATAAAGTCCAGCAAACGGACCTTCATGCTTGGCCCCCAGTGGGATCTTGCCCCCAACCATCACCCCTCCTGCGCAAAAGTGGAGGGACACTAGCAGGTACACCTGCAGGGGCTGTGCTGGGGATGCTCTGCCCACGAGGCTGAGAGCACGGTCACCCAGTGCCCCTTTTCTGGTGATTTCTCATGATTTTGAGCCAAACCAGGCTGGACGGAGATGAGACCCTGGCTGGTACAGGAGCCCAGCAATGCAACCTTTGGTCTCTGGCTCCCAGCAGAGCTCAGATGGGGGGATTTATGCAAGTTTACTGACCATGTAAGAGAGGCCACAGCTTTGTATCCTTGGGAAGATGAACCTTCATCTTCTGGGGTGTTCGGTGTGCCTGAAACACCAGGACTGGGACATCTGGGCTGCTGCAAATCACCCAAACACTCAGCTGACACCCCCTCAGCTGGTGAACCCCCACGCTGCTCCCAGAGGCATTTTGGGAGAGATGTGGAGGAGGCTGGGTGTCAAAACGTTGCCCAGTCCTCTGCGAGAGGCATCCTGGTGTGACACGTGAGGTGGGATGGTGAGCATGGAGCCTGCGCCAGCACCCTGGAACGGGCACCGCGAGGACACCGGGAGCCCCGGGCTCGCATCCCGGCCACGTTACAGGGAGAGGGTTCACAGAAGGAAGACGTTCCCATTGCAGCCAAGGCAAGATGAGAACAAGGGAGGGTATCTCCTCCGCAGCCTTTCCCAGCCTGCTGCCTCACTGAATTATTCGGTGGAGGTCCAGCATGCCGTAGGGTCTTCCTAGAAGGATCGCAGGGATCTCTGAGGACCACCGCTTAAAAGCCCGCAGAAAAGCACAGAGGAAAGGTCCCCCTGCCCTAAAAGAAACCCTCGCCTGGAGCACACGCTGTTTCCAGCCCCAACTTTCCTTCTACCTGGATGTCTGCCCTTGGTCTCGCAGCTCAGCATCTGCCTGTGAAGAGCCAACGTGCTCTCGGGGGATGCTCCCCTCCACCCCGCCCCGCGCCCCATCGCACACCTGCAGCACCAGGGGTGACTCAGCTGGGTTTCAGCAGCCGCCCGCACGCACACATCGTGCGTTGCCAGAGGGGTTGCCATTGCCTCCAAGGGCAGGTTCCCACCCAAGGCATGGCATCTCCAGTGCCAACATCTGGGTGAATACCAGCCCATGGTCCTCTGGAGGTCAGGGGGACGTGAGCATTGCTGGGGGCAACACAGGCTGCCAGAGCAAAGCTACTGCCCTGGTCACGCCTGCGCAACACCCCCCTGTGCTGCCAGCCATGGGGCCAAGCCCAGCCACTGGGAAGTTCTGCTTCCAAGCCAGGTTTTGGCAGCTCCCCTGGTTAGATGAGGAACCACTTCACCACAGTGGATGGAGCCAGGGTGGCTCCGTGCCAGCGTTATCTCAGAAGGAGAGAGCAGCGGCTCCGCAAGCTGCCCCAGTTTGGAGGGCGATCTGCTTTCCTTGGCTGAGCAGGGAAGGAGGGATGGAGAAGGTGCCAGCTGGGGGAAGATGGCTCCCCAGGCTGCAGCAGAACCTGCCCTGCCTGTGCTTCCCCGCCGGGTTTCAAAGCACCCCACCAGGCTGACTCACCGGGCTCCCGTCTCCCTGCCTCCCACAGCCCCTGCCACTCCCAGCGTCTCCCTGTCTTTCTCCACCGATACCTCTGCTTCCTTCCCACTCCCCCCCGCCGGCTTGGCGCTGTCTCTCCGGCCGCCCACTCGCTGTGGCTCTGCTCCCTCGGGGCACCCGGCGTCACCCCAGGTTGCCCGGCTGCTCCCTGCTGAGCCTCCGGTCCCGCTCCCTGTGGAAACGGCACCCAGCCACCCCCATAAAGCCCATGCTGGGTGCTGGACCCCAGCAGCATCCCCCAAGCATCCTCCTCGGTAGCACCCATGGCCCTCAGGCTTGGGGGAAGAGGCTGCCGGAGGACCCGTGCCTCCCATGTCCCCCACACATGGCCCAGCACCACTCTGGGAGGATGGGGTGACCCTCTTGGAGAGGTGTCTGCTCTCACAAGGTGGTCAGCAGAGCCCTGAGCTCGCAGACTGTGCCATAGAAACACGACCATGTGAGCATCTGTCTCTGGAGGCCCTCGGAAACCCCTTCCCCAACTTTGCCTGCACTGCCTAACTTTTTTTGTTGTTTGGTTTCCTGCGATCCCACTGTCTGCCCAGTGTTTCCTCCCCGGGAACTTCAGTGCGTTCCTACCAAGCCTGATCCAGCAGCAGAGGTTGCAAAGGTAGTGAAATCTCAGGAGTTTCCTGTAAATTGGTAGCTAAATAGAGGACAGAAAGCTACTCCCTCTTAATGTTCCTGCTGTGCTTAAAAATACATCACGTGCACAACCTTTATTAGACACCAGCGAATCCACATGGGCTCTAACCTCCAAAAGCCACATCTGTGCAAGTCAGAGCCCCTCCAGCTCCTCCAGCAACCAGTTGCTGGTGGTGGTGGTCCTCAATCCCCAGGGTTTCTCTGATGTTTACACAAAAGGCATCTCTCTACGCACCAAACCCAATGGCTGGGTGAACAGCGAGGAAATGGGGTGGCAGCCACTTGTCCTTTTTGACTGGTGGTTTGGATTTTGGGTTCTCTCTGGCAGGAGGTCACGGAAAGCTCCGGCCAGGTGGGTCCGGCCAGAGCGGGTGTTGATACCCACGAAGACAAGCAGCTTCCCCATCTGAGCCCAATTCCATCTCCCAAGGGGGCCCCAGCTACTGCTCAAATGCAGTGGGAAGGCTACCACGGGTGCTACCACCTGCTGAAACCCCACGCCCTGGCTTTATCCTTGAGAGAGATGTTTTCCTTCCCCGTTATGCTCGATTTTGCTGCCCAGCCGGTGCCTGCTTTAGCAGGGTGACCCACGCAAATGGGAGGCATCGCCCTGGAAAAGACACATTTTCCCTGCCATCGGGATGCGCTGCACGTCGGGATGCGCTGCTGTCGGGATGTCCTGCTGTTGGGATGCGCTGCTGTCAGGATGCACAGCTGTCGCGATGCGCTGCACATCAGGATGCGCCGCACGTGCTCACGGAGGCTGAGAGTTCAAGCAAGGAGTGCGAAGCCTGGCTGCTGGGCAAGGCCAGTCTGTCCTGTTAGCTGACTGGGACCACAACCTTTTATCGGGGGCTAGGGAGCCGGCAGTCGCCCAGCTCGCTTGGAAAAGCTCTCCCCGAAACGGCGGGCATCAGCTGGTGCTGGCGGAAAAAAGCGGGATGAGCCACAACTGGGGTCTGACCCAGTCAGTCCCTTCCCAGGTTCCTAAAAATAATGAGAGCACTTTCGAAAAGCCTTTAAAATCCCCGCTTCCCGCAGCTGGCATAGGCTGATAAGCTGCCGCACCGCCCGGGAGGCTGCGGGGGGCTGTGCTTCCCCGCTCCCGCAAGCCCTGCCAGCTCTGCCATTCCCCTCCAAGCTCAAACCTCGGTGGCAGAAAATCCCCTGTCCCCTCCCCAAGAACAAATGGCACCTCTGGGGCCCCCAAGGCTTCCTCATTCCTGCCAGATGACTGCCGCCATAAACCCCATTGTATGCGTATGGGGTTTACGCATTTCTTTACCATTTCAAAAACCTCCGAGAGGGGCCAGCTGGGCAGTAGATGCTGTCCGTGCTATCCCTCTCCTTTTGGGGGGCAATGGGAAGATTAATAGTGTGACAGAGCAGTGATAAGGAAATAGACGGTCAGTGATCAGCTGGAGGAAGGAGTAACTGTCTCAGGTTGGGTGCTCGGGGACTGTCCCACCGCTGCCACCCCTAGCCAAGCACCCTTGCCGTGCAGCTCCCTGGGGGTTTTGGCAGCAGTAGAAAGAGAAGATGAGGTCCATCTGGACTCCTATCAGCTCCTCTCCAACAAGGAGGACCACCAGGACAGCCTTGGCCATTGGCACTGCTGATGCCAGCCCAAGCACAAGCCTGCTCCAAGCCAGGCCAGGGGACGGGTCAGGATGTCCCAACCCCTGTTCAAACGCTGCCGTGTTAGAGATGGACCTTTCCCACTCCCCATCCTGGTGCCGCGGGTGCACGGGGAGGGCTGGCTCCCAGCAGCGATCCAGTGCCGCTGTCAGAGAGTCCCTGCCCGTCCCGCCTGCGCTAAGGCAGAGCATGTGCTCCAACACGCCCAGGATGAGTTAAGCATCAGCATACGCACCCGCTGCCTACGAAATCACCCAGGGAGCTCAGCGGTGCCGCTTCCAGCCGGGCTCCTTTCCCTACAGCTGGGGTTTGACAGCCGGGGGGGCTCAGTGCTGGCTGCAGCACCCATGGGGTGCCTCTGCCCCCTCCCCACCCACCCAGCTGAGGCCAAACCCCGATGTTAGCCCTCCTCTCCCTGCTCCCCACACAGCTGCACTGCCACAGCCCAAGAAGCCCTCCTCCTCCTGGGGGAGCCCTGGGAGGGTGGGAGCCGGGGGGTGCAGCACCCTGCACCCCGCAGGGCTCACCCTGCTTTGGGGGCCGGGGACCCACACAGCTCCCTGCCTTGCAGTGGCCCTGGTGCTGAGGCAGGGTTACCTTTGCTATGCAAGCTGTGGGGTGATTGCTTGCAGAATTACTCCGCCAACGTTTTTGGTTTGGTTCTTTTTTTTTTTCACAAGGGTTTTTATCTCCCAGTGACTTTTACAATGTTTTCCAGGAAAAAAAAACCCAACCCCATGCTCGTAATTGTCTTGCCCTCAACTCCCAACAGTGCTGCTGCAATACCTGCCTCCCCCCGTCCGCGGGCAAGGGTCTCTGCGATTGCCACCAATATAATTATAAAGTGCTGGGTTTACATCCTCCCCTCACTGCCGTGCGGGTAGACTTTGGCCCCTGCCTGCATTTCAACCGCCCGTTCCCGCTCGGGGGAAGCTCATGCAGGAGGGAGCCGGGGTGCAGCTCCCCAGGTCGGGTACCCGCTGCGGTCCCCCAAAACAAAGTGCACGGACAAGCCATGCCATGGGAAAAGCGGGGCGAGGTGGGGGGGGAGGCAGCATCCAGACCGCCCTCCTCACTTCCCCCCCATCCCAATGGTGCAGGGGCAGGAGCCTGGGGTGGCTGGGGCCACGGGGGACTCCTTCGCACCCTCCGGCTGGGGCGAAACAAGGCCGTGGCGGGGCAAGTGGCGGCGGCGGAGCCCACACCTTAGTTTATTTACCTGGAGGTGACCCACTGGCGCAGCCACCCGGGGGCTGGCTGGCTGGCTAACGTGTAACCACACATCACCCGGCTATAAAACCGGCAGGGCTCGCGTAGCGGCTGCCCCGGGTTTCTGCCCTCCCCACTGGAAGGAGGAAGTGCACGGGGAAATTAAAATCAAAAGTAACTGTTTTGCAGGCTACCCTGCAAAGGGAAGGAAAGCTTCCTTGCTCCCTTGCTCACAAGGGACTATAAGAAGGGTTCCCGCTTCCCGGTTTTCTCTTTTCTCCATCATTAAAATCTCAGGATGATCAGACTTGCTTCCCTCCAGCTCCCTGGGAAGATCTGTCACGGCCCTGGGGCTTGTCCGCACGGGAGGAGCAACAAAATTCATCCAAATTGCTGGTGAGAGCGGGTCAGAGGCTCATGGAGTCCCCATACAAATGCTGAGAGGATGAGTTAGGGTGGCTTTTACTTCATTCATGCCCATCAGAAAATAAAACTCGCCCAAGCCAGGTATACTTCCACCTGACTGGAGAGGAGGTTAACCTGGTCAAAATAAGGCATTTTTAATACACACATTTCATTAATTTAATTTATTTTTTGAGTCTCTGCGCACAGAGAAGCCCCCAGTGACCCTACTTCTTAATTACAGAGGAGGGACACAAAAACTTTAACACATTTCCATTTTTTCCTCTGCATTTTTCAAGGTTTTGAATACCAACAACATGACCTCCCGCCCAGCAAATCCAATAGAAACATTTACTGCCTGGCCAGGACGGCTGCACCTGGATGATTGATGCCTACGCTGCCACAACCAGGTTGCCACTGTTGGGAGGGGAATAATTCCGCTTCTCAAAGTGGAAAAGGCATCACAGTGAGAAAAAAGTGCCTACAACACAGCAATTATATTTTTTTACCGCTATTATTAGCGCAGCCATAAGAAAATCAATGCTCATAACAGCAGGCACAGCGTGCTCCCCTCCTCAGTAGGCTCTCCTGTGTGCTCAGCTCCGTATCTATCCCGAGACCTCTGGCTGACGGCGTGCAGGCACACGCACGCACGCACACCCGCACTCGCCAGCCGCACGCCCAGGCCCCCCCTGGCCTGGAGCCAAGCGTGCGAGAGAGGGTGGCCGGGCGCCAGGCGCAGCTCCCCTCGCAGCGCCCGGGGAGGGCTGGGCTGGGCTGGGCTGGGCTCTCCGGGGCGAATTCCTAACGGCAGTGCCGGCAACCTCCTTCAGTGGCTTCACGGAGCAGATGGGAACTTGGTTTAGGCTGGGTTCGGGCTTTTTTTTGGGTCTTCTTTCCAATTGAGGTAGCCGAGCCATCGTGTCTCGGTGGAGGGCGCCGGGTGCGTGCAAACTCTCCCGCATGAGCACACTCACCTGCACGTGCATGCCCACCCGGGAGGGAGGAAGAGCTGGCTCTCTGCAAAGAGGGAACGACAGCTAGCTCACCAAAACCCCTGGAAAAAAAACCTGAATGCTTTGTGAAAACACACCTTTGGGATGATTTTTTTTTTTTTTAAATTATTTGCTTGTTTGCAGTTTGATAAGAGAGATTGGTTCCTCACGTTACACGGGAGAAATGGAGCTGGAGAGGGGCTGTGGTTCAGGCCGTGAACCTGGAAACGGCCTCAGTGCAAACTTTATCTCCACCCCCTGCCATATTTTGCAGGGTTTTCCATAGGCTTTAGTGCTACGGGTGACCCGCTAAGGCAAGCCACAACTGAGCGCCCTGTTTTGTGGATTCTCTGGTGGCTAATATAGGGTTGACACTGCCACCCCTTCCCTTCATGGGATGCTCCCCTGCTTGGTGCAACCAAACAATACACAAAGCTGAGCCACAACTCCTCCATGTCCGTCAAAATGGTTGGAATGGGCAAATAAACGTGGAAGCCTTACTGACAGGCAATGCAGCCTTACCACAGAGGCTGGCAAATACCCATGTAAGAGCACAGAGGGGAGGGAGGGGGTGGATGAGGCACAGAGGTGGCACAAGCTTCATTTTCTTCAGAAACCAGGATAAAAATGCCCCCTAAGCATTGACTTCAGACATGTTATCCAAGATCACCATAGAGATCTGAGCTGTTTGCCCAGGGGAAAAATGGCCTTCAGCTTTTCACTCTCCTTGACTTGCAAGTCAACTCTTCCCTGACTGGTGCTCAACCTTGTCTCCACGAGATGACGCATGCCACTACGCCCAGGCCAGCAAAGGAGGAACCAAGACACAGGAAAGAGGGCATCAAAGAAAGGTATGGGCACAACACATCAGCAACCAGCTATCGGCAGCCAGGGCGTTTGTTTGAGGAAACCTCACGTGGAGAACAATTGGCAGAGCCAGCAAAGAAAGAGACCCTCCTGAGCCACGTTTCCCTCAGCACAAGCTCAGCCTCTGCCTCGCGCTCTGTTTGAGAGCATCAGCAAGGTGCCTCGTCGCCTTGCAAGGAGTTACCATCGCTCTGCCGGTCACACACACCCCATCAGCCTCGCAAGACATCTCTGCAACGGCCCTGGGGCAGTCAAGGTTGTGTTCGCCAGGGGGGAACTCTGAAATCTCCTTCTCTCTTGTCCTTCTGCCAACCGCCAGCTAAAAAGACTTTCCCCAGCAGTATCACCGCTGGGTGCCCCTGCCTCCCTCCTCCATCACCCCCATTCCCTGCCTCTGCAGTGTCCCTCTGGCTGGGCTTACCCAACCCAGCTGGAAAAGTGTCTCAGAAAAAGGAAAATGGGCTTTTCCACATTGTTGCTGCTGCAGGGTTTAAGCCAGACCCAGCTGCTAATCTGGTCCACGGCTGGGCTTTCCAGAAGGTTGCCTCCCTGAATGGGCTCACGCCGAGCATGGGAAGGGGGCAACCACCCAAAGCAGGAGAAGAGCAGGGCCACTGCAGGGAAGGCAAGCACTTCAGCAAGACCTAGACCTTGGGAGGAAAGGCAGGAGAGCAGGAACACCTGAACTACCATGGAAGAAACTGAGGCTGTGAAAGCACAGCCTGAACGTTCCCCACCCGGGGTTTCAGCCCCTCAAGCGATTAATGCCAGGCTTGGGTAGAGGCACTCAGCTTCCAGCTGGGGTGAGCTGCACCCTTCCATGGTGCCAAGGGCGCTGCACTGGCTCATATCTGCCGCACATCTGGCTCGACCCTGTTCTTGGCACTCCAGTGGCCTTGGACGCGTTACAAGCACTTACGCATAAGTCTTAATAACAGTAAACACACCGATGTGAGCAAAACTATTAGACTCAATTGAAATATTATCATTCCCACTAATTTTGCCTTTCATTTTAATCACATTCATTCAGCAGACAGATGAAAAAGATTATAACAAGGAGGAATCAGCTTCACACGTTTGGTTTTCCTCTTCCACTCTGGACGGGGCTGGGGATGTGACCCCACCATCCCTTCGCAGCAACTGCTCTGTAACTCTTCTAAGGCCTGCCTGGAAATATCCAAGCCTGGTTTTGAGACAGGGACTGTGGTACCTGCTGAGGTTGAGATTCCTTGTGCCCCACCATCCTGCCTGGCAGCGAGCTGTGGCAGATGCTTGGAGAAAAAGGTACAGGAAGGAGTCGGGAATAAGCCTACACCTTTCACAATAAACCTCCCACCTTCCCGTTCATTTGTGGCTTAAGGAGTTCCTGAGACAAAAGCAGCATTCAGACATCAAGGGTGCTCCAGGAATTTGTACAGTTCCTTTCTGAATCTGCAGGTAAGTTCAGCTTCTGTAGCACCAGGGGCAATGACTTCCACAGCTCGCTCACACATGGTGTGACCTTCTTTTTCTTGGTCTAAGCTTGCGACCCACACACCCACTGGTTGCCCCTGGACTGTGAGAAATGGTGAATTATATAATTTTATAGACCTCGTGGTATATCTCACCTCCCCACTAGACATCCTTTTGTTTGATACATTCATAAGAGTCACTCTTCTGCACCTCTGATGCGCTCATTTGGGTGGTAATGCAGCAGATGATAGTAACTGCTGACAAATCCCCTGCTTTTTGGGAGCATGACCTGAGCCTCTGTCTGCTCCACAGTAGCCAGGGGGAAGTTTGCTTTAAAGTGTTACAGGGTGAAAGTACCCTGAAAGGCTGAAGTCCTCCAGCTAAAGCCTAAAGCGCGTCTGAACATGGTAGATCAAAGTCATTCACGATAGCCATCTGTTGCCCTCACACAGGAGCACTGGGAACATAAATTTTTCTCTGTCTGTAAAGCACTCGGATACTCTAGTGAGGAGGTGCCAGGGAAAAGTCCCCAGGGAGAGGAATAATGCTGTCTTCAGAGCACGAAAGACTATCAAACACGAGGCCTAAGGCCACACACTGAACAATGAGAAGAAACCAAACAATTGAAGAGATGCTTTCTCCAGCTGCTCGTCCTATGCAATTTGGATTTTCTGGGCAAGGAAAGTGCAGAACTGGAGGTCTTCACGCAATAAAAGCAAAAATCTTTCTTGAACTCAGAAGAAATCTCCTTTTGTTTGTTTTTCAGAGCTGCAACCGCACTGGAAATGCAAGCACACGCCGGCAGGAAGCTCCAGAAAACACCCCCTCCGGGAAGGCACCGGGAGGCACCGGACCAGCTGGCCGCCCTCCCTCCTGAGGGGGGCTCTCCCCCGTAATGGAGTCGATGGGGCAAAGGCCCTTTTTTAGCCGTCCGCGTCGGCGTTTCTGGTCAGAAGGGAGCAAGCGCCCAGCCACGGCAGGGGGACGGCCCTCCCGCAAAAGCTGAACCCGCGGCGCTGGGGGGCCGGTCAGGAAGGGCTAGGTGAGGCGAGCGCTGGCTGCAGGACACCGTTCCCGCTGCCGTCCCGCCACGGCGAGGACGAGGTGCCGCACCTCAGCCCTCAGGCGCACGGCACGAGGCCGCGGCCTGCTGCCTGTCGCGGGCCCGGGGCTGGCCCGTGAGGCGCGAAGGCGCCCCAAACCCCGGCAGGGAAGCCCCGGGGGCAGCTCCACGCGCGGGGCAGGCAGCCGGGGGCAGCCGCTTCGGCCGCCTTCCCCTCTCCCACCGCCCCGGGGCGCGGCTCCCGCTTTCCCCCGCCCGCCCCCCCGGGACGGGGCGTCGCTCGGCCCAGCCGCGCATCGGCGGTCCGTTGCTCTGGCCTGGGTCGACGCGCTCGGCGCTCGGCTGGGGGCGGGGCGCGCCTCCTCTCCCCCCCCCTCCCGCTCCCGCCCGGCCCTTCCCCCCGCGGCGAGCAGGCGGCTCCGGCACGCGCCGCCCGCCCCGCCGGCGGCGGCGATGTCGAGGAGCTCCCGGGCGGTGCTGGCCGTCTCCGCGCTGCTCTCCGCCGCCACCGTGGCGGCCGTGCACGTCCAGCAACGGCGGGAGCGGGAGGTGAGTGGCCCGCCGCGGGGGGCGGGGGGGGAGGGGGCGAGCCGGGCCCGCCCCGCCCCGCCCCTACGGCTGCCCCTGCGCCCGCGGCCGCGCCCACCGGCAGGGGAGGCCCCGCCCCTTCGCCTGCGGCCCCGCCCCTGGCGCCCCGAGCCCCGCCCCCTCACCTGGAGGCCTGACCCGAGGTGTCTGGCTAGAGCCCCGCCCCTCACCTGTAGGCTCGGCCCGAGGTCTCAGGACAGAGCCCCGCCCCTCGCCTGGCGCCCCGCCCCTGCGTGCGTCAAGCCCCGCCCCTTTCCCCATGCCCGCTCCGGACCCCGCAGCCTCTCCACGTGTCTCTGCTCCCTGCCTGCCTGCCTGCCTGCCTGCAGCGCCCTTCCCCTGCCAGCAGCTGAAGACGGGCCTCTTGTGCCCGGCGGGGAGCCGGGTCCCCAGCGTCTTGCCACCTTCTGTCCCCCTGCCTGAAACTGGGGGTTGCGGGCGCTCGGGTGTGCCCAGCCTGGAGCCCAGAGCCCAGAGCCGTGCCTGCACAGCGGTGCCCTGCCGGTGCTGCCTCCCCTGCTCTGCCCTCGACGTTTCTCTCTCCACGAACTACCTCTTCCCCACCTTTTCCTGCCTTGGCATCAGCCCTTTCCATGCTCACATAGCTGCACCCGCTCCATTATCCCTCCTGTGCATTTGCCTTCAGGGGCAAGTACCAGCTAGGAGCTCCAGGGTGAGGCACGACAGACTCAGTGGAGGCGGTTTCCTCATCCTCTGCAGCAGCTGGGGGATGCAGGAAGGATTAAATCCTGCACCCTCTAGGCCCGAGGGCACCACCCTGGCAGCTTTCCCAGGGCTCTCCCCTGTCCGGCGGTGCCTCCCGCTGGTGCTTGTCCCTCTGGCAATGCATGTGCTCTGCTTTTCCTGAGCTCCACAAATGCCTCCCACTCAAGGGCAAACAGCGCTGTTCTGTGCCATGCAGCCTGCCCTGACTCCCTTCTTCTGACAGGACAGGCAGAGTGCAAACTAACAGAAATACCATGCAATAATTAAACAGGGAAGTTTTCTGTGCTACATTTACAAAGATCAGGTAATTCCTGGCAGGTACCCTGTGTGCAAGAGAGCCCCACAGCCAAAAGCCTCAGGTCAGACGATGGTGAGTCCCTATAGAAAGAAATCCTGCCTGGGACTAAAAGTCGTGTGATTGCAGAATGGATATGTTGTGTGTGACAGAAGTTTGGGCAATGAGTGTGCAGGTTTAGACCCTGCTGATGAGCCAAATGGGTACTGATATGAGGGCACACATCTTATTTTTCCCCCCTTATTTACAAAAAAATCTAGAAAAAGCACACAAAAAAAGCCTATGTTAAATAACTGTTGTTAAAGGTCTGAAGCAGTCAGAAGTTACAAAACACCAGAGTCAAGTTGCTAGTCCATGCCCCACCTCAGTTGCCTGTTGCATGGGCTTTAAAATGCAGTCTGTAATTACAGAATTACATTTTTTTCCCTCAAGAGATTGTCTCTGTCAGTGCTTGAGAATGATGGATCTTGGGGGATGAGATTGATCTGGGTAAGGAAAGAGTCAGGTTAATTTGCTGCAGAAGTTGGAACACACTGAATGGTACAGGCAGTAGCAAGAAAAGGAAGGCTGGTCTGTTGGAGTGGCAACGGGTAATGGCTCTGCATTTGCCAGAGCTGACGTATATGCTGGGTAGATCACTTAAGCTCAGATTTTTGCGGGTGGTTCCTAGCTACTTCAGTGTGCCTGCCTTGAGCCACCAAAGGTCTGGCAGGAATATGTGCTAAATGCTCCTAAACTACAGCTGAAATAAATGGGAGCTGTACTTTTGAGCATGTGCTGCAGGACGACACATGCTCTGAAAAAAATCACCCTTGGGTGTTTCAGTGAGACACCTAAACTAATGGATGTTTTTGACCTTAATCTTCGGCTAATATCTCTCCTTCATCTCATAGAGAGACTGCAAAAATAAGCTAGCGTTTACAAAACGTTCATATTCTATAGGGGTAACTGGCATAAAACAGTCTACAGGTAAATGAGTAATGCCACTGTCAGAGCGGGATCTGTGTATCATGAAGTAAGTAATGCCTCGGGCAACAGGCTGAACAAGGAATGTGAAACTAAACACTGAGTACCTGGTCAGGATCCATGCTGAGCACTGAGCAAGACAGCGGTCCCCTGGTATGTAGAGGCCGCATTGTAACTCATGTGCAAAACACGGGTAAATTAAGGGCACAACTGCAAGTTTACAGTGTGCATTCCACCAGTGTATGAAATACGTCTCTAGTAAAAGGAGTGGTGGATCAGCCAATGAGTTCATACGCTTAATGCCCTCTGGTTGCTTCATGTATTTCTAATGACACCAGGAAGAACATAGGGACTTGCTGCCCTTTGCCTGTTCCTGTTGCTCTATGCTGTAGCTGTTGCTTGCATTGCGAAATAATGTTAAATTGCTTTGGTTGTTACACTCGAGGTCGCTGCTGCAAGCTTCTGCCTGGGGAGATCCTAGGTTTCCCAAATGAGACAACGGTGGGCAGCTTTCTCCCCGCGGGTCTGTTTTAACTTATTTTTCCACAGCTGGAAGCAACCATTGCTGTGGAGGGTATCAGTGTCACTGCTGTCAGGCTGCCGGCAGGTAGGCAGCTTCGCCAAGTGTCCTAGACATGGAGGGGTCAAAGGATCAAGTTGGTCAGCGACAAAACTGTTTGGGGGTTTTGAGGCACAGATCCAGTGTCTACTCTTTGCTATCGTTCCTAACACCCAGGCATGGGCACAGCCTGTGAACTCTGCGCAGGGAACTCATGACTTCAGAGGTGCCTGACCTGTACATATGGGGATGGGTTTGCAAACCAGTCCTTTAGAATTAGAAGTGATCTCCTCAAAAGCTGAATTTGATGCTAATCTGTATATGTTTGCAGGGATATTAGCATTCCTCAAGATGCTGCTGCTGCAGAAGTGAAGCCAAAATGCTCAATTCTTTTTTTCCAGCCATCAGTTTAACTTAATTTTAAATCACTATTCAGATGCTCTAAGGCTCAAAGTTTATCTTTTATAAATGAAACCTGAGATTTTCTCTTTATAATTCTTCATGTTCAAGTCAGGGCATAATGGCTTCAGGTTTAAGGGACCCATGTAAAGGAAATAAGTAATGTGGATATTCTGCGGTCCTGGTGTAGGGATTATTTCAGGTTTATCTTTATGCAGATTGATAAACTTTTGACTTTTATAAATTGGTATGCCAGGCACAAAGTGATTTGAGCTTGCGCACATTTATCTAAACTGATGCAGAAAACAAGCAGGCCTAACTTCTGAGAATAGAGGAAGGTGAGAAGATTAACTTTTTCGTAGCTCTTTGTCACTTGTGATATTCAAATTATAAAGGTGTCTTTTGCAAACTGTGCATTTTTTAAGTAAATGCATTCACCATCTGAAAGATTGCAGAATAGCTGTGTTTTGTGAAGGAAAAAGAATTACATTCTTAATGTAATTGTTCAATTACATTGTATCTCCCCGCATCTTTTCTTTCTTGTTATTAACTAATAGTAATGAAATAATAAGTTTATGAACTTTGTCTTTAGTGATTACTAATTTGTAACCTGAGTTCAGTTGATGGAAGCTGATGGGAAGGAACTTCTTATTAGATTAATTTCCAGAGAGAGTTTTGATTAATGGCTGACATATGTGTCTGTGCATTTTCTTAACAAGATAAAATATTTCTTAAACAAAACCTTTCTATTTTAATCTTGACAAGAGAAATAATTGCCTTTGAAATGTGCAGTTATTGGCATTCTAGATGAGGAATAAAACCCTGTAAGAACTTGTCAAATAATAATCACAAACATCTTCTAAAGTGACTTCAGGGTCAGCTTTCAAATAAATTATTTGCAGGTGCATTTTGGCATCATTCAAACAGGTCAAATAAATTATTCATCTTTTTTTGCCATTAGGCTAAATAATTTATTTGTATCTCCAGTATTCAGTGGCTAACCTTGGTACCTGTGAAACTTTCTCATTCCTGAGTCCAAGCTGAGCATGAGTTGGTAAATTAGGCAGGTGGATAATGCTTTAACTAAACTTAACTTCAACTAAAGATTCTCATCTTTAGTTGGGCTAAAACACGACTGTGATCACACAGCTTGATTTAGATGCGAGCCAGGGTTGGCTCTCAACAATCAGTTCATGTTTTTACTCATTTATAATATTTCTGTTTTCGTGTATTGTATTTTCTGATAAGCTTATGACTATTGCTTTGAAATCTAGTAAGTGTCTGAATATCTAAAAGCATATCACCTGCCCAAGGAGTTCAAACCAAACCACCAAAGTGCACTGGGCATCTCATGTTCTCCTCTGCGCTGGCACTTGTCTTTGGTTAGCCAGCTCAGGGAGTTAAATCAGCAGAGTGTGACTTGCTTTGCGAAGGAAAAAAAAAAAAGAGAGAGAGTTGTTTTCTGCCGGCTGAGCTGTCTGACCCTGGGGTGGGACGAGCAGTGCGGGGAGCGTCGGGCTGGAAGGATGACAGCAGCACTGGCTTTGGTTGGTTGAAGTTGCCGGGGAACTATATCTCGGCTGTATGTCACATGCACAACCAATTAAACGCTTCACATGTTCCCCGTTTCCTTCCAGAGTTAGTGTCAGCCTTGCCATCTCCTCCATCCCGTGTCTGATCTCATCACCTCTCCGCTCACATCACTCTGCTGCCTCACCTATCCCCAGAGGTGCACATCTGGAGTAGAGCTGCTGGTTCCCAGCTGGTCCCTCCCCTCCTTTTCCCCACCCCAATCCATGTCACCAGTTTTGGTTTCAGTTATTTTGCATTCCCCATGGTGAGAGGTAAAGGTTAAACGTTTCACCTAATTATCAGAGTGAAAAAAAACTTCCATGTAGCAGAGAGAGAGAAAAGTGTGTGGAGGAAACAAAGAGCAGCTGGGATTTTCTTAGGGCTTTTTACACCCATTGGAGGGCTTACCCACCAGTTTGAAAACTGTTGCACATGTTATTTATAATGAACATTTTAGGTAAAGGGGATTTTTTTTGAATGACGTGCCTTGCTTTGTCAAGAGCTTGGCATAAGCAGGCTGTGGAACTTTTATCAGCCTTGCAGCAGAGTTTACAAGGTATTTTTTTTAAGAGTAAGACATGAGCATAAAGAGGCAGATGAAGACACGTGGCAGTTTTTCTTAAAATAATTTCCAATTTGCCACCAAATTCTTTCCAAGCAGAGGAGAAGTTTTGGGGAGATTAGTTCGATTTGGTAAAGATTTAAGGCAGAGGTAACAGGATTTTATAGATCATGTCCTTCCTGCATGGCATGGGAATTACAGGTGCATAGCGTTTATTTGCTCAATAGCTTTACCGCTTAGTAAACCCACCCATCTGAAGTGAGTACAAATAAAGCACTTTTTGGTGTAATACCATTAGCTTATCAATATCAGATATCAGTTCCTGTAGTTTTGGATGCAAACCACGTTAAGTGGCTGTGGCTACACGCGGTGGCAGAGGACTTGCAAAGGCAGCACGGTGAACAGCCCTGCAGGAGGGATTAGAGCCTGGGTGGGGGTTAATCCCATTCAGCATCCAACAGACTGTGATAAACCCTGTCCTTTGTGTTTTCAGAGGCTGCACAGTGGAGTTCTCAGAGATCTTGAGCGTCAAAGTCAGAAAAAGGAGAATATTCGCCTGCTAGAAGAGCAGATTGCTTTGACAAAGCAGCTTATGGAAGAAAGAGACAAGGCGCTAATGGAAAAAGGGTCCTGGCAGTCCTAGGCACAGACCTGATTCGTTAGAGGTTTGATTAAAGATGTTTGGAGATCATTGGTATCTAACTACTTGAAAGCGTTTCAGCAAACAGAGGTAATCTGTGAAAGACTGTTGCTTTTGTATAGGTTATAATCCAGTCCCAAAAGCTATAGGGTGGACACGAAACATTTCCTCTGTCATCGGTACTTTGACTGTGGAGACTTGGCTAGCACATCCAGTGTGGAAGGAGTTGTCAATGTGGGGAGGAATAGCTCCTTGTTATGCAAACACCATCTAGGATGGCTAATAACGTTCACATGAGTGGGCTGCTGAGCCGCCATGATGACGAAGCCACCAGGACCTCCACCTCAGAGGGCCTGGAGGAGGGTGAGGTGGAAGGGGAGACACTCCTGATTGTTGAGTCTGAGGACCAGGCTTCAGTGGATTTATCGCACGACCAGAGCGGGGACTCTCTGAACAGCGACGAAGGTGACGCATCCTGGATGGAGGAGATGTCCTATTACTGCGAGAAGTGCCAGAAGTGGATTCCAGCAAGTAAGCCTGCCAGTTGTGTTGTGTCTCGCTTGCATTGCTGTGGTGGTTGTTTGCAAGGTGGTTACGGTGTCCTCCATACCTGTTCTATGGGGCAGGCCTTGTTTAGCTGTATCCCATCCTATGCTGGAGGAGAAAGGCTGTCTTGGCATTGCATGGAGCCCCACAGCCTGATCCCAGTGGTGTGCGTTAGGCACTTCGATCCATGAACTGTATGGGTGTCTGAAGCTGGCATTCCCTGTAAAGAAATGGGACTGTCTTCTTTAATTAGTAGAGAACAAGGGTATGACTTCAGAAACACACACACACCTTCCCGAGTCTTGCCGCTGGCATGTTTAGGGGACTTTGGCCAAGCAACTTGGCCTCTCTGCTCACTCAAATAAAGATAATGATCCTTGCTGTAAAGCTCTGTGGAGGAAAAGGGCTTTGGGATAGTGTTACTTTTTCTTTTTTTTTTTTTCTGGTCAGTTTGTCACATCTGTGGAGCATATGGCTAAATCTCAACCTTAATGGTTTCCCAATAATGTGAATTTAAGTTAGCTTTCACAGAAGCGTGTCCAGCCTGTGGCAGCTAGCTTTGGGAGGCATTTGGAGCAAGCTGCAGAACTTGATCCCTCTGCTACAGCTGCTTGACATAAGATATATGCTGTTAGCAATGTAATAGACTAGACTTTACTTTCTAAATTCTGGATTATCGGCTCTATTATTAGATCCAAAAGCTAGATATTGCTAAGCACTGGTTGTTTTTTGGTTTTGTTTTTTTTTTTAATTTGGGGTTGGTTTTTCTTTTAATTTTTGGTGGTGTTTTTTTTGTTTGTTTGTGGCTAGAAATAGTGAACTCTTCAGGTGGCACCTGCCCTGCAGATATGTCAGAGCTGCCCTTTTTGCCATCTTAGAATTTGCCAAAAGTTACAGTGTAGAAATCTCCTCTCAAGGCCTGTTAGTGAGTGTTTTGATGTTAATGTAATGGAACCAGCATCGTACTATTAAGGTAGTATGCAGTTAAAGGGACATATTAACTTGAAATGTATTAATGAAAAAAAAAAAAAGGAGCGGAGTAGCTCCAAAAAAGGTAGCATGAGATAGCTCATCTTAGAGCACTTGATTTAGCACTTAATTTGTTTTATTTTACAAAGATGTTCCTCTCTCTCGTTGCTGTGGAACAAATCCAAAGAGCAGAAAAAGCCAATCGCAGAGCAACAGTAACTAGATACAAATGTGCAAAGCAAACGAGCTGGAAAAGGGAAATACTGTTCTTGTTGCTAATTGTTCAGTTATATGGCTATCAGTTGTCACTTGTGAAAATCACCAACATGCTCAGACAAATGATGACTTTTTACATTGAATTGCCACGTAGAAATGCTATTAATCTAAGTGTGGGTTTTTCCCCCCCATCAGACATAGGTGCAACTTTAATAGTTAGATTCTGCAATTCACTACAGAAGCAGAGCATCCATATATTACAAATGCTTGATCTGGTATTATACAGTAAAAGAGATGTCATACTTTTAGAGAAAGACCTTTTGCGTGTGTATTTTCATAAATGCTGTAGTCTTAACTGTTTACCTGTCCTGTAATTTTATTTTTTAATTTTTCATATTTGTGCAAATTAACCCCTGGTGAGTTTAGAAGTCCTGATTGATATGATGGTTTTTTCTCTCTGCTGCAGAAACACAGAATTAGAGCCTGTAACTTTGGATGCATGGGGTTTTACACGTAGCTCTATCCCAGCAGATTGCTTTTGTTCAGACAAACTTTTATGCAGGGTTAGCTTTCCACAGCAAAGCATATGCTGAAGTGCTTTGCTGATTTGGGATCTAATGCATCAACTGCAGTAAAGTGTTTCCTGATAAAGTTGGGCAGTTCTTTTGGCTCTCAGTCTCAAGGAAAGAAGATCTTCCCCTGGCAGGAGAAATAAATACCTTAAAGCTTCACACCATGTCTGCTGCAGTTCATCCTGGAGGCTGCTGTAAACAGGGACTGGCAACCTTACTTTAGTAACAATTTGTGGACAGGGAAGGAGAGCTGTGAAGACATGTAGCAGTGAGTGGAAAGATGACATGGAAGAGAATGCTTGTATATTCTGATAGCCTTTGCAGTAGCATACTTTTTTTAAACAGGTCAGCTTTTTTTTTGAGTGGGAAAACAGTTATTTATTGAAGTATATAGGTTATCCTGGTGAAGCAAGAAGGACTGAGAAATGTAGCGGAAGCAAGGAAATCCTTGGCTTTGTACCTGCATTCAGATGTTAAGTAGAATGCCCCTTTTTTATGCCTGTGCTTCTCAGTTGGTCACTGCTGGCTGCTGCAACTCTGAAATGAATCTGCGCCTTCCATCACAGTGAGTTCTGACGCTTCCTGGGATCTGTCTGGGTCTCTGGACTCTGGGAAAAAGGCAAAAAGTACTTTTCTGCCTGATGTTGTAAGAAATCCAAATCTCCTTTGCAGCACTTTTTCCTGTAAAAAGACCAAGAAATTGATTTTGGCCTATTCATTTTAGGTCAACTGAGAGAACAGCTCAGCTACCTCAAAGGAGATAACTTTTTCAGATTTACTTGCTCCGATTGCTCAGAAGATGGGAAGGAGCAATTTGAACGGCTGAGATTAACATGGCAACAAGTAAGTAAAACATTTGTGCCAGCAGAATAACCACAGGACTTTCTAAAATTGTTGTTTGTTGTGTATGTGCTACCTAGAAAAGGAAGATCAGGTATAGGTAACAAAGAAACATATGCATGAACTTCAGAAATTAATTAGCTAAGGATTGCCTGCATATTAGAACTTGGGCATTTGGCAGGTAAATTGAAAGATAATCATACAAACCACATTCCTTTTTTTTCTTTTTTTCTTTTTTTTTTTTTCCCCTTCCCCTTATATTGCTCATGAATTCATAGCTTCAGGCAGGTTTGGAAAAGCAAAATGAATGCAATTTGGCTGCTAGGCATGAACAATTTTTTGTGTATATGAGCAAATGTAAAACTAGTGAGGTGGCAACATAGAAACAGAAAGCTTGCCAGCTCCCTGAACGCAAAGCTCCAACCTGGCTGCTTACTCGCTAGCAACAGTCTTTGCTGGAATTTGCTATTTCAGTCACTTGCACACCTGAGCAATCAAAATAATTTGCATTATACGGCAACCACCATATGGGTAGACTGATGCACATCATCTTGCTCTAAGCAGGGCGCTGGAGGGGCAGGCAGGCAGTGCTGTCTGCCTCTGCATAAAATGAATTTGATCAGGCAGTAGCTGTTGCTCAGCATTAAGTGTTTCCACATGCTGAGCATTGGGCAGTATGTGTGAGACATCTATTTGCATCCTTTGGGACAGCAGTGGTGTGTTGTCTCATAATAGATCATTTAAAACATCGGTTGTAACTCCTACAGCGCTTTCTCATGGTGCCCAGTGCAGGAGAAAAGGGTTGGCGTAGCAGTCTGCAGTTAGCAGACTGGCAGAATTTCAGCAAGTTACAGATCTGGGGAGCAAAGGCTGCTAGCATTACACCCAGGTCTCTTCAGAGTGGCATGGGGAAGGGACAGACAAAATCAAAACAGGTGAGGAAGAAAGTTGACTAGTGAAGAGACTATCTCCCTAGGCTTCCAGCAGCCAGACCTGCTGCTGCTTCGGGGTAAGTTGAATTGAGGGAAGTGATCAAATCAACTTATCTGACACAGGAAAAATGGGGACAGTGATTTCTGGATTTTTTTCAGAGTATGTAGCCTCAACAGATCCTTATCTTTAGCCAGTTGAAAAGAGAATTGTTTTTGAAGTCTGGAGACACTGTCCCACCTGACTTAAAAAACACAGAATCTTAGATAAATAGTTATCGAACTAAGAGGGGTTGCGAGGCAGAAATAGGGTACAGGGGACGTTAAAGCTGTCTGTATTTCCTCATTTTGGCATCTTCAGCAATGCATTCCAGAAAGCTGTGGCCCACTGCGAGGAGACCCATCTCCCTAAGAAAAACACATTTCAAACTTCTCTGACAGTGAATAAAGTCCCTATTGGAAATAGTACACAACCAAGGCTGTGTGTTGAAAGACAGTCCCAGCCCAGCTGATTTTAGTTGTATTCAAATGAGTTGGGTAAATGTAATTAACAGTTGGTCACCTAGGATTTACTTACAAAGAGGTGTGATTTTTTCAAACCTGCCCTTTAGTTTAGGTATGTAATAGGTCAGACTGAATTTGGTTGGGAAGCACGTGAATGAGCTGTAAATGGATTGTGTTAAATGAAGATCACCTGGAGTCAAACTTAATTCTTGCATACCCAGAACAATTAGTAGATATGTAATTTTACAGAGTTTACAGTCTGTTCAGTTTGAAATGTAACAGTAAGTATCTAGAAAGACCGTTGTCACTACGTTTCTGATGGATTAGATAGTGGGATTACTTGTAACCATTTTTTTTTAAAGACTTTTTCCCTACCTCCACACTACATTCAGACCCTAGTTGTGATATAATTCATTTATACAACTGCTACAAAAGCTTGTATCTCAGCATAAACCTGCATAACTAGGCAGCTTGTTATTCCCCTGGGATGGAGAAATCTCTGGGAGAATGTGCATCTAACAATAGAAAGACGAGAATGGGCAGCGTGAAAGCAGGAAGAAGATGGATTGCAGAAGTTGCCTATGAGATGTTGCAAAAATAAGATATTTATGAGGGAGCAAAGATTTGTGTGTGTGTGGCAGCTGTGGGGGGCAGTTCAGCAGATGAAGCAGGAAAGATTCACTTGTATCCAACACTTTCTGTTCCAGGTTGTCATGCTGGCAATGTACAATTTGTCTCTGGAAGGAACGGGCCGTCAGGGGTACTTCAGATGGAAAGAAGATATTTGTGCTTTTATTGAGAAACACTGGACTTTCTTATTAGGGAACAGGTAAAGACATGATGTTTCCCTGAAGGTCTGGTTGGTGAGCCAAAGGAATTAAAACCTGTTATACAGATGGACAAGAATCCTGGTTAATTTGGTGATGTCTCTGTTGAGCCTCACTGGTGAGAAAATTGGAGGATTTAATATTGAGAACCTGAATGTAGGCATGAGGGGTACTCTTGAGAAAGAATAAGCATTTCTTAGTGGGGAAAAACAACCCCAAGAATGTCACACAAAAGCAATGTAAATGCATATATTTTCGATTATTTCTTATCTTCCTTTAGGTAGCGTATGAACCTGCAAAGCCTTTGAGTCTTTCTAAATAGTCACAATGGATGGGCTAGTCCTGATGTCACTGGGCTTTAAAGAAAAAAAAAAAAAGAGGTCCAGCAAAGTACCATGTTACTTGGCTATAAAGCTTGCATGGACCAAGTTCTCCAAAAAGGAAAATTTGGCATCATCTTTTAGATTGTTTTGGATCTTAATAAAATAGCTTTTACATAGCAGGTGTTACAAACCAGTGAAATGTTTTTCAGTGTGTGTAAGGAAAGAAGCTGTCAGAGTAAGAACCCTTCTCGTAAAGGGCACCCTTTGCAGCACGATGAGTTCTGTGCTGTATAGGCAAACAGCACATTTTTTATGAGCACGCTGAAGCTGTCAAACCCAAGTCTCACTGCTAATGCATGTGCTACGGAGGCAGGAAAGGAACTGAGCAAGCCTTCGAAGTTGTAGATTTGATTGACTTTGCAGTTTCTTTTCTTCCCCAGGGATTTCTCTGTTGTAAGATCTGGCCTTTCTCCCTAACCAGATTTGCTCTTTGGCTTTGCTTTCATTGCTTGTCTGTGCCTCCTTGCTCTGTTCTCAGCAATGTTAGTATTTGTTCTCTCTGGAAACCACGGGGACCCTGACAGGAAGGCAGCTGATGGCCCATTGTCCCTTGCTCAGGGAGCCATCACCTCCCAGGGTTTGCTGCTGCGTTTTGAGACCTGCCCTGGGAACTAGGCACTCCTTAAAGCGCTCTGATTAAAATTCAGATTAAGTGATTACTGGCCTCAGACATAGTCTCCCCACTTGCCTGGACAAGCCACTGATGGAGCAGGGACAGCTGAACCGTATGTGTAGCGGTTCAAGGCGTGCAATGCTTTACTTCCTTGGCATATTAAAGTACAGCTTATCCAGACTTACTGTAACGTTCTGGACTCTGACCTGGGGCACCTGAGTTTAATCCCCCACATTTGAGGGTCAGTACCCCAAGGTGTGTAATTGCAACACTCAGACAGCAGTGAATACCTGCTCAGCCAAGCCTAGCCCGAGTACTGAAGTTTTTGCCAGTGGAGGTGTGCAACGGCAAGCAGGAATCCCAAGATCCTGTGCAAATACAGGTTTACACTCTACACCATGAACCTGATTCTCCAGTATCCAAGGGAGTACCTCAGTTATTGGCTACAGGGGCAATTTTTAAGTATTTCTTCTCACTTCTTCCCTAAACGACATCTTAGCCCTGTGACCAGTTCTTAGAGGAACAAAAAGTGCTCAGGTGCCCAGTAGAGTACACTGCCCTGCAGAGTGAAAGGCTTAAACGCAGCTCCCTGCCTCCAAGTAGCCAAAAACGTGCTTCAAAAATGGTTCAGTGAGTGTGGCTGACAGGTATGTTGACCAGTAGGGATCCTCTTCCCTGTGCTGCAGGAGAGGTTTTATGGCAGAAAACCCCAAGCAGAGATAGGGCTCCAGTATATATTTCATGCATGTGTCTGTGGGACAAGCATGCATCCTCTGTTACCTTGCCGCTTCCTGCAGCTCCGTTGTCCTCGGTGATTTATTTCTCAGACCCCTAACTCTGCTTCTCTGCAGTGCCTGACAAGGCTGCAGCTATGGAGGGCAGAGTGGTTGGATCCCAACCCCCTTTGTGAATTCAGCCTTAGGGATCCTGCCCTACAGCTCTGGGCGCATGCTTTGCTAAATGAAATCTCAAAGTAGTGAAGGCAGGCATTTAAATTAAATTTGTCTTTCCTTCTGTGTGAAGTGATGCCTTGATCACTACCTTTCCCTTGCCTCTCCCATCCTGCACACCCAGAGTCCTGTCTGCCGTCTTCAGTAATGGAATATGGCTCTGCAATGTCAGGTCAATACAGATATCACTAGGATCCTGTTCCCGTCTTTGTATCGTCAAATTGTTAACAAAGGTAGCAACGTCAGCATTTGAAAGCTGGGGGTTCCAGTGGCAGGGTAGACCTCTCCTCTGTAGGCTTGGCATATGGCGGCTCACTGACAAAAGAAAAATTGTGTTTTGCCATGCTGCATTTGCATGGCATTTATGGAGCATATGTACGCAGTGCTTTGTGCATCAGAGCCCACCAGTACATTGTAGCTTGCCCTTCAGAGTGGTTCTCTGTTTGAGAAGAAATTAATTAATCTTTCGCCTCTTTGAGGATGGGGGTGTAGGGACTACGTCATCCCCCTGCATCAGTGCCAGTGGCAGAAGCACTCTGCCCTTTCCATCTTGGCGGAGGGAGGAGGCTTCACGATGAAAGCACAGCTGGGGAGTGGGGACCTAACACTTGTTTTCCCCTCTCCCACTGTAGGAAAAAGACCTCAACATGGTGGAGCACAGTCGCCGGCTGTCTCTCTGTGGGGAGCCCCTTGTTTTTCCGCTCAGGGGCACAGGAATTTGGAGAACCGGGATGGTGGAAACTGGTTCATAACAAACCCCCAACAATGAAACCTGAAGGAGAGAAGCTGTCTGCATCTGCACTAAAGGCAAAAGGTAACTCTTTCCCTGATGGTGTGTATGTTCCTAGCTGGGCCAGAGCTGACAGAGCTGGAAGACATGATAAGAGTTTACTTAAAACCATGTGTTTGTGTGCATGGACAGTTTCTTAGTTTTGCTCTGCTGTAATGGTTGACTTAAGAGGACTATGGTGTATATACTGTAGTGTGAGAAGCCTGTTACATTTTATTACCTTTTTGCATTGTGCTAAGTGATTTAAAGGCTTTTGAGATTTGTGCAGGGGTTTTTTAAACTGAAATCTACAATTTCTCTGCTCCTCTTTACCCTGGGGAGGTTTTTTTATCTTTTGTCACTAGATGCAAATTCCCTTCTGTGCAGAGGCGCAAGATTGGGGCTTTAATGAGGCTTTAGTGGTGCACTGGCTTTATGCTACATGTCCCGGAGTGAATTTCTTGTATATATTGAAAATACATCTTCTAGGTGTCATGGTTTAATCCCAGCTGGCAACTAAGCACCACACAGGTGCTCGCTCACTCCCCCCACCCAGTGGGATGGGGGAAAGAATCGAAAAAAAAACCCTCATGGGTTGAGATAAAGACAGTTTAATAGGACAAAAAGGAAGGAAAAATAATGATAATGATAATAATATGGCAATAATAATACTAAAAGAATTAGAATATACAAAACGAGTGATGCACAGTGCAATTGCTCACCACTCACCAACTGATGCCCAGTTAGTTCCCAAGCAGTGATCCGCCCCGCCCAGCCAACTCCACCCAGTTTATATACTGGGCATGATGTCATATGGTATGGAATACCCCTTTGGCCAGTTTGGGTCAGCTGTCCTGGCTGTGTCCCCTCCCAGCTTCTTGTGCCCCTCCAGCCTTCTTGCTGGCTGGGCACGAGAAGCTGAAAAATCCTTGACTTAGTATAAACACTACTTAGCAACAACTGAAAACATCAGTGTGTTATCAACATTATTTTCCTACTACATCCAAAACACTGCACTATACCAGCTACTAGGAAGAAGATTAACTCTATCCTAGCCGAAACCAGGACACTAGGATTTGTAGTCAATGTGTTCTTCTGACTGTATAGTATGTATCCAGTGACTGGAGGAGCTCAGTGCCTGTTAGAATAAGCAAACTACTTCTTTAGCAGCTTCAAAGCCACCTCTGGATCCCATCATTACTGTGGAAGGACTCAGGAAGCGGGTAAGCCGCAATCCAGTCGAATCAGCCATGGAGCTGAAGGAGAAGAGATCTCGCACCCAGGAAGCCAAGGATATTCGGAGAGCCCAGAAGGAGGCAGCTGGCTTCCTGGACCGGAGTACTTCCTCCACTCCCGTTAAATTCACCAGTCGAGGCCGTCGTCCCGATATTGTCCTTGAGAAAGGAGAGGTGATTGACTTCTCCTCCTTGAGCTCTTCAGATCGCACTCCTCTGACAAGCCCTTCTCCTTCCCCATCTCTGGACTTCTCTGCTCCTGGCACTCCAGCCTCACATTCAGCTACTCCCAGCCTTCTCTCAGAAGCAGATCTCATCCCAGATGTCATGCCACCACAGGCTCTGTTTCATGGTAAGAGATACCATGTTTTTTGTTTAATAATGAGCCACACGTAGTTGTCTAGGAAGATGTTAAAAAAAAGAAACTCCCAATGATCTGCAGGATCTTTTAAAGATAAGAGGGAAAGTAAGCGGTAATATTCTGTTTGTCTTAGTTGCATGTAAGTCTTGATTAGTTTTCCATAGTTGTGTCGCCAGCTTCTGAGGCCAGAAGAAACCACCATTATTGTCTTCTGAGGTATCCTGAATAAACAATGGGTAGAAGATTTCACCTAGCAACTGCTGCACCACTCAGCATAAGCATTTCACTGCAACGCAGATTACACTGTTACATAGTAATTCTAATTTTGTCTGGAATGTTTTTAAATGGGAGAAATTTTATTCTCATGGTAATGTTCCAGTAGTTTTATAAGTTTGAACATCCCGATTAACATCTGTTAATGCTAATGATGTTAATATACCCGGGATATTAACAGCTAAATATCGGTCAGATTGGAAAGCAGTGATGCAGGCTGAATGCTGTTAGTTCCTTAAGGAGCCAGACCTCAGTCTAATCAGTAAAGCAGAGAATAAAGCACTTCTTGATGGAAGGAAGAATAGTCAGGTTCTGTAGAGGGACAAATCCTGTGCTTCTGTAACTCCTAATTGTTCCCTCAGATTAAACAGAACTTCTCCAGGGTGTGCTAGCTGAAGATTTAGCTCACCAGCTTGACCATTTGATCCCCAGTCTTCAGGAATTTTCAACAATTTAACATTTGTCAAAGAGCATGAGCTTGCAGCTCAGGAGTGCTGTGTTTTCAGATGCCAAACTGCAAGACACCTTAGGAGCTGGATTGATTCTGTGTCCTGAAATTGGACTCCTTACGGTGTCTCCTGTCCAAAATCAGGAGGTCCAGAAGTATATAGAAAATGGAGTGTGTTGGGTAAACCCGCATTATTTCTCCTTAGCAGAAAAGTCCTGTGACAACCCTTTTTGAAATGGGGCTTTGATGTTTACATTTTTTTCCTGGATTATTTTGATCTGTTGAACAGATGATGAGGAGATGGAAGGAGATGGAGTCATAGACCCAGGAATAGAGTATGTGCCCCCTCCCAGCGGGACAGCTGGTGCTGGCACTGTGATAGCAAGTAGAAAAAAAGTGAAGACAGCTGAGCAGATCAAGCAAGAGGTGGAGAGTGAAGAAGAAAAAACAGAAAGGATGGAAGGTGACAGTGAAGATCCTGAAGAGTCAAACACATCGCTGCAGGTGAGGGGGCGAGACAAGAGGAAGCCACAGCTGGAGAAGGATGCTAAACCCAGAGCTCCCAAGCATACCTCTGTTAGCATCTATGAGGAAAAGCTGCTGCTGAAGAGACTGGAAGCCTGTCCCAATGCCATGAGCATGACCCCAGAGGCCCGGAGACTGAGGCGCAAGCTCATAGTCAGGCAGGCCAAGAGGGAAAGAGGACTGCCGCTCTTTGACTTGGACCAAGTTGTGAACGCTGCACTGCTCTTGGTTGATGGGATTTACGGAGCCAAAGAAGGAGGTGTTTCCAGGTCCCCAGCAGGGCAAGCAACATACAGAACTACTAGCCAGGACTTCAGGATCTTGGACAGATACCAGGTGAGTGTTTCCAAATCTAAGTGAGCTTTTGGCTCTGGTTATTTTAGAGCTTTTGCTGCAGACAGCGGTGTCACCTTGAGGCTATTTGACTCCAAAAGTGAAAAGGATTATGCGAACAAGACTCATTTTGACTTGGGGCTGTGTCCCCACCAATGCTGTCACAAGCCCCTTTCTTCTTGGGACATGCTTGTACAGCGCAGCTGTCTATCAGCATCAGCACCACAAATGTCTATGTGTTTGTACTGCCCTGCCCTGCCCAAACACTGACGGTGAAGGCCTGGAAGTACCCAAATAGGCGGTTCCTCTTTCATGCTGTGTAGGAGGGAGATCACTTGCAGCGCTTTTCTGAGTGATGTGTGCGGCTCATAGGTTTGGACGCTAAATCTGAGAGTGCACAGCAGAGTGCTCTGAGGTGGGATCGTCATGCTGTGGGTCCAGTCCATCCTGTCACATTCAAAGGCCCTTATTTGCCCTCTGTTGATATGATTCTCCTGTGTTAAGTCATTGACTAATCTTCCTGAAATGTTCTGCATTTTTTTTGTACATATAGACAATGCTGCCTGCCATGAAGGGATATCGACAGCAGACAACAAAGTTTCTGTATCGACTGGTAGGCTCAGAAGACCTGCTGACAGACCACAGTATTGTCAGTCCTTACACATCCCGTGTCCTGAAGCCTTACATCAGGTACAGATGGTCAGAGGTTGAATTTGGTCTTGGCTTGTGAACTGACAGCCCATGGAGAGGACCCCTTTCTTGGGCAGTGCTCCTCACTCATCCTTGAAGTACAACCCAATATACTGTGGTAACCCTGAAAGGATAGTGTTTTATTTAGCTGAGTAGTTAAACTGGCTCTGCATTGGGAAGGGGAATCTCCAAGAGAGGGCAGGGCAGAGAGGGAATCACCGTAGTCATTCAATGCAAGCTGCACCTGCTCTTGGGTCAGAACCGTGATTTCCTTGCTCCTGCTGTAAGGAGAGGCTGGCTTGGTGTGCTGTGGATCCGGGAAGTGTCCTGGCCTCTGACACAAGGGTGTCTTTGCTGAGCTGGGTGCTGTTTTCCCACATGAATGGAAGACTCTGTTCTTTTGTTCCAAGTTGAGCATGTCAGAAAATATTTCATGGGCAGTACCCATACAGCTGCAATGGCAGTTATTGTTGCTCACTCACTTTTTGTGTTTGCTTTTCATGTTACTGGCAGGCGCGATTATGAGACAAAGCCCCCCAAACTCAGGCTGCTGGCAGAAATCCGGGCGTATCCACACAGGAATGATCTCAACTGGAAGGCTGAGCCAGAAGCACCCGTTGATTACTGCTATGTTCGCCCTAATCACATCCCCACTATAAACTCCATGTGCCATGAATTCTTCTGGCCTGGTAAGATTCCTTCAGCGCTTGGTTTTCTAAGAAGGAAGTGGTTTTGTTCAGAAAAAAATATTCTTGGACCAAATTTTTCTTCAGTTCGTGTCTGGCTCGGTTCTTAGAAAACCATTATCTGATGTCATAGGAATGCAGTTGAGATGGAGACATGGGTTTGGTGTCTTTGTCTTTTGAGATCATTTAGAACTGGGCAATTAGGCCCTAATTAGCACAGCACTTAAAGAAATAGGTTGTTTTGCGTAACAGCATTGATGCCAATAGGAGTAGTCAGTTACTAAAGTTAAGCATCCAGTGAAACGTTTTGCAGAATCAGGGGCTGAAGTAAACAGTTTTACACCAGAGGTCTACTGCTCATTAGCTTCATGAGAAAGTTTCTTCCTAGCAGCCATAAGCTGGATATGTTGGAGTGAAATTTGGGAATTGCACTTACAACTGCAAGCTTCACTGTGATGTCCTTTATTCCTTCAAGCATCAGTATTTGCAAGGTATGGGAAAGCTTGGGTATTGATTTTTGTGTCATTTCTTGAACTATAGGCTCTTTGTGGACAGTGGCTGCCCTTTATGGGGGTGGTTAGGAGGCTGTAGTCTTTAGTTCTTCTGAAATAATAATAGTGATGTTCACCTACTGCATGGATCAGCTTCTGATCAGCAGACAACGCGGCAGACTAATTTACAAAAGCCCAGTACAAACAGTACACACCTTTATTCCAAGTAACTGTTTGCTTTATGTTTTGATTTGCAGATAGTGATTCAACAGGGTTTGTAGTTCAGCAGTGCTCATATGCTGCAGTCAGGATCGGAGCTCTTTGTGCTACTCATTGTCCAAATTGTACAATTCAGGGGGAGATAACATGGCATACCTTCCCTTTCACAAGCTGTTTTGGAGCTCGTGAGAGACACTTGCAATCCCAACAGAGGCTGAACCCCTTTGTCATAGTCTTTCCTCTTCTGATAATGCATTTGAAGTTCTGGCCAAGTTGGGTCGCACCTTCATTAAGTTCTTCAGGACTCACCCTGTTTTATTTAACGTAAGGAGCGTGGGTGTGTTCCACCCGACTGTGAACTGTTCGTCATTAAATCAGAAAGCTGACACTCCCATTGGTCTCCAAACAGGAATCAAAACCTCTTCCATGGTGTAAATTTTCTGAGACTGGGATTATATGATTTATTGCACCTTGGTTCTGTTTTAGGAAGAGAGGTAAGCAAGGAGGTGATACTTCAGGAGATAAAGCACAGTGTCTTTGTGGACATAAAGGGTTTAGCTTCACCACGGGCTGGTACAACTGAGGAGGGGGTGGGATATGCAGCTGGGAGGGCATCATTAAGGGCACTGTTGTTCAGAGAAATAGCTGTCATTCCTATTAAACGCCTAAGTTTAAGCATCCAAAGCATTTGTGCTTGGGGGATGCTATCGTCAGTAAATGACATCTTAGGTGTGCTCAGTTGCCTTCTAATAGTGATGCTCTCATTGACTGAATTCTTAAGTTTTAGGCACTTCACCAGGTGGGGTGAGCCTAAGCCTTAGCTCTTCTGCCTCTCCAAATCCTTCCCGTCAGAGCTCTTCTTGTTTCTCACAAGGCAGAAACAAGTTTGCAGGTAGTTAGCGCAAATGAGCTGATGTGAAGCAAGATTTCCCCTTGTTGTCTCTCACGGTATCTTGTGCCTTCATGCCCCAACGGGAAACATCTCCTGAGCAGACAAGTGGTAAACCATACTGAGCTAAGCATCTTCCTACAGGAATAACTGCATGCTGAGGGGACGGCACCATTTCATAGACGCCTGTGCGCTCAGGGCAATGTAGCGTTCCTGTACAGACATGCTGTAAGGCACTTCACAGTCAACTGCAGCCTTGAGATAATTAACGTGGCTCCCTATTGCCAATCAATTCCTCCCACGTCTTACTCCACCCAGCTTACTCTCGAGCAAGAAAATAATTCACCCGCTTATTTGTGCCTGGTGCCTTATGAAGTCTTGCATCTCATCAAGCGTGATAAATGTTACTGGAAAACATACTCTGCTGTTTTGTTATCCCACGTTCCAAATATATCTGTGATTGCCAGTTTGAGGCTGAAACTAACATTTATGGCACAGCTCCGCTATGTCTTGCACCTCATTTAGGGCCTGTCCACACAAATTATCAAGCAATCTTCTGTGCCTTGAACTGCACTGCTTGGCCCTAACATGCTGTGTGGATGCTCTTAGGCTGCAGCAGCAATGTGATCAGGTAAGGTAACAAATTCCACTCAGAAGTCACCAGCTTCAGGCATTTCTGTCCAGCCTCTGACTCACAGAAGCACCACTGCCTGAGAGGGTGCTTCACGCCCCAGATTAGGGAATTTGCATGCTAAAAGCAAGTATTTTGATAGCGTTGAAAGCTGTGGTCAGGTTCACAGTGCAGTTCCACAAACAGCCAAGTATGCACAAGAGGAAGCAGCAGGAGCTCAAGGCCAGGTGGAGAAAAGAGATAGGAACCTTAGGCAGGTAATGCTACCAAAGCTGAAGCCCAGTTTCATGTCTGCTGCGTCTGGAGAGAGTTTGCAGGAAGAATGGGATGGTTCACCCAGGGTATCAGGCTGATACACTCTAAACCGCCCCCCTTTGCTTGTCTGCAGGCAGGTGAAATGAAGCAAACCCTTATCCATTAACGCTACTGCAGCCCTTAGGAGCCCTGGGCAAGGGGCACAAACTTACTAGGACCCAATCCAGCAAACATTTGCACATGCAAGTATCTTTATCCACATCCATATTTAGAACTGGGTCCTTAGCAGAGTCTGCTGATATGGCTCAGAATACAAACCAAGGAAAGACTAGTTGGGTGCTGAGATCATGTGATTTTCATTTTCTTTTTAAACCATCCTGTTTTAGAGAGCATGCTTTTTGAGTTTTAGTTTCATCCTTGAGTCATTTGGGAGGAAATCAGCTTTGTTAATTTCTCCGTGCAAGAATCCCCAGTAGTAAGCAGGTCTTGGTTTGTCTGTGTGTTTTGTTGAAGCATCTCTCGATATCAGAGCTTTGAAATAAACGTAAAAAGAAGGTATCAAGTGAGTGTTTCTAAAAGGCCTTAAAACCCTGAATTTCCGTGCAAGTGTGACACTTCTTTTGGTTTGCAATGCTTTCAACTGCTGTTTCTCTCTTTCTCCATAGGAATTGATTTGTCAGAATGCCTGCAGTATCCAGACTTTAGCGTTGTCGTCCTTTACAAGAAAGTTATCATTGCCTTTGGCTTTATGGTGCCAGATGTGAAATACAATGAAGCTTACATTTCTTTTCTGTTAGTTCACCCTGAGTGGAGAAGAGCTGGGATTGCAACCTTCATGATTTACCATCTTATCCAGGTAATGAAAAAGTCCCATGTCTCTGCTAAAGAACTAGCTCTCCCTTCTTCCTTATGTGCACACATGCAAATATTAGAAGTAGTGTTGTGTTCTTCCCTTCTGGCTCTTTCCCCTTGCCCTTTCTCTGCTTACACACCTGCACAGATTGTCACAGTGTGAACATTTGTGGGGGGGAAATGACTTCAAAAGCAGAAACTAAAATGTATTTAGAAGAATAACCATACTGGTCAGGTCCTCAGAATTAGTGAGACACTGTAGACTTTGACTGTCTTGGGATAAACTTTGTGTTCTTCAGTGGTCAATAGTTCACGTGACAGTAATACTGTAAATTTAGGGCTTAAAGGAGAAAATGGGACAATAGTGGGGAGGTTCAGTTAGAATCTATTGCAGCTTTCTTGGCTACACCTGGAGGTTTATTCCATGACCAGGGCCGTTGCATTAAATCACTTACTGATCTTAATCATTCTCTTTCACTTTTAATACTCTGGTTCAAATCCAGCTGAGTTGAAGATAAAGAATAAGTGTTTGCAACCTCATTCAAATTTGTTCAAACTAGCTTGTACTGGGCTTTGTTCCACAGGGACACTTGGGGAAAATTAATCTGAGCTAACTAAACGGGTGGTATTAAAGTAGTTAAACTTCATTAAATCTCTGAATGAATACTGTTATTCAGGTGGCCTTAATTCCATTCACTTTCTTGAATTAAATTGCAGGAAAGACAGCTTAATTTTGAGTAAGGATGCAGACAGATGTCCTTTTCAGAGCCCAACTATGCCTCTTCAAGGCCCACAGTTTTACCACTCCCTGAACTCTCTTGGCAGAGCTGCTGATGTGAAACATTCCTTAACTTGTTTTAGTCGAGATGAGCTGCACTAGCAAAAACTCGCCATTGAAACTGTTTTCCTTATACTCATTTGGCTGAAGAGACGTAGAGAGTGCTGGCAGAGCCTTGGGAACAGTGATCTGTACCTTGGAAAAGCAGTTTCCACTGAGAGTAGCTCTTCTGGGCCACCCGAGGGTAACTCTTCTACCTACACAGCTCTCTGCAGTGTCCACCTCTCTTTGCTCTACATGTTGACACAGGCCACTAACCAATCTACTTTAAATTCATCCCTTAATTTCCCGAGCGTCTCTGTTTAAAGTGTTTAAGTAAATTGCCCTCAACTGTAGTCTGTTGATGTGAGATGTCAACACCTAGTGAGAACAGGCGCGAGCGATGCGCCAAGGTTTGCAGGGATCCAGCAGCTGGACTCATGTCTCTCCAGCAGAGTTTGGATGTGTTGGCAAGTCAGCTGTAGAAAATTATCACAGCTTTTTGTAGGATGTATCACAGCCAATTAACCTAATTCTGCTTGCAGGTAGACTAGCATAAAATTGTCATGTCAAGGAGAGCCAGGCAGGTTTGAGGCTGATTAGGCTCGCTAGCAATGAGAGATCACCATTGTATCTTAGGCTCACATTAGGTTTATTTTTCCCTTGCTGACTATTTGTCAGTGGTAGAAGGCATTTAGTCATGTAGGAGAAGAAATGGTGGTTGTGACCTTCTGTTCCTCAGTTGCCAGATTGTGTGTGCTGCTTCGCAGCCTGCTTGGGCTGACACTGGGGTCTGCTCTCTGTAGCTAGAGCCACTTTCATACACTGTTTGGATTAAGGGTAATTCTCTGTCTTTTGGATCAGCGTGCTGAGTTTGGGGATGAATTCTTGGGAACAGCATAATCTAGCAGAAAAATGTGTTGATGCAAATGGTGCCTTGATGATGGGTTTGTTGTCAGAAGTTACCCTCTAATGCATGCAGCCCAGAGGACCAAACTGCATCTTCTTAACGATCTCATTCCAACTTCCTTTTCCCAAAAATGGCTCCTGATTTAAATTTTTTTCCTTTTTCCCCCCCCCCCCTTAAATCCCTGTGAGAGCTTTTCCTTTGAATGACCTACCTTGGAAATTTCCTAAAGGGTATTACTGTTCCCACTTAGAGTTACAATACATTTAATATGCATAGAATGCTATTAAAACACTAGATGAAAGCAGGAAAAAATTACTATATCGGCATCTTTATCAGAGAGCTGCTGGTTAGAATAATCTGGGATCTTTAAGGTAACTTCAGCCATGCCATTTGCTGTCTGAACTGAATTCCGTGCCTTCTCAGGAGGCAAGTGCTGTGCCCTGAAGGATGGGAGAGGAGCTGGGTGGGATAGACAGGAATTCCAGCATGACAGCCCAGAGGTGCGCTGGGGCTGCTTGCACCGTCCCAGAGAGCTCAGCTCTGTTTGCTGACGGGGAGGAGCGCAGCACCTGATCCTCTGGCATGTTTTGTCTTTTCTTCAGGCCATTGTTAATAAGTTTTTGAGATCAGTGCTGTATACCGAGATTATTTTTAATTAACAATTACTTAGCAATTGACAAGGGAAAGCTAACAAATTATAATCCAAAACCTGCTTTCATTGTCAGAGTCCACGTTTCCCAGAAACAAAGGCTCAGAGGAACAGCAGCGTTCCCTTTGCCTTTCAGCTGTTGCTATGTGTGGTAACTTCTGTGTCGAGGCCTGCGATTTTCTCACATTTCCTCAGTAACTTGAATACCTGAACTGATGAATCTCTTCACCTCCGCATTCCCCCAGAGGCTGTCTCATTCTCTTGCTGTGATTCTTTTTTTTTTTTTTTTTTTTCCCCCTCCCTTGGCAGACCTGCATGGGCAAAGACGTAACCCTTCACGTCTCTGCAAGCAACCCTGCTATGCTGCTCTACCAAAAATTTGGATTTAAGACTGAAGAATACATTTTGGATTTTTATGACAAATACTATCCCTTGGACAGCAAGGAGTGCAAGCATGCGTTCTTTCTCAGGCTGCGGCGCTGATCCGTCGGAGCTGTCTGGGGGTCTGCGAAAAGCCCAATCTGTCAAGCAAAGAACTACCACAGCTTTCAGTGGAGGACGTTGGCTGCCATGTGAGAGCTGGAACGCACTGATGCCTTTATCCCCAGGACTTCGAATATCAACAGTGCTATGTTGTGTGCTGAAAGTGCAATCCAAGAGGATTGATTCCTACCCTCCAAGGGGAGAGGCCTGGAAATGCCAACTGGGACATGCTGAAACCACTGGAAGACTGAAATTCTTTATGGGGAGTTTTCCTGCCACTGTTACTTTGGAGAGCCTCATTGACAAACAAACAAAAAAAAAACACCCCCCAAAAAATACTTGTCACTTCAGAGGGGCCCCATGGATTTCAGATTTTGAAACCTATCCAAAAAAAGTCAGAGGCTTTTTGTTGCTGTTTTTGTTTATGGGAAATGAACATCTAAATTTAAATCATCCACAGTGTTTCTGTGATTTGATTGCTTTGTTAGGAACTATGTCTTGAATCTGTGAAGGGAAATAAGATACTGGTGCATCTAGCTGGATGCTAACTTTAGGAAAGCTCTACACGTGCCAGAACAGCAATACCAGAACCATGTTTTAGGAATAATGAAGAGCATGTGAACTCATGTGATCCCGAATGCAAGGCTCAGAGGAGATGTCTTTCTTCCGCTCCTTCCCTACTGCCTTCCTTTCCCCTCGTTGACCCTGTGCTCAGTGTGAAGTTCTTGTAGTGCGCAGTGTTTTGTGTTCAGGAACAAGATGTCAAGCGGGTTTGTAGCTAGGCAAGGTAGGACACAACAGCTGCCAAATCAGCTCTTTGAAATCTTACAACCTATTTGCCAGTTCTTGATGCTGCAGATCAGCCCTTTGGGCACACCTCTAACCACAGAGCCAGCCTCGCAGGCTCCAGCATCCACCTCCTCCTGCTACAGACACTGGCTAGAAGAAACCCAGAACAAAAGTCAGTGGTGATGTTTGAAATGCAGGCTCTGGTTTATAGAAGCAATCTGTTTGGAGCTTGGAGGGAGGAGAGGGTAGAGGTGGGCCAGTTCCAGTTCTTGGAAGCATCTAGGCTGTGATTTTATGGCTCTAAGTCTAAGTAAAGTGGAGAGCAAAGAATAAATAGAAATAACCAGGAATTAAAAAAAAAAAAAAACCCCAACCAGTCCTTTTACACAGTTTAGCAGCTTTACTCTCCCTGACTTTTATTGCAGATAAACAGTAAGCTGGCAGTTTGCTCTGCTGCCTGACCAAAGGTCAGTCCATGCATTTTAAATATGAATCACATCCACTGTGGTGTGTTCCTTTCACATCAAGCCCCACAGAGAGCTACACAACAAATGTGACTTCTTTGTTCTTAATCCACTGTGTATATCTGTTGGGTACCTGGCTATAGTAATAGTTGCCTTAATGGAGTCTTCATTTTGGCAACAACAGAGATGGACACAAAGTATGTTTTTGTGTAGCCAATGTATATCGTCACCAAAACAAAAACGGTGTTAGTGGGAGGGAAAAAGAACCCATCCAAGCGTTGTGTGCCCTAACATCCGTGCACATTTTCACCTGCTTTATGACTACATGAAAATTTTCGATGTTACTGATGTTATGAGTTAGATGTACTTGGAAAAAATATCTGTCTTTATGAATGGAATTAAAGCCCTTCCCTTGGAAAAGCCTACCTGTAGTCATACTGTTTGTTAACCTGTCTCTCCATCATCTTATTTCATTGAAATCTAACAAACTCAAGTATGGCTGATAGAGGATGCAAAGCGTGTGTGTGGGCAGCAGAGCAAGGCAAGAAACTCCTTATTTCTCTACTGGGCGTCCACACAGAAGCTGCACACATGCAGGCCCTAGCAGGCTCTTTCCTTGCCAGCCTGAATTAGGAGATGAAAGATAGTCTGAGGAAGATGACCACTTCTGCATCATGTTCTCGAAGGTGACTGTGAAGATTTTGAGGAGCTTCTTGTTCTGTGCTTACACCTCTGTGGCTTTGTCCCTCAGAGGGAGGATGCCAAGTGAAGAAGGTGTTGGAACAGCCCTGGGATTCCTGCTGTGCTGCAGACCGCTTGTTTTATCTAGGCGGTTCATTTACCCCCAGATCCTTAAAGGCAATGAAGTGCCTTTAAGCCTTTGCACCTCAGCCATTTTGGATCTGTCTGTCACCTGGAAAAGTAGAAATACCAACATTTGCCTTCTTCAGGGAGACTGGTAAGAATGAGCTCATTAAAGGTTACAGGGGATGGAGATCAACGTTGCTGTTCTGCAGGCTGCAGAAACACAAAATCACTTTGCAACTTCACAGGTCCACCAGCATTTATGTGGGCATGGCTTGTTTCCTGCTAATTTGCCCATATTTCTTGGAGAATCATCCAGTTAACTGTTGTACCTGTTATATCCCACACTCCCGGGACTGTAGGCTTAAGTTTTGATCCCTTGATGTTACCTTATATGGAGGACACTCCACACCCTGTTGCTTAGTGTTGCCTGTGAAAATCTGGCATGGCTTTGAACTGTTTTCCGTGAGATCCTTCCGTGTTGATCCTAATGGCTTTGGTGAGAACAGGGTGCAAGCATGGCTGGCTCAAGGATCACTTTGTTGATGGTCTGGGCAAAGATGAATAGCCGTGACTCAAGAAGACCTTCCTGACTTGCAAAGGGATCCCAGCAAACCAGATCTGAAGGATGCTGGTGAAGCCTGCAGTATCTGTGCATTATTTCCTCTTAGCAACTCAAGCTGTCTATAAGAGACAGTTTCTTTTACTCTGCTGGCTATATGGGTGAGCACGGAGCACTGTTTGGTGAGCCGGAATTCACCCCCCACTTTCAGCAAGAGTCTTCTGAGGACAGGAGGTTGAGGCCAGCCTTGTAACAGGCACTATGTGAAGTCAGGTGTGCAATCTGATAGGGGTTGGCAGCCCTGGGGAAACGTGCCCGGGTTGCCAGGGAGCAATACCTGCCCTCACTAGGTCAGCACCAGAATTAGGCAGCCTTTGAATTTTAGCTATAAAATAGCTGCTGCAGCTCCATCTCTCTTTTGTGGCTGCACAGGGACCACTTCCAGCCTCCTCTCAAGAGAACATTTCCTCCCCAAAACGTTGAATAATGAGAAGCCCGAATGGCTCGTAGCAGCTTAAGGCCACTGCTTGAATGGTCACACACAGCTGGCTTTCTCTGCAATGGATGAGGCTCTTCCAAGGCACGCAACAAAACAAACTGTGTGCTCTTAGCCCTCTGCTTCCCTCCGTGCCTCCGACACCAGCATGATGAGTTACGTTAGCTGTGATTAAAAAGCCAGCATCCACCCCGCTTAATGACATGATTACTCCATGCTTCCCTGAGCTGCGCAGTGACTGTAGCAGTGATTGCGGTTGCCAAACGCAGCTCAGTTTAACAGAACAAAGTTTTCCTGGAGAATAAAGTTGGAACCTCACCCTTTCCTAATAGGGCAGCAAAGCCCAAACCTTTCCACATGCTTGTCTGAGCTTTGGTACTTCACAACCAGGAAGCTGCCTGCTGTGGTCAGCTTATCATGCCCATTGATCTACAGCAGCTGAGCTGGGTAAATACTGGAATCATTCTGCATAGTAGTCAGTAACGTCGTAGAAGTAATACTCTGCAGTTTACTTTGAAAGAGAAGTCTCTTTCCTGAGAGTCCTGATGTTGCACACATAGGTGCCGAATGCTTCTTTTCAGGTTTCAGATCCAGTCTGGGGGAAGAAGCAAAAGTCTGCTTGGTCCATTGATTGCCACCTATGGTGTGAGGATGTGCTTCTTTGCAGACCCACCTGCTTGTGATGACAAGCTCTTAGTGAGTGGTTGAGCTAAGTAGTCTTTATCCCTTGTCTATGACTACTTTGCTTACATCAGCTTGCTCCAGGAAGCAACCTGGTCCACGGGGTTGCTTTCCTCTAGCCCTTGCGTTTTTTCTGGAGGAGACTCTCTCTGAGCAAACACTGCCTGCCGCATCAGACAGTGCAGGAAACTGAGCCTCTGCCGCTGTGATGGATGAGTAGCCAGTTCTTCCCCGCAAAACCAGCTGCCTCCTGCCCCTGCGGCAGCGAGCCAGATTGCCGGATCCCGCTTCCTTCTCCAGGCAGGCAGCGTTAGTCAGGCAGAGATGGTGAGTTCAGCCACTCCTGCTGCCTGCGGGAGGGGAAGGGCAGCTGCCTGTGGCAAGAACAGGCAGCCACTGCCACAGAGCAGTGGGAGCATCTCTGTGCGGGTCCTGCCTCAACAGGACCCTTCCTGCTGTGCTTCTCTACCAGCTCTGTCAACACGGAAACCCATGGCGCCTTCTTATGGGTGTAATTTAAAAAAAAAAAAAAGTCAAACTGGCAAACTTGTCCTCCTTCCCCTTGGATTTGTGCTGGAGGCTTTAAAAAAAGCATCCTTTTTCCTGCTGGCTCCTCAGGAATTACAAGGGTGCTTCTTGCCTACCCTTGCCAGCACTGCTGCGAGGGCTGTGCCCCGGCCAAAGCCGCTTCGTGTGGGGTGGTGTGTGGCGGCGGGGCTCGGCCCCCCTTCACAGGGAGGGAAGGGGAGCCCAGGGATGCCGAGAGCATGGCTCGCAAATCAGACCCGGGTCTGGCGGAGGACTAAGGCACAGAGGGAGGTTTGGGCTGGCGTGGTTCGCCTCACGAGGTGCGAGAACGTGCGGCTCAGGGCCATGCGATCCACTGCTGGGTTGGGGACGGCTGATGCTGCGCCGGCCCCATGGCTCTTGGTGGGGGGGGTCCTGCCCTCACCCAGCCACGGTACCGCCCGCCGGGGCCTTCCCGAAGCACCGGCTCCCCGGGACCTGACGGGAGGGCAGAGCCGGCCCCGAGGCCGCGGCGCCGGCAGCGGGACTACAGCTCCCGCCGGCCCGCGCGGCTGCCCCCGTTCCCGCCCTGCCCCGCGCGCCCAACCGCCGCCGTTTGAACCGAGCTATGGCGGCGGACGCGGAGGCGGCGGCGCTGCCCGAGGAATGGCAGCTCTATCTCGTCCCCACCCGCGCTGCCACCTTCCGCAACTGGCCCTTCACCGAGGGCTGCGCCTGCACGCCCGAGCGGGTGAGCGGGGCCCGGGGGAGCGGGGCCCGGGCCGGGCGGGGCGCGGTCGGCGCTGACGGGCCCTCCCGCCCTCTCTCTGCCCGCAGATGGCGGCGGCGGGTTTCGTGCACTGCCCCAGCGAGAACGGCCCCGACGTGGCGCAGTGCTTCTTCTGCTTCAAGGAGCTGGAGGGCTGGGAGCCCGACGACGACCCCCTGTGAGTAGTGGGGGGGTTCCCCCCGGCCCCCTCCCCCCGTCGGCGCCTGGGCGGGAGCGCGGCGCCGCTTCCGACGGCAGCTCCGCTCCAGCGTGGGGGTGAACAGGGCTGGGCGATAGCGGCGGAGGTGGAACTGCTGCTGGCGACCGAGATGCTTGGCAGGCAAGAACGGCTGCGTGTGTCTTGTTATAAGCTGCTTTTCTTTCCTTTCCTTTTTTTTTTCTTTTCCCTCTTTTCAGGGAGGAACACAAAAAACACTCTGCGGGCTGTGCTTTTCTTTCCCTTCAAAAGGATCCTACTAACCTGACACTGCAGGAGTTCCTGAAGCTGGACAAAGAACGAACGAAAAATGCAATTGTACGTACGCACGCATTGGCATCGTGATGTTTTTGTACACCCCCATGACGCTGGAAGAGCTATTTAGTTTCTAGTCTTGGGATTGTTTAGCTGGCCTCTTGGTTCCTTACCACAGTGCTGCCGAAGTGGTTTGTTGCTTCCTGACTCATACTGATCAGATGGTGTGTCCTTTCCTCATTCTAAGCCTCTGCCTTACAGGAGATGTAGCCCGCTTCCCCCTTGAAGCTGAATGATGCTCAATTTCGTGGTAGACAGTAATGTATTATTTTTATTCTTTGCAGAAAAAAGAAATTTCTCAGAAGGTGACCGAGGTTGAAGATGCAGCCAAGAGCGTGCGTCGTGAAATAGAGAATCTGGTCTCCTAGGCTACTGTAGCTTCTCACTTGCTAGTGACATCTGTCTTGTATGTGTGCCCTGGCACTGCCACTTTGAATGGCTGTGTTTCCTGAGACTGCTTTCAGAATGGCCGTCTCTGTGAGAAGCAGACCGAATTCTTCACTCACCTGAGTCTGTCTGGGAAGTACCTGGAGTTTGATGAACTGCACACATCATCTTTTTCTGCAGGGATTCTCCTATTCTTGCTGTTGGTTTAATTAAGGATTACTACTTGTGGTTTTGTTTCTTCCTTTTTTTTAAACCCAGCTGTTTCCATTTTGGAGATGCTCGTAGCTCTGGTGCAAAAACTTGCGTCTCTTGCAAGAGCTGGCAGGCACTTCCATTTTTATACTGAATATACTAATGCTCTTGGATACTTTTGGAAATAAAAAGGGGAAGTAGTTTTAAAACTCCTTCAGGGATTTAGGATCGTGGCTAATAATGTCTAATTATACCAAATCTTAGTGTGCCTGGTATCCTTGTAAACTTCTGTTTGTAGTTGGCTGCTGCCTCATGTTGGTGCATTTATAAATAAAAGCTGAAGGCAAAACAGCGGAGTAATTTTACTCAGTTTTCTGGAGGAAAAGAATCTGACCTTTAATGCAATGAGCTGCCCTGAATGCAGTTTTAACTTCAAAATGGAAAATAAGCTAATGAAATTACAGCTTGCAGTGCTATCGCTCAAGTGTCAAACTGTCTTAAGCAGTGTTCATCAGATCTCCTTAAAATGTCCTTGTGCCTTGGAAGGTTTGGTTGGTCCCTCTCCTTGCACAAGTTTGGAAAGGAAAAGAAATCTTGCAGAACAGAGCGCAGTCAGCAAAGAATTGTGCTCTGAACTGCTGGCAAGGAATGGGGGAATCTTGTACAAAATATTTGGCTGTTACAGGGCCCGTACGTACAGGGTTGTGAAGTCTGCAGACAGAACCAGACGTGTGCATTTAGGTGCTCCCAAACTCAAAGAACCTCCGGCTCCATCTTGGGGAAAAGGCAGTTGCAATCACACACTGACGAGACCAATGTTCCTGGGTTTCGTAAGTTTGTCCGACGTTCCCTGTCCAAGCTTACTTGTGAACAATGAAATAACTTCATTATTTCCAGCTGTAACAGCCAAATCATATGCCGATTGCCCTTTTGCATTCTTCTTTTTTATGCTTGCATTGCAGCTGTAAATAAAGAACAGATTGTTTTAAGCTACTTAAATTCATTCCAAGTTACTGGAGTTAGTGAAGTGGCTTGTAGGTAAATGTTGATGCAGAGTAACTTCAGAATTTCTGGATGCCTCTTCCTGCAGGGACAGAACTGTGAGATGAGAGTGCTGAGCCTTGGGCAGGCTCTGGCCCTTCAGTATTGCCAACTAGATCTGTGCAAGCGGACTGTGGGTAGCCTGCAGCTGAGCTAGAGGCCCAGCTACAGTACTTACCGTAACAGGACTCGGATGCACTCCTCTCCCTCCAGCCCAAGCAGAACTGCCTCATGGAGAGCGGTGTTGTTGTGCCTGCATAGGAGGAATGGGCAATGTACTTATTACCTAAGGATCGTCCTGGTACGTGGAGAAGTGGTCTAGCAAATTAAACTAAGGAAAATGAATAGGAAGATACAGAATACACTAGGAGTCGTGATTTTTTTGGGGGTAGGCTTTAGTGTGGTTTATCGTATTAAGTTGAAGTGGATGGGGGAAGGAGTTGAATAGAACAGCAGCTTTCCTAACAGAAATTATGAGAGATCTTCAAAGCTGGCAACTGAAAGAAGGACTGTGAATACTATTACCTTTGCTCAGTTGCAGGTTGGTTTTTTTTAAATTTGGCTTTGAAAGGACCTTGACTACAGATTTGTGGAGGAGGAGTGAGAGGTTAATCCTCTCTAAAATTGGAGCACAAGTGCTTTTTTGGTAAAACTTCAAAAGACCCGAGGCAGAGAATCAGTGCTCACTTACAGTCCTGACTGCTGGTCAATGTCCGCACCTCTCTGCACAAGAAGGGAGATTGCTTCTGCGTGCTTGTTAAGGACAGCAACTGTGAGAACAGGTCGGTCCTCGTCACTGATGCAGTTTGGGTCAGCTCCCTAGAATGCACAGGAGAGGCAAGGTGAACTGTTAAAACCATAAAGATTCTTCAGCTTCCACCTTGCTTTAATATTATGCCAATTTAAGTTGGCAAATGGACTTATGCTCAAGACAGAGAAATGTTTAAATTGTGTGGTATTGTTTCTTCTGAAAATGTTTGTCATCTCCTAGCTCAAAACCAGAGTAAATGTGTATAAGAAAGGCAGTCAAACTAGATCCCACACTTGCGATGCACCTTACTACGCAGCAAAAAGGTAGAGGTTATGCTTGCTTTTGCTACACAGAGGACTTGACCCTAAACTCTAAAATTAATATATTTTTCTTTCTATATGGCCTTGACAAACCCAGAGGAGAATGCCTTACACATTGGCCAAACAGAAATTTGGGGAGAACATATATAAATGTAAAATAGTCTGTTTCTTCTCTAAAATGCTCTTTCAATCTGAAGACAGTCAGTTGTATTGCAAGGATGTTGCCTCCTAAGCATAAAGATGAAGTTCGCATACCAGGCTAATATTCGTGCAGTAAATGGTCAGAGTCGGAAAGGGAAACTTCAGCAAGCACTAACTTACTTCACTGAGCAATTGTTCTACCGAGGTGATTCTTCCTTTCCCATTTGGACCCAGTTCATCCAGTAGTTGTCGGGACTCTGGCTGTGGAAACACAGAAAACAGCCAGTAACATTTCACATAGTGAAAACACAAGTAGGTGGGCCATATTATGCCTTTGAGTAAAGGTGGGAAATACACACAGTGGCATGAATGTAGTGTAGTTGAGCCTCGGTATTACTAATCCATGACCCTTCTTTGGGAATGCCTTTCCGAATCTGAGCAAGTGTTGGATAACCCAGGCTAATGTCTCACTATTGAGGTCTTGATTCAGCAAACATATCTGCAAATGATTAGCTTTACATCAATGCAGCTCTCCAGGGCTGTACAAAGATCTGCTCACCACAGTAAAATTAAACATGGGCACAAGTTCTTTGCTATAGGATTAAAGTTTGAAGCTTCAGAACTTGTGGACATATTTTATTTAACAAATGAGTATGTTTTGCCTTGTAGAAGTTAGTTTACTAAATCTTAAACCAACAAACAAACAACAAAACCTAAAACCTTTTCCTTTTATTTCTTCCCAGCCTTCCACCTCCTTCCTCTCCCCTTCTGAAAGCCCAATCGCTTGACCAAGCATTTTTATCTCTGGACTCATATCACAAAGCTCTATATCGTCTTCCACCTGTTGAGTTGGCTAACTGATCCAAGCTTAGATTAATGTACGTTTCCCTTTTGAAATTTTCCATGCCATTACTGTCAGTCATTACTGTCAGCATTTAGTAGGCAGTGCATCCAGGATATTTGGTCTCTAGTGGAAGTAAAGCCTTGTTTCTTACATTAAACCAGCCCTAGTTGTGCTGACATGTCAGCTTGATGGGAAAACTGAGTTGACTTAAAAGCTTGTTGCGTAGATCATCTTCTCCTGTCTAGTTCACAGTCTGTGCAAACAGTAGTTCTAGCACAGCCAAGGGTATGTCCTATGGAGTCAAACTAAGTAGTAAGGTTAAGGGAAGATGATAATGCCTCCATCTGATGTTGCTTCTGAGAAAAATCTGTAACAAAATCAGTCTGCAACAGTCTTTAGGCCTAATGCTGTGTCAGTAAAACAGAATGGGTGCAAAAATGAGAGCAACAATCTAATTAAGCTCTTAGTAGGAACAAAGTTTAATTATTTCCAGTTCTGTGATAAATGTCAGTTACCAATGTTCAGGTTTTATAGTAAGTTGGAATTCTGTCCCCTTCCCCTGCCCCAATTTCTGTTTTTACCCTGGGATGCCCTCCTTCATGTTAGTGCTGCTCTATAGGTAGTTTTTCCTATACTGGCAGACGATACATACGGGGAGCTTATCTTCTTTTTCTGTAAGTGTTCTTGACTTTGTTCTCTTTATTTTGCCTCTTGAATGGAAAAGATTATGATCATCTTTGCCTACCAGAAAGGGAAACAAGTGTTAATTCAAAGCAAAGTCAGTATCCTAACAAGAACTTGGGGGAGAGATCTGGAAATAGTTTATCCACAAAAATATTTTGTGTTGAAATGAAAGCAATATTTATCAGTTTTCTACAAGAGAAAGTGATGACATATTTGTTGCAGATCAGACTGGTTTTAACAAAAGGTTTACACTCAGGCAGTCTTAAAAACTTGCTATTTTGAAATGAAGATTCAATGAAATGTGGAGTTTGGGGGGGTTGAGTCTTTTTTTTTTAACTAGCTGCAGCTATTCAACAGGCTTGACTCGGATTCCTGAATTGTTTTGGCCAAAAACCTTAGAATTTTTCAATGCTGTTTGGCTCCCAAAGCCAAACAAGAACAAGACTAGAGGACCTTGAGTAGATATGTATGTCCGTTATTTTTAAGAGACATAATCTACCCATGTGCAAGAGGGTTGGTAAAGAAATTACGCAGCATGTGGGGACCGTTTGAGCTGGTGCTACTAGAGTGCCTGGAATCACAGTCACATTATTGACACTCCAAAAAAACAGCTCCTAGTGCCATGGCTGCCTCTTGCCAAGTCTCAGACTGGAAGCACAAAGTGGACAAAAATTACATGTGAATTGAAGTATGTCAAATGACACTATAGGAATTTCTGAATTCTAATGCTGACTTTACCTAGTTGATTTAGTGAAAACCTAAGTCCAATATGAGATGCCTAAAATGCTGAGCTGTTACTGACACCAATGGAAGATGCAAGTTAAGCATCTCTGAAAACTAGGTCTAGAATTAATGTATTTCATCATTTCCTATCTTTGCCAAATGTGCCAAAGCTGAAGTCCCTGGCACAGCTCAAAAGTAGAGATAATATTGACATTTATGGCTCCTATTGTAAAAGAATATGCAAAGCATCTAAAGTTTTATCACTATAACAAAAACACTGCTGTGAGCTGTGGCTGCAGTTTACTGGCCTCTCCAGTTGTCCTCTAGGGATGAAGCATTCCCATGAGTTTTTGACAGAGTCTGTACATTGCTTAAATCTCAACTCAGCCACATTGAGACTTAAAGATCAACTTAAGTAGGCGCTGAATGTGCCAACACATTAGTTTGCCTGTCTCAGTGTCTCACCTTCCAAGCACTACTTCCGTATTTTTGACTACTATATTTATGGTCTATCATAAAGACAGGAGGGGAAAAAAAATCTCACCAAAACTAGTCTGACTGCCATCCCGTCCATCTCTGAGTTCTGTTACAGTATTCAGGTAATAACTGCTGAACTTCACTGGTTTATTAGTATGAATATCCTGTAGAATAATCAAATGCAGGCAGTTAATAAGATTATCATGGAATGCTGTTATAATCTTAGTAGTACAAAACAGTGGTGTTGCATATGAAAAAATATATAGGCTTGTAATATCAGTCTCAAATTAGCACAAGACAAATTATTATATGTAATTGAACTCTGTTTTGAGGCAAAATAATGTAGCATTTTTTTCTAAATCTTGTGTTAGGTATTTGTTTTGATTTAGGAAAAAAAAAAGTGACACAACCTCACTTAGTGAAATGAAGATTCTCATCCAAATGAAAGCGTTTCTACCACTTGAGAGATCTGATTAACTCCTCACTCGTGAAATGACGTGATATACATTTTCAGGCACCACATGGCAAGGTAAGCTTGTTAAGATTCTACACAAGAGATATAGTCTGAATTTTGGATCTCTGAACTGGTAGATTTTCATCTTTGAAAAGCTGGAAATGAATACATGGGTGGTTTTTGGAACATGGTAATTCTGGAGGTAGGGATTTCAAGTGTTTGAATATGGTTAACAGGAGCTCTGGCAAACGTTAACTCCAAACTATTGCAAATTACTAAGTGTGTTTCTTAAGAGCACAATTTGCAGACTGAGAAAAGAAGGATCTAAGATCAAGAGCTAAGGGGTGCTAGAATCATCAAACAACATCAGCTGAAAGAAGAATGTTAATATTAATAGCAAACTAATGAAATGCAAGATGATAGCAACATAATCATGAAGTCTGGCTTAATCAGATAAAGATACTTGTTCAGCCAGCTTCAACAGAAAAAGATCCTTTCTCTGAAGTGATGAGTTAACACTCTCTGAACAAAAGAATTTCTTGTTTAGAACTGAATTTAAAATATATCAGCGTTACACTGACTGGTCTAGTGACAGCTTTAGACCAGCTGCCTAACAACGGACCTCATCCCCTGAACTGACCTTGTTAATAGCAAGAGCGTAATTCAATGTAATAGTGACTTCATAGTCATCCTCACAGACAATAGCAGAATTAATCTAGAGGGAAAGAGCAGTCGTTAGTATCTCTTACAAAAAGTACACAGAAATAGTTTTAGGAATAAGTCTTGCTGATGATATTTATTATGGAGCCAATACACAAAACCACACATGTGGCCTTTGCCTACTTGTGATATTGTACCAACACTTCCCATCTAACTGAGAAAGGGGCAGGTGGTATTTTGAGTAACTGGAAATATCAGAATGACTGAAATGCCAAATGAATCCAAAAGATGTAATAATGCTACGTTTCATGAAAGTTCAGTCATTCTGCACCCAGATTTTGCAGCTGCATGAAAGGCTGCGTTGTTCTTAGGACTCCCTACTCCAGGAGAACTGGTTGCTGCTTTAGTTGTATCAGTCTGTAGAAGCACAGTCTGTAGTAAAACGTGGACAACTTTCTATATCAATTCATTGAGACAGTACTGCTGGCAAGAAGACTATTGAAGTTATACAAAAATGAGTGCACAGGGGATTCTAAAGAAGTGGAATGAAGCTGACAAGGTTATATTGCAGCAGGTTGAGAATTTTGAGATAAGGTTGATTATATTTCTAATCCACATGAAAACTGAAAAAGCAGCATTAAACCCAGATAGTTGGCATCTACTTTGAATCACTTTTGTTACTTTTGAGGGCAGTGGTTTCAAGACAATAGGATGACAAAAGGCCAAGAAGCAGCAGGAATATCCTTCTCTAGGCAATTTAATATTTTTCAGGCATATCCTTTTGAATCCTCTAGCAAAGGAAACAAGTTGCAGTGGACTGATACCTCAACTCCACCAAGCAGATATCTCTTGTATTTATACTTGTACTACAGCTTCTGAACATATTGGTGGACCCAGTAGGTCTCAGTGGGTATAGAATTCAGATGCAAAGTATCTGATGGAGTGTCATACCTCCCAAAAGTGTAATCTGCCAAATGACAATTATCTTTCTGATCCCCAGTATTCATGAACTTTTCTGTAGTTGTTTCTATGTGCTAAAATTGGTTTTTTTGACTGGTGTGTCACATCAGTCAGGACAGGCTAAGAAACAGCGAGCTTGAACTGTAACAAGGGAGACTTAGGTCGAAACTGGGAAAAAGCTTCCCAGTAGCTATTCCAGTTCAAGGGATTCCCTACTTCTGCCTGCATCCCACTTGCAGCTGCTCACTGCCAACCTACTTTTGTGCTAGGACTGATGCCCTTTTTTTCCCTCCAGAGCTATTTTTAGTCTGGGTCAGTCACTGATCCTGTCCATAGGACATTGCTACAAGCAGTTGTGCTGGCAGCACCTAGGAAGCAGTGTGAGGGGATGCAACTCCTTAACCCAGCAGGGCTGACAAAGAAAGCGATACAGTACTGCAGCTGAACAGCAAGGATAATTGAGCGCAGAAATGGACTGCCTGGGGCAATTGTGAAATCTCCATTGTTGGTGAGTTTGAAAAGCTTCAAGACAAACATCTGTCAGGAGCAGTTTAGGCAGAGTTGATCCTCCCTCAGGACAGGGACCAAATGATCTCTCAGTCATACCAGCCCCATCTTCTAGGACCCTTTAGGAAGAATCTCCAGTTTCCAACTTCTTGCTATCGCCCCTTTAATCATTTTAATGAAGTTTGGTGACATCCTGAAGACTACATCTCCAGTAAGAAAAGCAATACCCTGTTCCTGTTATACTGGTATAGTTTACTCTAGAAGTAGACTATATAGCCAAAGAGAATTGCTGCTATCTGCTGGTATAATCCAGCCCGGAGCAGAGGCAAGCATATAATCTAAATCCCATTTCTAGCAGGGCTTATTTAACTGACCGACTACATAGATGTCAGTGATCTCTTCTTTTTCTTGATTGCCTACCATGGTATACTATAAAAGCAGCTGAGCGGGGGCTTTCTTGCTTCTATCACTTCTCTTACAGCTGTGAGGTGAAAGAAGAATAGAAATTGCCATAGAAAAGAAAGCAGGAAAAAATCTTCAGTAAAAGACTGAGCACAACATGAATGGAACAACAAAACAAGAAAAATTACACAAACAAACAGGTCAAGGTCTAAAGAAAAGGGAGACATTTATTTTTCCAGTGTTTATCTAGCAGCCACAATAATCTTTTAATGACACTCCATAGGAAGATATTATTCACAAGCTCCTTCCTACCTTTCCCATTCGAGGTTCTCCAATCAGTGCTCTGAATTCAAGGTTGTTCTGAGCATAGCTTCTAAGGTGAGCACAGACATGATCCAGCTGTTTTCTCCAGTAACCTGATCAGAGAGAGTTAAGCAGGAGAAAAATCCCTAAAATTGTGATTAACATTTCTTCTGCTCATGTGATGGATGATAGCATATTTTCACTGAGACAAAAAAAAATTGAATTTTTCTGTAGAAAATTCGTCTGATCAAGAAAATGAGCAGCAAGTTATACCCTAAAAAAAGGTGAAATACTGTCGTATCCATAGGCTATAATTCATTCTTAGGGCACCTCTTTTCACAACAAAACCATGTCTTGGGAATTGTCCTTGGGAATCAAAACTGGCCCCGTGTGAAGGAGAATCTGACACTAATCCAGGTCATAAATAGAAGTACAATATTACAACTAAGCAATTGTGCATTATTGAACTGATTTTTAGTTGATTTGAGATCACTGACAGGTAACAATAAGCCAAATCTGAACACTGCAGACATAGTAACTCAACCTATATAGCATTCTGGTCTGTGTAAATTATTCCCCAAATAAATGCCTTTCAATTATATATGGGAGAGCATATTAAAAGCTTAAGCATTTCTGCTCTTTTGCCTGTCAGGATGTCTGGGAGAGAGTCAGCATTCCTTTACGCTGGTACAGGGTATGAAACATGAGGGGCTGAATGCACCTGGATTAAAAACTCATCTTAAGCCATTTAGAGTTTTTGCAGCTCCTGTCCAAGTATTTCCGAAGCAACGTTCTGTTTTCATCAGAGAAAGAAACAAAAGGACTTGTTCTCATTCTTAAGTGATTGTTATCAGGATCTGGCTAATTTTATTTTTGAGCATACTTATGGAAAGTACAGAGTATGATTTATTTTGTTGTAAATAAATTGTGTAGGCTTGGTAACCTCATTTAACTTACACAATGAAGTTGCTCTGACCTTATCCTTCCCTTCATGTTAAGTGAAGCTCAAAACAGTGAAAAGAAGCCAAGTCTGAAGAAAAGTACTGCTCCGACTTTTACAAGAGAAGGCAAGTGCACAAGGATTTTTGTGCTTGGAGGACTCTTCCAAGATCGAACTGGTAGAAACTATGACAAACTAAAACAGCAAGTCTTATTTGTTAAGCAGCTTTAAAGGAATATAAAAAGAAGGATCCACAGAACAACATAAATTGTTCCCTGCCATGGTCTCACATGCAAAAACTAACACAAGTTGAAAATAGTAATTAAAAAGTCTAAGCTAGACTACTACTTGGTGAGTGATCCCTCCAGAGAAGTCAGTATTATTTGCAATAAACTGGTTCATAACTAGCCTAGATCCCCAGATTTTATTTCAAAGAATCCAGATGGCCAGGAACATATTCTTGCATGTTTGATGTTTTATGATATCTAAAAGGATTTTTGGCAGCACTGATGGAATACTTGACTGCATGCTGTCAATAGTTGATTACACCTATATCACACTGATTTATTGTTTGTTACAGTAGAAAAGGGGAGGCTTCTTTGTAAAGTTTACCTGGTAAATGACTTGGCTTCTGTTCAGAACAGACTGAAAGTACAGCAAAAAAAGAAATACAGTACACATCAGAAGATTAGTGTTTTGGTACTGCTGTTATTTCCCCCTGTCCTAACTGTTTTTTTTTTTTTTAATCTTCACAAAAGAAAAGAAGGTTAGTTAATGGCTGCTATGGTCAAGAAATAATAATAAAAAAACCCCAACCTTATTTAATCACTTGTATTTAAAAACTTTATTATCAAATGTCTGATACTATTTGAATTGAAGAAATAATGGACATATTTGGCATATATAAACAAGATTTTCCTGGGTGGTAGCGTATGGTCTTGTTGATACATGTAGTTTCAAGCCATGTATATAGCTCAGCATCAAGGAAAGGGAACAGCATGAAAGACCTGACTAACATTTATTGATTTATAGAATGAAATATGTTCCTCAGTCCTTGGCAGGGTCTAAAGGAGAATACATGAAAAGTTACCTCTGCTAAATGGATAAAAATTAACAATTCAAAAGCAGTTCAGAATTTCTTCCCAGCCTTTCCCAGTGAAAGGAGTTCTCACTCACAAGTCAAGAGCTGTACTTCTGATAGAGCTATATGAATGTTCAGTGTTACTTTTTTTTTTCCTCAGCACTATTATGGGCCAATCCTTTATTATCTGACTAAATTAAGCTCCCTGACATGTTGAGTCAAGTGTTTTATTTCCTACAGTGATGTCTAAGACAACACGCCACATTTCAGAGCAAAGGAGTAGGAAAACAGATTTCCCTAGTGATAATTTTAAAAACAAGAGTGCATCATCTGTATATTTATACACAGAGTCAAACCAGGAATTTCTAACATTCATTAGCAACTTTTTCTACCCAATAGATAAATAATTCTGATAACGGCCTGAGGGGTTGACCCTCTGATTGTAGAAAAGAGCTAGAGATGGGAAAGCAGATCAAAAAAAGTAACTGCTCCTCCAAACCATGGTTTGATGCTGTAGTGATTTAAAATTAACTTATTCTCTGGACTACACAGCTGGACTGCCCTGTGAGATTAAAGACAGTTTTGCAAATCGGGCCATTTATTAGGTCCCTAATTAATATTGACGGACTATCTTCAAGGGTTTGGGATCCAGAAAGCTGCAGATAAAGTTTTCCCAGGATAGTAAAACTAAAATCTCTAAAAATTGCAAAGTTTTTAATGAATCAAGGGATTCCACAAAGAACTAACTGACCAAAGCAGGGACTGTGAAACAAAGTCGTCTACAGTACTGATACAGTAGTCCGTGCACAGACAGTCTCTGCAATGAGCGATGTAGATGTACTGATACCTTTGGGGGGGCTGGAAGATGGGGCCTACAAGAGCTCTCAAGGTTTCTACCAACTCTATTTTTTGTAATTCTGTTAAGAATCCCTTTCTCTAGTTTAGTTTGCTTCCAAAACTTCTATAATTTATTCCACACCAGCACCCCAACCAAGTTCTTCACATAGACACGCCTCATCGTATTTTTCAAGAGCTATGATCCTCTGTGTCTCAGAGTTTTGTTTAACAATACTCCAGGCGCTATTGCAGTTCTAACTGAACTTCACATTGCGGGGGGTGGGGACGGTGCTGGGAGGTGGGGTGGTTGTTCTGTGGTTTCCAATCCAAACATAGGACACCTGCCCCTGATCTTGTAGGATCTGAGGAAATTAAACTACAAGTAAATTAGTAAGGCTGCACAGGGGTCAGTAACCAAAATTTTGATGTTGCTGATAGGCTTTCTTTTAGCTATTGATGGAGATCAGTGATTGAATTCTAAGGCACCGCATTTGCAAATGACTGGTGGGAAAACAGACTTGTAAAGATGTAAATCAGTGTCCTACTGATGGCACATTCCATAGACTATAATCTTTTCAAGAAAAAGCAAGGTCATACATTGCAGCTTTGTTTAGAAAACATAAAATCAAAACTCCTTCTAACCTTTTCCAGGACTAATGGCTGTCAGGAGAGGCTTATGATCACTCATCTTTTCCAGCTTTTCTTTTTGTGAAATCAGCTCAAGCTCCTTCTTTTCCAACAGTTTGCTAGATGGGTAAAAAAGTCCAATGGTTTGGGTTCCTTTATCTTCTCTTTCTTTTATTTCTGTCCCTGATTTGGGCAAGGAAATAGGAAGAGGCTGCCAGGCAACTTCAGCTTGAAATTGTTTAGCCTGTGGGGGGTGGAGGGGAAGGAAGAGTGTAAGTAATATAATTAGATATAATTAAATGGCTTACAAGCAGAAGTTAACTAAATCAGTATACAAAATTGTAAAGGAATGAAAAAGCTAGCAGGAAGAATCATTAACAATTCTTGATTTTAATTACCAGTCTGTAACAATGATGCAACTTATCACTCTTCATGAACTTAAAACTCTTCATGATTGCCAGCAGAATGACATGTATGCTTTTGTAGGACAAAAGCTGGCCTTGCTAAGTATTATGATCTTTCTTAAAACAGAGTTTTCAAAGCACTGTTACATATGCATGAAAGAATACCTTGTAGCAGCAGGACACAAAAAGTTCACAAGTAATAAGATGAAAGTACTTAACGAGCTAAGACTTTTGAAAAGCTGATTGTTTCTGACTTCGCTATTTAGAATAAGGCTAAGGCTACTTTTTGGCAGAAAGCATTTCTCAGTATAGACATATCCTCAGTTTTGCCCTTGGCATGCTCACAGACCACAACGTCTCAAAGAGGAAATGAATGGAGTTGTGCCGATCTATACTCTCAGTGGGTGAGCCTGTTAGCTGTGTTCAAACCTGGCTTTGTGTCTTACCTCAGAAAACCCCAGCGAGTCCCCAGCATCCATGAGACTGCTGTTCCAAGAACCCACCCTTGATGGGGGCTCTATGTAAACACCACAGGACCCACAGAAGCGAGCGTATGGATGGTTGCTTGTACCACACTTGAAACAAGTAAAGTAGGATGGAGGAGGTCCAGGCTGGAAAGTTCAATAAAACACTTGTCACTACAGAAACATATGATGCATGGTTCAGGAATGATAAAAGCAGTGGCATGAATTAAAAGGAGGTAAAGTAGCACTACCTAAAGCTATTAGATTAGAAATATTAACAAGGATACCAGACTGTTAAGACATTGGCAGATGCAAGACAGTAAATCTTCAGGTATCTCAGCACCGTGCTATGGAGGCAAACATTTTTTCAGACAGATCTAGCACTATGGTATGTTATTTTTTTAACATTTACTTTCAAAAATACTTATTTTCTTTGGCAAAGCCCTGTAATTACTAGTCTGGTGCTCTGATACTGAATATTGACTGCAATTATTTCCATTCAATTCTAACACCACCACCACCCCCTCAGTCCCCTGGTACAGTACAGGACCGAAGGTTATATATGCATATAGGGTAGTGTTTCAAATTTTATGTAGACTCAGCTCACACGGAAAAAAAAAAAAACTCTCCTTGAGCATGATCTTAGATTGAAACACTATACCTATAAAAATATATGCCCAGGAAATTGTTTACATGATGTACCATGCAAAAGCTCTACTAAGCAGCAGTTAAGTACTTGTCTTTATTGAAATTAATGAGGCCTTCAGCCAAAAATATTGCATGCATCATCTCATCTCTGGTAATTGCCTGTATAGGTGATCATAGCCCAGCGCAGATATGAGAAAACTTGCATTAGGTTAGCCTATACTTTAACCTTTAATGGATAAGTTACTTTGGCAGAGTACACAGCTATTGCATCTCAGCTGATGCAATGAGCTGATACTCGTTGACCCATGGTAATTTGTTTACATCTCTAAACCCTTAAGTCACTGACTGATGTGGGGTCAGGATGTTATCTAAGCCTTTCATTTTTCTTTACATAATCCTATGTGCTCTAAGCAAGTATTTTGATAATAGTAAGCTGTGTACTAACTGATAAGAATTTTGCAAAGAGAAGTTTGAAATTGCTGCAGGTCACAGATGAGTAAAAACAGATTTATCAACACAAACACCGAGAGCACATGCCTTGGCTCCACACCAGTCACAGAAACGGGCATCACATTGGTTAACACGATTGCATTTTGAGCATGAAACTGTCTTCCTTTGCTGGCTGTGGTAAGGCGGGGGGGTGTCTCCTCCAAACATAGGCTAATAAAACAAAACAAGCATTAGGGAGAAAATACTTCTTTTGAAGAAAAGTTCACAAGCCAAGTAAGGGAAAAGATGAAAGCAAGCTACTTTGATAACATAAAGTAATATTCAGCCTAAAAGAATTATTTCAACTTAGAATAAGCAACAGACTGACTTGGATCTAACCTGTAATTTTTTTCATTACAAAATCACAGTAAAATGTGGCATTAATTAATTTTAAAATATTTTTAGCAGAACTAGTGCAAAAAAAATATTTCTTTATCAATGGTATGCTTATACACTGAGTATTTATTAATAAGGCCCCATGTATAAGTATACTTGAAGTTAAGGGCAAGGTTTATCTGCTGATAAACTTACGCTTTCAAATCCAAAACACAACAGCTATTTTTCTTTGTACCTTTCTTTGTAGTAGTATGGCAGGGAGAGTGTGTTCAGACAATGAGTTTTCTCTCAGTTTGGTATTTGCTACATAAATTTTTTTTGCACTCTTTTACCTCATAAGTTATATATTACCTAGCTTTCCCACTACAATTAACTTATATGGGTATGCAAAAGAAAACAGGTTTTTCAGCTGAAGCTTCTAGAGGTTGAGTATAGATCCTAGTTAGGACAAATAGGTCTTAAAAATGTTTTGTTAGGTTTTGCCTCAGGGCTTATGCAGTTTATTTTCTCTGCAAGTCAGGAATATGGATAAGGAACAGAACCCGAGGACAATTATTTTGATTACAGACACCACAACAGCAAGTAAGCAAACACGAAATAGCCCGATTTTCATCTGTGGCCTGCATTGCAATTTGAATGATGTAATTTGGGGGTTCGTTTGGAATATAAAATTTACAAGAGCACAAGTCTAAATATGTTCTAAATCTAAATTATTTAGTAGCCATTAATAGTAATATCAGCGTTATTACTAATTATTAATTATTCAGGTATTACTATTGGTTATCACTCATTAATCACTATTATTAGTAAAACTTCTGATTACTATTAATAATTCTTAGTAAGCATTTAACTTTCTTAGCTACTACAGGTCTCACCATTCAAGTCATATGCCTAACTACATATGCAGTTACATATTAATATCTACATTCAGTGAAGCAGCTAAACATATGTTTATCTTACGTAAGTACAGATTCCTACGGAAATTCACTTTGAAATGACACCTCAGTGGCTATACAAGAGACTTTTGCCTCTAGCTACTGCCAGTTTTAGAACTCAGGATGTGGCCATTATAATCAGAAGATTTTAACTTACAAATCATTATTCTTCTCTCATTTCTGTATTTATCACAACCTGGAGAAGTGAAATGTACCATATGGTTTTCATACAAGACTTTTCTCTTCAGAAGTGAAAGTAAAGTTCTTCTAAGGAACCAATGAGCAAGCTAAACGGGGAGTTGAAACAGACAGCAATTTTAGGGGGAACATTTATTGTTGCTTTTCTCACCTCTGTGCAGAGTCACAGCCAAATACAAGAATAGTAGCTGTATGCACGTAGGGGAAACAGCAAATGGAGATAAGAAAAATAATGTAAAAGAATATTTTATTTTCACAAAATAATTGAAATCAATGAGAATGATCTTCCTGATGTATATACTCAAGTTTTCGATTGCAATTGAAAATAACCTGAACATAAATAAGAGTCCCTTGGAGCCAAGACTACCCGTTTTCTAAGAGCCTTCTGAGCTTTCACAACGGCATTTGCAGTCCTGACCTCCACAGGAGAAACTTGAAGGTATACGATACACTTATGTTTAGCTGGACATTTGTAATGGAGCATCTGTGGGAGTACTGGGCTTGAATATGGCATGGGGGAGGGATTTTCTGCTTTTGTAACATAGGCACACAGGGATATGACTTCAGTTTTCCAAAGAAAAAGAATGTTATGCTTTGATTCGATTATCCCTAGTGTGATTGATGCAAGAAGCCTTACCGTCTGTATGTCAGGCAGTTTGCTTTCACAAGTCACACAGTGTTTATGGTGAAGAGGATTTCCTGTGCCACACACCTGACAAATTACTTTACCCTTTTAAATAGAGAAAGAATATGTTTCACATGGTATTTGAAAACTGTGAACAACAATAAGAAGAGGACTTCATGTTACAAAGTGCTATGGTTATTCAGCCCTGCAGATAGAAGAGATCCTTCAAGTCTGTGCTGTGGGCTTCAGACTTTAGTTAGGCCATATTGCCTGGTCATCACAAATCTACATATCTTGGTGACAATCTTTTTTAAACTATGGTACAGTTCCCTCAGGAGATCCAGCATCAATACCTCCAGATCTTTTTATGTATTAGTGTCAGTTTGCTTAGTCACTGCACTCACACAAAACAGATAGTCCAGTATCTGCAAGGAAAATTAATAATAATATACCATGAGAGTGCCCTAAAAGATCTTAGCATGGTCACTATCAACAAGTGAGTTTCCACCAGGACTAAGAATAATGAGTCTGATATTTTGATTGTTGGCACCAATTAGTTCAGGTTTGTCTTTGCACCTACGTGAAGGTTGTCATAAAACATTAAATTTGGGCCAATGTCTATAATCTACTTTGACATCAAGCTGATAACTACCTCAGATTATGAATATCCTTTGTTATCTGATAGTCTTCGGTCAATAGTTTCCTTTCAGTATACTTCTCTTCCCAAAAATGTTCCCTTGCAATTATCAGAGAACCACAGACTGGTTGAGGTTGGAAGGGACCTCTGGAGGTCCAACCCCGCCCTGTTCAAGCAGGGCCACCCAGAGCAGGTTGCCCAGGACCATGTCCAGATGGCTTTTGAATATCTCCAAGGATGGAGACTCCACAACCTCTCTAGGCAACCTGTGCCAGTGCTCAGTCACCCTCACAGTAAAAAAGTGTTTCCTGATGTTCAGAGGGAACCTCCTGTGTTTCAGTTTGTACCCATTGCCTCTGGTCCTGTCACTGGGCACCAGTGAAAAGAGCCTGGCTCTGTCTTCTTTACACCCTCCCTTCAGATATTTATATACATTGATGAGATTCCCCCAAGGCTTCTCCTCCCTCAACTAAACAGTCCCAGCTCTCTCAGTCTTTCCTCCAGGTGCTTCAGTTCCTTAATCATCTTAGCGGCTCTTTGTTGGGCTCTCTCTAGTACATCCATGTCTCTCTTGTACTGGGGAGCCCAGAACTGGACACTATACTCCAGATACAGCCTCACTAGTGCTGAGTAGAGGGGAAGGATCACCTCCCTTTACCTGCTGGCACCACACCCTAAATGCAGCCCAGGATATCATTAGACTTTTTCAAGCAGATCCCTGAAGTGGCCAAATCTGCTCTCCTGAAGTCCAGGGCTGTGATCTTGCTTTTTGCCCTTGCTCCTTCCTCTCAGGGTCCTGAACCCCACCATCTTGTGGTCACTGCAGCCAAGGCTGTCTTTTGACCTTCACATCCCCAACAAGGCCTTCTTTCCTTGTAAGTATGACACCCAGCAGAGCACCCTTCTGCATTGGCTCCTCAATCACTTGTGTCAGGAGGTTGTCATTGATACTTTCCAGGAAGTTCTGGATTGCTTATGCCCTGCTGCGTTGTTCATCCAGCAGATATCAGGGTGCCTGAAGTCCCCCATGAGGACCAGGGCCTGCAAATGGGAGCCTACTTCTAGCTGTCTGTAGAAGGCCTCATCCACTGATTCTTCCTGGTCAGGTGGCCTACAGCAGACACCCAATACGATGTCACCCATACAGTCATGCGAGCCATCCCTCCACGTCTGTGTTGTCCCATCAAGATCACAACCCTGCAGCTGCACACAGATCTCTAATTCCTCGTGTTTACTCCCCGTGCTGCGTGCATTAGTGTACAGGCACTTCAGAGAGGCAACCCAGCATGCCGATTTCACAGAAAGAGTCGGGGGGGGTTTCCCCAACCATGCTGCGTTATCGGCACTTCCTTGCTTACATGCAAATGCTTGAGGCGACCTCACTTAAGCCCTGTTTTTTTGATTAAGTGTTCCCTTTCATCCTCATCACCCAAGACCCTTTGCTTGTCAGCCCTCACAGTCCATCACTCCCTCACAGGGCTGCTGGTAACCCTCCCTCCCCTGTCGTTTCTAGTTTAAGGCCCTTCTTACTAGCCCAGTGCTCCTGCTGGCAAAGATACCTTTGCCCTGTGAGGTGGATCCCATCTCTCCTAAGGGGATGTTGATCCTCAAACAGAGTCCCACTATCACAGAAACCAAAACCTTGTTGCTGACACCGGCTCTGCAACCAATTGTGGACATACAGTATCAGTCCTCTCCTCCTCACACCCTTTCCTCTGAGCGGGGGGATTGAGGAGGGCCCCTACTTGGGTCCTCATACCCCTCAGCAGGGAGTACTTTGTAGGGCAAATTTTGTCTAGTTAAGACCACCAGCACTTTTGGATCACTGATCAAGACTGCACTCTTAACGTTTTGGGCATATACCCACTGCCCCAGTCCCACCAGCCCATCTGTGCTAAGCACTTACAATCAAATGAGGTAAGCAGAGTAATGAGGACATATTTAATAAACTTAAAGTGTTTAGTAATACTAAGGCCATAAATCATAGAATCGTAGCATATCTCCCTACTGAACACAAGTGCATGCATTCCTGTCACTCACACTGCTACCTCATGTGCTCTTCAGCATGCCTTCCTGAGCTTATGTGGTTTACCTTTAATGATTGTTTCTATTCAAGGTGTTTTTAATCCCACTAACTCTTAAAGCTGTCATAATGTAATTATACAAACCCAAGTTGGCTCAAAATATTTGTAATGAAGTAATCTGTTAGAAAAATGCATGCCAGGAGGTAAATTGCTATTTTGTTGTATTTATTCTCAATTACCTTTATGCAGATCTTGGTTTGGGGCTGCAGCTGTGGAGCTATTGGCGACTCACATACAATGCAAGTGGGTGTATTCATTGGCACAAGATGTCTGCATTCAAGACATGGTGCCATCTGAAGAAAAAGCCACATCACAGCAAGTTAAGGACCATAATGAGATCATTAAGGTTATCATGAGATTCTCAGTATTTTCCTGGTTAGAGTCTACATCAGCAGCAAAGTCACTGGAAACATAGCAACTGGCAGCAACAGATACTGATATTGATCCTTAAAGATCAAAGGCTATTGAGAAAATATGAAGACAACTGGAAAGAGAATGCTTTACTGACTACTAAAAATATGCCAGAAAGGTACTAAGTTAATTTTCAGTAAAATTAAAATGCTACTATAAAATGTGTGCAGGTAGTTGAAATCCTCCTAATTATGAACCTAATCTAAAGAGGTGGTGAATATTCTCAGTCATCACTTGAAACTACAGCATTGCCCCAGACAAGACATTTCTCTGATGATACAGGAAAAAAAATACACCATTGACTTATTAGATCAGGTTATTACCTCTTGGGAAGAGCTTAGAGAAGATAGTTACAGGCATCACTGTAAATACTTGGTGCTCTTACATATGCCCACACGAGCCACCTTTTAAGGTTTCAGGCATATTAGATGGATCTTCTACAGCTATGACATAGGCACTAGTTACTAACTAACTGCACTAGTTAGCACTGCAATAAGATGCACATGCAGGTCCTGAAGGTGCAGTGGTGGTTGTTGCGGGATGAGGAGGAATCTGAATTTGGTGATGTTTCCTGGCACAAGCAAATAAAACACAACTTACTTTTTCATTGTTATCCTTACCAAAATATATGGCACTTGAAGCAATCATCTATGGTTAATTTTGCCTATCATTTAAGAATTACATCGCGTCCACTGCTAAAGGTATTGAACACAATAAAACAATCAGAACAGAGCTTCCCAAATGAAAATGTGACTAAATAATCATTTTGCCAGCATTGAATGTGTAATTTGCTGAGGAAGTTGGTTTCTCCAAAGAGGATTTGTTGATTGTTATGATGTTTTGCTGACCTGCGCTCCTTCAGGAGGTGGGAAGCGACGTACTGGCACAGGTGGGATGTGAGATCCACATTCCTGACAGAAGTGAGCCAAGGGGTCAGATAGGCGAGGTGCAGAACAATGTGCACATCTGAAAATAAGAGCAAACTGGCTGAGCTTGTTTTGGTATTGTACTGCTGCATAATAGTGATTAATCTGGAACCTGTTGTGACAGGACTTAGGCCACTGATTTCTCAGTTGTGGTTTCCAAACTGTGGTGGTCCACCAGACCATGCCCCAGCGTCCACGATATGAGGTTCTGAACTCTAAACAGCTTTGCAAGGTAGAAAGCTCTCTGGCTGCTATGGAGTTTCATACTTTCTTCCTCACCATGTGAGGTAAACAAGTCTCCTGACACACAATCTGTATCAGGCCTCACTGCTGCAACATGGGGAACCACTGATGTATATCACATAACCCTCTCAATACTGATAAGCATTAATGTTCTGTGAGACTACTCCAGTGAGCAATTTTCACCTACAGCAATGAGGGCTCTACTCTAATTTGAAAAGACAGCTTTTTGTCCGATCCTACAGGTGTTAGGAATTTTTTTTTAAGGATGAGATAGTCGGTAAGTGCGTATTGTGAAATGTAAACAAAACTCTGTGTAAGAGAAAGAATTTTCAAAGCCCTACCTAGATCATATTTTCCAGTTATGAGCCAGTGTCTGTCTTTGCTTTCCTCATTTTTATAGACCCCCACAGTATTATCAACTTGGTTGCAAAAGGCAATTGCTCAGTTACTTTCCAAGGACAAATACATTAAAAGGAGAAGTCGCTTACTTGAGGAAATCTGTTTCCCTCTGGATCCTTGCCACCTGTGCGCTTGCGAAGCCTTTCCGGCTAGTCACTGCAGAAGAACTAGCAAACTGAAATAAACGTAATTCTTTAGCCTTAGTAAGCAAATATTTGCAAAATGCATATAAGAGTAGCAAAATCAGCTAAAGATATTATTTGAGACAAACTGCACTGAAATGCATTGCTTTAAGGAATATCTATCTACTACACTTCATTCTCCCATTAGCTGCATTAAGGACCCACAGCTTCTTCCAATAAAAATAAATCAATGTCTTGCTATTTACTTCCAAAACAGCATTACTGAATATTAAGTTTTAAATATCAACTTGCCAACATATAGCAATAAGTATTTGCTAATCGCAGATTCAGCAATGTATTAGAAAATAATTCGTAGGAATGCAGGCATTGTTAATTTGCTTTGCCTGGTTTTGTCCTTACTGATAACTGTGTACTGCTTTGGGCATTCCTATTCCAGTGTGTCATTACCAGTAAATTTAAATTAGTACTGTTTAATACAGCCAAAGGCATTAATTTCTGAGAGATTATATTAGAACGATCACAAATCTCCACATCTTTATTTTTTTAGAGCTCAGTTCTGATGACAGCCTTTTACAGTTTTCCTCAACATCCCTTGCTTACCTGTAACGACTCTATTGGTAGTGCTGAGATGGATTCCTCTCTGTACTCTGTTGTTTCCAAATGACTGGCAAGGAGCTGTGGTCCTTGCAGGGACCTGTGAGTAATCTTTCTTTCTGTTTCCAAGTCTAAAATTACAGTCCTGTTATTCCACTGTCATGCACTTCATGCAGTTAATATATATCTTAACATGAATATTACATACTCTCGCTTTAAATTCCAATAGCTAAGCATATTTGAAAATCTATTTGACATCCAGAATTTGGGTTCAAATAAACTGCATGGAATTACAGGAAATTAAACTAGAAGAAACCTCATTCTTCTCTGAAAGAGCTTACTTTTGTATTTTTCTGTATTTACAGTTTTCTTCCTTCCTGCATGCTCAAAAAAACCCCAGCTCCTAAGAGTAAATTAATGAGTAAACATTAATTCGATTCCCTGCTCTTATACAGTCCCATTGCCATTACCGTAGAATAACAGGCTTTATCTGTAGAGAAAATCTCGGTCAATATTTCATTTCTGCTTTGTGTATTTACTTTGGAATCTTACTGCAAGCAAACATCAGTAAAGAACTCCGTAATGGATTTGCAATCCCATCAATTTAACAGCATTTTCTGGCACAAAGGGAAATATAGACTAGGCCTTGTTATGTTGCTGAGAAATGAATGACATTTTAATATGTTTTTAAGAGGTAATGTGAAATGTATGGAAGGTAATTTTTGTTCTCTATTTGCAGTGTCGAGCAATCAAAATTGGAATGCCCAGAGGATGTTCTGTCTTCTGAGATGGTTTTAAAATTACCCATATTTTACCAGTGATATAAGAGGAAAACTTTAGACTATTTTCAGCTAAGACAGAAGTCTATTTCAGTTTTATGAAGTAATACTATACCTTGAAAATCTTGGAGTGCTTCACTCCAGGCAGGCTTGATTTCCACATTCACTCCATTCTTCTTTGGTTTTGTAGTAAACATTCCACCTTCCCTCTCCTAAAAAGTAATTCCATTTGAATTCCAAATGAAATTTTTGTTTTTCCTCTAATCCTCTCTTGCTATAGTTAGTTATTATGACTTTAAAAGTACATGGTTAAGGTATTTATTTTCAATGCAAACATTTGAAAAGCTTAAATTATAAATGTATTTTTAAAATATTTGACCTGAATTGGTCGTAAAAGACCAGTGAAAAAAAGAAAAAAATAATGTGTCCCCTTGAAATTTTAATATTACAAAAAGGATCAAGGCAGCAAAGATGGGCACCAGAGAAAATAAAATGTATTAGAAGTATAGGCAGTCAAGGTTTAATCTCTAAGTAATATCATACATACAACATTTTATATTCACACAAGGGGTTACAATTGCTAAAACTTACCTGTGTGGCAATATCTTTTAGGAAATTCTTATTATCTTCTTCAACAGAGAAAAGGATGTTTGGTTGCTTGTACTCTACCAGAAACACCTTTGTTACAACTGTACTCTCCCTGCAGTCCCTGAAAATCAATGTTCACAAAGCTATATATATGCCACAAACCCATGTGCAGCAACAAGTAAATCACTGATGAACATGGCTCGTTTGCTGGAACACCTCTTCCAAGCTTGCAAGTCATTATTTCAGTTGATAAATATAATCCTGGGCAGTACTCTCAGGATATACTGCTTTGGGGTTTTTTTGTTTGTTTGGTTGGTTGGTTGGTTTTTTTAGGTTTAAAATATGCATGATAAGCAGTTACCAATAAAATATATGGATACTTTAATCCCTCAACATCTTTTACATGTAAAACTCTTGATACTCCTGTGTCTGCTTTCTGGGGTAACGAGTGTTTGCCAGCATTGCAGAAAATAGAGGAGGGCAAGACTTTTCTTTCATTCATAATACTATATTCATTTTCCTAGTCATCCAGCAGGTAGCACGCTATTTATTTGATAAAACTACTGTCATTCTTTACTATTTATTAAATTACAGCAGTAACATTGAAATTGCTGTAAATGTCCAAACCATTCATTTAGGATTTATTGCCATTCTAGAGCATCTATTTAGTGCACCTGAAAAGGTCTTAATAAAAACATACTGGAAACAAGTGTTAATCTAGGTAGTGATATCAGAAAATACATATAGGCCTAGTTTTGCATGTCCCTGCACAGGGAATATGATGTTGTTATATTCCAGTGCAGACAGAAGCAAAGGCTACCTGCAGGTGCTAATGGCAGGGAACAGCAAGCACAAATGCCCAGCTGGAGTGGAAGTTTCTGCTCCCTTGGAAATAAAAGATAATGCAACAGGGTACAGACAGAGAATGTATATGTTCTCTTTCTGTCTCTAAGCATGAAGTTAGTTTGGAGAAAGTCGGTGGCTGTGCAGCAAAATCCAGTTTTCTTTCTATGCATTGTATTTTTATTTTACCCTTGTCCGTACAACTTTGTACTTAAGCTGTGAGGTTTACCATTCTGTGCTCCTTTGGGAGAAACTAAGCAAATTCCTGGGAAGACCAACTTCTGTAAATCTGCTGAATTACTGGATGACCCCAGAAAACACCATACTAGTTCCTCTGGCATTTCTGATGATCACGCTCAAAAGGATGAGCTCTAAGTATAGTATATTTTATTAGTTTCTCACCCACAGCCTCTACGGATCATTGGCCTACATCCACAGCCTAGGAGATAAACATCCAAGAGATAATCCAACTGCACAAACACTTAATGGATAAAAAGCGTTACGAGAAAGTGAAGTCAGTGCAACCCATGAAGATCACTTAGATTGCACACTGGCTGGGGCAAGGGGCATCTCTGATTTGTGAGGTATGGAGTGCTTTAAACAACATGGCTCCAAGCCATGACTGGGATATCTGTCCCGTACCAAAATACAACTAAAATAAAACAGGATGCTTACTTTGTAACTGCCAGTGCCTTGACCATTATTTTCCCAACTGGTAATATGATAGGACCCTTATACTTAAAAGTGTTATGCTCTCCACAGCCAGGTTTCCTAATGAGTTCTGGTTTACTTCCATCTAAAGTGTAATAAATAGAGACCTCAGGTGTATCTGAAAGACACAGAAAAAGTAATCAGCCAGACTGTGTTCAACCTGTGAAAAACAAGCTATACGCTTCAAAGTACTCACTACTGTGCTTTATTTTTCTCACATAAACAAAATAAAGCAGTTCGATAAATGACTGAATGTTTGGGACCAAAATTGTTTCTCCCATGAAAAATTAGTTACTCAAAACCCCCAATTTCATTATAGGCAATATTTCTCTTCATAAAGTAGCTGTGCAATGGTTTTGTATGAAAACATTGCAACAGCTTGTCCGTTCTAATGACAGAAAAGATATTTTCTCCCACGGTGAAAGGTGGCATTTCCAAAATTGTAAGAAAAACCTTTGAGGTGAGCCTGGCACATGATACTTTCAAGTACAGCTTTTGCAGTCAAAGCAAAATGCAACAGCTTAAGAGCTTGATCTTGGAAGCAATTAAGACCGCTAACATATATGAAATAACTCATATGTCAATAATATTGTTTGAATGCATAAAATTAAGTGCAAGTATATTTGGTGTATCAAAACATGTTGGTTAATTTTGTAAGTTCCTTGAGGAAGTGGGCACTCATAAAAATCATAATTAAATGCAAACAAAAGTATAGAGGCTAAAAGTTTCAAATGAACCCATAAGAAAAAGTTTTACATAGAGTCAAAGCTCTTATTCATACCTGATTTTATTTCTACGAGAGTATTTGTGTCTATTTCATGTTTAGCCTTCCCTGGAAGAGGGATTCGAAGTGGTATGACCTGAGGAACTGAGACAGAGCCAGCTGTCATTTTTCTCAGCAGTGATCTTTAAAAAAGAAAAACAAAAAGGCAGACAATAATTTTTCTAAACAGAAGATTGCATTGAGAAATACAGTCTTTTAATGTGATTCCTTGTCTTCATTTGTTTCTCTTAAAAGAGAGAACACCGGATTCTTTAAACTGTTAGTTCTCATTAATATTTGCATGATGTTCACATTGAAAAGGAACACGATCCTAATGACCATCACACTTCCGACTTATTCTCCTGTTTCAGAACGTTGAACAGAGCTTGAGATGAGCACTGTCGCTTTCATTTCACTTTGGCCTTCCTTGCTCAAGTCTGATTTCCATGTATTCAAGCGAAAGAGCTTTAGCATCATACATCAGCGATACATGGTAGGAGTGTGTAATAGCGCGGTATCTCCACCCTAATCATGGCTGATGTGGAACCAGCCTCTTGTTTCATTGTGGCCATCTGAATATATACAAGATGTCCTGAAAAGGACTAAAGCAAGGCAGCTATTGCTTAAGCTTATCTCAGTTATCATATGCATTAAGAATATATCTACAAAACAGGTGCCAAACATGATTTATCATAATTTACATAGTCATTATCATGTCACACAATTCAAGAATGAAAAATTGCATTTGGATACGATAACATTTTACAATACAAAAAGATGTACTCCAGATCTTGGGAATTGATATTCGCGGCCAGGAAACATGTCTACACTAGAAGGATTTGGTTTTGTAACCAACCCTTCAATCCTCCCGAAACGTCTCTTACGCTACTTATCAACACAGACAGTAATGATTCAGCACGGGAGGTGTTCGCTAGTCCACGCTCTCACTGGGGCTACGCTGAGATAAGCCACAGCGCTGCCTGCAGCTGCTCATCTCCTCGGCTGGGTTGCCCGAAACAGCAGTTAAGGAGTGTGGGCAGTTCTCAGCCAAACTCTCTTGGGCTGCACGCAGAGGCATGGGAGACGCAGCGATGGGCGGATCAGATCTTTACCTGACGGGAGGGGGCAGGGAGTATTTTTCGTCAAGGACCCTCCTGCTCTTGGCACACCTGGACCAAAAGCACAGCCCATCGCTGGTGGGACACAACCAGTCCTGCCGGCATCCCCAGCGTGCCCGGCCCCTGCCCCAGCGTGGGCTCCGTCCCTGCCTGCACTTGCCCTGCCAGGTCAGGCCCCGCTTCCCGTCCCCTCACGGCACAGCCCACCACCCCTCACCCCACTCCATCCCTGCTGTACAGCCCCTGCCACCCCGCTCCGTCGCCCCGCTCGATCCCGTCCCACAGCCCTGCCCACCCCACTCGATCCCTGTTACCGAGCCCCTGCCCACCCTGCTCGATCCCAGCCACAGCCTTGCCCACCCCACTTCATCCCACTCCACCCCACAGCCTTGCCCACCCCACTCGATCCCTGCTACTGAGCCCCTTGCCCACCCCACTCGATCCCACCCCACAGCCCTGCCCACCCCACTCGATCCCATCCCACAGCCTCGCCCACGCCACCCGATCCCTGCCCACCCCACTCGATCCGCGGTATAGAGCCCTGCTCGTCCCGCTCGATCCCATCCCACAGCCCTGCCCACCCCACTCGATCCGCGGTATAGAGTCCTGCCCGTCCCGCTCGATCCCTTCGGGGGATCTCCTCGACCCTCCCCCCGCCCTCCCGTTACCACAGACGCCGCGCGCCCGGCCGCGCCCCCGCCCTTGCTCCCTTGGCCCCGCCAGCGCGGCCGCCCATTGGCCCGCGTCCGCGCTGCTTAGCAACCGAGCCCGTCCCCCTCCGCCGCGTGGCTCTGACGTCATCTCGCCGCGCCGGGGCCGGTTTGGTGGCGCGGCGGCCGGTGTGGGTCCGCTGCGCCATGGCGGCGGAGGTGAAGGTGAAGCCGGAGGTCCCCGACCCGATGGACATAGAGAACAGGTGCGGGGCGGGTGGTGCCAGAGGGGCGCCCCGGTGGGAGGCGGGGCGGTAGTGTGTGTGTGTGTTGGGGGGGAGGCTGCTGGGCGATGAGGGCCCTGGCGGCGGGGGGAAGAGGCCGTGAAGGGGCAGGGTGCGCTGGGGGTCTGTGGGGGCTGTCAGGGAGGCGGGGGAAGTGTCCTGGGGAGGGAGGCAGCAGAGATGTGAGGGGAGCAGGTAGGGCACAGGGCGTGTCGGTGCCTTGGGGGGTGTTGGTGGAGGCCCGGGTGGTGGTCAGGAAGTAGGTCCTGAAGGAGAGGCTTGCTGTTGTTGGGGGCACTCTGTGTTTTGTGCTGGGGCTGTGTCGCGGATGAGTGATTTAGATCACTTAAAGAATCGCCGTCAGAAGTATTAGCAAAAGTGGTTTTAACATGAATTTGTAAAAGTGTGACTTAACAAAGTTCGATGGTAAGGTTCACTCTATTACTTACTATGTGGAGGAAACATACAAAGGAAAACCAAGTTAGAATTGAGCTAGAATGACTTACACAGAGACCGGGGACGCAAAAAGGGTAAGGGAGACCCTCCCTGTTGAGTCACCAGGTTCAGAGTGGACCACCTTGCTTTCTAAACTCCTGATGGAGCTTTGGTGCAGCTAGGTCCAATCTTAGTCTCAGACTTGGACAACAGTTTATGTCGAATGGAATTACCCATACAAAGTTTATAATAATTAATATAGAGTGTTGATTTCATTAGTATTAATTCAGCATGCTATCAGTTACTTACCGAGGGTCTGTTGTGAGTAAGGGGTCTCTCTGCCTTGGGTAGGAAAGGATCTCTTAGTCTCAGGTAGGGAATCTCAAACCTTGAGAGGTGTCCCTGCTCAAGGGGAGAGTCACCTGGCATGCAGTCCCATTGCAATTTAGAGAGAACTCAAATTGGACTTATCCAAAGATCTATTGTTGGTAAAAGGTCTCTCTGCCTCGATGAGCAACCTTGAGAGGCATCCCAGCTCAAGGGGAGATCACCGCCATGCTGCCTAGCAGGGAGAATTCAAAGAAGGCTCACTTAGGCTGTCATATTTATGGAATAAAGTGGTTGGCTCATAGTCAAATTGCATACAATGGGAAAGGTATGCATCAAACTCCTTGTATGCACAACTTTCTTTGTTCCTTGATTAACGAGTCTTGGAAAAACCACCCGCTATTCATGTATTAATCACATGATCGGAGTTCCAAGCTCATATGCACCAAGCTCATATGCATCGATGCTCACTGTGTCACTCTGTTCCTTTGTGGGTTTCCTAGAGGAGTTCTTGGCCCGGCTACGGCTCAGGCCTTTACCTCCTTTGGAGCCTGTACCAAACTACTGCTAGTTTAGTTAAGGGGTTGAGTGCGTCCATCACAGGCTGGGAGGTGCTTAGGTAGCAGTGAGGGATGGGGTCAGGTTACCTTCGGCTGCCCCGGTGTCTTTCTGTTCTTGGAAAATTTTACAAAGGGGAGTTGCAACTTTTCTCCATTAAGTTATTGGTTTCTAAACAGTATTTCATCAGTATTTTCATTCTCTGACTAGCTAGCAATTCCTTCCCATCAGAACCTTTTGTATAATAAAACAGTACAGGGAGCTCTAAATCCATGTACTTAATAATGAGAGCAACATAAAAGTAAAATGGAGCACCATGTTCAGTGTTGTCACAAAGAGCAAAGGTAATTTATCCAGCAGTTGCAGAGGCATATTTGTCAGCACAGGGAGTAGATGCTAAGTTCCCTCAATAGATATGACTGAGAAACGGTTCATGGGTACTTTTCCCCTGAATTGTTCTTTTCCCTCTCTTCCATTCTGACTCTAATACTGTTTGGATTTGGTTTTGGATGCAACAGAACATGATTTTAAACTTGCTTTCCTCCTTCCCCAGGATTATTGAGCTGTGTCATCAGTTCCCTCACGGTATCACAGACCAGGTGATTCAAAATGATATGCCTCACATGGAAGCCCAGCAGCGAGCCATGGCGATCAACAGGCTGCTCTCGATGGTACGGTGATCTCACCTTCCTCATGTTACTTCAGCCAACCCAGAGCACTCTTCGTACACACAGTCTGCATGGTAGCAACCTGTTGGGCAGGGCTAGCGAATTAACCCCTTTGGATTTAGTGACATTTGCCATAATGTACAGTTACCATAACTTACTTTTGGTTGCCATAAGCACTTATGATTGCCAAAGCCAATTAAAACATACCTCAACTTACTCTTTCCATTCTGTAATACAAAGTTACCATGAATGTGTATATTCCTGTGGGTTTCTAGGTGAGGAAGCTGCCACTGAGAAGTACCACATTTGTTTTTTGATGTGTCTGAAGTTCTTTCGTCTTCTTTTCCCTGTGTATTACTTTGTAAAGCAGAATGTGATACAATGGTCTAACGTAACAGTTGGGTGCAAGTGTAGTCGCAGTGGTTCAGCAGGTGGTAAGACAGCCACAGGTGATAACCACAAGGCCCATTAATGATGGGGAATGAATTAGCTAGAGATAAAAGAACGGATGTTATCCCATGCTCTTATATGTGAAGGTCTTCTTGGAACCCCTCACAAAATCCCAAGGTTGTGGATTACTCTGATAACAAGCAGGTGAAACTTCTCAAGGGATTTTTTTGCATTTTCTATAAATTTCCCACACCTCACTGGGTATTTTCCTTTACTGTATCAGGAGTCAGCCTAAGATAGGAGTGAGGATCACTGTCAACTGCTTCTGCCACATGTTCAGGAACAGATAGTAGCTGTTTAGTCTTGTTGGTTCAGTGTGGCATAAACTTGAGTATCAGCTAAATGTTCACGGTCTATAAAGATCAAGATTCCTTTCAGTTCCTTAGCTAGCTGCTTCATGGGCATGTGAAGTCGGGAGATAAAACAGACTGAATGGTGCAGTGGAGAGAGCACTGTTGAAAAGAGGGGTTTTCTCAGAAAGAGGGGTGTTGGAAAGTATTCCAGACTGAGCGAGGTGCAGCGTTTTGTTTTTTTTTTTAATAACTGAAACTTCTTAGCTTGGACCATACTAGGTGGCACTGGAAGTAATCTAATCTCTCTCTTTTTGGTCTTTCTGTTATAGATATGAGGTTTATCAGCACATTGGATGTGAGCTTGTGTGTTCAATAACTTTTGAATGGGTTGGCCACATTTCACAATGAGGCTTCAAAGATAGTTAAGTCTCTAGAATTTGTTTAAGATAGATGCCTTGGGGGGTGTGTGGGGAGATCTAGTAAGTACCTCAGACATGGGGGAAAAACTGCAGCGAGAGCTCAGCCTTAATAAGCATCAGGTACTTCACTTGAGATAAGCTGCAAGTACTTCATCTGTGGAAAAGCATTGAAGGGGATCATCTTGAAGTGTGAGCTTCAATCAACCTCATAATGCAAATCTATAAGAAACAAGGCTGTAACTATGGGGAAAGGATTAGCTGGCAATGAAAGAGTGAATGTTAGTTAATGCTGTTGTACACAGTTATACTCTTGGGCTTGTCTAATTGCTTGCCTCTTCAAAATAGGAAATACGAATTTGCCTGGCCTAGGCACAAGTGTCAAGGGCAGAACAAATGTTTTGTGGGTGAGAGATGCTTGTAATTTGCCTCTGAGGCACTATCAATCCTGGCTGGCAGTTTTCCAGTGGTCTCTACCTAGTATAAAATAGAACTTTGCTACTGGAACTCAGAATTGTTCAAAACTTGTGCAGTAGCGCTCCAACGTGATTTCTGGGTAGCCATGCGAATGAGTGTTTTGCTGGAAAGGGAGAGCAAAGTATACAAGATCTTGATGTCCCTCGTGCAATAGTGAAAGTTAGGAGGAATAGTAGGAAGTGCATAGATGTTGTGGGAAGGGTCGGGAACTATATTTGTTATTTCTGATAGCTGATGATAAATAGATACTTGTCGGGGAAAAAAATATCCTCAAGGGTATTACTGTACTTGTAGGGAAGAAATATCCTCACGAGTATTATTGTTTCCAGTGGTTAGAAATGTTAGTTTTCCCTTTTCTTTATTCAGTTGACATGAAATAAGTTTGGGGTTTTTTTTTATTTAGAATATTACAAGATTCTTGCTGTGTTCTGAAACAAACTATTTGAAGGAAAGTAAATGCATTGTGCCCATCTCTCCTAGGGGCAACTGGACCTTCTCAGGAGCAATGCAGGTCTCCTGTATAGAATCAAAGAGTCTCAAAATGCAAGGTAAATATCGTGTTTGCTGGATAAATATATTTGGAAGACAATTCTGCAACTCACATGCAGCATTGCTGACAATATACTCAGCAATGTAATATGGATTCTGTAACATGGATGTTACAGAACAAAACTGCTTGTTTCCGGAGGGTACACTTAACTCCCCTGAGCTAATCCTGAAAACTGTTTTAGGTATAGTGGTTTCTACTGAACAGAGGGTGCCATGGGACTACAGTTCTAACTTGCTGGCAAAGTTTCTGGTCCGGATGACAGCAAAGTGATCTGTGCAAACATATGTATATGCTCAGGTGAAATCCAGCTGAAGCCCAACCATACCATCTGCAAACTGTGGTTCTGTGGTCTTCCTCACTGCTCATGTTACAGGATCAGCGCTCATATTTACAGCTGTTCCAGGAGGCCACTTGAACTGCTACTCATGCTCTTTGATTTATTAAAATGTACCTTCAAACCATGTCTTGTGATGCCTATGTAAATCTGAGTAAAAGATGTCTTAGACATACTTCTGCAAAGAAATACCCTTCAAAATTATCCTCAGTTGCAGGCGTGTCATCCTCTCTTTCAAATGCTTTAGAAAAAGATTGCTGAGTTCAGGCTTTCTCAGACCAGTGAAAAGGCATGTTTTAGAGTTGGGAGCACGCTACTATCCCTCTGTAGACATTCTGTCTAGAGACAGATTATCCTAAATTATGCTCCGTGCTGTGTTTGACCTTCCACAGTTGTGTTAATACGTGACTCCGAATTCCCCATTGTTATGACAAGTTGAGTGACTCCTGCTTAGTCACTTTTCTTTCATACTGTGCTCTTTTCTCTTTACTGTGGCTTCTCACTGGCAAGCTTGGCTTGATCCGGAGAGGTTTAGTGTCATGTATTATATTTGCCAATGGCTGGCTTATTGTGTATGTTTTTTTTTTTTTTCCTTTGTGCATTGTTTTTTTTTTCATAGTACTTGTTTTCAGTTTAAAGCAAATCCAACTTCTTTCAAATTTTGGACCTTTCAAAAATCCTGATGTCTGTATTATTTTACAGTAAAATGAAAGGCTCTGACAATCAAGAGAAGCTGGTTTACCAAATTATAGAAGATGCAGGCAACAAAGGTAGTTTAAATAAATTATAATTGTGAATGGTACTAACTCTGTTTACTTATGGAACTGTTCCTGTCCAAACTTTTAAATGCTTGTCCAGACAATAGAAATATAAAATCTAGAGTCCCCATACCAGGTCTGTAGCTAATGTTCCATGTGTCCACTTCTTAAAAACAAAAGAGAAGATTACATATTTCTCTATTAAAATAACGACTTGTCCTGGTTGACTTTTGGGGGGGTGCTCTTTCAGAATATTTCGAATATGAATTACAAGTTATCTATGGGACTGACATGCTGAGGAATCCGCAGAACACTCACTACTTAAAAGAAAATGTGATATCTATATCGGATTTAACAGGTGTACTGCCAGCAGAAACTGCTAGTAACTAGGCTTTCTTAGCAGTCATTGCACGCTATGGTTGAGAGATGGCAGGTAGAACTGGCTGTCATATTTTTGTTGAAGCAAACACAAGTTACCTAAAAATGCAAGAACGTTTCTGTGATGTATTCATGTTGGCAATGAAATGGGGTATGCCTGTAAGAGCTCTCTGAGGAGAGGTAAAGGGCAGAAGGACAGTGTGGTGGTTGTGGTATGCATTACTTGTTTTTGTCAGTTGTTTTTTTGTTCCATCCCTTTCTGTCCCTTCCTTCCCTTTTGCCAGGAGTGGTAGGATCGAGGATACATCCTATGGTTGGCAAGCGAGTCAAGCAATGTTGTGATGTGGCTTTTGGTTTGTGAGTATGTACAGAAACAAATGGTTTCTTCTATTCATTTCTGTTCACTTCTCTGATTTTAAACAGGTATTTGGAGCAGGGACATTAGATACAAAAGTAACTTGCCTTTAACGGAGATCAACAAGATACTGAAAAACTTGGAAAGCAAGAAACTAATTAAAGCAGTTAAATCTGTGGCAGTGAGTATTTTGTAACTTTTTTTAACAAATTCAAACGTTTGCTGCATGCTGTGTGTGTTTGAACAGGGGACTGGGAGCAGAGAAACCTCGTTCTGCCTCCAGCTTTCTCACTGACTATGCACCAGTGTTTGACTCTCTGCCTTTAGTATGCATATTTGAGGTGCAACAGATACAAGAGGCTATAATGTTTAATAAATAATCAATATACTACTAACAAACTGATTAATTAATAAACACATCACTATTAATATAGTTCTATCACTCTTCCCACCATTACTGTCAAATTGCAGTTTTAGTTCTCTTAATTCTTTATTGCACACAACTGTTATTATAGTTCTGTTACCCTTTACAAACTTCTCACACTGCTTACTACTAATCTGCAGGTCTGTCACCATTTTCTCTGCGCTTCCATACCAGGTCTTTTGGACATAAACCTAGGGACGAGTCTGGTGGGTTTTCCTCCAGCATCCCAGTGGGCTTGGGTCCACAGGCCAGCTTCTCTGCTGTCTGTACATATCCACACTCCTGCTGTCTGCAGATCCTGCCCTCTCTTGTTCTCTGATTTTTATACCTTATTCTCCTTTTTTGTTTAACTCTCTTTTCTACCACTCTTTTCTCCTTTCTCCACTTAGTCTCCACCCAAATAAGCAACCTGCACGTAATTACTTTTTCTCCATTGATGGTTACCTAGCTGCAAGTGGCCTTGCAAGGTTCCTCTCCCCCGGAGATCCTGAAACTCCCTTCAGTTATCTGGTTCATACTGGATTTGTATTGTTTACTTTAAACAATTTCTAAGACATTTGATTCTGTTTTAGTCTTGGTTCCTCTACTTTGTTCCAGTTACTCAAGTACTTTCTTTTCTTATGTGCAAACAGTCCACATACCAGAGTAGGGCTTATCCTTTTGCATGCTTTTTCTCACACTGTTATAATGCTTATGCAGCATCCTGCTCTCCCTTACCTGCTTAATTACAAATCAGTGGTATTAGCATGTTCTTTGGACATTCTCCCAGTTTCCAGCAGAGATTCTGTCTTGTTGCAGGGCCTGGTAAACCAGGAAGACGACATGTTTGTGAACTCTTGGAAGTTTTATGTTGTGTGCCTTTTCTGTGTGCCGGTCTCATCTGCACCATGGAGGCAATACCTTGGCTTGCGTGTGTGCATTTTGGGAGGGGGCAGAGGGGGAGTGAGAAGTGAGGGTTACTTCCTAAAGAAAGATAAAATGGAGATAAAGAAGTTGGACGTAGAGAAGTAGTAGCTTTTTTGTGTTCTTGTGAGAGATGCTGGCTTCATCTAGTCACACAGGGGATGTAACGCTACTAAAATTGTTTCAGTGGTTGCTGAGTAGTCTTTTGGCCAACCATTGTCCTTTAACTGTCTGACTACTAATATCAGGACTGAAGCAGCGTTCCCATTCACCCTGTCTAGGTGTGGCAGTAAGGAGTGGGCTCGCAAGGGCTAACTTTAGCTGCAGGGTTTAATCATGTAAGGGTCCTCCTATCATCAGTGCACGGATTGAATCCTACAGAAACAGTTGAAAGCTTCTCCATTAAGTTTGTCTTTGCTGTCTTCTAAAGACACTTTCCTGCCCTCCTTTGACTGTGGAGGGGGATTAAAGTCAATAGGCTAAAATTAAACTCTGAGATCTTCTTCGGTGGGGTTTGTATTGTGTGCACATTATTAGTAGGATTCTCTCTTCTAACACTATGAAATTGATCATCATTATGAAATGATTAGGAATCTAAATGTATTGATCTTCTCTTTATCTCCATGTTACTTGAGGGTCAAACATGTTAAGGATAGCTTGAGTCAGCTAGATTGCTGTGCCCTAGATTTTAGGAGTAATGAACTCTCTTTTTTGCACGTCTTCTTAAATCTTCCTTTCATAACAAAGACTTTCAGCTGTTAAGAGCTGTGTACTTTTCTCTAACAGGCATCCAAGAAGAAGGTGTATATGCTATATAACCTGCAGCCTGACCGGTCAGTGACTGGTGGGGCTTGGTACAGTGACCAAGACTTTGAGTCTGAATTTGTGGAGGTGTTAAATCAACAGTGTTTTAAATTTTTACAGAGTAAGGTGAGTGCCACTACTAAAGTTACCTTCCATTTGTTTTGTACAAGTAACTCTTTTCTTCATAAAACCAGTGACAGGCCAGCCTTAAGTTTTCCATAGTGTTTTCCGTAAGTGTTGGCCATTGTTATAACTAGATTGGCAAATCTGTACTGGATTGTGTTTCTCACAGCAAGTGTGATGGTGTTGCATTTTAATAATGCATATTTTCACACCCTGTACAGGGAGTGAAGCCTTCCGTCTCCAAGGTCCAATGACAAGCTAGGCAGCAAAGAACACAGGACCAAAAAACCTAGCAAAAGTCACTGTTTTCCCTGCAGAGGTCCTCATTTCTGAGAGGGTGGAAGGCACTAGTCAGTCAGCTCTGCCTAGAAGACAATTTTCTCTAGTATAACTGTAAGAGAAGCCTGCTCTTTGTTAGTAAGTCCTATGCAGATTGCAGCATTTCTCTGTTCTATTAAAATGTATTTTAACTGGCACTAGGTACAGCAGAAACTTCTTTTGTGTCAAAAAACCGCCAGATGCTGATATTCCTTCATATTTAATCTAAATCACTGTAAATTTTGTGTCACATTTAGTGTAAAATTATGTTTGGTTGTGCACTGCATTGTCTCATGTGTGTCAGTCTTAAGGACATAGCTTTAAATGCTAAATAAAAAACATGTCCCAGAAATGTTTTGGAAATCAACTTTTAAACTTCAGTCTGCCTGAAACTGAATCACAAAGGACGCTCTTGGCAATGAGTACTAACTATAACTCATCTTTGCTTTTTCTCAGGCAGAAGCAGCTCGAGAGAGCAAACAGAACCCCATGATACAGAGGAACAGCTCATTTGCATCATCCCATGAGGTGTGGAAATACATCTGTGAACTGGGTATCAGTAAGGTCAGAATAGATTCGTCTTACTACTCTCAAAATTCTCAGTGTGTGACTAGCTGCAGGAGTTGGGTCCTGCAAATTTGGTGAGGGTCCAGTAAGTGCTTTAGTACCCTACAGTTACTGTATTGGAAGTGGGCTTTACTGCTTTATTGCTTTTTGAGGAGGATCATTGGTGCTGCATGGGATTCCAGGATAGTTTGTACATGTGGGTTTTCAAAGATGTATAAAAGAATTAGCATTCACATCCTTGTTGATGGAAACTGGAGTAAGTTTTCCTTTAACAATCTCAAATGGTTTATATTTCATAATTTCTGTCAAGTTTGCCTATGCACTTCAAGCAGTTTTAAGGGAGGAAAAAAACACTGCAATTATTGGTCACCATCAACAGGTATATCTTCAGCAGTCTTGTCTTTTTCTTCTTTCATGATCGTTTTCCTGTAAAACTGGAAATGTATCATGCTAGGATGATGTAGACACTTCAGGTGCATAGGGAAGTTCTTCTTGGTAAGCTAAGGCTAGTGTAATCCAAAAGTGCTTGGGAGGTGGGAGGTAGGAGGTATTGGTATTTGCTTTTCTTTTTGTATTTGCACAACCTCATAAAGTGCCTAGCGAGAACAGTGCCTTTATCTGGGCTAGGTTGGAACTCTGAGGATTTGTTACTCATGGTGTTTGCTCATTTCCTCCTTGCAGGACTTATTGGCATGCGTCTTTCCTAGTATTTATTTTACGAATTGTTTCTTAGGTAGAGTTGTCAATGGAAGACATTGAAACCATTTTAAATACACTAATATATGATGGAAAAGTGGAGATGACTATTATTGCTGCAAAGGAAGGGACAGTAGGCAGTGTGGATGGACAGATGAAGTTGTACAGAGCCGTTAGTCCTCTCATACAACCCACTGGATTAGTCAGGACGCCCTGTGGACTCTGCCCTGTAAGTAACTAATTCTGTATATGAATAGGTGGGTGCATGCAAATTTTGAATACAATCCTGCAAATGGCCAGCGGGCACACTGCAAGGTTGTGCCCGTGAGTGATCCTTGTGGCTTTCTAAGCCAACTACGCTTACGAGTGTTATCTGTGATGCCTTAGCTATGGTGTAAGAGGCAGGTTCTTTAGTTTAGACCAGGATGTTTCCCACTTATATCCTGTCTCTTTACTGGACTGTATGTGAAAGGGTGCTGTCAAGCGTAGCCCGTTCCAAATTATATTATTGTATTTTCTGATCCTAAGTTTGCCTATTTATGTTTTTTAACAAGCTAACTTATTTCTGTCTAGCTTTGGTCTCTCCTGCTTGGATTGTAAACTGATATGTAGGTAAAACTTGCCAGTCTGTCCATTTGCATCATTTACTATAGTGGGGTCTGTTTTGCTTTGTTGCGCTCACATTACTCTTCCTCAGAGCTGGCATTGGACTTCCTAGATTTTGGCCTCTGTTAGACTACTGCTTTTCTACTGGGGAAAGAGCAGAAAACATATGAGCCTGTTACTTCCAGTTAGATTGTGCTTGCTGTATATAATTACTGACACAGGGCTTTCTTTTGCAGGTTTTTGATGATTGCCATGAAGGTGGTGAGATTTCTCCATCAAACTGTATTTATATGACAGAGTGGCTGGAGTTTTAAAGTGAAAGAAAACTGTAAACTGGATTTGTGCTTCACAGCCAAGGTGACAAAGCAGCTTGCTTTTTTAAAAGTGAACTTTAAATTTGTGAGCAACTTCAGGACATGGAGTGACTTTTTTAAAATGAAACATAAAGCAGCAACATATCAGTTGCGTGAGCAGTCCTGTGAGTGGACTGGAAATGGAGTCAGCACTGAAGATCAAGGCTGAAGTGGAAATGTGGATCCATTCTTGTACCAAAAATTGGTTGTGTGACTTGAAAAGTGCAATAGAACAGCTGAGTGGTGATGCATCGCTTCCAAGGATTGTGTCGAGTACTCCACGGACACTTACTCTGAATGAGAGAAAATAAGTCATTAGCTGATCAGAAAAACTTGCTAATGAGTGTTGCCAAGAATGAGATACCAAACTTTGCTTTCAGACTAATGCTACTGGTGGGTGCTTAAGTCCTAAAGCTGACGCTTTTCTCCCATGATAAGCTACCATCTAATTGAAGACTAAGAATCTGACGTGGGAAAGATCCTAAACGTGTCAAACAGAACTCACTGATTCTTTATCTTTCTTACTTGCTAATTTATCATTAAAACCCTGATTTTTCTCATGTATATCTGTGCTTCGTTTCCTCCATTGCTGCCATTGCCTAGTGATGCATCTGTTGTATTTATTCCTTCATCTGACAGCTACAAGATCATCATCAAATCTGTGTTGGTGTGTTCTGGCAGCTGCATCACATACGTGGATATGTCAGCTGAAATTTTGAGTGGAAGTATTCTGGGACGATGTGTTTTCCAGAAGAGAAAAAGAGTTCCTCTGGCCTGATGGTACAGGGAAAATTTTTCTAGATTATCTAAATACCCCCAGGGTTGAAAAAGATGCCAATGACAGTTGTTTGTACATAAATATGGCCTCTGGCCTTGATTTATAATCTGAGAAAGGCATGATACCGGCACATCATCAAAAAGCACAATCTTTTCCTGTGATGTGGAGCCAATTTGTGTTTCTCTTAAGTGTGACCTCTCTGGCTCCTTCTCTGTGTGACTCTGGACTGATGAATTGGCAATAACGTATAGACTGTGGTGTTGTCATGGCCAGGGTACGCCGGGCTATGGACCTCTTAAGAGAGAGCTGTGTCTAGTCTCCTCTGGCTATTGCTGTCCATCTGGCAGTATTAGAGGAGCGACACTGCCTTTGGAAAATGTAGGTTCAAATCCCACTTGGGAAGTAAACAGATTTTTGTATCAGCTATGTTATGCTAATTAGTTACTGCACCTCTTCCTTAACCTATAATCAAGCAACCTCTAGGGGAAAAAAAAAAGTCAGCTCCTTTTTCATAAATGAGAATATTGTGCATATATGGTTACAGCCACCATGGAGAATAACAGAGGGCTGGAATGACAGGGCATTGTAGCAGGCAGGGCAGTGTAGACACATGAACTGTGCAGGGACAGTCTGGTCCCAGTACAACTTGCTACCTGTGGTTTAATCTTAGTGCGTCCAGGCTGGATCTCTACACAACTATGTAGTATCTTCATGATAGCCTCCCAGCACTGGAAAACAATTAGTGGGTCAAGCACAACACTGGACCTGTTGCATCTAGCTATTTTCAAAATTCCCTGTCTGAAAATAAGCCCTCCTGGACACTGTTGGGAGGGCAATGGTCAAGCACCTCTACAACTGAGTTATCAACATGCCAGGTAATCTGACCATGAGTAGTAAACAGTGGGCTAACACAGAAATTTTGGAAGACAGTTTACCTAATAAGGGTAGGAGACTTTACATCAGCTATTTCAATACTGTCCGGGAGTTTGCACCTTCTAAAAGCAGTCGGGATCACATATAAAAGTGTTCAAATCTTGCTCGATTCCCATTTTCCTACTTACAACGTGGGTTGTGGACAGAAGGCTAATGGTGGTAAGTGCTGTACAAAGAATGAAAAAAATACGGTTCCTGTCCCATACAGGGAGGGTGTAGATACAGAGGCAAAGGCTCCTTGTTTGGGAGCAGCTAGGCATGCTGTCTCCGACTGGAGCAAACAACTAGTACTGATGAGCTGGCATGTCCATAGAAGGAGTTTGATTGTATTAGCTAGTGTGAGCACCCACAGCCGGCTCTTTCTTTTGTTGCAGTGTTGTCTCGAGGTGACAGGGATGCATATCTCTACAGAGGCAGAAGAGCTCTTACAAAGGAGATGTGGGGGTGAAATGATCAGATGTTTGTTCTTTCTCTGCCCCCTTTAACCACTCGGCACATTGAAGCCTGAGGAAAACGCAGCTCACTTCACTGGAGGGAGCCTTAACCTCAGCTGCAGTCATCTGTTATGTGGCCAAAGGTAATTTCATTGAGGTGTGGGGCTGGGGTTGCCTTTGTTTTCCTGCGTTCAAAGAGGACCTAACACAATGGGGTCCTGAATCCTGCTGCTGCAGAGATAACACATTGT